>NC_053390.1:180177277-180898110 GCF_905171765.1 Bufo bufo | reverse complement strand
TGAGGACATGGGGCAAATAACTCTGGGAAGGCAGGATCACCTAGATTGACATGCCTACATGCAGCCAATCAGCAGCCAGCCAGCCCTGTGATGTCACAACCCTTTAGATACGGCAGCCATTTTAGATTCTGCCATTTTCCAGCATTCAGAGTGCAGGGACAGATGTGTGAAGACGCTATTGACAGCAATTGTAAAAACCTTTATGTTTTAAAAAAAACCCTGAAAAAAAGGATTTATAAGTGCAGGGAAAGGATAGGGAGGAATCATTCCACAGCATCTTAGTACAGGGAGAGACATCAGAAGGCGCTAGGGACATTGATAGGAAAGCAATTTAAAAGTGCAGGGAACGTTTACACTGCGCAACAATGATTTTGCTACTGAGAGAAAAACATGTGATTTATACTAAAATGAGCACGCTGATTCCAAATATGAACTCGGAATTTGCCTGACACGTCTTTTAAGTTATACATGCAAAGCCTATTCAGTTATAATATTAATGCATTATATTGGAAATATTCCAATGGACATGTCCAGACCTGTCCAGACGCACTCAGGCTGATGTCAGCAGTAAGTATATAAGGCAAGCTGGACAGATTTTTATAAATTGATCTGTTATAGTGCTATCAGTTTTGAAACTTAAAGAGGACCTTTCACTAGAATAAAACATCTAAACTAACTATACAGACATGGAGAGCGGCGCCCAGGGATCTCCCTGCACTTACTGTTATACCTGGGCGCCACTCCGTTCTCCCGGCATAGCCTCCGGTATCTTCATAGTTAGGCTCCACCCAGGGGAACCTGCCGGTGTCTCATTCTCCCATGCTGTAGCGCTGGCCAATCGCAGTGCTCAGCTCATAGCCCGAGAGAAAAAAAAACATCAGCCTGAGTGCGTCCGGACAGGTCATTGAAAGTGCATTTCTTACATTCCCATCTTGACTTTTTCCCACCCAATTTGGGACATGTAAGTGACGAACATAGAGAGCGGTTCCATAAAGATATTTCTACAATGGAGAACAAGTATCAAGGCCACTGGAATCCCAACATCATGTGGGACTACTGCTGGTTTTTGCAACCGGAAAATATGACCGTTCACAAACACAAAAGCAGATGCCTGAAGCACTTTTAACAGTACTGGGCCTTGCTCAAGTAAGACTTTTAAACTGAAAAACAAGACTTTTTGAAATTTTGTTATTCCATTACATTTTCATACACTGTTTACTATGCAAACTTTGATATAGATCAGGAAATTGTTGGAGTAAAACTCGTTCTGTTCAAAATTATTCAATGCTTTCCAAATGCTTAATTAATTTAGGCATACTTATGCATAGCAAATTTCGTGACGTGTTACAACAATTCTGACTTCGGATTTGTAATCCGCACACTCGAGTAGTATAGACTTTAGTATAGAACAAATGGTTTTTGCCCAGTAGCAGACGAAAAGTTTTTTTTTTGTTGCGTGGTGGAATTATTTGGGGATCCAAAAAGTCATTAGACAGCTCTGTCATTCCAGGTTTTTGTTATTGGGCTGCAAGTGTTAAGTTGAAAAGCCTTTAGTGGCTTATATCTTAGTATCTTATTCAGTACGACAAGAAAAATATATACGCATTTCACTTCTGCAGTTATTTCTGTTGAAAGCGTATAGGGGCGTATTTCAGTACAACAAGAAAAATATATACGCACTGCACTGTTGCAGTTATTTCTGGTGAAAGTGTATAGGGGCGTATTTCAGTAAAAAAAAGAAAAATATATATGCACTGCACTGCTTAAGTTATTTCTGTTTAAAGCGTATATGTGCATAGTTCAGTACAACAAGAAAAATATATTCTCAGTTTACTTCTACAGTTTTTTTCTGTTGAAAGCGTATAGGGGCATATTACAGTAAAAAAAGAAAAATATATGCGCACTGCACTGTTGCAGTTATTTCTGGTGAAAGCATATAGGGGCATATTTCATTAAAAATAAAAATATATACGCACTGCACTGTTGCAGTTATTTCTGTTTAAAATGTATAGGGGTCTATTACAGTAAAAAAAAGAAAAATATATACGCACTGCACTGTCCCAGTTCTTTCTGGTGAAAGCGTATGGGGGCGTATTTCAGAACTACAAGAAAAATATATACACACTTCACTCTTTGATTGTTTTCTAGTCAAAGCGTATAGTGGCCTATTTCAGTCCAACAAGAAAAATATATACGCACTGCACTGACCTAAAATAGACAGCTGGGTTTAGAAGCCAGGTCTCTGTGTTGGGATATGGGAGCCTTGTGTCTGGATGAAGGCTTGCAACCTGTTTGGTGTGAAAACAGGTTGGTGCTGCTATGGTCAAGGACTCTTTGAGGCAGAATTGCCGCATGGTGTAAATTAACACCAACTCCGCAAGGTGACTTTTTGTTTAATTATGACTGCTTGTTTTGTCACTTGCCTAAAGTGTGAATAAAACACTGAACTGTTTGATACTTGTTGCCTCTATACTGCATCCGCTAATCCTGTCTACCAGACCGAAACCCCACAGCAAATAGAGGCGCACTTAATAAAAAAATATATATATACGCACTGCACTGTTGCAGTTACTTCTGGTGAAAGCGTATGGGAGCGTATTTCAGAACAACAAGAAAAATATATACGCACTTCACTCGGATTGTTTTCTAGTCAAAGCGTATAGTGGCCTATTTCAGTACAACAAGAAAAATATATACGCATTTCATTTCTGCAGTAATTTCTGGTGAAAGCATTTAGGGGCGTATTTCAGGACTTCCAGAAATATATACAGTACAGACCAAAAGTTTGGACACACCTTCTCATTCAAAGAGTTTTCTTTATTTTCATGACTATGAAAATTGTAGATTCACACTGAAGGCATCAAAACTATGAATTAACACATGTGGAATTATATTCATAACAAACAAGTGTGAAACAACTGAAAATATATCATATTCTAGGTTCTTCAAAGTAGCCACCTTTTGCTTTGATTACTGCTTTGCACACTCTTGGCATTCTCTTGATGAGCTTCAAGAGGTAGTCCCCTGGAATGGTTTTCACTTCACAGGTGTGCCCTGTCAGGTTTAATAAGTGGGATGTCTTGCCTTATAAATGGGGTTGGGACCATCAGTTGCGTTGAAGAGAAGTCAGGTGGATACACAGCTGATAGTCCTACTGAATAGACTGTTAGAATTTGTATTATGGTTGTATTATGGCAAGAAAAAGCAGCTAAGTAAAGAAAAATGAGTGGCCATCATTACTTTAAGAAATTAAGGTCAGTCAGTCAGCCGAAAAAATGGGAAAACTTTGAAAGTAAGGGCTATTTGACCATGAAGGAGAGTGATGGGGTGCTGCGCCAGATGACCTGTCCTCCACAGTCACCAGACCTGAACCCAATCGAGATAGTTTGGGGTGAGCTGGACCGCAGAGTGAAGGCAAAAGGGCCAACAAGTGCTAAGCATCTCTGGGAACTCCTTCAAGACTGTTGGAAGACCATTTCAGGGGACTACCTCTTGAAGCTCATCAAGAGAATGCCAAGAGTATGCAAAGCAGTAATCAAAGCAAAAGGTGGCTACTTTGAGGAACCTAGAATATGACATATTTTCTGTTGTTTCACACTTGTTTGTTATGTATATAATTCCACATGTGTTAATTCATAGTTTTGATGCCTTCATAGTCATGAAAATAAAGAAAACTCTTTGAATGAGAAGGTGTGTCCAAACTTTTGGTCTGTACTGTATATACGCACTTCACTCTTGAAGTTTTTTCAGGTCAAAGTGCATAGGGGCGTATTTTAGTCCAACAAGAAAAATATATATGCACTGCACTGTTGTAGTTATTTCTGGTGAAAGCTTATAGGGGCGTATTACAGTAAAAAAAGAAAACTATATGCACACTGCACTGTTGCAGTTATTTCTGGTGAAAGCGTATAGGAGCGTAGTTCAGTACAACAAGAAAAATATATATGCATTTTACTTCTGCATTTATTTCTGGTGAAAGCGTATAGGGGTGTATTTCAGTACTTCCAGAAATATATATGCACTTTAAAGTGTATAGGGGCGTATTATAGGAAAAAAAAGAAAAATATATATGCACTTCACTTCTGCAGTTATTTCAGTTGAAAGCGTATAGGGGCTTATTACAGTAAAAAAAGAAAAATATACGCACTGCACTGTTGCAGTTATTTCTGGTGAAAGCGTATAGGGGCTTATTTCATTAAAAAAATAAAAATATATACGCACTGCACTGTCGCAGGTATTCCTTTTAAAAGCGTATAGGGTCGTAGTTCAGTACAAGAAGAAAAATATATACGCATTTCACTTCTGCAGTTATTTCTGGTGAAAGCAAACAGGGGCATATTTCAGTACTTCCAGAAATACATATATATACGCACTTCACTCTTTAATTTTTATCTGGTTAAAGCGTATAGGGGTGTATTTCAATACTACTAGAAAAATATATTCTCAGTGCATTTCTGCAGTTAATTGTGGTGAAAGCGTCTAGTGGACTATTTTAGCACTAAAAGAAAAATATATTCATCGCTTTTAGGGGTGTTTTAATTTCTGTTTAATTTGTGTAGTTCAGCTACAAGTATGTCAGACAGAGAAGTGCCAGGCCATGCACAGAGGAGTGGCAGAGGCCTGAATGTTTCGGGCGCAAGCAGAGGTCGCAGCAGAGTAATGGGGCGTGGCAGCAAAAATTGCAGTGAGAGGCCTGAGCTCCCAGTGTCATCTAGCGGTCGTGTCTTGATCAGCAAACCAGCGGATCTTGATTGGTTAACTCAGTTATCCCAAGTGACATCAGATACCCCAAGCCAACAATCAGTGGGTTCGTCAGACACAACCCTTAGTTGGCATGGCCTGGGAGCAGGTCCTGAGCCCTCACCTGTCCTCAACCTGCCTCTGTCCTTTTCTGTTCCCTCACTGTGAGAAGTACTATATACTGTGGGCTCAGCTCCACTTTTCAGTGAGGAAGAGCTACTAGAGGATAGTCATCAGCTACTGCCCAGAAAAAGATATGGAGGAGACATCCGAAACTTCCTCCGCTAGGCGGGCAAGTAGTGATGAGGAGAGTGGCGCAGGAGCTTGTGTTGTGAGCGGTCAGGCTCCTGACCCAGAGACCATTGAGTAGGACATCAGTGACGTGCAGACACTACTTGATGGTGATGAAGCCGATCGCACTTGGGACCCGGGTGCAGAAGGGGCTTCATCATCATCAGGAGAAGAGGGTGGCAGCTTGCCTGTGAGGCAGAGGCTGATCCAGCTGTGTGGTAGCATGGCTGTGAGTCAGCAGGGTGGCAGCATTTGCAGGTCGGGAGCCAAACATACCCAGGGTAGACCACCTGCTTCGCAGCAGCCTACCTGCCCACGAAGTAGTGGTTCAGGGCTTCACGGAGGCAGCAGCGGTAGCAGTCAGTCAGTGCGGACTGTTGGTAAGTAAATAACCTACTCGGCGGTGTGGCAGTTTTTAATTAAGCTGCCAGAGGAGGTTAAAGTGGCCACATGTAGAATATGTGGGCAGAAGGTGAAGCGGGGCCAGGGTGCCAATGTTGGCACTATGGCCCTGTGTCAACATATGCAGCGTCACCATGCAGTGGCCTGGGAGAACCGTGGCTCGGCTGTGGTGGTCCAGCCTGCCGCAGCTACTGCTGCATCACCCAGTGGCACGCACCCGGTTTCAGCCAGTCAAGGCTCCACCACCTCAGCTGAAGGTAGCTGTCTGTCATTCCCATCTTCTGCTGGTCCAGATGCTCCTGCTCCTACTCTTCGTCAGTCATTCCGTCAGCAATCGATCACCGAAGCGATTGCCAAGAGACAGCAGTATGCGTGCACGCATCCAACGGCGCAGAAGCTGAACATGCTCCTGTCCAAGTTGCTGGTGCTGCAGTCCCTCCCTTTCCAAGTGGTGGACTCTGCACCTTTCAGAGAACTGATGGCTTGTGCCGAGCCGAGGTTAAGAGTCCCAAGCCGTCATTTCTTTGCGAAAAAGCCAGTACAAGCCCTGCACAAATATGTCTAACAGAAGGTGGGCCAGTCCTTGAGCCTGTCGATGTCCTTGAGCCTGTCGATGTCTGCCAAAGTGCACGGCAGCGCCAACGTGTGGAGCTGTAACTACGGTCAGGGACAGTACTTGTCATTTACGGCCCACTGGGTGAATGTTGTTCCTGCACAGCCACACCAGCATCTTGGCCAGGTCACACCGCTTCCTCCACGTTGTCATGCCGTTGGTCCTGCGACAATGTCCGTCTCTGCCTCCTCATCCTCCACCATGTCCTCAGCCTCCACTGCAGGGTCAAGTTACAGTGCACCTCCAGTATACCACATGTGCAGGACTCGGCGGTGTCACGCTGTTCTGCACCTGGTTTGTCTTGGTGAACGGATTCACAAAGGGGAGGAACTGCTCCGTGTGATGCATCAAGAGATAAAATCCTGGCTTTCTCCCCGTCAACTGAAAATTGGAACCATGCTGACCTTGCAACGGGAAGAACATGGTGTCGGAGTTGCATCAAGAAAGGCTGAGCCATGCGCCCTGCATGGCCCAGGTGTTCAATCTGGTTGTCAAGCGGTTCCTGAAGTCTTCCACCCATCTGCAAGACATCCTAAAAATGGGCAGGAAACTTTGCAAGCCATTCGTACACCGCAAAGCACAACCTCCTTGAACTGCAGCGGCAGAATAGCATCCCACAACATAGGCTGATATGCAACGTTTCCACCCATTGGAATTCCACCCTCCATATGTTGGACCGACTATGCAAACAGAAAAAGGCCATCAACGATTTCTTGATGATGCAATCGGATAGGAGTACTCCACTGTGTAACTTCGATGTCAGCCAGTGGCAGCTCATGCGTGACACCTGCCGTTTGAGGAGGCCACGTTATTTGTCAGTCGCCAGGAGTACGGAATTAACAACGTCATTCCACTGCCTCATGTCCTGGAACAGATGCTGGTAACTATGGCTGGTCAGGAGACAGGAGACGTGGCGCCTCGATCTCCCGGCAATATGAGCCCTATGGGGGCTGAACTGGAAGAGGAGGAGGTGGAAGAGGACATAGGAGCACAGGCAATGTGTAGCCAAATGGGTGGTTTTTCTACTCAGCTGACAGGAGAGGAGGAGCATGAGCAGCCAGAGGAGCTACAGGAAGATGAAGAAGATGAGACAGAGGACACAGGCACATCGTGGCAATATGCAGTGGAGATGGAGGCAGGGAGTCCCTCCGAGTCACTTGCACAAATGGCACGATGCAAGCTCACTTGCTTGCGTAGTGACAGCCGAATTGTCACCATTCAGCAGAGGGATGACTTCTGGATCTCCAGCTTGTTGGACCCTCGTTACCAGTCCAGAATGGGAGCCTTTTTACACCCACCGAGAGGGAGGACAAACTGAACTACTACAGAGACAACCTATGTAGTCAGTTGGCCGCTGCCTATCTGCGCCATAGTCCATCCTCTCGCAGGTCACTCTGCACTCACGTTCCACTGCCATGGCTACTGGGGAGGGGTGGGGTGGCAGGAGCAGTACCAGCTCCATCAGCAGCAGCCTGAGTCTACAATAGCTGATGAGTAGCTTTCTTCAACAGCATAGTGAAGAAACTACTCACCAGCAGCAGCAGGTAGACCTGGAGCAGGACATGAACCAGCAGGTGGTGGCATACTTGGACAGCACCCTGCCACCCAACACTGAAGATCCGCTGGACTACTAGGTAGCCAAACTGGATTTGTGGCTGCAACTAGCAGTGTTTGCCCTGGAAAAGCTGTCCTGCCCGACCAGTAGTGTGGCATCAGAGCAGGTTTTTATTGCGGCTGGGGCCATAGTTACCCCAAGGAGAACTCGCCTGTAGAGATGGCCCGAATAGTTCGCCGGCGAATATCGCTTGTTCGCGTTCGCCGCGGCGGGCGAACATATGCGATGTTCGGTCCGCCCCCTATACATCATCATTGAGTAAACTTTGACCCTGTACCTCACAGTCAGCAGACACATTCCAGCCAATCAGCAGCAGACCCTCCCTCCCAGACCCTCCCACCTCCTGGAGAGCATCCATTTTAGATTAATTCGGAATCTGCATTCTCAGTGAGAGGAGGGGAATAGGGAAAGCGTTAGCTAGGGCAGTGTTCTGTGTCCACAGACTCGTCTGCTGTAAGGACAGCGTCCTGACAGCACCCCAAAAAGCCCTTTTCAGGGCTGGTACATCAGTCTGCTTTTTAATTTTTTTATATATATATATATATATATATTGCAGTTGCCTGCCCGTGTGTGAGAGGCTCCAGGCTAAGTTACAGACAGTACTGTGTGCACACCATTCATACAGGGTGTGACATGACAGAAAATACCTCGCAGATAAAAAAAATTCTATTGAATATTTTTCTGTGATATAATCACAGTTACAAGCCCGTGTGTGTCAGGCCCACACAGACTGTATTGTGGCCACTGGCTAGGCCTCCACTCATACCGTTACAGGGTGTCACTCACTCAAATATCTTTCAGATAAAAAAAATTCTATTTAATATTTTTTCTGTGATCTAATCACATTTGCAAGTCCGTGTGTGTCAGGCCCACACAGACTGTATTGTGGCAACTGGCTAGTGGCTAGACCTCCACTTATACCGTTACAGGGTGTCACTAACTCACAAATACCTTGCAGATAAAAAAAAATTATATTTAATATTTTTCTGTGATCTAATCACAGTTGCAAGCCAGTGTGTGTCAGGCCCACACAGACTGTACTGTGCCCACTGCCCACCACTTATATAGGGTGTCACAGCACATTGCTCCGTGCACGCGCAGTGCCCCAACTTGGGAGTAAGAGGATCGACCAAGCTGCTTTTTCCATCTCCCGGTTCCTAAATCAATTCAGTTTGGTGTATCAGAGTTTGGTCTGTCACTGTGAAGGCAGTCGAAGGTACCCGGCCTAAATTTTTTTTCAAAAGGCAATCCCACCCTGATATGGGACGCAACAGGGATTAAACTGATGAGAATAGTACTACAGAAAATAGCACTCATATCGGGTGTGACAGTAAATTGCACGGCGCTGACTCAGTGATCGTGGCGTGGATTCAAAACAAAGGGGAGGAGCCAGCATTTTTTTTAACCATCTCCCCGTTCGAAAAATCAATTTAATAAATCGACCCCAGATTGGGGACGTAACAGGGATTAAACTGATGAGAAGAGAGAACTACAGAAAATAGCACTCATATCGGGTGTGACAGTAAATTGCACGGTGCAGACGCAGTGACCGTGGCGTGGATTCAAACAAAGGGGAGGGAGCCAGCGTTTTTTTAACCTTCTCCCCGTTCGAAAAATCAATTCAATTCACCTTTCAGGGACCCTTGGTGTTGTACGTGGCTGGGTGGAGGAAGAAACCTTCAATGACATCGACGGGACATGGCTAGCTTGGTATCCAACCTTGTGCAAATGGGAAGTTTGTGGTTGGGCAAATGGACTGTTTGCGGTTGTTTGCGGTGCATTAAAAGGGGAGGTTTGGTCTGTCAATTTTCTGTGAAGCGGGCGTAACCCTTACACTACCTGATCGATACAACATCATACCTGATAGTATACACACACTGGTTGTTTTAAACCACGTTGTTCAAAAAAAAATGGATTGTTAGGTGATTTATGCCCTTTATGGATTAAAATCCAACTCTGCGTCAACTATGTAATTTTCAAACAACTTTTCCATCACTACTGTGGCTAGAAAGAGTCCCTGTGGGTTTTAAAATTCGCCTGCCTATTGAGGTCTATGGCGGTTCGTCCGGTTCGCCCATTCACGAACATTTTCAGAAATTTGCGCTCGCGAACGGAAAATTTTATGTTCGCGACATCTCTACTCGCCTGTCCACCCAAAATGTGGAGAGACTGACCTTTGTCAAGATGAATCAGGCGTGGATCAGTCAGAATTTCCAACCACCAATTCCTGATGCATCAGACTAGATCATCCATGGTGCCAGACCAACACTATGATAAAAGAGACCGGTTTCTTCTATCTACCTGCTTCAGCTACTACTATGATGCTGCCACCCGCTTGATGCCACACATCTGATGCCTAGTGCTACCTGATGCAGCTGCTGCTGCCATCTCCAAACTATGTCACCTTGCCATTCTGTGGTCTCCTGATGCTGCTGCTACTGCCATATCCACACTATGTCACCCCACTCTGTGTTATCCTCATGCTGCTGCCAACTCCACACTATGTCACCTTGCCACTCTGTGGTATCCTCCTGATACTGCTGCTGCTACTGCCATCTCCACACTATGTCACCTTGCCACTCTGTGGTCTCCTGATGCTGCTGCTACTGCCATATCCACATTAAGTCACCTTGCCACTCTGTGGTCTCCTGATGCTGCCGCACCTCCATACTATGTCACCTTGCCACTCTGTGGTCTCCTCATGCTGCTGCCATCTCCACACTATGTCACCTTGCACTCTGTGGTCTCCTCATGCTGCTGCCATAGCCACACTATGTCAAGTTGTCACTCTGTGGCCTCCTGAAGCTGCCGCCACCTCCAAACTATGTCACCTTGCCACTCTGTGGTCTCCTCATGCTGCTGCCATATCCACACTATGTCACCTTGCCACTCTGTGGCCTCCTGATGCTGCCGCCAACTCCATACTATGTCACCTTGCCACTCTGTGGTCTCCTCATGCTGCTGCCATCTCCACACTATGTCACCTTGCATTCTGTGGTCTCCTCATGCTGCTGCCATATACACACTATGTCAAGTTGTCACTCTGTGGCCTCCTGAAGCTGCCGCCACCTCCAACTATGTCACCTTGCCACTCTGTGGTCTCCTCATGCTGCTGCCATCTCCACACTATGTCACCTTGCACTCTGTGGTCTCCTCATGCTGCTGCCATATCCACACTATGTCAAGTTGTCACTCTGTGGCCTCCTGATGCTGCCGCCACCTCCAAACTATGTCACCTTGCCACTCTGTGGTCTCCTCATGCTGCTGCCATATCCACACTATGTCAAGTTGTCACTCTGTGGCCTCCTGATGCTGCCGCCACCTTCAAACTATGTCACCTTGCCACTCTGTGGTCTCATCATGCTGCTGCCATATCCACACTATGTCACCTTGCCACTCTGTGGCCTCCTCACGCTGCCGCCCACCTCCATACTATGTCACCTTGCCATTCTGTGGTCTCCTGATGCTGCTGCTACTGCCATATCCACACTATGTCACCCCACTCTGTGTTCTCCTCATGCTGCTGCCAACTCCACACTATGTCACCTTGCCACTCTGTGGTATCCTCCTGATACTGCTGCTGCTACTGCCATCTCCACCACTATGTCACCTTGCCACTCTGTGGTCTCCTGATGCTGCTGCTACTGCCATATCTACATTATGTCACCTTGCCACTCTGTGGTCTCCTGATGCTGCCGCCACCTCCAAACTATGTCACCTTGCCACTCTGTGGTCTCCTCATGCTGCTGCCATATCCACACTATGTCACCTTGCCACTCTGTGGCCTCCTGATGCTGCCGCCACCTCCATACTATGTCACCCTTGCCACTCTGTGGTCTCCTCATGCTGCTGCCATCTCCACACTATGTCACCTTGCACTCTGTGGTCTCCTCATGCTGCTGCCATAGCCACACTATGTCAAGTTGTCACTCTGTGGCCTCCTGAAGCTGCCGCCACCTCCAAACTATGTCACCTTGCCACTCTGTGGTCTCCTCATGCTGCCATATCCACACTATGTCACCTTGCCACTCTGTGGCCTCCTGATGCTGCCGCCACCTCCATACTATGTCACCTTGCCACTCTGTGGTCTCCTCATGCTGCTGCCATCTCCACACTATGTCACCTTGCATTCTGTGGTCTCCTCATGCTGCTGCCATATACACACTATGTCAAGTTGTCACTCTGTGGCCTCCTGATGCTGCCGCCACCTCCAAACTATGTCACCTTGCCACTCTGTGGTCTCCTCATGCTGCTGCCATCTCCACACTATGTCACCTTGCACTCTGTGGTCTCCTCATGCTGCTGCCATATCCAACTATGTTCAAGTTGTCACTCTGTGGCCTCCTGATGCTGCCGCCCACCTCCAAACTATGTCACCTTGCCACTCTGTGGTCTCCTCATGCTGCTGCCATATCCACACTATGTCAAGTTGTCACTCTGTGGCCTCCTGATGCTGCCGCCACCTTCAAACTATGTCACCTTGCCACTCTGTGGTCTCATCATGCTGCTGCCATATCCACACTATGTCACCTTGCCACTCTGTGGCCTCCTCATGCTGCCGCCACCTCCATACTATGTCACCTTGCCACTCTGTGGTCTCCTCATGCTGCTGCCATCTCCACACTATGTCACCTTGCATTCTGTGGTCTCCTCATGCTGCTGCCATATCACACTATGTCAAGTCTGTCACTCTGTGGCCTCCTGATGCTGCCGCCACCTCCAAACTATGTCACCTTGCCACTCTGTGGTCTCCTCATGCTGCTGCCATATCCACACTATGTCACCTTGCCACTCTGTGGCCACTCTGTGACTCTGTCATTGTGACATTCTGTGGCCTCCTCATGCAGCTTCCACCTCACCACTATGTCATAGGGCCACTCTGTGGACTTCTCATGCTGTTCCCACCTTCCCCACTTCATGACTGGGCCACTATTTTGCCTTTCGGCTTGGCTGACATAATTATTTATTTGACCTTTCATCTGATCTGACAGAAGGAAGGAAAAATTAGATGCACAACAGATCCTGTCTGTGCAGCAGCTGTAAGGCCTGTAAGGCCAAGGAATTGGCTTATGATTTGGTAGCCAAAAGCAGGAGTGGGTACAAAACACAGAACACATGCAAATATTCCATTCACATGTCATCTCTGTTTTACATCCACTCCTGTTTTTTATTTGACATTTGCAATACTGATGGATTATTGAGCAAATGCTGACAAAGTGAAGGTGTATGCTCCACAGACTGAATCAGTTTTTTGTGGGTTATTGTTTTCACGGATCAGAGGAAGGGCAAATTATCAGTGACGTCAACACAAACTTACTGCTGACACCCTCTTGACTCTGTCTGGGTGGGCTCTACTTGTATAAGCATTTACTAGAACAGGTTCTGTAGACATCTATGTGGAATCAACTGGCGATGGTGTAAAAGGAGAGCACTTCTTCTTGACGCTAACATCGACCTGTAAGGCTGAGTTCCTACTTAAGTTATTTGGTCAGTTTTGGCCCTGTGACTGCCCAAATTAGTTAAGTGTGCAGTGATTCGAAGAGCAACGCCCGTCATGTGCTTGTCATACTGACTCACAAGTATTGTTTCACTACCACAGCAGACTCCCTATGCGTGTTACTGCAAGCACAGTGTTCTACACCCCTATAAAAGGCTCTCTGCATCCCAGGAAAAGCCGTTTTTTAACGCATTTCGTCACAAGTGAATTCGGATCGAAGCAAATTTTTCCGAAAAATTCGGTCATCTCTAGTAGAATATAGGTATCGCCGTGTCCGTAACAACCAGGTCTATTAAAATATCACATGATCTAACCCCTCAGGTGTAGGCTGTAAAAAATAAAATAAAAACTATGTCAAAAAAAGCCATTTTTTGTCACCTTTCACCACAAAAAGTGTAATACTAAGCGATCAAAAAGTCATATACACCCAAAATAGTACCAATCAAACCATCATCTCATCCTGCAAAAAACGAGAACCTACCTAAGACAATAGCCCAAAAAAATAAAACTATGGCTCTCAGAATATGGAGACACAAAAACATGATTTTTTTGTTTCAAAAATGCTTTTATTGGAAAAACTGAAACAACCAAAAAAAGTATTCATATTTGGTATTGTCACGTCCGTAACAACCTGATCTCTAAAAATAGCACATGATCTAACCTGTCAGATGAAAATTGTAAAAAACAAAAAAATAAAAACGGTGCCAAAACAGCTATTTTTTGTTACCTTGCCTCACAAAAAAATGTAATTTAGAGCAACCAAAAATCATATGTACCCTAAACAGTGCCAACAAAACTGCCACCTTATCCCGTAGTTTCCAAAATGGGGTCACTTTTTTGGAGTTTCTACTCTAGGATGCATTAGGGGGTCTTCATATGTGACTTGGCAACTTAAATTATCCCAGTAAAATCTGCCCTCCAAAAACCACATGGCACTCCTTTCCTTCTGCGCCCTGCTGTGTGCCTGTACAGCAGTTTACAATCACAAATGAGGTGTTTCTGTAAACTACAGAATCAGAGTAATAAATATTGAGTTTGGCTGTTAACCCTTGCTTTGTTACCAGAAAAAATGGTTTTTTTAAAATGGAAAATTACCAAAAAAGTGAAATTTTGTAAATTTCATCTCCATTTTCCTTTAATTTCTTGTGGAACACCTAAAGTGTTAACAATGTTTGTAAATCAGTTGTGATACCTTGAGGGGTGTAGTTTCTAAAATTGGGCCATTTATGGGAGGTTTCTATTATGTAAGCCCACAAAGTGACTTCAGACCTGAACTGGTCCGTAAAAGTGGGTTTTGGAAATTTTCTGAAAAATTTTAAGATTTGTTCTAAACTTCAAAGCCTTCTAAGTCCCCAAAAAATAACATGGCGTTCACAAAATGATCCAAACATAAAGCAGACATATGGGGAATGTAAAGTAATAACTATTATATGAGGTATCACTATCTGTTTTAAAAGCAGAGATATTTGAATTTTTCTAATTTTTTGATAAATTTGGGATTTAAAAAAAAATGTAAATTAAAAATATTGACTGAAATTTACCACAAACTGTGACTTCAGGTGTAATTAACCATAGTCTTTTATTTTGTTCAACACAGACTTAACCAATGCTCGCTTACTTCATCGGGTAAACGCAAAAAACACAGTCCACATGAAATGGTACAACTCACAGTCCTCTGTAGTTCCAGAGTTCCACCACCCGCTGGAGGGGGGGGGGGAGAGGAGTAGGCAACGGCAGGCTTATCCACAGCAACACACCACACAGCTTTACTCCCAGTCTGTTACACTTCCAGACTAGGAACCACACCCCCCAGCTCTCCTGGGATTCCTGGCTTAAATAGGCCAGCCAACACCTGGCCTGGATACGTGGGAGTAGTCATCCCACCCTGCTCTTTGACTACTCCAATGAAACCCGGCCCGGATCAGCTGCAGCTAGCAACTAAACTACTTCTAGCAACTGTCAGTAACCTAGGGTTACTGACAAAAACATTACTGGTTCATTTCACTGAGGCCAGGCACCTCGGTGACACGTATCTATCATCTATTATGGCACCTTGTGGCTTCTCACATATCCCCCCCTCTGTCCAAAGTCGGGGGCTTGACATCTTTAGCCCCCAGACTGTGTACCCTTGACAGGGCGTCCGCATTCCCTTGCATCTTGCCTGGCCTGTGTTCTACTGAGAAGGAGAAATCTTGAAGTGCAAGGAACCAGCGGGTAACTCGGGCATTATTCCCCCTCTTCTCTGGCATCCACCTTAGGGGAGCATGGTTCTGACACTAACCTAAACCTCCTTCCTAGTAAATAGTACCTAAGGGAGTCTAGTGCCCATTTTATGGCCAGAGGACTCCTTCTCAACGATGGCATAATTCCTTTCTGCTGGGTGCTCTTCTCCATTCACTACCTGAGACATGACTAGCACCAGATCCACATCGGAGGCATCGGTCTGGACCACAAACTCACGGGAGAATCCGGGGCTATCAACACTGGTTGCTTACACAAGGGCCTGTTTAAGCTCTTGAAGGGCCCTTTCCGCTTCTGGGGACCACCTCACCCATAGCAGACTTTGTGCCCTTTGTCAGGTCAGTCAAGGGAACCACTATTTCTGCGAACCCTGGGGACAAACCGCCTATAGTAGACCACAAGGCCATACGTCTGAGGATGGTATATGGAGGTTCGCAGCTGAGTGACTCCTAAAACTTTGCATAGTTCCCTCATCACTTTTGACATAAATGGAGTCTCCTGATCTGTAAGAATCTCTTTGGGAATACCTGTTCGGGAGGAAGACATGGAACAACTCCGGGCAATATTTTTGGATCTGGGGTTCCGTAGGGGAACAGCCTCGGGGTACCGGGTAGCGTAATCAGCGATTACGAGGATGTACTGATGCCCCCTAGCAGACTTTACCAATGGGCTTACCAGGTCCATTGCTATCCTTTCAAAGGGGACCTCAATGATTGGTAAGGGGATGAGAGGGCTACGGAAGTGTGCTACCGGGGAAGTGACCTTACAAACTGGACACGATTGACAGAATTCCCTAATCTCTCGGTAACACACCGGCCAATAAAATCGTTGTAGGACCCTCTCAAGTGTTTTGTCTGCACCCAGGTGACCACCTAACACGTGAGAATGGGCCATGTCCATAACCATACGTCGATATAGTCCCGGGACTAGTAGCTGCTCTATCACTTCGTCCCGTATCTTGGTCACCCGGTATAATAGGTCGACCCGGGCTCTTGCGGCACCCCATTAAGGACCTCCACATTCTCTAGTGCCCCTTTTAAGGTCAAATCTCGAAGTTGGGCCGTACCAAACTTTCCCCGGGATACCTCCAAGTCGGGGACATTTTCCTCTGTGGTATCCTCTTCCTCATTGTCTCCTAGCAGGACAGTCAGAGGAAACTCTGAGTCGCCTCTGGACTCCCACCCACAGGGTTGCATGGGCCTGCAGGGTGATTCGGCATAGCAACCTTTGCCCACAGGTCCTAGAACAGGGGGCAGTCACGACCAATAATAACCTCATGCAGTAAGCATTTCACTACTCCCACATGGTGGGTCAGGGCAGCCCAGCCCGTCTCCAGAGTAACCTGGGCCACCGGGTAAACTCTGGTGTCCCCATGAATACACTTGACCCCCAGATTTTTCCCAGGGACCCACACATGAGGAAGAGAGGCCGAGATCAGGATGACCAAGCTCCCTGAGTCCAACAGTCCTGAGACCAGAGTTCCATTGACGGTTAGTGTACACATCTGGGGTCCCTCCCCCCCTGTGGGTACGGCACTGCAAGCTGGCTGCGCAAAGAGGGAACTGCGCCGGCCCACAGAACAGTCCATGGGCTCCGTGGTGAGGGGACACTGGGCTACCATGTGACCTTGGGCCCGACATCTCCAGCAAATGATTTCCCGGGAGATTCCTCTGGGTATGGGTTCGGGCATCCCCCTGGCCTTGACACGACCCTCTCGAGTAGGCTTGGCCCCTAGTCTCTGACTATCTGAGTCCTTCTGGGCCCCCCAATATGTTAATTTCAGGTTCCCTGGACCGCCCAGAGACTTCTCCATGGCATGGAATCTCTCCACTAGTCCCACCAGATCATCTGCTGTCTGGGGGTCACCCTGTTTAACCCAGCACTGAATGGGGTGAGGAAGGGAGTGCATGTACCGGTCCATGACTACACGCTCCACCATTTCAGCAGGGGAGCAAACCTCTGGCTGCAACCACTTTTGAACCAGATGTAGCAAGTCAAATAGCTGGGACCTCGGAGGTTTGTCCAGGCTATAGGTCCAGTACTGTACCCTTTGGGCTCGCACCGCCAAAGTAACACCCAGCCGTGCCAGGATCTCGGCTTTTAATTTGGGGTACTCTTTAGCGTCCTGCAGGGCAAGATCATAATAGGCCTTTTGGGGCTCCCCAGTTAAATACGTGGCCAGGACTTCAGCCCACTGATCCGGTGGTAGCTTTTCCCGGTCAGCCACCCGCTCGAACACCGTGAGGAAAGCCTCAACGTCATCCTCCAGGGTCATCTTTTGTAAAGCTTCCCTCACAGTCCTCCTGACACGATGACCATCATTCGGAGTGGGAGAAGTTGAACTCTCCCGGGTGCGAACGGCGTCGGTCAAAACGGCCATCTGCTGGATGAGCAGCTTGTTGGTCTCTTGCTGGGCTTGCATGGCGTCCATATGTGCTTTCTGTTGCTGCAAGTTTGCCTGCACCAAGTGCTTAATCACTTCCTCCATGGCAGCTGGTGTGGGTTGGCTCTGTGTTGCAGCTTTGACCCAAGACATGTAATTCGGTTTATGCACGCATCCTCCACCACTTGTGGGGATCAGCTCAAACAGTGACTTCAGGTGTCATTTAAACCATAGTCTTTTATTTTGTTCAACACAGACTTAACCAATGCTCGCTTACTTCAGCGGGTAAACACAAAAAAACACAGTCCACATGAAATGATACAACTCACAGTCCTCTGTAGTTCCAGAGTTCCACCACCCGCTGGAGGGGGGGGGGAAGAGTAGGCAACGGCAGGCTTATCCACAGCAACATACCACACAGCTTTACTCCCAGTCTGTTACACTTCCAGACTAGGAACCACACCCCCCAGCTCTCCTGGGATTCCTGGCTTAAATAGGCCAGCCAACACCTGGCCTGGGTACATAGGTGTAGTCATCCCACCCTGCTCTTTGATTACTCCAATGAAACCTGGCCCAGATCAACTGCAGCTAGCAACTAAACTACTTCTAGCAACTGTCAGTAACCTAGGATTACTAACAAAACATTACGGGTTCATTTCACTGAGGCCAGGCACCTCAGTGACACGTATCTATCATCTATTATGGCACCTTGTGCCTTCTCACAATGTACAGTAGTTCAGGAAACATAAGAACAGGATGAGGTATCCCTAGACCAGGGATGCACAACCCACAAATATGCTTTGCAGCCCCTGTCCTGCTGGACAAAAACACAGCTGTTAAATAATAGAGAAAAAATGCCAACCCAACTAAGGGTACTTTCACACTTGCGTTAGAGGATTCCGGCAGGCAGTTCCATTGCTGAACTCAATACCGGAAAACTTTAACGCTAGTGTGAAAGTACCCTAAATGGTTACCATTATCACCCTGTTCACAGGAAAGTATACGTATATATGATATATCAAAATGACCAGAGCACAATAGGGAACTCATTTCAATAATTTATTTTGGTGTCAGTTTGAATATAAATAAGAAGCTATAATAAAAAAATTTAAAAAAACTTCAGGCAGCAGACATATCCATTGATTTTAAAGTATTTATTCATACATCTTTGTTTATCACCTGACCTTGGGTCAGAGGAAACACCACAGAGACATACAGTACACTTCATTGAGCCATGATGTGGACCAAACAATCCCATTGAGGTCTATGGGTCTGTGAAAACCACTGAAACAACACGGAAGACATCTATGTTCTTTTAGTAGTTTTCACCAACCATTGGTAGGAGATGCTCTGGAAATCCCTTTTCAGTCTAGCAGTAAACATGGAATACAGATAAAACACAAAGGGCGAAAAATGTACTCATGGACCAACAACGGACCCTTCATAGACATCTTCACAAATGAAACACTAACCGTCTTGTCATGAATGTCATCACTGACAGGGATGTGTGAAAGAAGTCTTATGGCAGGCGCAGCACTATGAAGTGCCTTTTGCGCTGTGGCATTAGAAGAATTTTGATATCTCAGACTTTTAGTCTAACCAGACTGTCTATTACTCTGTAATTCCTTTAGCGCCGTTCTATGGAAACAGTAGGTTTATAGAGAACACCAAATGCTTCAAATAACTTCTTAATTAACTTCAACCTTTCTTCATATATAACACTGCCGCCTCCGCAGCAGATAGTCCATGTACAAAACACGTGTTAAAAAGATATCACAAAATGGCGGTATGCATAAGATGGTGGTTCAACTGTTCAATCTTGTCATTCAACATAAAATGGTGGATATATTTCTCTCTTGAGTATCTGTACTCTCACTTTAAGTTATTTAAGTACTTTATGATCTCTCTGAGAGGTATATCTGAGGTCTAACTAATAGTTCTGCTTGCAGTATGCAGTTAGCAGTGACTATTTGCAGATTGGTTGAGTATGATCTGGAATGGTTGTAATTGATTTGATTTGGTGGAACTGTAAATAAACATATATATATATATATATATCTAGTTCAGTATACAGTTCTAAACACAATACTAACAATATGAACATTATATAACTGTTCTAAATACCTATTTTTGGCCCCTTTTCCCATAAAACTCAGCTCTCAGTGGAGTGAAATTCTCTTCAGCTCCTGTCTCTGGTGAATAATGATTCCAGCAGCAGGAGCTGGGGGAATTCCCAGACAGGCTGTGTGTGTGGCTTGCTGAGATTGGTGAAAACTCTTGCTGTGTAAGAAGCTGGCTGTGATTGGTCTAGACTTCTGCCCAGCAACAACAGATTAACACTAGGAAATGTTCTGTTGTTTTTGCTGTGTCACTGAGCTTACCTTACACTATAAAATGAATCTTAAAGGTATATTATCTTTTCTGCTTCTGTGAACACAAAATATAAGTTATATGACATCCAAAACATGATGTCACAGTAAATAACTCTGCTTTTTTCTTTAACACATAAACATATGAACTGTATTTAGGTTATTGGCAGGTCTGGCTATATACACATATAAGCTATATTAGCAACCTAGAACAGGTCTTAGCTGGCCAGCTACAAGTCTCACTTGTAACTTTTTGTAGACTGTTAGTCTAGTCTATGTCAATGCTATTTAGATCGTATAAACATATATTCTACCACTAGAGGACACTACAATCAAGATTATTGGGTGTTTATGAAGCTATATGATCTAACTCCAGAAGGAAATGTTGGTTGTAACACCACCAGAAAATAGAACAATGACAGATAATGTAATCTCCATAATACTTCAATGTTAGGCTTTGTTACCCGTTTTTCTATATAATCTGATCAATCTGAAAAGGAAACCATGTATGTATCGATATAATTATGGCTCACCATGAGTTCTGCATTCACAATCTGTTGGACAGGAAAACTTATTTTTTTATTTTTTAGGATTTTCTTGTGGCTTTACTTAGAGAGAGTGGATCCTGATTACCCAGGAATGCTGAACTTAGTGCCGGTAGACACCTTTTAGACATCTATAGATCTGAAACACAAATACCTCTGGATATCCCTGTTACTATCTTCCCAATCCAGAATTGGGTAAAGAACCATGTAAGAGATATTCTAAATGTTTAAGATGTTATTATGTATTGATTTAAAAAATGTCGTAAAAAAAGACACATGCACCATCAGGGGCAGACTGGGAACTTAAAGAGGCCCTGGAAAAAAAACAAAAACTGGCCCCTTGTTGTAGGCAGATCCAAATGACAGAACATAGGGTGAAACACAAGTAGGAGGGGTCAACACATGTAGGCAGTGTAAGTGCAAGTTGGAGGAGTCAACACTACCATTGTGTAGCACAAAATGCCCCATCAGAGGCAAATACCACAATGGAGCACAATATACTGTCCTAGTAGCACAAAATCTATCCATGGAAGTTGCCTCATTATGCTGTCCTCCTCCTCCAGTTGTCTCTAATTAAGATATGGAGGAGGGGGCTGAATAGGTGCTATGTGGGCCACAGCCAGGGCCGGCGTCACCAGTAAGGCGACTTAGGCAGTCGCCTAGGGCGCCATGCAGCAGGGGGCGCCTGGCGCCCGTTGCGGTAAAAAAAAAAAAAAAAGAAAAAAAAGTTGCCTATATAAGTTCGGGCGGCCGAGGCTGAGCGCTTGCCGCTCTAAAGAATCCTGCCTGCGCCTGCTGTGTGCTGTTGTTAAAGTAGCGTGGCCGAGCTCCGTTCGGTCCGCCGTACAGGAGCTTTTGTTTCCTGTACCCGGCCGGACTGACAGGAAGTGCTCACTTAGCGTGCACTTCCTGTCAGTCCGGCCGGGTACAGGAAACAAATGCTCCTGTACCACAGACCGAACAGAGCTCGGCCACGCTACATTAGAGGTGGGGGAAAAGAGAGTGACAAGGGGGGAGGGGTGGAAATAATTGAGTGACAAGGGGGGAGGGGGGTGGAATAATGAGTGACAAGGAAAGGGGGGAGGGGGGTGGAAATAATGAGTGACAAGGGGGGAGGGGGGGTGGAAATAATGAGTGACAAGGGGGGAGGGGGTGGAAAATAATGAGTGACAAGGGGAGGGGGGTGAAATAATGAGTGACAAGGGGGGAGGGGGGTGGAAATAATGAGTGACAGGGGGGGAGGGGGGTGGAAATAATGAGTGACAAGGGGGGAGGGGTGGTGGAAATAATGAGTGACAAGGGGGAAGGGGGGTGGAATAATGAGTGACAAGGGGGGGAGGGGGGGGGATAATGAGTGACAAGGGGGAGGGGGGTGGAAATACTGAGTGGCAAGGGGGGAGGGGGGTGGAATAATGAGTGACAAGGGGGAGGGGGTGGAAATAATAAGTGACAAGGGGGGGGTGGAAATAATGAGTGACAAGGGGGGAGGGGGGGGGGAAATAATGAATGACAAGGGGGAAGGGGGGGAAATAATGAGTGACAAGGGGGGAGAGGGGTGGAAATAATGAGTGACAAGGGGGGGAGGGGGGGGGAAATAATGAGTGACGAGGGGGGGGTGGAAATAATGAGTGACAAGGGGGTGGAAATAATGAGTGACAAGGGGGGAGGGGGGGTGGAAATAATGAGTGACAAGGGGGAGGGGGGTGGAAAATAATGAGTGACAAGGGGAGGAGGGGTGGAAATAATGAGTGACAAGGGGGAGGGGGGGTGGAAATAATGAGTGAGCAAGGGGGAGGGGGTGGTGGAAATAATGAGTGACAAGGGGGAGGGTGGGGGAAGGTGGAAATAATGAGTGAGGGGGGTGGAAATAATTAGTGACGGGGGGGTGGAAATAATGAGTGACGGGGGTGGAAATAATGAAAGGGGGGAGGGGGGGTGGAAATAATGAGCGACAAGGGGGGAGGGGGGTGGAAATAATGATAGTGACAATGGAGAGGGGGGGAATAATGAGAGTGACAAGGGGGGGGGGTGGAAATAATGAGAGTGACAAGGGAGGGGGGGTGGAATTTGGAAATAATGAGAGTGACAAGGGAGGGGGGGTGGAAATAATGAGAGTGACAAGGGAGGGGGGGAGAGTGACAAGGGAGGGGGGGGGGGGGAGGGAGGGGGGGGGAGAGAGTGACAAGGGAGGGGGGGTGGAAATAATGAGAGTGACAAGGGAGGGGGGGTGGAAATAATGAGAGTGACAAGGGGGGGGGGTGGAAATAATGAGAGTGACAAGGGAGGGGGGGTGGAAATAATGAGAGTGACAAGGGAGGGGGGGGGGGGGAGAGTGACAAGGGAGGGGGGGAAGAGAGTGACAAGGGAGGGAGGGGGGGGAATAATGAGAGTGACAAGGGGGGGGGGAAGAGAGTGACAAGGGGGGGGGGGGGGGAGAAGAGAGTGACAAGGGAGGGGGGGGGGGGAGAGAAGAGAGTGACAAGGGAGTCCCCAGAGCCAGACCAAGATCCAGACTGCAGCCAGAGACCAGATCATCTTATTGTCCTGGTGGTAAGTAGACAATGCAATATGTTATGTAATTGTTTAGTTATTAATACTACATTGGAAACTAATTTACCTCACATTTAGGGTCCATTCACACATCCGTGTGTGTTTTGCGGATCCACAAAACACAGACAGCGGCAATGTGCGTTCCGCACTTTGCGGACCGCACATTGCCTGCACTATTGCGGACAAGAATAGGACATGTTCTATTTTTTTCAGGATCGGAATTGCAGATCCGGGTCCGCAGTTCCGGATCGGGGCCGCACGTTGTGCGGCCCCATAGAAATGTATGGGTCCGCAATTCCGTCCCGCAAATAAGAGACGGCTACTAGAAGCTGGATTAACCCTAAGGGAAACATAGCAGTTCTTTTAATTTAAAAGCTGAGAAAGGGTTGGAACATGATATGGGCAGATCATCTGATAGGGTGGGGCGTCAATTTTTATCTTGCCTAGGGCGGCAAAAATCCTTGCAATGGCCCTGGCCACAGCACTTAGCCAGCATACTAACAGCATCCTGACTGGTTTTACATCACTACCAAACATATAGGAGTCCACGTCTTCAGGGAAGAAAATGGGATGCAAATGCACCCTCGGAATCCTCTTCACCTTATAATATTCTGCTAGTGTTGTTGCATGCAGTTCATATGAAGTTCATTTTCCCTGAAGATGTGGACTATTGTATGGATTTTGAGGGGATTAAAATAAATGTTCATACGACTTGATGCTGCTGACGGTAAACCGCATACAGAAAGCGGTCTGTGAGATTAAGGAACAAATTTCCAGCACAGAACAACAGTTACGGGACTCCCTAACATCAGAGAAGTTTGAAAAACTAAAGGAAACTGTGCATTCACATATTGCTACATATAAAAAAGAAACTGAGGACAAGAAAAGGTCCAAATTCCTGCGAGACAGTGAGGATTACCACTTGAATAAAGTATATAAATAGCAAGATACCTAATTTCGTTTAAAGTCGGGGCACAGAAGATCCATGAAATTAGGAGCTTACACCTCCAGTTCAGGAAGCGAGTCCACTAGCTCCCAGGATACCCGTTCTTTTTTTTGGAGGGGCGGCCGGTGTCCGCATGGAGGAGGAGGCGGGCGGGCCGCAAACACCGGCGCAGGGACGGGTCAGAGCCAAATGATGCAAACTTGCTCACAGGTAAGACCCCGTCACTTGTGATTAATTTATCCTCTAAGAGTCTCGATCGTGACCAGATGACAGTTTTGCAGAAAGGCCTTTCCTTTAGTCCTACTACTAGTTTTGATAGCTTCCAGTTTGATGTAGACTTACATAAATTTTTTTATAAAATAAGAATAAAGGTACATTTTTCAGAATCAAGGGGAGTACCGCACAGTATGAACAGTGATGTGGGACAGTGCGGTGTATGTTTGTCAGACTTGGGCTTGAAAAATAAAAGCGCATTCATGCCACCAAAGGTTTATCACCCAGCTGAGACATACGTGCAACTCGTTACCAGAGAGATACAAGAGTGGATGGACGATATAAAAAGAGGCGAACTACGAATTACACAAAATGTGACATTGCAAGATAAAAGAGCTATCCACGCTTTAATGGAGGATAAAAGCTTGGTCATAAAACCTGCGTATAAGGAGGGCTCTATAGTGCTGATGGACAGAGTGAAATATGTGGGAGAATTATGTGCCAGTTGTCTGACACTAATACATATGAACTACTTAATGGTGACCCTGGGTTCTGGATTAAGGAGAAGATTGTGTAAAACTATAGGCCAGTATGTGACTTTAGGTGTCATTGATGATAAAATGCATACTTTTTTGATAAATCAGTCACCCATAACCCGGTGCTTTATGTACTTCCTAAAAGTACATAAAAACCCTGATTGATTCCCCCCGGACGCCCCATTGTGGCTTCAGTGGGATCTATCTTATCCCCTGTGGCCATCGTCCTTGAAAAAGTATTTACTCCTTTGGTAAGTGTACCCCAGTCTTTTCTATTAGAACACACACTTTCTCAGCATGATTGCAGGTTTGGATCGGTTCCTCCTGATAGCTTCCTGGGTAACGATAGATGTGGTAAGCTTATTTACCCTCATACAACCATCGATGAGGGTATTCAGGCCGTAAAGACACTATTTAGTAGTAGCAATTATACAGTGAATGAACAAGAATTAATTTTTGAAATTATTACATCTGGTTTTGTATGAGAATTATTTTATGTTTGAAGACAGCTATTTCCTACAGAAACAAGGGACCGCGAATGGGGTCGAATGTGGCCACGCCCTATGCAAATGCATTCATGTCATGTTTTGAGGACACATATGTGTATGATACCAAATTGTATAGGAGCAATGTCTTATTTGGAAAAAGTTTATCGCACGATATTTTTTGCATATGGGCAGGGCCACGCGAGACCCTCTTGTCCTTATCCTTTATTTGAATAATGCCTGTGATGGATTACAGTTCACATTGATCTATGATGATAGAATTATTAGTTACTTGGACACTAACGTGATTAAAGATCAGCAGGGCCACTCATCCACAGACCTTTATAGTAAAAGAAAACAGATAGAAATAGCATTCTCCATTTTACTAGTGCCCATCCACCATCTTTAAAAAAAAGCTGGCTATACCCAAATCCCAATATCAAACAGTGAAACGGATTGTCACTGATCCTGAAACACAAAAATAAGGTTGAACGAGTGATTGAGTGATTTGAGGAGAGGGGGTGGTACCCTCCGTCTATTTTGAAAGATACTAGAGCAGGACTTGGACAAACTAAGGGTCCTGATGGGGGAGACAAATCATTGAGAGTGACATTTGTACATGTGTACCATCCCCATAATACGGGTTTTGATAATAAATTCGGAAACATTGGCACTTATTGGAGAAGGCGTACCCACAGATAGAGGAGATTATAAATCCACCTCTAATATGTAACAAGAGGAATCACAGTTATAAGGATAGTTTGTTTCAATGCTGATCTCCTACTGCCCAGATCAGCACGGACCAAAGTGTGTTATCGACACAGCGGAAGGGAACATTTCCGTGTCTGCATTGTCTCCAGATGTTCTCACATAATTAAGGGGGCCGGTTTTTCATCATTCCCGTACAGGGCGTGCTGCATTTGCTGTGGAAGGTTTTTTTCAGGTGTGAATCCACAAACGTGATTTATCTCATAAAATCCCTAGTCGTTTGTTGTACATTGGTGAAACAATGACAGACAATTAGGGATCAGATTGGGAAGCCATAAATGCATCATAAGGACAAAAAATATGATGTGCCCGTTCCGCATCATTTTGTGTAAACATACCATTGCCCAATTAAGGTTTCAATTAAGGTTTCAGGTATTGGAACAAATTAAAAGACCAAGAAGAGGAGGAGACATCAAGAACTTTTACTACGTAGAGAGGCCCTACTGGATCACGTGTTGGACACACTACATTCCAGGGGTCTTAATAGGGATTATGAAATTATGCATGTTTGAGAATTAGTTTTTTTGCTTGACTTTTTATTTTCTGCTTGAATTTTATTGTATTTCTTTAGGACATCGACTCTTCATTGAAGGATCCTCAAGCTGATACAGTGGTATACAATATTTGTTTGATTGTGATTATTTATTTTCCTTTTTGTTTCGTTTTCGTTTGTTTATTTGATGACTACCTCGTTGATTTCCGCCCGTTCTGGGTGTTTGACGTCTTGAGAGGCGGTGCATTGAACATTTATATGTGACATACATTTGTATGAGGATTTACCTGTTGATAAAGGCATGTTTGCCGACACGCGTCCTAGTTGTAGGACACCAAACTAATATTGGAATAAATTATACCCTTCAAAGACACAGCTGCTGGATTTTGTATATAGACAGTTTAGCATTCAGCTTTATAGCTGAGTGGATAAAGGTCCTTGCCTCTAATGTACAGGTTGGGAGTTAAAATCCCAGCAGAAACTTTTCAGAATTAGATGCTAAATTACATTTAATTCACTGACTCGAGCATCGCACTCGAGCACACGCGGGCCCCGAGCAATGCTCGATCAACACTATCAGGGAACCACCAATGGGAATATCCTGGTGGCAGTCACTTTAAAGGGAACCTGTCACCTCTACTATGCTACCTTCACTGAGCGTTTCTAAATGTTCATTGTGTTACCCTAACTACATATAATTACACTTTTATTTCATTTGCAGACAAATTCAATAAGTATTATGCATTTTGTACTTCCCTGCCTTTTTTGCAAATTAACATAAAAGAATCATATCTTACTTGTGTCTTCAGATGAAGAGTCATATTTTCAAAACTCTGACTCATCTCAGGTTAATTTGCATTTGTATCAAATCGTTTTTTTACACAATTAAAAGCACACAGGGGCTATGAGGACTGGATATTGCAGATGTGCTAGCGGCCATCTAGCAACTCATGTCCTCAGCTCTATTCCAAAATCCCCGGAGACAGGTTCCCCTTTAAGGCCTCATACACACGGCCGTTGTACGACCGTTCTGTGCATTGGGGACCCGCAATTGCGGTCCCCAATGCATGAGGAACATCCGTGCAGCAGGCCGGACCCATTTATCTTGAATAGGTCAGATGGCATGTCCGCCACGCAAAAAATATCACATGTCATATATTTTTGCGGTGCGGAACCACGGAAAGAAACCACCACGGAAGCACTCCATAGTGCTTCTGGTGTTCCGTTCCGTGACTCCATCCGCATCTCCAGAGATGCGGACCCATTCAAGGGAATGGTCCGCATCGTGATGCGGGGTGCACACAGCCAGCGGCCGTGGATTGCCGACCCGCCGTTTGCAGGCCGCAATAGGGCCACGACCACCCAATGGGCCGTTGTATGAGGCCTTACCATCACGGCTCCTTATCAGTGCATGACCTCACAATGTCTGGAGAGAAGTTGTGTGCATCATGTTGTTTGCGCAGTGATATTTTGGCTTTGCCTCGCTCTCTGCCTCATTGAGCTGCTTGCCTATGGACGTCTGCATCTGTGAACGGTGGAGGATGGTGGAGAAGTACTATTCTGCTGTAGTGTACCACAGAATATGATATCCCTGTGTTATTTTATGGTGTTTAGTGTTGAGCGACTGGAAGCATCCAAAGTGGAATTTTATCCGAAGTTTATGAAAAATTTGATATCCACGAAAACTGAATTTCCCTCGCTCTTCATGGTACAAATAATTTTTTTTCTAAAATGGCTGCTTGCACATGCTATAAAGTTAAAGTAAGAATCCTGGGAATACGATATGACCATAATGCGTGCAGCAAGTCAATCTGCAGGTAGCCATCCCTGTGATGTCCCCAGCCCTATAAAAACCCTCATCCCATGCGGTCTCTGTAATTTCACTGTGAACTGTGCTTAGGGAAAGACATGGGAAGTGCTTATGCGCTAGGTATAGTTTTGCAGAAAACTTTTTAATTGCAGAATATTGGATAGGGAGAGTGCAGGGACAGTGCAGAGTGATTGTAGAGAGAGTTTTAGAGACTGTAGGGAGAGCATAGAGAGACAGCAGGGACAGTGCAGGTTGAGTGTAATCGCCGTGTGATCTTGTTGAAACTGCTGTCACATTCCCAAATTAATTTGTTAGTTTATACATAGAATTACCATGCCTAAGGATTAAAGGGCAGTGTGTAATAATTGCTGATTGCAACTTGTTGAACTGCTGCCAAATTCCCAGTTAATTTGTTCAGTTTATACATAGAATTACTGTGCCTCAGTATTAAAGGGGTTGTTTGAGTTATTTTTTTGTTCTTTGTATGTTTATAACTAATCTAATGTAAAGGCTTTACCATTTACTTACTGCATTGCCAGTTGCTGCTTTCTCAGATTTCACTGAGGGTCACATGACCTGTGATGTCCAGCCTCTCTCCCCTGCTCTGATGATGTCTCGTGCACAAGCCTGAGAGAGCAGTTATGTGTCTGTACATGAGACGTCACTGTGCTGGCCACGCCCCCTGCTTTGCCGTCTGCTGCTGCTGTCTGCCCTGTGTCTCTCTCCCTGGATTCTTCAGGAAAAACTTTAACCCCTTCAGCAGCAAAGATCAGGGCTGATGATGGCTTTACTGAGTAGCTGCAGGCAGTGAGGAGACAAATGCTGGGCACAGAAGCTGACAGACTAGAGGAGTTCTGGAGAGCATTGCACAAGAACAGGTACGGAGAAGATCCTGTATGTTTCAGCAGTGTCCTTGTACAGCTGGGACTTGTAGTCCTACACATACAACATGCTGCTGAGTATACAAACAGGCAGACATATCACTCAGCGCAGCACTTGTATTCACTACCTTTGCCAGAGCAGGGGGAGGGGCAGAGATTGTTGTTATTGTAGGTAAACAAAGGGCCAGAGAGAACCAGGGAAATTAGGAAATATATATATTTTTTGCCTAAAACTTGCTTAAGCTTAGTTATATACACTCACCTAAAGAATTATTAGGAACACCTGTTCTATTTCTCATTAATGCCTATTATCTAGTCAACCAATCACATGGCAGTTGCTTCAATGCATTTAGGGGTGTGGTCTGGTCAAGACAATCTCTGAACTCCAAATGAATGTCAGAATGGGAAAAGAAAGGTGATTTAAGCAATTTTGAGCGTGGCATGGTTGTTGGTGCCAGACGGGCCGGTCTGAGTATTTCACAATCTGCTCAGTTACTGGAATTTTCACGCACAACCATTTCTAGGGTTTACAAAGAATGGTGTGAAAGGGAAAAACATCCAGTATGCGGCAGTCCTGTGGGCAAAAATGCCTTGTGGATGCTAGAGGTCAGAGGAGAATGGGCCGACTGATTCAAGCTGATAGAAGAGCAACGTTGACTGAAATAACCACTCGTTACAACCGAGGTATGCAGCAAAGCATTTGTGAAGCCACAACCCGCACAAACTTGAGGCGAATGGGCTACACACACAGAAGACCCCACCGGGTACCACTCATCTCCACTACAAATAGGAAAAAGAGCTACAATTTGCACAAGCTCACCAAAATTGGGACTGTTGAAGACTGGAAAAAATGTTGCTGGTCTGATGAGTCTCAATTTTCTGTTGAGACATTCAAATGGTAGAGTCCGAAGTTGGCGTAAACAGAATGAGAACATGTATCCATCATGCCTTGTTACCACTGTGCAGGCTGGTGGTGGTGGTGTAATGGTGTGGGGGATGTTTTCTGGACACACTTTAGGCCCCTTAGTGCCAATTGGGCATCGTTTAAATGCCACGGGCTACCTGAGCATTGTTTCTGACCATGTCCATCCCTTCATGACCACCATGTACCCATCCTCTGATGGCTAATTCCAGCAGGATAATGCACCATGTAACAAAGCTCGAATCATTTCAAATTGGTTTTCTGAACTGACAATGAGTTCACTGTACTAAAATGGCCCCCCACAGTCACCAGATCTCAACCCAATAGAGCATCTTTGGGATGTGGTGGAACGGGAGCTTCGTGCCCTGGAAGTGCATCCCTCAAATCTCCATCAACTGCAAGATGCTATCCTATCAATATGGGCCAACATTTCTAAAGAATGCGATCAGCACCTTGTTGAATCAATGCCACGTAGAATTAAGGCAGTTCTGAAGGCAAAAGGGGGGTCCAACACAGTATTAGTATGGTGTTCCTAATAATTCTTTAGGTGAGTGTATTGCTGACCTTCAGATTTACAGTGCTATATATTTTTTTTTATACTCAGACAACCCCCTTTAATGGGCAGTCTACTATATCGCCGTGTGCATCTTGTTGAACTTCTGCCAAATTTTGCAGTTAATTTGTTAGTTTCTTACATAGAATTACTGTGCCTCAGTATTAAAGGGCAGTGTAATATATTGAAGTGTGCATCTTGTTGAACTGCTGCCACATTTGCAGTTCATTTGGTAGTTTATACATAGAATTACTGTGCCTCAGTATTAAAGGGATGTGTAATATATTGCAGTGTGCATCTTGTTGAACTGCTGCACATTTCCAGTTAATTTGTTAGTTTATATATATAAAAAAAATTGTGCGTCAGTGTTTAAAGGGCGGTCTTAATATATTGCCGTTGTTTATCTTGTTGAACTGTGCCACATTCTTACATTACTGTGCCACATTCTTACATTACAATTCTGTTACTTTACTGATACATTTGCTGTACACTATGGTCAACAGACAGTTGCCTGGGCCCACAAAAGAACGGGCAGTGGCAAAAATGTTGCTATAGTCAGCACAATTAGCAGCAGAAGTAGGGTTGGTGGTAGCAGCCGCAGCAACAGGCCAGAGCTGCCACTGTCATCCAGTGATCATGTTTTGACCAGCAATCCAGCTGTACTGGAATGGTTGACTCGCTTTTCAACATCATCTGCAGTGACAACAGAAACAACAGCCAGAATCGGTGGGTTCTCTACACCACACTTGAGTGGCATGGCCCAGGAAATGCATCTGTGCCCCTCACTATCCTGAATCTGCCCTCTTGCTTTTGCTGCTCCTTCTGATAGCCAAGTAATGATTGCCTTCAGCTCCTGCTCTGCTTTTCAGTGAAGATAAGCTTTGTGAGGGACAGTTGGCAATTACAGGCCAGCCCCACATGGAGGAGAGGTCCACTGCAAACTCCTTTCTTATTTTTTAAGAAAAACAAGCAGATAACCCAAGACAGATAAAACAAGTCTGTGTTGTAGCACTTCTGCGCCTAACTGGAACTTGCGGTACTATGGGATATCAATTATACTGCCCGCTATTTTGAAAGATGCCCGTTTGTTGACTTACAGTTCCTGGTAAGTCGTTGGATTCATACATATCCTAGCAGAGTACGGGGGAGTTATTACTCACGAATCTTGCAATACAATACTCCCTTCGCCTTTCTGTCGGTCTCGGCTCTGCTGTATGCCGGCTTAGTCCACGCATGGGAAACATTATGCTTTTAATGGCTAAATAGCTATGATGCCACATGCAATATGGGACGCCATGTATCGCTAATGGCTTGATCCCATGTAACAGTACCCTCATCCCTTTAAGGGGTAATAGATCGGAAGTGCGACCATACATTTTCAGGACAGCTACATCGGGGACTAACCAGCTCATATAGGATTTAGCACTAGCCCCGTGTCCCCTGATGAATCTGGGGCTATAAAAATAGAGGAAATGCGTAGGGACGCATATATCTATTTATCTGAGCACTTATGTTTAGGTTTCCTAGCCCTCTTTACTATTAGTGGTAAGGCTCTTACCCTTCTGCCTTTTCTGTAACATTATACACACACATGGACCAGACGGTGAGAAATCGGTGTGGTCACAGATGGTGGTATACAGCAGAATCCACACCTTTCATCTGTGGGGATGGGAACAACTGATTGGGTGTGAGATTCAAGCAAGGTCCTACCTGTACACGTTCTCTGGTAAGAAGGGTATACATTTATGAATGTTGATTACCCTTCTTAGGTATTAACACACTTTAATGGTAGGGAAATTGTTTGTGGTACTGGCCACTAATTGGTGGTGTCTATGAATTGAATTGTGGGCCTTTGAATTTTAAAGGGTGTAATATTAAAAATTACATTTTTACTACTGCCGTTTTTATTGTTTTGGGTATTGGAGAGCACATCGAGCAGTTAGGATAACACTGTTCGGGACTCCAGGTTGGGAGGATGATGATAGAATGTGTGAAAGCTAAGATGTCTGTGTGTCACACAGAGACGAGGCACAGCTGAAAGAAGTTGTCCGGACCCGAATGGAGATGACCTCACCTTGGAGGGATGGAAGTGAGAGGTATGCTGCTTTTGTATAGTCTTACATGTTTGATATGTCTATACAGCAAGTAAAATGTCTTTAGTGCTAGTGCGGGCGGGGAATGTAGACTGGAGGCATATACCATTGGGGCTTGGGTCTTTTGCGACCCCTAGCACTGCCCCTGGTATGAGGTGTTGTTGATTGTGGTTGTAGCATGCCCCAACCCTACGGTAGTGCCTGCAGTAGGACCAACATATATACATTAAAACAAAAAAACAAACAAAATACTCACTGTGTCCCGTTCCCCTACTACGTCATCACGTTGTCCATGACCCAGTGTAGGATGATTTCACTACAACCTCCGGCACCGTTTTACTGCCTCTTAGGCTTCAGGTCTAGTGACTTGAGGCCTATGAGGCTTAACGGCGAGCACGGGAGCCGAAGGCCCCAACGCCCTCACCGTAAACTGCCACCCCCGCAGAGACAGGTCCGCCACCTCTTGTGGTGAGATACTCATTTCGCCTCATAGCAGAAGTAGGCCTGGGTGCTGTGTCCCTCGTTTAAATGCAGCAGTGCACAATCTAAAAGGGAGACATGGGACCCATGTCCTCATGATTGGTGTAGGTCCAATTGGTCAGACCCCTATCACTTATGCTGTGGAAAGTTGATAAGTTGGCCTTCTGAGAAAAAAAAACTTGAGGTTGCTTGTTCTGTTAACAATAACTGGCACAAGCCCCTCCAGCTTAAAAAAATCCTGGAAACATTACCCTATGTTATCAAAAAAGAGAATATTGGAAAGAAAATTTGATTGTATTGTTCTTAATGACACAAATGCCTGTCTGTAAATGAGCCCTCTTACAAAAAAAAAAAAAAAATCCTTTACAGTGCCTGTTGCTATGGGCTACTGTTTGATACAAAAGCACATAGTTGAACTGTAATGTAACTGTTGCTAGAACATGTCAGCATTGCTATTCTGTTATGTTTATGCACACTATTATATCTCCCAGCACTTAAAGGAGTTGTCTGAGTTATATAATTATATGCCCATGTGCCTTATAACCTATCTAAAAACACTTTTGTAATGTACATTTTATTTCTATAGTATCGGGATTTTGCAAGGCAGATGCGGGTCATGTGATCTGCGACGTCATCCACCAGGCTCCCTGTGCTGATGTTTCGTGTACAGGCTTATCCCTGCCTGGGGGAGGGGCCTGGCTCTGTACACGAAACGTCAGAGCCTGGGTGCCCGCCCCCCTCTCCCTGTATCTGGCTGCCGGACGGCTCCTGTGAGGGATCGGGCATGTGTGATCCTTAACAGTGCCGGCAGGCCTGTGAAAACACCAGAGCCCTGACCCACTGGTGTGCCCTCCCCCCTCCCTCTGTGTCTGGATGCAGGAGGGCTCCTGCTACTAATGCAGGCAGCCGTGTGAAATCAAGATTCCATCAGATGCAGGTAATCGGTCCCAAAAGCCACCTCCCCCTCTCCCCAGACAACCACATACAAGTAAAGCCTTGCTCATGATATATATATACGTATATAGAAATATACTGATCTATATCTCTCTCTATATATATAGAGTGAGTCCAGACATCACCACCTTACTATCAAGAATCCCACAATGTCTATCTTCTATTAGTGATGAGCGGCAGGGGTCATATTCGAATTCGCGATATTTCACGAATATTTTGTAGAATATTCGTCAAAAATTTGCGATTTTTTTTTTACTCAAAAAATCGGAAAGGTAATGATTGTGTAATATGCAAATTTTCGGATTAGAATTTTTTTTAGTGCGAATTTTTCAATTTACAACTATTAGACAAAGAAGATTATAGCACTATATTAGCTAAATTGCTCTATATTCGATTTTTTTTATTCTCTATATTGCTATAACTTAGTTTTTTCGAATATTTGTAATATTCTAAAACAAGAATATTTAGCAATATAGCGAATATTCAAAAAAACTAATATAGAGCAAAATTCGCAAACACTACTACTCCTAAAGTCAAGTATATTGCAGCCTTCTTATTGGCCCACAAGCTAGAAGCAGTGAGCGATCATGTGTACTGATAAAAAAAAATAAAAAAATCAAATATTCTAAATTACGAATATATATGACTATATTTGAAATATTCGCGAATTTTCGAAGTACCTATATTCGCAATAAAAATTTGAAATTCAAATATTCGTGATCAACACTATCTTCTATATCATCCTTCTTCGCCTTTCGCTTTCTAAAACTTAACATGGATAAAACAGAATTCATCATCTTTCCCCCCATCTTGCTCACCCATCCCAGCAGACCTATCTATCACGATCAATGGCTGCACACTATCCCCGGTCAACTAAGTCCGCCGCCTTGGAGTGACCTTGGATTCTGCCCTTTCCTTCCGACCACACATCCAAGCCCTTTCCACCAAATGCTGCCTCCAACTCAAAAACATCTCCCGCATCCGCGCTTTCCTTAACTTTGAATCTGCGAAAATGCTTGTACATGCCCTCATCATCTCCCGCCTAGACTACTGCAACAGTCTCCTCTGTGGCCTTCCATCTAGCACTCTTGCACCCATCCAATCTATCCTCAACTCTGCTGCCCGACTAATTCACCTCTCACCCTATTACTCCTCTGCCTCTTACCTCTGCCAATCCCTTCACTGGCTCCCCATTGCCCAGCGAATTCACTTAAAAGTACTAACAAATACATACAAGGCCGTCCATAACCTGTCCCCTCCCTACATCTCAGAGCTACTTTCCCGATACACCCCCACACGCACTCTCCGATCCTCACAAGACCTCCTTCTCTCCTCTCCTCTTATCACCTCTTCCCACAATCACCTCCAAGATTTCTCCCGTGCATCCCCCATACTCTGGAACTCGCTACCCCAACATATCAGACTCTCACCTACAGTGGAATCCTTCAAAAGAAACCTGAAAACCCACCTCTTCAGACAAGCCTACAACCAATGACCCTGCTGCCTCTATACCGCCATGATCAACTTCACCCACACCTACTGTCTCCTTCTCCCATACCATGTAGATTGTAAGCCCTCACGGGCAGGGCTCTCTCTCCTTCTGTTTGTAACTCGTTTTGTTATGATTAGTGAAATTGTCTGTATTATGTATGTATACCTCTTCTCATATGTACAGCGCTATGGAATGAATGGCGCTTTAATAATAAATATAATAATAATATTATATTTACTGATCTATATCACTATATACATTTATATAGATGGCATATATATATAGTGATATAAATCAGTAAATATATATCTCCATATACATATATATATGGTGTATATATATATCATTTAATATATATATATATATATAATATATATATATACACACACACACATATACATACACACACACACACACACCATCTATATATATGTATATGGAGATTATATATTTATTGATCTATATCACTTTATACATATATATCTATATATACCATCTATATAAATGTACATAGTGATATAGATCGATAAATATATATCTCCATTTACATATATCCAAAAGATGGCAGGGCAGCACTCCTTTCACTTCAAGTGATGCAAATGATTCAGGTGCCAGTGTTCTCCCTGGGTCCTGGGGTCCAAACACAATCCAAATAAATGTAACGCAGCACTCCTTAGATAAAAAGTGAAAAAATTCAAAATTTATTCAACACATGTTGATACAGGCAATGTTTCAGCTCTCTCACAGAGCCATTATCAAGCCAAGTGAAACACTTAATAAAGTGACTGTGCATATATAGAAACACTTCAGGAAGTAATCAGTGCTAATTTCCTGTTTAATTCCATACTGGTGCATATAAAAACTCCCTACAAAACAATTCATTCTCTTGTGACAATTCATAGTGCAGCAACCATCGGATCCCCTCAGGTATAGTGTATCACATTTCCGTGATTGTCTTCAATTTCATAGTGCTTCATGTACTGTATACTCATGTTTTCCCAAATAGTGATAGTGATTAAAAAACACCCATGGCTTGCTCCAACATAATTCACACCTATAAGAAAACCGCAACACAGGAATCCATAAAATTCAGTTACCTTATGCTCTCACTGCACTATATCACAGATGGAGCGTTCCCCATCTCGGCATGTCTGTATATATATATATATATACACACACACACACACACCATCTACATATATGTATATGAAGATTATAATTTACTGATCTATATCACTTTATACATATATATCTATATATACCATCTATATAAATGTACATAGTGATATAGATCGGTAAATATATATCTCCATTTACATATATATAGATGGTATGTATATATATATAAAAATGTACACCATCTATATACAGTACAGACCAAAAGTTTGGACACACCTTCTCATTCAAAGAGTTTTCTTTATTTTCATGACTATGAAAATTGTAGATTCACACTGAAGGCATCAAAACTATGAATTAACACATGTGGAATTATATACATAACAAACAAGTGTGAAACAACTGAAAATATGTCATATTCTAGGTTCTTCAAAGTAGCCACCTTTTGCTTTGATTACTGCTTTGCACATTCTGGGCATTCACTTGATGAGCTTCAAGAGGTAGTCCCCTGAAATGGTTTTCACTTCACAGGTGTGCCCTGTCAGGTTTAATAAGTGGGATTTCTTGCCTTATAAATGGGGTTGGGACCATCAGTTGCGTTGAGGAGAAGTCAGGTGGATACACAGCTGATAGTCCTACTGAATAGACTGTTAGAATTTGTATTATGGCAAGAAAAAAGCAGCTAAGTAAAGAAAAACGAGTGGCCATCATTACTTTAAGAAATGAAGGTCGGTCAGTCAGCCAAAAAATTGGGAAAACTTTGAAAGTAAGGGCTATTTGACCATGAAGGAGAGTGATGGGGTGCTGCGCCAGATGACTCCGGCCTCCACAGTCACCAGACCTGAACCCAATCGAGATGGTTTGGGGTGAGCTGGACCGCAGAGTGAAGGCAAAAGGGCCAACAAGTGCTAAGCATCTCTGGGAACTCCTTCAAGACTGTTGGAAGACCATTTCAGGGGACTACCTCTTGAAGCTCATCAAGAGAATGCCAAGAGTGTGCAAAGCAGTAATTAAAGCAAAAGGTGGCTCCTTTGAAGAACCTAGAATATGACGTATTTTCAGTTGTTTCACACTTGTTTGTTATGTATATAATTCCACATGTGTTAATTCATAGTTTTGATGCCTTCATAGTCATGAAAATAAAGAAAACTCTTTGAATGAGAAGGTGTGTCCAAACTTTTGGTCTGTACTGTATATGTTTATGGAGATATATATTTACCGATTTATATCACTATATACATATATATCTATATATACCATCTATATAATGTATATAGGTCAGTAAATAAATATCTCTGAAAACATACATATAAATCATATATATATATATATACATATTATATTATATATATATATATATATATATATTTTTATTTTTATTTTAAAAAGATATGTTAGCCTACATGTTTTTTTGCTGGACTTGGATGGAAAAACATGGTACACTGCACTTTCCCATCCTGCAAAGTCCTCAAAAAAAAAATTTTTTTATTTTATTATTTTTACTCCATGGTACTGGATGTCACAGTATGGCATCTGTTGTGTATGTTGATCGTATGACAAAAACCCAGCCTTACGTGCACGATCCAGCACTTTTGTTATTTTCGTTATTCTGCTCCATTAGATGAGCAGAACAGAAATAAATAGCGCTGGTGTGAATGGGCCTAAGAGGTGGGTATTTATGCAGGGAACCATTACTTGTCAAACAGCAGGCAATCAAAGCCAGGTGATTAAGTCCAGTCCAGAATGGCAGATCTTACCTATACTTTATCACTTGGCTATAATAGTCTGTACTGCACCACATACATGTATGTGTATGTATGTATATGGTGCAGCCTGTGATGTATATGGTGCAGCGTGTGATGTATATGGTGCAGCGTGTGATGTATATGGTGCAGCGTGTGATGTGTGTGGTGCAGCGTGTGATGTGTATGGTGCAGCGTGTGATGTGTATGGTGCAGCGTGTGATGTGTATGGTGCAGCGTGTGATGTGTATGGTGCAGCGTGTGATGTGTATGGTGCAGCGTGTGATGTGTATGGTGCAGCGTGTGATGTGTATGGTGCAGCGTGTGATGTTTATGGTGCAGCGTGTCGTGTATGGTGCAGCGTGTGATGATGGTGCAGCGTGTGATGTGTATGGTGCAGCGTGTGATGTGTGTGGTGCAGCGTGTGATGTGTGTGGTGCAGCTTGTGATGTGTGTGGTGCAGCTTGTGATGTGTGTGGTGCAGCTTGTGATGTGTATGATGCAGCTTGTGATATGCATGGTGCAGCGTGTGATGTATGTAGTGCAGGGTGTAATGTATATGTGTAATGTTTGTATTGCAGTATGTAATGGGTACGTGTGTCACGTATATATGTGTGTGATGTATGTATTGCAGATCTAGGAGATTATCATGTGACTGTGTTTGTATGCTAGGTTAGGTTGTGCAGAGCAGGGGTCGGGGAAGGGCAGATTATTCACACCCACAAATATTCATGAGGGAGAGCTCAGTCATTGTTATCACATGCCCCACAGCTTTGCTGCAGCATGTAAACAAAGCAAGAATAACAAAATTATGCAAAGTGTATATTATTTTTCAAGAAATCAAGCTTAACTAATGTATATGTAAGCCCTGATGAGTTTTATAATATTTTTTTTCCATTACTCGGATAACCCCTTTAACGTGCAAAGATGATGATGATATGCCATTCTGTTATGGTATGTGAGATGTCATGCACTGCGCTCTTAGGCTGCTGCCCTCTAAGTACAGAGACCATGGTGGGAATGTATGCTTATGACATCATAGGAAGATCATGACAGGCAAGATCTTGTTTAGTGCTCTTATTAAGAGAAACAAAATGAGAGTATTGCAGGTTTGATACTTTTTATTTTATTTTTTTATTTTTTATTAATTCAATAAAAAATTTACATACAATACTATAAATTGTAGGGCTTAGAGATCAAACAGAGGCCGTACAAGAACAAAGGGGAGAGTAGATGTTTCATCAAATTGATAAAAGTCATACAGTATTAAGACATTACAATTAATGTTAAGTAACAGTTCTATTTAAAATTGCTATATATGTCCCAATCTTTCCAACTGTTCTTAAACTTAGGATGAGTTCTATTTTCCCAGGCAGCAATTTCTTCAAACCGGTAAATTGTGTCGACTTTACTGACCCATCGATCGTCTGAGGGAATGTCGGATGATAGCCAACATTGCGGTACCAGGAGGCGTGCTGCCATTATTAGTTTGTTAAATAGGGCAGGAATCCTAAAGGGTGTATCGAATGAGTGATAACCCAGGAGGGCTAATTGAGGAGACAACGGGACTGTTAAATTACAGATTTTGTTACTCCTCGAGAATATATTTTCCCACCAATTGTGGATAGATGGACAAGTCCACCAGATGTGATAGAAGGTTCCCCTTTCTTGACCGCAGCGCCAACAGACATCCGAGTTCCCTTCTCCATATCTACAAGTTGTTTCCGGTGTCTTATACCACCTTGTTAAGACCTTTTAATGTCTAACAAAAATAAAAGTAATGATGTCACATAGCGAGCTTTCGAGACATCACCAGTTGCTTCATCATATATACTACAAGAATATATGAAGAAACAGTAATATATATACACAATAAGAACAGAGACATTGGGGAATGAATGGACATTTAAAAAATAACAGAACAACATATCAAAGATCTTGAGAATGAGTCCTTAATTATCTTACAGATAAGGGGTGGGAAAGTTTTATGGTCTCAGAATTGATGTTATCTCAGAGACCTGGTGCCCCGACTATGTCTATAGAAGATTTTTTAGATCTTGTAGTGTGTCATAAATCCTTGGGACAAATTTAGTCCAGTATTCAAAGGGTCAAGCAGTGTTATAAATTTGTATTCCCAAATTCTTCTAACTCTTTGGGATTTGAAGTTACATTTTAATATGAGAACTTTCATGTGTTCTTCATTGTGTACTGGGCTACAGAAATGCTTAGCCACAGGAAAGTGTAGCTTCATCTCTTTAATTGTGTGGCGGTAGGAGCTCATTCTTATATTGAGTTTCTGTCCTGTTTCTCCAACATAGAGGCCTCCAACAGGAGTTTAGTGCAGAGAATCAGATAAACAACATTAGATGTAGAACATGTAAATGTCCAAGGGATCTTATAGTCCTGCTGTGTGTTGGGGATCCGGATCTTATCTGTTGTCATTATATGGGAACAGGTTTTGCATCTTCTTATATTATTTATATGAAAATGAAGGGAGACACAACTCAGAAATATTTGAAAGAGTTACAAAAGGTCATCGGGGTCTTCCTGCAGGATCCACGCAACTTTTAGACTTGGTACATGAGAATCCCAGGATCTGAGTATTCTACATGCCTCCCAAAGTGCACAAAGCAGGGAATCCAGGGAGGCTGATCATTTCAGGTGTGGGAACCCTCACTGAAAAAATCTCAGATTGGATAGAGGGAATCCTCAAACCATTAGTGAGGAACACAACAAGTTAGCTACAGGACACCACTGACTTATTGAACAAACTGTCAACCATAGGTCTCCTCCCTAAAGGCACAATCTTGGCCACCATGGTTGTGGAATCCTTGTATTCGAATATCCCACACGATAATAGATTAACTGCTTGCTGTGTATACCTGGAGGCGAATGGGATCGTCTCAGAGTCTGTACTACAACTGACCCAATTCATCCTCACCCATAATCATTTCTCTTTTGACAAGGAGATATATTTACAGTGCACTGGGAACGCCATGGGCAGTAAAATGGCATCGCAATATGCAAATCTCTTCATGGCTAAACTGGAAAATGACTTTTTGCTATCATGCACCCAAAAAACCCTTGGCCTACTTCCGTTTCATTGATGACATCGTAATAATCTGGACCAACTCTTAACATGAACTGATAAAATTTCATGAACAATTAAAAAAATTCCATCCCACCATAAACCGGCCCCATAACGATTCACACACAGAAGTCAGCTTTCTGGACACCACCATAAAACTTCAAGACGGCTCAATACAGACATCCCTGTATTGAAAACCTATTGATCGGCCTACATACCTCAAATGGCACAGCCTTCACTCCAAACATATTAAAAAGTCTATCATCTATTGTCAAGCCATCAGATATAACCGAATCTGTTCCAGCCTATTAGATGAGCATTTACAACATCTGAAAAGGACATTTTTACACCAGGGCAATTATCCTGCTTCAATTGAAGATCAGATCACAAGAGCCATCAAGATCCCCAGAAGTCAACTGCTCCAATCTAATGAATGAAAAAAACAGAACCAGCGCGTACCTCTGGTTGTGACCTACAACCCACAGCTAGAGGTATTGAGTAAAACTGCCAAAAAATTACATCTTGTCCTACATAAGGAAGATCGACTAAAAACAATCTTCCCAGATCCACCCTTGCTAGCTTACCGACAACCTCCCAATCTAAGGAATATTCTGATCAGATCAAGTTCAAGGCCATGTACCACAGAAAAAGGAACACATCCCTGTAATATAAGAAAATGCAAAACCTGTTCCTATATAATGATAACAGATAAGATCCGGATCCCCAACACACAGCAGGATTATAAGATCCCTTGGACATCCACATGTTTTACATCTAATGTTGTTTATCTGATTCTCTGCACTAAACTCCTGTTGGAGGCCTCTACGTTGGAGAAACAGGACAGAAACTTAATTCAAGGATGAGGACCTACCGCCACACAATTAAAGAGAAGAAGCTACACTTTCCTGTTTGCTAAGCATTTCTGTAGCCCAGTACACAATGAAGAACACATGAAAGTTATCATATTAAAAGGTAACTTCAAATCCCAAAGAGCTAGAAGAATTTGGGTATACAAATTTATAACACTGCTTGACACTTTGAATACTGGACTGAATTTGTCCCCGGCATTTATGACACACTACAAGATCTAAAGAATCTTCTATAGACATACCCTAATTTTCGCCCTATAAGACGCACTCCCCCCCCCCCCCAAAAGTGGGGGAAAATAGCACTGCGTCTTATGGAGCGAATGCTGCAATTTTACACTGATACATTGCTGCTGCACAGCGCGGCCGGCGTGTATATCAGCGGCAGGGAGGAGGGACTGGGGGCCGGCATCTTGTTTTGTAATAGCAGTGGTGCCGTCACTGTATTCTACTACACCGGGCCTCGGTCACTGTAGTAATCATATAGGCAATGTTAAACTGTAAATTCATTCATCCAGGCTGTAGTACGGTACTTACTACTAACTTCCATAGCTGGCAGTAGGCTGGGCAAGCGGGCGGGAGCCGGCAGCGTAACTCACTACGTCACACGCCTGCTCTGCCCACTTTATAAATTAAGCAGGCGGCGCAAGGGGTGCCCTGATCTGGGATCCCTATAAGGCCCTACCGGAAAGGGACCCGGAGGCTATGGGATAGTGACCTGATCAGGTGGTGGTACAAGGGTATGTTATTACTTGGCCATGATATGTTCATATGTCCCTAAGGGACACGGACTCTGTGTTAGGAGGTCACTAGGGTTATAGTAGGTCAAGTAGGGGACAATAGGGTGAATTTCTCCTCTTTGAGGCCTCCCCTCTCTGATGACCGTTTATTTTATCTTGACAAGGCTACAGTGAAACCGGGTACCGAACTCAAAATCCAAATTACGATCCTCGTCATTAACTGTGAACAGTCTCGACTGGCTACCGAACCTGGTAAGACTATTCCTTTATTTCTCTAAGACGCACCATCAGACCCAAAGAGAGTCCTTGTGATTTGGGCATAAGGATCCAAACCTGTTGATTTTTTGTTGTGTACGGTTTGGGGTTCTGTGAGTTTCGCCTCCCCCTTCCCCCATTTTGTGTTTGTGTACTTTTGTCTGTAGGGGCATGTTCTCTGACTTTTGGATCTTTTATCCAGTGGTATCAAAAGCTAAGTTTTAAATACGTTACTGCCCCTCCATTGATTCTCTCCCATTTATCCCTTGCTAAATGCTTTTCTCTTTGAAACTTCTGTTGAAGCCATCTAGAGCAGAGCAGCTCACTGAAGGATCAGATTACACATATCTATACAAGTCTAGGGAGAGTGTGCAGGAACTCAGAGACAGGCACAGCAAGAGAGACTGCTTAGACAGTTTCTTTCTCAGGCCAAGTGCTAAATTCACATCTATGTAGGTCAGTACCTCTCTGTAATATATTCTATAATCTTAGGGCTGCTTCTGGGTGAGTGTGAGAAAGTTAGGATCCATGTCGTCTGCATAGTAATACAATTATGTCACAAGGGCCGGCAATCCCCTTTTATACAGGCTTGATTTAAGAGTGTTAACAGACGTGATTTGACTTTTCTGATCCATGTAGTTGTGGAGGGAGTGCGGTTGGCTCACTGGTAGTACTCACATAATCACCTTGATTTAATAATATGTCAAATTTTGCTTACTACCTTAAGCCCTAAGTAATATAGTAGAATCATAAGTGGTGATGCTACAGTAAATATACACTGATTTTAATTATAGTAAAAATAGCACACCCATTATATTAAGTCTATATTTATGTGTGCAGTTTCATAAGACCGTTTACAGTATGAGAGACTAATTTATACCCTGGTTGCCTTTTCCCCAACCATCAAAGCTATTTTATGCTCTAACCAACAGGTTACTAAGAGATGCTTCACAATGCACTTGCTTGGATACAATCTTATTTTGCAGACTAGAGTATGTGATTTCATGTAAATTCTTCATCTGGACAATAAGCAAGTAAAATTAATATTAAAATGAATGTTTGCAGTTATTTGTGCATTCATTTTGATTATTGTTCTATATAAACTATAAATTAATGGGTTGGATTGTCCAAAACATTTAGCTTTACAACCCCTTTAGGGCATATAAACATCACAGAATGTTCCCCCATGACACCCTTTTATGAGCCAGAGCAACAAACCATAAACAACAAGCAGCTCATTTAAACCCATTTCATTGGCCACTTGTAAGAATAAATTTTCCCTGTAGTGGTCAGTGCAATGGGAATGAGCAGCTGGTGGAATAAGGAGCTCAGCTCATTGCTGTAGGTCTCAAATCAACCATTTCAAGACTGGGCCATTTTCAGCTCTTCCTTACCATACATATTTTTTTTTTTTTATTTTATTAATACTTGCGTCTTTTAAAAGCCATAACTTTCTTCCATTTGATTATACAAATAATGTTGTGCCTTTTTATCTGTAGTACACGTGGCTTTGTCTTTATGTTATTTTTATATTTTTGTTTTTATTTTTATCCCCAGGAAAACATAAAAAAAATTAAAAATTGTCTATATGTCTATGTCAGTAGCACAACGTGCAATTAAAATAGTTTTTTAAATTGTGTTTCCTTTCCATAAAGGACATATTGATATATGTATAAAGGTTCTGGTTACCAGGGGTGGGGCTATCAGCTGCGATGTGTTGTGGCATTTTTATTTTTTTATATTGTCTTTATTTTTATTTAACACTTTGTACCCCCATAAAGTCATATAGGACCTTTTGAGGACATTTAACATTACAACTTTCTGGCACGTCATATCCAGGGAGAAAAAACAGCTCACCTTGTTGCTGGCTGTGACGCTCTCATCTGCGATTGGACTGCGCTACAGCCAGGGAGAAGGGGATGCTCATTGAGAAAACCAAATGTATGCTTCTTCCTGTACCGATGGCCTAAATTAACATATCAGGTGCCAAAAACAGCAGGGGACACAGTGGTTGTACGCAGGGGTATTTTAGAAAAAAAAAGTGCTTTAATTTGTATGGGCAGCCCTATTTGGTAAGCATACCAGTTTGCAACACATAATCCCATGAAAGGTCCTCTTTAAAGTCTATAAGTTTGTGAAAACCATGGACACAAGACGGATGCCATCTGTGTTTAGTCAATGGTTTTCACAGACCACTGGTGAGAAGATGCGCTGAAAATATAGATGACAAACGGAGAACCAAAGAATGGACACAAGGACCAAACACAGATTAATCATATACTGTACATCTTCACAAATAGCCATGAAGACTTCTGTCAGCCGCTTCTCATCTCTGTTTGCCACACAGAAATCTTCGGTTCCTCACTTTTCTATCATACTCCTCCTCCTCCTGGTGCCCCAACAGAATTATCCTGCTGTTACTCCTAGTGTTGATCGAGCGCCAAAGTGCTCGGGTGCTCGGGTCGAACACCTCGGGATGCTACCGAGCACCCAAGCACAATGGAAGTCATTGGGGGAACCCGACCATTAAACCAGGCACCCCCTGCTCTGAAGAGGGGAGGGTGTCTGGTTCACATTAAAAAGGTAAGAAATTGATGGAAACACCACCAAATTGGTTCGGGAACAGCATGGGGAGGATGTCTGGATGCATCTTGGACTCCCAGGTCGCTGCTGGGAACGATGTTGTCCGAGTAGTATGCCACTTTTACAGGCTGACAATAATACGCACAAAACCGAAGATAAAATCGATTTTAGAGGAAAAATTATTGGTAAACATTCTTTCCTGTATATTTACTTGTATATAAAGTGCAAGTGCTGCCAATAATTACAAGGAAGACGTACTCTGATACAATCTGTATATCACATAATGGAGGGCCTCACTCACATTGGGATACAATTGTTCAGGTAGTGGGACTCCTACACTCCTAAAGCGTATGCACTAAGTGAAAGGGCTTCCAAAAATTAGAAAAAAATCTCTTTATTAAAATAAACGAGAAATTATACACCCTTGAAAAATTATGATTGATGGCCTGCTGGTGACCCTCAAAAACATTAGGAGCAAGGGCCTGCTGGTGACCCTCTAAAACATTATGGGTGAGGGCCTGCTGCTGAGATGACCATCTAAAACAATAGGGGTGAGTGTCTGCTGCAGAGCTGACTCTAATAAACATTAGGGGCAAGTGCCTGCTGCTGATCTGAGCATCAAAAAAATTATGGGCGAGTGCCTGCTGCTGAGCTGACCATTTAAAAAATTATGAGTGAGTGCCTGCTGCTTAGCTAACCATTGAAAAAAATTAAGGGCGAGGGCCTGCTGGTGAGCTGACCCTGTAAAACATTATGGTTGAGGGCCTGCTGGTGAGCTGACCCTGTAAAACAATATGGTTGAGGGCCTGCTGGTGAGCTGACCCTGTAAAACATTATGGTTGAAGGCCTGCTGGTGAGCTGACCCTCTAAAAGATTGTAGGTAAGGGCCTGCTGGTAAGATGACCCTAGAAAACATTATGGTTGATGGCTTGCTGGTGAGCTGACCCCCTAAAACATTGTAGGTGAGGGCTTGCTGGTGAGCTGACCCTCTAATAGATTGTAGGTAAGGGCCTGCTAGTGAGCTGACCCTCTAAAACATTACATGCGAGGGCCTGCAGGTGAGCTGACCCTCTAAAATATTTTAGGTGAGGGCCTGCTGGTGAGCTGACCCTCTAAAACATTGTAGGTGAGGGCTTGCTGGTGAGCTGACCCTTTAATAGATTGTAGGCAGTGCTTGAAGTGGGCCGGAACGCGGCGGTACTCAGTACCGCCACTTCCAAAAATTGCCCTGGAGAGTACCAGCACCTCTCCGTGCGCCCAGTACGTGGGTTTCCGGTACCGGAGCGCAGCGGAGAGCTGGCAGTATCTCCTCCCTAATGTCGTTGGCTGGGCAGCTAGTGGAGGGGGGCGGGTCGTTGCAGAGTACGGCTCAGGCTGGCGCAGGCAGGGAGTTGACCTCACGTTAGGTGACGTCAACTCCTTCCCGCTCGCCTGTGACTGAGGAGCGATCAGTGCGGCGACCAGTGACTGGTCCTCCTTGGAGTCAGGAGTCGGACGGTGCAGCAAAGAACATCGACTTTGCTTTGGAATCCAACTTCTGAAGAGTACTGGTGAGTGACAGGCACCCCCCCTCCCCCCACACACATTAGTTCCTCTCTGTACCAGTACCCCCCCCCCCCCTGGCAGGGGGGTACTGGTACAGAGAGGAATTAATGTGTGTGATGAGGGGGGGGGGGGTCTGATGTGCAGGGGGGTACTGGTACAGAGAGGAACGAATGTGCGGTGGTGGGGGGGGGGGTACTGGTACATAGAGGAACTAATATATGTGTCTGATGGGTGGGTCTGATGTGTAGGGGCCCCTGCACATCAGACCCCCCCATCACACACATATATATTAGTTCCTCTATGTACCAGGACCCCCCCCCCACCACCGCACATTCGTTCCTCTCTGTACCAGTACCCCCCTGCACATCAGACCCCCCCCCCTCATCACACACATTAGTTCCTCTCTTTACCAGTACCCCCCCCCCCCCACCACCACACATTCGTGCCTCTCTGTACCAGTACCCCTCTGCACATCAGACCCCCATCACACACATATATTAGTTCCTCTATGTACCAGCACCCCCCCCCCCCCCACCACCGCACATTCGTTCCTCTCTGAACCAGTACCCCCCTGCACATCAGACCCCCCCCTCATCACACACACACACACATTAATTCCTCTCTGTACCAGTACCCCACCCCAGGGGGGTACTGGTACAGAGAGGAATTAATGTGTGTGTGTGTGATGAGTGGGGGGGGGTCTGATGTGCAGGGGGGTACTGGTACAGAGAGGAACGAATGTGCGGTGGTGGGGGGGGTACTGTACTGGTACATAGAGGAACTAATATATGTGTGTGATGGGGGGTCTGATGTGCAGGGGGGGGGAGCACCGGCGCCTAATACCGGCACCTCTTTTGGCCCACTTAAAGCACTGATTGTAGGTAAGGGCCTGCTGGTGAGCTGACCCTGTAAAACATTATGGTTGAGGGCCTATGGGTGAGCTGACCCTCAAAAACATTATATGTGAGGGCATGCAGTTGAGCTGACCCTCTAAAATATTTTAGGTGAGGGTCTGCTGGTGAGCTGACCCTCTAAAAGATTGCAGGTGAGAGCCTGCTGGTGAGCTGACCCTATAAAAGATTGTAGGTGAGGGCCTGCTGGTGAGCTGACTCTCGAAATCAATATATGTGAGGGCCTGCAGGTGAGCTGACCCTCTAACAGATTGTAGGTGAGGGCCTGCTGGTGAGCTGACCCTCTAAAACATTATCTATGAGGGCCTGCAGGTGAGCTGACCCTCTAAAACATTATATGCGAGGGCCTGCAGGAGAGCTGACCCCCTAAAAGATTGTAGGTGAGGGCCTGCTGGTGAGCTGACCCTCTAAAACATTATCTGTGAGGGCCTGCAAGTGAGCTGACCCTGTAAAAGATTGTAGGTGAGGGCCTGCTGGTGAGCTGACCCTGTAAAATATTATGGTTGAGGGCCTGCTGGTGAGCTGACCCTCTAAAAGATTGTAGGTGAGGGCCTGCTGGTGAGCTGACCCTGTAAAACATTATCTGTGAGGGCCTGCAGGTGTGCTGACTCTCTAAAACATTGTAGGTGAGGCCTGCTGGTGAGCTGAACCCTCTTAAAACTTATCATGCAAGGGCCTGCAGGTGAGCTGGCCCTCTAAAAGATTGTAGGTGAGGGCCTGCTGGTGAACTGATAGTGATGCTGATAATGGAGTTATCGCCGCTCACCATCTGTGTTGATTACTCAAAGTTTCTTAAAACCTCACAGAGGTCAGATATCCATGCCCACTCCTCGCTTGTGAAGAGAGGAAGCTGACTGGAAAGGCGACGACCATATTGCAGCTGCCCTCTGTGCTCACAAAGCCTGGACAACATGTGGAACATGGAGTTTCAGCGCGTGCTCACTTCGCACAACAGTCAGTGAGTGGCAATTTTAAGCGCTGTGCAGTGTTGCCCAGACTGGCGGAAGCTGTCGATGACTTGCGGAAATAGGCACACACATGGCGCACCTTGACCAGTAGCTCAGGCAAATTGGTGTGTTTTAAGAAACCACTGAAACCACTAGGTTGAAGATGTGGGCTAGGCATGGGATGTGTGTGAGCTTTCTGAGCTCCAAAGGCCGCCACCAAGTTACGGCCATTATTCATGCACAACCATGCCTGGTTTCTAGGTTGAGTGGCGAGAGCACAGCTCAGTCTGGTCTTTTATCCCCTGCCACAGCTCTGCAGCGGTGTGTGCTGTTTGTCACCCTAAGCAGATCAGCTTAAGCACGGCCTGTTGACGCTGCAGTGCTACACTGCTTCCAGCTACCGACTGATGGCTGACTGGTGCTGCAAGAGGATAGTTCTGAGTTGGAAGTGGAGGAGGAGGCAGAGGAGGAGAAGTGGGGGTTGGAGCCACTAACAAAGGTGGTGGCGGAAACCCAGATGGAATTAGGGCCCGCAATCCTTGGCATCAGTAGCACCTGTGCCATCCCAGGGTACGACTCGCTCTGGCCTCACAACGTTCATCAGTGTGCCGTCAGGGAAATGTAGCGTCCCTTGGCCGAAAGAACTTGTCAATGTGGTCAGTGGTTAATTGGACCTTCCCAGTAACTGTATTGGTAGGGCACGGGTGATGTTACGGTACACATGCTGATGTAAGGCGGGCATGGCACCACTGTGGAAAATGTGGCGGCTGGAGACTTGCGTAACGAGGGACGGCCGCCGACATCAGGCTGCGGAAAGCCTCAGTGTCCTCAAGCATAAATGGCAACATTTCAAGGGCCAGTAATTTGGAAAGTTGCACATTTAGTGCTATGGCCTGTGGGTGGGTGGTTGGGTATTTGCGCTTGCGTTCGAATGCCTGGGGTAAGGATATTTTGCGCTGGGACACGGAAGTGGATGTGGTCGCTGATGGTGCTTCGCGAAGGTCCAGGGTGCAGGGCGGGAGGTATCCTGGCCTGCGCCTTCGACAGCAGATTTGCCAGCACGTAACACAGGGGAAGAGGAGGCAGTGGTGTGACCCGCAGACACAGATTGTGGACCCAGGCGTTCAGCCCACCTATTACGGTGCTTTGATGCCATGTGGCGGATCATGCTGGTGGTGGTGAGGTTGCTAGTGTTCACCCCCTGCTCATTTTTGTATAGCACAGGTTGCAAATTACAATTACAATTTTGTCATCTGCACTTTCCTCAAAAAAGTGCCAGACTGCAGAACACCTACACCTTGGCAAGGGTGTGCTCCGGGGAACAGTTGCGGGCCTGTTGGTGTGGCCTGCTTCTCCCTTTTGCCACCCCACTGCCTCTTTGCGGTGCTGCAGGTCCCTCTCCCGCTGTATGCTGGCCTTGCTCGGCTTGCCACCTTCTAAGGTTGGGTCAGTGACTTCATCGTCCACCACCTCCTCTTGCACTTCCTCACTCTGCTCATTCTCCTGACTTGTTTACCTAACAACAACCTCAGTTATTGACAACTGTGTCTACTCCTCATCCTCAACCTCTTGAGACACTAATTGGGGTTGACTTATTGGCAACTGTGTCTCATCCTACTTATCCACCTTGTGAAACACTAATTGCCGTTCCCCACCGTCATCTCTTGTGACTGTGGATGCTCAAGAGTTTGGGAATCAGGGCACAAGATCTCATTTCCCTCTTCAAGCGGGCTTGTCGAGAGGGCCAAAATGAAGGAATGGCGCTGAAAAGAGCTCCTCGGAATATCCGAGTGTGGGATAACTTGTTTGGCAAGACTCTCCATGGTGGGAGGAAGGAGGATCAGGGTGACGATTGTATTGACATACTCTTGGCTACTGAGACTGGACTTGGTAGAATACAGGGTGGTGCTTAACTGACTGGGAAGCATTATCTGCTGCAATCCAACCGACCACCTTGTCTCTCTGGTCTGACTTCGAGAGCGTTTGTCCTGCACCGGGAATGTCACAGGTATTTTGGATGTGGAAACATCACACAGGAGAAATACTGCAGATAATGTTGCTGATGTCAGCAGCGGCTAATATAAAATTACAGGGAAGGTCACAGGTATTTGGGATGTGAAAACATCACACAGGAGAAATACCGCAGATAATGTTGCTGATGTAAGCAGCGGCTAATAAAAAATACAGGGAATGTCACAGGTATTTGGATGTGGATACGTTACACAGGTGAAATGCCGCAGATAATGTCGCTAATGTAACCAGCGGCTAATATAAAATTTCAGGGAATGTTATAGGTTTTTTGGGATGTGGAAACGGTCACACAGGAGATGTACCACAGCTAATGTCACTGTAACGGTCGCGTACACACACACACACAGGGGGGAGGGAAGTGACCACTGCGCTCCACCCTTACCCCTGGCCCTGCCTACTTGCCTCGCGAGTCCTAATGACAGGGGACAACTGGACGGCAATCCCTAACTTGGAATAAGTGCAGGGATGACAGACAGACAAACAGGACGTGAACGGAAAATACCAGGAAAGCTACAAAGTACAAATGGAGCAAGCAGAGAATTGTCAGGAGAAGCGGGGTCATAAATACAGGAGAGACGTGAAGTACCAAAGGAGTCAGCAGAGGAACGTCAGGAGGGAGGCCGGGGTCAGAATACCAGGATAGCAGCAAAGTACACAAGGAGCAGGCAGAGGATCGTCAGGAATTCAGCAGGAGGTAAGTACCAGGAAAGACAAATCACAGGTGGAACCTAAATTAACAGGCAACCTGTGGCCAGCAGGCTGCCTGTATTTATAGTGGGGAGTGAGGGTCATGTGACGTGGCCAGCGTCACATGACCGACAGACCAAACCAGTCGAGCACGAGTGATCAGCTCGGCGCTCAAGGCAGACTAGGAGCAGGGAGCCACCCAGCTAGTAAAGCCGCCCCTGGGAATGAGGTCCAAACACAGATCCTCATTCCCAAAGCTAAGCAACAGGTCTGCGGGTAATGGGGGGACCGAGTGCACCTTCAGAACCCCCGTTACAGTACCCCCCCTTTTACGAGGGGCCACCGGACCCAAGGACTTCAGGCGATGGCTTTTCAGGGTGTTCTAAATGAAATTTTTGAACAAGTCTAGGAGCATGAACCTTCCTGGCAGGTACCCAAGATCTCTCTTCAGGTCCCTACCCCTTCCAGTGAATCAGGTACTGCAAGGAATTACGCACCTTCCTGACATCCACTATTTTAGACACCACATACTCGACAGCATCATTAACAAGAACCGGCGGAGGCGAGGCTTTTGAAGGTACTACCGGTCAAAATATTTTTTAAAGTACAAACTTATGGAACACATTATGAATGTGGAATGACTCGGGCAGCTCCAACCTAAAAGATACCGGGTTAATCACCTCCGTGATCTTATATGGTCCATTTAAAACGAGGAGCAAACTTTTTAGAATCTACCTTAAGAGAGAGATTCTTGGAGGACAACCATACCTTATCCCCCAACCTGAAAATTTACCCCCCCTTGAACGTTCTCCTATCGGCCTTGAGTTTCTGAGAACTTTGAGGCCTTTTCTAAGTTCGATTGAACCCGGGCCCAAACTGTGCACAGTTCAGAGGAGAGCTATCCGCCTCAGGTTTAGAGGAGGAGACGGATGACCCAGAATGAAAACGGGGATGGAAACCATGGTTACAAAGAAAGGTGAACCCCCAGCAGAAGAATTGACACGGTTAATTCCAAAGCAAATTCAGCCAATGGAAGAAATTTCACCCATAATTGCTGGTCATCAGCAACATACGACCTCAAGAATTGTTCAACAGACTGATTAAGGCGTTCAGTCTGCCCATTACTCTCAGGGTGGTAGGCAGAGGAAAAAAGACAATGAAATTTTACATTTTTGACAGAAGGCCCTCCAGAATTTGGACACAAACTGCACACCCCTGTCAGAAACAATATTTTCCGGGATACCATGCAATCGAAACAATTTCTTTCACAAAAATAGACGCCAGGGTTTTGGCATTCGGGAGTTTAGACAGGGGAATGAAATGGACCATCTTGCTAAACCTATCGACACACTACCCAAACTACAGTCTTACCTCCGCCGGCGGTAGGTCAGTTATAAAGTCCATCGAGATATGGGACCAGGGTCTACTGGGAATGGGTAGGGGTCGTAGGTTACCAGCAGGGCGAGTCCTAGGTGTCTTGACCTGGCACAAACCTCACAGGCTGACACGTAGGACTTGACATCCCTAGTTAGAGTGGGCCACCAATAAGATCTAGAAACCAGATCCTTAGTGCCCTCAACACCCGGATGTCCACAAAAGGCAGAATCGTGACACTCACCTAACAGCTGGAGACGAAATTGTACGGGACAAACAACTTATCTGTTGGGGTGGATACCGGTGCCAGATGTTGTTCAGACCTAATGCGAGCCGAGATATCCTGGGTAAGAGCTGCTAGAAGATTTTTGCTGGTAGGATGGATTCAGGTGGTACCTCAGTAGGTTGAAAAGCCTGAAAGCTCCGAGATAATGCGTCCGCCTTCACATTTTTACTTCCCGGCCTGAACGTGATGGAAAAATCAAAACGAGTAAAAAACAGAGCCCATCTGGCTTGACGGGGATTCAACCTCTTAGCAGACTCGAGAAACATAAGGTTTTTATGGTCAGTGACAACAGTTACACAATGCCTTGCCCCCTCCAGAAAATGCCTCCACTCCTCAAATGCCCATTTAATGGCCAGCAGCTCCCTATTCCCTATGTCGTAGTTTCTCTCCGTGAGAGAGAATTTCCTGGAGAAGAAGGCACATGGTCTCAGATTAGTGAGGCTAGCAGGACCTTGTGAAAGGACTGCTCCTGCGCCGTCCTCGGACACATCCACCTCCACAATAAAGGTTTCTCCTGATCAGGCTGGATCAGAATGGGAGCGCTACTGAATGCCTTTTTTAATTTTTCAAATGAAGAAATGGCCTCAGTAGACCAATTCTCCAAATCCGCCCTTTCTTAGTAAGGTCGGTCAACGGTTTAGCAATTACGGAAAAATCATAATAAATTTACAATAGTAATTGGCGAAACCTAAGAACCGTTGTAAGGCCTTTAAGGATGAAGGTCTTACCCATTCCTTAATTGCTAGTACCTTACCAGGATCCATCTTGAAGGCGTGAGGAGTCAGAACATGCCCTAGAAACAGATCTCCTGTACACCAAAGACACATTTCTCTTGTTTAGCGGATAACTGATTCTCCCTCAACACCTCTAATACTTGTTTAACATGAGACACATGGCATTCGAAGTCAGGAGAGAATATCAAAATGTCGTCAAGATAGACAATAACAAATTTACCTAAGAACTCCCTAAGAATGTCATTCATGAAGTTTTGGAACACAGCTGGGGCATTGCTGAGTCCAAAAGGCATCACCTGATATTCAAAGTGTCCCTACCGGAGTATTGAACGCCGTCTTCCATTCGTCTCCCTCCTTGATTCGGATTAGATTGTATGCCCCTTTCAGGTCAATTTTGGCAAAACCTGGTTGCCTACAGAACCTGGTTAAATAAATCCGGAATCAATGGGAGGGAGTATCTATTCTGTTCACAGAATGGGGTGGCTCTACCAATCCGTAGGATAGAAAAGGTGCTCACTATCTAAGTGTTAACTCCAAAAACACCAAGAGGTTAATAAATTGTAAAAATTGAAGATGGGGCACTCAATATCTGGAGGACTGCTCAAAGCAAATTACTTTATTATTACTACTACTAGTAACTAGTATCTATTCTGGACAGTGATTTTATTTAATCTCCGGTAATCGATACATGGCCTAAGACCACCATCTTTTTTCTTAACGAAGAAAAAACCCGCCCCCATAGGAGAGACAGAAGGTCTAATATGCCCTTTACCAAGCCTCTCCTTAATATAATCTTCCATGGCCTTGCGTTCGGGCATAGAAAGATTATAAATTCGTCCTTTAGGAAACTTGGCCCCCTCTACTAGCTCTATGGTACAATCATAAGGTCTATGGGGGGGTAGAACCTCCGGGGTTGGTGATGAGAATACATCAGAATATTCTTTAACAACAGTGGGTAAAGTATCAGACTTTACTGAGACCCCAGCCTGTACCACGGACAAGCACGAGTCACACTTAGGCCCCCATCTCACCAACTCCCCATTAGACCAATCTATAGTGGGGTTATGTAGTCGGAGCCAAGGCAACCCTAGTACCACCTCAGCCGGTAGGTTCTCCAGGACTAGAAGCGAACACCTCTCTGAGTGGCACACACCCACGGTTAGAGAAATTTCCGAGGTACATAAGCTCACCGTACCACCAATAAGAGGAGTAGCATCAATAGTCATGACATGGATAGGAGTTGGTAAGGCAAACATAGGAATACCCAATCTTACAGCATACTCAGAGTCAATAAAGCTAGCCGCTGAGCCAGAATCAATAAAGGCTTTACCTGGCCATTTATCTACTCCCAGAGAAATCGTAATGGGTACCGAAAGCTTACATTTAGAAAATTCAGGGTGTACCTGGTCTTTAGGTTGCCTTGCCTTAGGAGACTTGACAGAGAGGACCTTCTTAGGACACTGGTTGATCCAATGGTCAGGATCTCCACGTCTGCGGCGAAGATTCCCTCGGGTCATGCCAACCTGCATGGGTTCCTCGGTGGAGACCTCAGCATTGTCTCTGGGATAGGCCTCTGGCTGGACCACCATCTGGGAAGAGAACTGTTGTTCCTGTCGTCTCTCTCTAACCTGTCGGTCAAGTCGGACAACAAGGGTCATCATCTCCTCTAAGGTCTCTGGAAGTTGATAACTGACCAGAAGATCCTTTAATTTATCAGACAGACCTGACCTGAACTGACTCTTCAGGGCTGGTTCGTTCCATCCTGAGGGGACACACCACCTTCTGAATTGGGTGCAATAATCCTCCGCTGGTAAATTGCCCTGAACTAGTGCCTTTAGAGCCGTCTCGGCTACTAGAGCCCTGTCTGGTTCATCATAGAGGGTACCCAGGGCCTGAAAGAACCCCTCCACAGAATATAAACAACTGGCGCCAGCAGGTAAAGAGAACGCCCAGTCCTGGGGATCACCCTGTAATCGGGAAATGATAATGCCCACGCGTTGACTCTCGGGGCCAGAGGACACGGGGCGCAAACGGAAGTAAAGTTTGCAACTCTCCTTAAAAGAGAGAAACTTTTTCCGGTCTCCAGAAAAGGGTTCTGGGAGCTTAATTTGGGGCTCAAAATGCGGACTGGAGGCCTGAGGAGTGGAAGAACTTTGCCCTAACTCAAGCACCCTCTGCGTCAGATTAGAGACATGGTCAGTCAGGGTCACCAGAGGATTCATAATACAGTGGTTATTGGGCCTGTTAATCTGTAACGGTCGCGTACACACACACAGGGGGGAGGGAAGTAACCACTGCGCTCCACCCTTACCCCTGGCCCTGCCTACTTGCCTCGCGAGTCCTAATGACAGGGGACAACTGGACGGCAATCCCTAACTTGGAATAAGTGCAGGGATGACAGACAGACAAACAACAGGACGTGAACGGAAATACCAGGAAAGCTACAAAGTACAAATGGAGCAAGCAGAGAATTGTCAGGAGAAGCCGGGGTCATAAATACCAGGAGAGACGTGAAGTACCAAAGGAGTCAGCAGAGGAACGTCAGGAGGAGGCCGGGGTCAGAATACCAGGATAGCAGCAAAGTACACAAGGAGCAGGCAGAGGATCGTCAGGAATTCAGCAGGAGGTAAGTACGCCAGGAAAGACCAAATCACAGGTGGAACCTAAATTAACAGGCAACCTGTGGCCAGCAGGCTGCCTGTATTTATAGTGGGGAGTGAGGGTCATGTGACGTGGCCAGCGTCACATGACCGACAGACCAACCAGTCGAGCACCGAGTGATCAGCTCGGCGCTCAAGGCAGACTAGGAGCAGGGAGCCACCCAGCTAGTAAAGCCGCCCTGGGAATGAGGTCAAACACAGATCCTCATTCCCAAAGCTAAGCAACAGGTCTGCGGGTAATGGGGGACCGAGTGCACCTTCAGAACCCCGTTACAGTCACATTTCGCGGCGGACACCGTCTACGGAAAAATTACACTGGATGTCACTGATATTTTTGGGATGCGCACACGTTACACAGGAGATATAGCGCAGATAATGTCGCTGTCTGCAGTGGCCACGCTATTTACCGCAGGATGCACAAAAAATAGATATTGCTGCCACACACAATAGTACTTAAAAGGACTTTTGGGTCTGTAAAGTTTTATCAATTTAGCGCAAGTTGCGCAAAAAATATATATTGCTGCTGCCACACACACCAATAATCCTTAAAAAGAATTTTGGGTCTCTGACAAGTTTTTCAACTTACAAAAAAAATATTTCACTCCCTACACTATCTTTCTTCAGCACAGCTCTCCCTGACTAACACTGAACCGAACACGTGTCATCGGGTGCTATATAGCACCCGGTGAAGCGTTCCGGCCAACCAATCACTGTAATGCCAGTAACCAACATGGCTACGGCTTTACACTGAAGGGCAGTACTTACCTGCACGTTTATTGGCTGCGGGGAGGAGACTCGAGCATTGCGCTCGAGCTCATGCAGTATTCGGCTGAATACCGCCATGTGCCGAGCATCGAGATGCTCGAGCCGAACTGGTGTTCGGCCGAGCATGCTCGATCAACACTAGTTATCCCTAATACTGTGCTTGCTGTGTTCCCCAATGCCCCCAAAATACTTACGAAATAACAGAGCCATACAGATAGTTCCCAAAGTGCTCCCAAAAGTCCCACTAATAGTAATGTTCTCTCCTAGAGCCTCCCTATTAGTAATCTTCCAGCAGTTATAATAACCCTATAGTCCCCCAGTAGTTATAATGCCCCCTCTAGTAGCCCCAATAGATAAAATGCCTCTTACAGTGCCCCAGTAGGTATAATAGCCTTGTGTAGTGTCCCAGTAATTTTTATGTCTCCTTATTTTCCCCAGTAGTTACAATGCCATCTGTAGTGCTCCTAGTAGTAATAATGTGCTTGTTATGCCCCTTTAACTATAATGCCCCATATAGTGCCCCCAGTAGTTATTATTTCCCATATACTGCCCCAGTAGTTATAATGCCCCCTCTAGTACCTCCAGTAGTGATAATGTTCCCTTGTTGTGCCCTCATTAGTTATAATGCCCCTGCCATGCCTCCAACACCTATAATGCCCTGTGTAGGGCCCTCAGTAGTTATAATGCCCCGTATGGTGCTCCCAGTAAGTATATTGCTCCATATGATGCCCCAGTACTCTCTAGTAGTACCCTCTGTTGTGTCACAGTACTTCTAGTGACCCTGTTGTGCCCCCAGTACTTATAGTGCTACTCTGTAGTGCCTCTATGTATTCCCTGCCGCCAGGCTCGGACTGGCCCACAGGGGTACAGGGGAATCCTCCGGTGGGCCCCTGAGCAAGGTGGGCCCCTAGTCTCCCACCCCCTGCACAAGTGGCACATAATACAGTAGACTTACTGCACTACATACATATATACAATGTACAGCACCTCAACCAGTCTATGTTCATATAAAAAACTTGTTAAAATATGTATTATATTTGAATGTATCCATACGGTGGGCCCCCAAAATAAATTTTACTGGTGGGCCCTAAGTTCCCCAGTCCGACACTGCCTGCCGCCATCTGCGATGCACTGTCTGTGGCTTAAGTTGCTAGCTTCTCAGCTCAGGTGGCTGCTATTATGTCATCGCTTCACGACCACCTGTGCCGTCTTCCAGCCTCATAGGCTTCAGTGGCCTATGACAGCGAATGGTGGGACAGAGAGACACTGGCTCCTGTGTCCCCCGCAGTAATTGCACTTTATTGTTGTCCTCAAGTCTAGCCTGTGCCTAATTTTTTTTAGTTTTTTAATTACCTCTGCACTCCTCCCATTCAACCTAGGTGTTTTTAGTTAGCAGGAGAGACCACATGGAAAGGTGAGCTTTGGAGATTTGTGCTGGTTGAGTGGTGCTGTATGGTGGTTGTTTCTCCTGTTGCGCTGTGCCTCTGGGCTGGTGGGGCCCAGTGCTGTGGGGGCTTAGCCTGACACCAGGGGAGCTGTTGGGTTTTTGGGTCTCATCAACCTACAGGTGCTTTGTTGCAGTAGTGGTTGCCATGTGGCACTGCGCCAAATTAACGTATACAAAGTGTCTCAATGTAGATGTTTCTAACTTATGCTGAGATGCAATAAATCAACACATGCCACGTGTGGATGTTGATCCATGTGTTTTTCTCCACAGCCTCAAATAATATATTACATTACATAGACACCTGTTACCTGTATATCGAAATAGCTGAGATTCTTTCTTCATTTGGTTAATGTGAAAGCCAGAAGCTATGACTCTGTACAGACAAGTTCCAGACATAAACCATATCTTTATTAAAAATATAATGATTTTAACAAACAAAAACATTCTCACCATTTACATGGCATCCAATGGAAGCCCCTGTACTGGCAATAGAATGATATAATGTGTTATCCTGAAGGCACACTCACTGTGTTAAGACTTTACAGTTCCCACAAGTCCAGTATTACATTATTGGACAGGACGGCGATCACGCTACTATGTTTTCTTCGCTTTACAGGACCGCTGGTGGACAAGGAGTCTGTCTGGCAGGAAGGTGCGTCCACAAATATCACATGGAACCAGCTGGCTCTTGGCACTCTGCCAGGCTGCCTCATTTATAGCAACAAGATCATAGGAACCTTTGGCTGGAAAAAAAAAGACAGAATATCACTTTTCATTTTGGTTAGGCAAAGTAGAAAAACATTTTCAGGAAATACCTGTAGACTTAGTATTACCTAAAACCCAGTCATCGTGATTGTACATGATGTTCTGCTTATTGTCCCATGAGTGCACTGAGAAAAGTTATACACAGGTCATTATGTCTGACCGAACATTGCACCAGAATTAGCTTTGTGTTGTTAACTTGATTATATGGATTCGTTTTGTGGTGTCAGGTCTACAAAGGTCCCTTCATACAGGATGACTTTGCAGGCAATTATTAAGAACAAATTGTTTGTTCCTGATAATTGACTGCTGGACAGTGGAGGGGAGTACAGTGTTCATTTTAGGACACTGTAGGGGAGAGCTGCACTTACATGGAGCAATCAAATCCTCTGTTTGGGGGTTGGGCGATCCTGGATGAAAAATTATTTTTCCTGGGCAGCAGCAGATCCTTGTTTAATGTGCTGTTCAAAAATGATGATTTTGATGTCCACATCAGTGATGGTTTCATCTGATGACAGTGCTTTTACTAATGTATTGGGTGATCACTGGTAACTTTTAGAGATGATGATTCAGCTGTTTCGCCGAATTTTACAAAACAATTTGCTGAGTGGCGAATTACTTAATCACAAAGCACATTTCTTTGTAAGTAGTGGGTGCAATGATAGGGAGTGCCGATTGTGCAGCTCCCCGTCATTGTACCCCTCAGATGCTGCGTTCATAGCTGATCGTGACATCTGACAGTAAAAACACAGTGCGAAATTAAAAAATAATAATAATAAATGTAATCATACTTACCTCATCCATTTACTCACAAAGAGCTAGACGCTGTCATCTTCATTGAAGATCTAGTGCGAAATCTCGCGCGGCCCATGATGACATCATCATGTCGGCTTTCATGGTGACGTCATACGCCACTGCGCACAGGATTTTGTTCAAGATTTTCAATCAAGATGGAGACCGCCAGCCCATCGTGAGCAAATGGATGAGGTAAGTATGATTCTTTTTTTGGTACCGCCATTCATTGAAATTAGATTCGCTACCACAAAAAACAAGGAAATTCACTCAACATTAGTAACTTTAAAAGGGGTAATTATCGGACAACCCCAGGAAAACCTCACAATATAATATTAGGGTTACATGTTTACTTTAGACTGGGGGGAAAGTTCATGAGAGAAAGAATCCACGTGTCATGCACCGCTTCTGTGCACAGGGAACAAGGGTCAGCCTCATTTATCGAAATTGTTTAACACAAAAACTAGCAACCAAACAGAGCTGCATTCTAATTTCTTAAACTTTCTTGGAAAAATTAAACACAATGTTATAATAGTACACATTAGAGATTTGTAAAAGTACCTATTACAAATCTCATGACACAGTTTTCCTCTCACAGTGCTATTGTGTGTGAATAGCCCTACTTTACATTATAAAATCCATATACATGACATTATAATCTCCCCTGGAAGAAAGAATCGCGTATGCTGAAATCCAATATTCCCATAGCAGGAATAATCTATAGGCACAGTAGGCCTCTGCCTATAGGCAGCCCTGAGAAGGCCATCTGCTGAATTCAAAATATACATATAAACAACATGTACATGATAGAGATGAGCGAAGTTTTGAAAAATTAGATTCGGCAACTTTGCCGCAGTTCAGCAAGAAATGAACCTTGTTCCCCATTAATTTGCCATGGTTCGCTATAAATCAGGTATACTCAGGCCACTCTGCCTTACGGTACAGCCACACGGAGTGGCCGTGTTGCTGTGAAGAAACGCGTGGCCAATTAGCCCGCAGCTGCCTTTCAGTTAATAACGAAGACCACACTGTATAGTCCTTCATTGTTAATGGCTGTGCGGCACCTTTACAGAGGGGTGTTGCTGGAATGGGGTTTAGCTGGTTAGGTGGGGGCACAATATGCTAGTTATTGCTGTTCTGGCCTCAAATCTTCTGCAGGTTATTTACAGTGAACACAGAATATTAATCAGCTCTGGCACACCTACTTCTCCAACCCCAGCGCTCTCCTGCCCTACAGGTGGGAGCCCTTCTTCTGCCACCTGCTTTTCATCCTTTTCCACATCACCTAATATCGATGAGAATATATCATCAGGAACACCCAGCTCCTCCTCTCTCTGCATCTTGCTGACTTTTCTAGGACATGGAGACTTTGAAGAATTATGTGGAAGAAGTAAAGCCAGCAAAAGATGAGGATGGTCATCATTAAGACCTGACATCCCTAAGGGGTGGAAACTGGATAGTATTGGTTGGCACGCTGGCAGTGGAATAATAAAGGCTTCTATCCTATTGGTATTGAATTACATATCTTAGTTTATGGCTGCTGAAGGAATAAGTAAATCTAGGAATAACAAAATAAAACTGATGCAGAATAAGTCCCTCTGCACTCTGCCTGCACTTATCTTCCTGGGTTTATCTCCTTTACACTTAGTTTTACTTTGTAACTCGGATTCGTTGCAAATCAAAGTTTTTCTAAACTTCGGACCGAATTCCGATTTGAATGCTTCGCTTTGCTCAATACTAGTAAATGATATTCATTTATATTGTGGGGGTCAGAGAAAGACACCGAGAGAATAGCAAATAAAAGGATGAAAAGAGTGCTGAATGCTGTGAGAAGAGTATGGCAATGTTCAAAGCAGAGAAAAGTTGTGGCCTCCTTCTTTAGTATCAGAAAGTCTGTACCTACGGGCTCCTCAGATGCAAATGCAGTACTTTTGATCCTAGTTTCACTTAACAGTACATGTTGGGCCGACTACTTACTTAGGAAAGCCAATCATGCTAAAATAAGTAAGCTAGGCCATTGTTAATGACCGGGGGTTAGAAAAAATTAGTAACAATACTAGTAATTGTTATGTATGCAGGTCCAATAAATTTGCTCTGTTTAACCATGCTGAGAGGAATGCATTTTCTCCATAGCTTCCATGTAATGCTGTAAAGCAGATTACTCAGTATTCGGTTAAGAGAATAATGGGAAGTCTAGCAGCTGTTTTACCCTTCAAAACTGCTGTCAGCACTATATAGGTCATTGGGTAGGAGTGTAAGCATACCTGGAGTAATGTAATGCAGGTTACATGATCATGAAATCCAACTTTAAATTACCCAGGTGCTGCAAGTGCCATGGAATTAGTCCCTTTGTGTCCAGTGACCTTGGCTCTCTGCCCTTAATACTTCCCATCCCTTCTTCTCTACTCTGAGTAATGGTTGTAGTGTCCAATAAGGTGTATGGTAGCATTATTTCTCGGAGCAAAGGGGAGAGGCTGCTTGACCATCACCCTAGTTATGTTAACACTACATCCCTATCACTTATATAGTGCTGACAGCAGTTTTGAGGAGTCAAAACCGCTGACAGACTACCTTTAACAGAACAATGTTGGTTAGTCTGCAATTTCCTACAGTTCTGCACTTTCTCATAATATATGCTGTGTACCTTCTCTGCTAAAGGGTTAATACCAGGTTCACTGCTAAAAACTTAATGTTATGGTTCTTTGCTAAAAATGGTTAAAGTGGTCACTGTAATACTGAACAGGATCTATACACTTTGTGACCCAAAGAGGCTATGTATATAGGTAGGAAACAGTTAAACTGGCAGCCTTAGTTACAGTTGCCGGGTTTAAGGGTTGGTCCCATTTTTCCCTGGCTAGCAATAGGGAGTTCCTAGCAAGACAAGCTAGAGAAAATATCTATTTTGGGGTGCTCTGTCAAATGGGCCTTATAGAATTCTTCAGAAAAACACCACTCCTGATAGTAGGAAGTTGCCACAAAAAACAACTTTTGCTGAGAACTCCCTCTGAGAGAAAGAAGCATTGCAATTTTGCCGATGGTTGAGGACCACGCAGGCCGTGCTTGGACGGAGTCAGTAAAAATAACTTATGGTTTTAGACTTTATTGCCAGTGATCTGATGTATTGTTTCTGGAGCTCACCACACTTCTGAGACAGACTGACCATCTGATCAATGACCTGCAGACTGGGCACAGCAGATACATTTTGAGAATTTCACATCTGAGATTATTTGGGAAGATTGCTGTTTTTTCGACAGGAGACTTAGGGAGAATAAACATCATCATTACCACCTTCTATATACTGGATTTTGAGAAAAAGACTACATTGTGAAGTACTTCAGGGCTGTTCCTGCTGCATGTATTGTATTATTAATTGTATGTATGTATTATTATTACTCCTTTCATCTATTAAATAAAGAAGAGCCTTTATTTTGCCATTATGAAGCCAGCCTGGTCTGTGGTCTCTATACCTGATTATTATATTATCCTTCTCGTGCTCTCCTGCCTTGCACCCCACTGTTCATTCTGACATCAATGTTACCTCAGCCACCACCAGACAGAAGATCCTATCAGTCCTGGGTGTGCCCAGAAGGGAAGAAGGGTTGAACCAATACATTCCCTGTCAATTCACGGCCCGAGGGAGAGTTGGGGTCGGATCAGCATCCGTGAGGACTATTAGAGGACTATTATTATTATTTGCAAAAGTGGATGGGCACTCTGATAGATGGAGTCACGTAAAGCTTGAATATGTCACTAGAGTTTTATTTAATAACACATTAAGATAAAAAAAATCCCTATTGAGGCATGTAGCTTCCAAAATACATCAAATATGTAGGCGATACAATAAATAAAATGAATAAAAATGTAGACTTACTGCCTCCTCTTTAAAATAAAATGCAAAATAAAATACACAGACGCTAACAAGTGTATGGAGCAGTCGTCTGCGAGTGGATTAAGTCCAATTACTGAATATGCTCGATATAGAGTCACATATAATTGGTCCAAGGTCTGGAAGTGTTCCTGTGAATCATACACTATAGTTCATATGTCGCCAGACATGCGCCGGTGTGAAGCTTTGGGCTGATGGTCACTGGATATCAATCTTAATGTGCCAGTGCAGAGGGTCTTATGTAATATATTGTTTAGCTTATACTTTCAACAGGTTATTCTGTAAGTTAAATCTTTTACAGTGTATAATCGGTGGTTATGTAGTCGACTTTCAATATAGAGGGTAGTACTCAGGATTCCGCTTTCTTTCGTGGCGTCCCACGTGGAATGGCTGAAAGGTAAGCTTAGATTGTAGCGAATGCTTTCTTAGAGCATATAAAGCAGTAGGTAAGCTTACCTTTCAGCCATTCCATGTGGGACGCCACGAAAGAAAGCGGAATCGTGAGTACTACCCTCTATATTGAAAGTCGACTACATAACCACCGATTATACACTGTAAAAGATCTAACTTACAGAATAACCTGTTGACAGTATAAGCTAAGCGATATATTACATAAGACCCTCTGCACTGGCACATTAAGATTGATATCCAGTGACCATTAGCCCAAAGCTTCACACCGGCAATTATATGTGACTCTGTATCGAGCATATGCAACTCTATATTAGGGGGCTCAAAATCCATGAGTTTGCGTGAATACCTAAAGTAATTGGACTTATTCCACTCGCAGACGACTGCTCCATACACTTGTTAGCGTCTGTGTATTTTATTTTGTATTTTATTTTAAAGAGGAGGCAGTAAGTCTACATCTTTATTAATTTTATTTATTGTATCACCTACATATTTGATGTATTTTGGAAGCTACAGTACATGCCTCGATAGGGATTTTTTATCTTAATGTGTTATTGCCTTTAAATAAAACTCTAGTGACATATTCGAGCTTTACGTGACTCCATCTATCAGAGTGCCCATCCACTTTTGCAAATCTCTTCTACTTCCATTTGGTGTGTTGGTGTTGGGTGTAACACTAGTTTGGAGCCCCTATACATCAGTGAGAAGGTGAGCCGTCCTATACCTCCTTTATTATTATTATTTATTTGAAAGCACCATTAATTCCATGGTGCTGTACAAGAGAGGGTTACACATACATAATATAAAAAATACTATTACGATAAACATGAAAATATTGACAAGCTGGTACAGAGGGGGAAAGGACCCTGTCTACAAGGTTTTACCATCTACAAGGGATGGGTAAAGACAAAGTAGTTGAGGTTAAAAGCTGCTCATCTGGTTGCATGGAGGCAGCGTGCTCATTGTAGTTGGCAGGCTTTCCTGAAGAGGTGAATTTTTTAGATTGCTTCTGAAGCTTTGGATGTTGGAGGAGAGTCTGATGTGCTGGGGAAGTGAGTTCCAGAGTATGGGGGATGCACATAGATGATTGTGTGAAGGACAGATAAGGGGAGAACAAAGAAGAAGGTCCTGTGAGGAGATTATGTGTAGCAATGTATCGGGAAAGCAGACGAGAGATGTAAGGAGGGGACAGGTTGTGGACAGCTTATACCGTATGTAGTTGTTAGTATTTTAAACTGAATTTGTTTGCCAATGGGGAGCTAGCGAAGGGATCGGCAGAGAAGAAACGTGGGGAGAGGTGGATTATTTGGGCAGCAGAATTGAGGAGAGATTGGAAGGGTGCGACAGTGCTAGTCGGGAGGCTTCAGACTAGGACGTTGCAGTAGCCTAGGCGGTAGATTCTAGGGGGGTCCAAAGGCATTTTTGTTGACTTATAGATGAGGAAGGAGTGAATACAAGAGATGTTCTTGAGTTGAACGTGGCAGGTGGAGGTAAGGGTTTGGATGTGTGGCTTGAAGGACAGGCCAGAATCAAATGTTAATTCAGTTTCCTCCATGTTGAGTTTTAAGAAGTGGGAGAAGAAGAAAGAAAATATAGTGGACAGAAATGCTGGGGTTCTGGATAGCAGGGAGATGACATCTGGGCCAGAGAGGTAGAATTAAGTGTTGTCAGCATAGAGGTGGTATTTGAAGCCCTGGGACTCTATGAGCTGTCCAAGGCCGAATATGTAAATGGAGAAAAGTAGGGGATCCAGGACAGAGCCTTGAGGGACATCAACAGAGAGGGCGTGATGAGGAGCTGGTGTATGAATAGAAAACGCTGAAGGTTCTGTTGGTGAAGTAAGAGGAGATCCAGGAGAGGGCCAGGTCTCTGATCCCAAGTGATGAGAGGGTTTGTAACAGGAGAGAGTGGTTGGCTGTGTCAAAAGGAAAGGTCAAGAAGCAGGAAAACTGGATTGTAGTGGATAAAATAGTGAGTGGGATGTGAGGTGGGGAGACAGTTCAAGATGGACATGTTGTTCTAGGAATTTTTATGTGAATGGGAGGAGCACTATGACTACCCTCATGGCATCAGCCACCACTCCCATACCCTACACGCCGAGTGCCTCCATGCCTCGCGGGACGGCACATAGTGCTTGGCCAATAGTCATGTTCCCTGACCTCTCATTAACTTGCATAGCTGACAATATAAATAACCCACCACAGAGGGTTCTGTTTTAGGTGCAGGGGACTGTGGTGCCCCATGCTCTATGACAGGAATGCCCAACCTGCGGTCCTCCAGCTGTTGCAAAACTACAACTCCCAGCATGCGCAGACAGCCTACAGCTAGGCATGATGGGAGTTGTAGTTTTACAACAGCTGGAGGGCTGCAGGTTGAGCATCCCTGCTCTATGATGTTATCACTGTCTGCATATTCTCTGCTTATACTAAGCTCTTTGTAAACTGTTTGTTTCTTTATTGCCAGCATATATTCTTGGCACAGAAGACAATGAAATGTCTTTTGCTCAATTTAAAATTATTTTTCAGAGCAAGGCGAGCAGACACTCTTTCATTTCAAGCAGGGTCCCTGCATTTTTACCATATTACAATGTCTCCAGAGTTGGCACAGGCATAATCTGCTTTCTCAGACATTAGCAATACACATTGGGGGAGATTTACTGTATCAAAATTTATGCTAAGGAAAACTGGTTTAGTTGCCCCTAGGAACCAATCACATATACACAGGGAAACACCCAGAAATTTTGCTTAGGGGGATCCTGAGGAGAAGAAAGGTGGTGCGCCTAGTGGGCCAGGCATCTTTTTTAGCCCTCACCCATTATTTTTTTAGCCCTCCTACATATAATGGGGCACTCCCAACAAGCACCATACAGCCGAAATTATATTGTTGAGGATGAAGGTAAGAGTCTCGGCCTCATTCTACATAGGCACACTGTACTTAAAGGGGTTGTCTCATTATGGACAATGGGGGCATATTGCTAAGATATGCCCCCATTGTCTTATAGGTGTGGGTCCCACCGCTGTGACCTGCACCTATATCGAGAACAGAGCCCCGCAAGTGAAGGAGTGCGCACTGTGCATGTGCAGCCACCCTCCATTCATTTTCTACGGGGCCGGCGAAAATAGCCGAGCGCTTGCTCGGCTATATCCGTCGGCCCCATAAAAGTGAATGGGAGCGGGTGCCGCACATGTGCGGTACGCTCCCATTCACTTCTATGGGGAGACTGCTTGGTGATGGCCAGACCGTAGTCCTCCAGCCACCACCTTGCGGGTGTCACGGCTGTATGTGAGCAACAAGAGCATACACAGTAAAGAGAGCTACTCACCGGACCCATACTAGGGAGGATAAAGGGTGACCCCTGTCAGACCCTCAAAGCTCTCCCTATGCTGCTAAAGCACATGCCCGGATCCAAATGGTGGAACGAGGCATGCCCGCGTACCTAAGACTGATGACCACTGTAACCCCTACAATAGTGGAAGGGGCACGGCCACCGGTGCCCTGCTCAGTATATGGAGGGAACCGTGGTCGCCTCAGATCCAGTCAGAAAATAAACAGATACACTACAATGTCTGCACACTTAGCTGAAGGAGCTGCAGCAGCAGAGAAGACGGATCCAAAGACAGCTGGCAATATCCGGAGTACTTGTTGCAGCAGAACACAGGTCCAGTGAAATGATAGCTTACAAGTGAAGATACTCAAGCAAGAGCTACAACTCAAATGAGAAATATAATCCACACCCTACAAAAGGAGGAGGGGTGATTTAAAGGCAGGGAAATCAAACGCAGGAGGAACAGCTGGGAGGAAGGAAACAGAAAGTAAAAACCTCATCACAGGGGCGGAGAAACAGAGCAGTGAGAACTCCTCCAAGCTCTAGTAGTGACATCATCACAGGGGTGGAGAAACAGAGCTGTGAGAACGTCTAAAAGCTCTGGTAGTGACAGTACCCCCCCCCCCCATTCTACGGGTGGACTCCGGACACCCAGGACCCACCTTCTCAGGATGAGCCCTATGAAATGCCCTGATGAGGCGAGTGGCTTTAATGTTCGACACCGGAACCCACATCCTCTCCTCAGGACCATAACCCTTCCAATGAACGAGGTACTGAAGAGAACCGCGGACAATGCGAGAGTCCACAATTCTGGAAACCTCAAACTCCAGATTGCCATCAACCAAAATCGGAGGAGGAGGCAAAGAGGAGGGTACCGTGGGCTGGACATATGCTTTTAAGAGAGATCTGTGAAATACATTATGTATCTTCCAAACCCGTGGAAGATCAAGACGGAAGGCAACAGGATTGATGACTGACAAGATTTTATAAGGCCCAATAAACTTGGGACCCAATTTCCAGGAGGGAACCTTCAGTTTAATATTTCTTGTAGACAACCACACCAGATCACCCACATTCAGGTACGGACCAGGCACACGTCTCTTATCAGCCACACGCTTATACTTCTCACTCATCTTTCTAAGATTACTCTGAATCTTTTGCCAAATGGTAGACAAAGACGAACAAAATCTCTCCTCCTCAGGTAAACCAGAAAGAGCCCCTCCCGAGAATGTCCCAAACTGCGGATGGAACCCATATGCACCAAAGAATGGTGACTTATCAGAAGATTCCTGACGACGGTTGTTCAGAGCAAACTCAGCAAGAGCGAGAAATGAACACCAATCCTCCTGGTTCTCTGCCACAAAACAGCGCAAATATGTCTCCAGATTCTGATTGAGGCGCTCAGTCTGACCATTCGACTGCGGGTGAAAAGCAGAAGAGAAGGACAGCCGAACCCCCAGGCGAGAACAGAAAGCCTTCCAGAACCTGGACACAAACTGCGTGCCTCTATCGGAAACAATATCAGAGGGAATGCCATGCAATTTAACAATATGGTCGACAAAAGCTTGCGCCAACGTTTTAGCATTGGGTAAACCAGGGAAAGGTACGAAATGAGCCATCTTGCTAAAACGGTCCACCACCACCAGGATCACCGACTTCCCTGAGGAACGAGGAAGATCCATGATAAAGTCCATGGACAGGTGTGTCCAAGGACAGGAAGGTATGGGTAACGGGAGAAGGGAACCTGAAGGCCGTGAACGAGGGACCTTAGCGCGAGCGCACGTCTCACAAGCAGCTACAAAACCCTCCACCGACTTACGAAGAGCCGGCCACCAAAATCTCCGAGCAATGAGATCTACCGTGGCTCTACTCCCGGGGTGACCAGCAAGAACAGTATCATGATGCTCCTTGAAGAGTTTGTGACGTACAGTAGCTCAGGAGGCACAAACAACTTCCCAGAAGGACAACGGGCAGGTGCCTCAGTCTGGGCAGCCTGGACCTCGGCCTCCAAATCAGAATATAGAGCAGAAACAACTACCCCCTCCGCCAAAATGGGACCCGGGTCCTCGGAGTTTTCTCCTCCCGGAAAACAGCGAGAGAGAGCATCAGCCTTCACATTTTTGATCCCAGGGCGGAATGTAACAACAAAATTGAATCTGGAGAAGAACAGAGACCATCTGGCCTGTCTCGGATTCATACGCCTGGCCGACTCCAAGTATGCCAGATTCTTATGGTTGGTAAAAACGGTGATAGGGTGCCTGGCCCCCTCCAACCAATGGCGCCATTCCTCGAAAGCCAACTTGATGGCCAACAACTCCCTATCTCCCACAATATAGTTTTTCTCTGCCGGGGAGAGTTTTGTAGAGAAAAAGGCTCAGGGTCGCCATTTGGCAGGAGAAGGGCCCTGGGACAAAACCGCACCCACACCCACCTCGGAAGCATCCACCTCAACAATAAAAGGTAAGGAAACATCGGGATGCACCAAGACGGGAGCAGACGCAAAACTCTCTTTAATCTTAGAAAAAGCTGCAAGCGCCTCCTCCGACCAAGAGGAAAAATCCGCCCCTTTTTTGTCATGTCAGTGAGGGGTTTGACAACAGAGGAATAATTCAAAATGAACTTTCTGTAATAGTTCGCAAAACCCAGAAAGCGCATCAATGCCTTCTGATTCTCAGGAAGCTCCCACTCAAGTACAACACGGACCTTCTCCGGATCCATGCGAAAACCATAAGCAGAGAGGAGAAAACCCAGAAATTGAATCTCCGATACCATAAAAAGACATTTCTCCAGCTTGGCGTACAATTTATTTTCCCGCAGAATCTGCAGAACCTGAAAAAGATGATCCTGATGGGTCTGAACATCAGGGGAAAAAATCAAAATATCATCAAGATACACCAATACAAATTTCCCCATTAAATGGTAGAAAATACTATTAACAAAATGCTGAAAGACGGCCGGAGCATTCATCAGGCCGAAAGGCATAACGAGATTCTCGAAATGCCCATTAGGGGTATTAAAGGCCGTTTTCCATTCATCCCCCTCTCTGACCCTGACCAGGTTGTACGCGCCTCTCAAATCCAATTTGGAAAAAACCTTGGCCCCAACAATTTGGTTGAAGAGGTCCGGGATCAGAGGAAAGGGATAGGGATCGCGAATCGTGATACGGTTCAGCTCCCTAAAATCTAGGCAAGGTCTCAGAGAGCCATCTTTTTTTTTAACAAAAAAAAAACCCATGGCAACAGGTGATTTTGAGGGACGAATATGCCACTTATCGAGACTCTCAGAGATATAGGTTCGCATTGCGATTCTTTCCGGTTGTGAGAGATTGTAGAGGCGTGCTTTTGGCAGCTTGGCGCCGGGAATGAGGTTAATGGGACAGTCAAACTCCCGGTGAGGAGGTAGCTCCTGAACACCGCTCTCGGAAAACACGTCCGAGAAATCAGAGAGAAATGATGGCACAGTTTTAGTAAACACCTCTGCAAAAGTCGTTGTGAGACAATTCTCTCTACAAAAGTCACTCCACTCATTTATTTGCCTTCCTTGCCAATCAATAGTGGGGTTATGTCTAGTGAGCCAGGGTAACCCCAAAACTAGAGGAGAAGGCAATCCGTTAAGGACAAAACAAGATATATCCTCCACATGAGTGTCACCTACAGCTAGCCGGATATTGTGAACAATGCCCTTCAGAGATCTCTGTGAGAGTGGAGCAGAGTCAATAGCAAAAACAGGTATATCCTTTTCTAATGTGCAAACCTGAAAACCATGCATGGCTACAAATTGAGTGTCAATAAGATTGACGGCCGCTCCACTATCGACAAAAATCTCACAAGAAATGACTTTGCTCTCTAGCGCCACCCTGGCAGACAGGAGAAAACGGGAACTGCAGGTCAGAGGAAAAGCATCAATTCCTACATCAACTTTGCCCAAAGTAGCAGCTGAAGCAGAATTTGATGATTTACCTTTTGAGGTTTTTCTCTTATTATCGCTCTTAGTACAGTTCAAGAATCTCCTAGACGGACAAACATTTGCCAAATGACCTATGCCCCCACAACAAAAACACACCATACTCTGAGGACTAAATCCTCTTTTATCAGGGGCAAGTCGACCTAGCTGCATGGGCTCCTCCTCAGAGGGGAGCGAGATAGGATGAGGCCCCTGCACACTGAATGAGTCTGCACCACTGCCCCTAGACTGACAATGGCTGGACAGAGAGGTCTCGTTTCTTTCTCTTAGACGCCTGTCAAGGCGTACCGCCAATGACATGGCAGACTCTAAGGACGTTGGTCTCTCATGGAAAGCAAACGCATCTTTCAATCTCTCTGAGAGACCATGACAGAACTGACTCCGGAGTGCAGCATCATTCCAACCTGAATCAGCTGCCCATCTCCAAAATTCAGAACAATAAAGCTCCGCAGACAGTTTGTTCTGGCATAAAAAACGTAAGTTAGATTTGGCCAGAGCAACACGATCCGGGTCATCATATATCTGCCCCAGGGCCACAAAAAATCTTTCCACGGATCGAAGGGAGGGATCCCCTGATGGCAACGAAAAAGCCCAAGTCTGAGCATTACCCCTGAGCAGGGAGATGACAATCCTCACCCTCTGCTCCTCATTACCAGAGGAGTGGGGACACAAGCAAAAATGGAGTTTGCATGCCTCTCTGAAGCGAACAAAATTCTCACTGCCCCCGGAGAACGTTTCCAGAAGTGAGACCTTTGGCTCGCAACAGACTCCATGGGCCGGAGCAGAGCCCAATGCTTGAAGCTGAGTCATAAATTGACGGAGATCCGCTACCTCCAAAGAAAGACCCTGCATGCGGTCAACCAGGCCAGAAAGCGGATCCATGTCAAAAAGGACGGTTTTGGTGGATTATAATGTCACGACTGTATGTGAGCAACAAGAGCATACACAGTAAAGAGAGCTACTGACCGGACCCAAACTAGGGAGGATAAAGGGTGACCCCTGTCAGACCCTCAAAGCTCTCCCTATGCTGCTAAAGCACATGCCCGGATCCAAATGGTGGAACGAGGCATGCCCGCGTACCTAAGACTGATGACCACTGTAACCCCTACAATAGTGGAAGGGGCACGGCCACCGGTGCCCTGCTCAGTATATGGAGGGAACCGTGGTCGCCTCAGATCCAGTCAGAAAATAAACAGATACACTACAATGTCTGCACACTTAGCTGAAGGAGCTGCAGCAGCAGAGAAGACGGATCCAAAGACAGCTGGCAATATCCGGAGTACTTGCTGCAGCAGAACACAGGTCCAGTGAAATGATAGCTTACAAGTGAAGATACTCAAGCAAGAGCTACAACTCAAATGAGAAATATAATCCACACCCTACAAAAGGAGGAGGGGTGATTTAAAGGCAGGGAAATCAAACGCAGGAGGAACAGCTGGGAGGAAGGAAACAGAAAGTAAAAACCTCATCACAGAGGCGGAGAAACAGAGCAGTGAGAACTCCTCCAAGCTCTAGTAGTGACATCATCACAGGGGTGGAGAAACAGAGCTGTGAGAACGTCTCAAAGCTCTGGTAGTGACAGCGGGGTTCCGTTTTCAATATATGTGCGGGTCCCAGCGGTGGGACCCGCACCTATAAGACAATGGGGGCATATCCTAGAGATATGCCCCATTGTCCATGACGAGACAACCCCTTTAATACTTAGGGCCACAACATAAAGCTATTGTGCTCAAATTAACTATAATTTTTTCCCTCCCTGTGACAGGACTCACCAATTAGATTCACTTCACACGGCTGGATCTGGCAGGAGCTGTTGCAAGCTTTGCTTCCTCCCTCCTAGTCCCGAAGGCGCCAAAAGAGTACTGGAGGAGAAGCTGCATGATATTTAAGGTATGTAGGTCTGGGAGGGAGGAGCCCGACACATCATACAAAGAGGGGAGGGCCTGCACTGTCTGCTTTACCTTATACAATTTACCACAGCAGGCTAAAGCTAGGAACCTCCTTTTCTTTCCTCCTCCCCCCCAAATCCGGCTCGTGGCATGTCATCCCCCAACCCCCCGACCCACGGCCTGCTTCTCCCCACTGGGCTGTCCTCACCGGGCCAAAGCCCCCCTGCCCCATTTGAAACAGCGAGCCCCCCAAATCCCCATGTCAAATTCTCAACCTAACCCGTTACCTAATGCCCCCTAATAATTTGAACTAGTACAAAAATGCCCCTTTCTGTGTGCCAGTACAAAAAATACCCCTTACTGCTCATAGTTGAGCAAATGTCCCCATAATACCCCCATTATTTGTGCCAGTAACAAATACCCCTATATAGTGCCCCCAGTAAATGCCCCCATAGTGCTCCTCTCTCCCCTTCCCCTTAGTGCCCCACTTAATGTGTCAGTATAAAATGCTTCTATATGGTGCCCCCATTATATGCCCTAATAGTGTCCACCATTATATGTGCCAGTATAAAATGCCCCTATATAGTGCCCCCAGTAGATGCCCCCATAGTGCTCTTCTTTCCTTCTTCCCCATAGTACACCTATAATGTGTGCCAGTATAAAATACCCCTTCGTCATAGAGCCCCCATTTTGTGCCAGTAAAAAATGCCCCTTTATAATGCCCCCATTTGGCCAACAGCATTGTGCCAAATTAAAAAAAAAACACTAATACTTATCTTCATGCTTATGGTAGCAATGTGATGCAGACCTCTTCCAGCCTGTGTCCTGTGCTGTATGCTGCCTGGCTCAGGCCTTACAATGATGATGACCAGAGATGAGCGAATCGAAGTTGACGAAGTGGAATTCAATCCTAATTTCAGGAAAAATTGGATTTGCACCGAATCAGAATTTTCTCACGCTTCGTGGTAACGAATCTCATTTTTTCCTAAAATGGCTGCTGCAGGTGTGAGGACATGGAGCAAGGAACTCTGGGAACGCGGGATCACCCATAATGTCATGCATGCAGCCAATCATCAGCCAGCCAGCCCTGTAATGTCACAGCCCTATAAATAGTCTCAGCCATCTTGTATTCTGCCATTCTCCAGTGTACTTAGTGCAGGGAGAGACGTCAGCAGGTGCTAGAAACAGTGCTAGGAAAGACTTCATTGTGCTAAAAAAAATTGATTTACAAGTTCAGGGAAAGATTATTCAAGGTGTAGGGGAAAGGTTAGGGAGGAATCATTCCACAGCATTTATGCAGAACAGGGTTCAGTAGGGGAGGTTACAGCCTGGGTAATAGGAACAATCCTATTACACCTTGCTGCACTGACTGGGGATCCAAATTGCCATTATACAGCTCTGTAATTCCAGCAAACGGTTTTTGGGGTGCAGGTGCTGTTTGATACAGCCAATAACAGGGTTTATTACAAGGAAATATTTCTACGTCTTATTTGCCCTTGTGCGGTGCAGTTATATGTTCTGAAGCATTTTTTGGCTTGTATTAGTGGAAAAAATGGGCTTATCAGCCATTGTGTGGTGAAGTGCAAAAATAACAGCCCTTTTTGGCTTGTATTAATGGCACAAAAGAAAAATATATTTGCCGTTCAGTGGTGTAGTTATATGTTCTAAAGCCTTTTGTGGAGTGTATACAGTAAGTGGGAAAAAATCAACCAAAGAGTTTTTTAAGGGAAAGAAGTGGAATGTTATGCAATGGCCAAGTAAATCACCTGACCTGAATCCGATTGAGCATGCATTTCACTTGCTGAAGACAAAACTGAAGGGAAAATGCCCCAAGAAAAAGCAGGAACTGAAGACAGTTGCAGTAGAAGCCTGGCAGAGCATCACCAGGGATAAAACCCAGAGTCTGGTGATGTCTATGCATTCCAGACTTCAGGCTGTAATTGACTGCAAAGGATTTGCAACCAAGTATTAAAAAGTGAAAGTTTGATTTATGATTATTATTCTGCCCCATTACTTTTGGTCCCTTAACAAGTGGGAGGCACATATGCAAACTGTTGTCATTCCTATACCGTTCACCTGATTTGGATGTAAATACCCTCAAATTAAAGCTGACAGTCTGCAGTTAAAGCACATCTTGTTTGTTTCATTTCAAATCCATTATGGTGGTATATAGAGCCAAAAATGTTAGAATTGTGTCGATGTCCCAATATTTATGGACCTGACTATGTTCTAAAGCCCTTTTGGGTGTGTATTAGTGGCAAAAAAATATATATATATTTGCCGTTCTGCGGATATGTTCTAAAGCCGTTTTTGGCGTGCATTAGTGGGGAAAAAGAAAAAGGGCTTATTAGCTGTTGTGTGTTGAAGTGAGAAAATTACAGCCCATTTGGCTGTGTATTAGGCTACTTTCACACTAGCGTTTTTGCTGGATCCGGAAGGGTTCACCAAAACGTTTCCGTTGCTGATAATACAACCATCTGCATCCGTTATGAACGGATCCAGTTGTATTATCTTTAATAGCCAAGACGGATCCGTCATGAACTCCACTGGTCAATGGGGGACGGATCCATTTTCTATTGTGTCAGATTGTGTCAGAGAAAACAGATCCGTCCCCCATTGACTTGCATTGTGGGTCATGATGGATCCGTCTTGCTCCGCATCCCAGGACGGAAAGCAAACCGTATGAGAACAGAACGCATTTTGGAACATTTCGTTCTGTTCAGTTACGTTTTATCAATGAATGGGGACAAAACGGAAGAGTTTTTTTTCCCGATATTGGGACCCTATGATGGATCTTAATATCGGAGAATATTAACGCTAGTGTGAAAGTAGCCGTAGTGGCAAAAAAATATATATTTGCTGTTCAGCGGTGAAGTTCCATTGTACTACAGCCATTTACAGGGTGTATTAATAGGATAGATACGTACATCCTATTAGCCGTTCTGCCGTAAATTGTGATTGTTATATATTTTTTTTGGGGGTGTATTAATAGGAAGAAGAAAACGGGAAATTGATGGGTTATTGTAGACTTTCTTCTGTATAAACCGAATTACGTCGATTAGCCATTCATTGGTGAAATTCTTTTGTAAAACAGCATTTATGGGGAAAATTGATGGGTGATTGTAAACTTTCTTCTGTATGAACCGAATTACATTGATTAGAAAGTCAGTGGTAGAATTTGTTTGTGATACAGCCTTTTTTGGGAAAATTGGTTGGTAGATGTAACTATGGTCAAGGACAATATATGTCCTTTACGGCAATGTGGGTAAATGTGATTCCTGCCCAGTTACACCAGCAACTTGGCCAGGTGACGCCGCTTCCGCCTCCACGTTCTCCTCACGCCGTTGGTCCTGCGACAATGTCCACCTCTACCTCCTTATCCTCCACCGTGTCCTCAGCCTTCACTGCAGGGAAAATTCACAGTGCTCCTCCAGTATACCACATGTGCAGGGCACGGCGGTGTCACGTTGTTCTACATCTCGTTTGCCTGGGTGAACGGAGTCACACAGGGGAGAAACAGCTCCATGTCCTTCATCAAGAAATCAAATCCTGGCTTTCTCCGCGACAACTCAGATTCGGAACCATGGTGACTGACAACGAGAAGAACATGGTGTCGGCGCTGGGTCAAGGAGGGCTGAGCCATGTGCCCTGCATGGCACACATGTTCAATCTGGTTGTCAAGCGGTTCCTGAAGTCTTCCACCCATTTGCAAGACACCCTAAAAATGGCCATGAATCTTTGCATGCACTTCAACCACTCAAAATAGGCTGATATGTGACGTTTCCACCCGTTGGAATTCCACCCCCCATATGTTGGACCGACTATAGAGAAAGGCTATAAACGATTTCTTGATTATCTAAGCAGACAGGAGTACTCCCCTGTGTAACTTCGAAGTCAGCCAGTGGCAGCTCATGCGTGACAGCTGCTGTTTGCTCAGGCCCTTTGAGGAGGCCACGTTATTTATCAGTTGTCAGGACTATGGGATGAACAATGTCATTCCACTGCTTCATGTCCTGGAACAGATGCAGGTAAATCTGGCTAGTCAGGGAACTGGAGACGTGGCGCCTAGATCTCACGGCCACATGGGCCCTGAGGGGGCTGAACTGGAGGAGGAGCAGGACATTGAAGCACAATCAATGTGTAGAGAAATTGGTGCTTTTTACACACAGGTGACAGGAGAGGAGGAGCAGGAGCAGCCAGAGGAGCTACAGGGCGATGAGGAAGACGAGGCAGAGGACCCAGACACACCGTGGCAGTATGCAGTGGAGATGGAGGCAGGGAGTCCCTCCGAGTCACTTGCACAAATAGCCCGATGCATGCTCACTTGCTTGCGTAGTGACAGCCGAATTGTCACCATTCGGCAGAGGGATGATTTCTAGCTCTCCACCTTGTTGGACCCTCAATTCCAATCCAAAATGGGAGCCTTTTTTACACACGCTGAGAGGGAGGACAAACTGAACTACTATAGAGACATCCTATGTAGTGAGTTGGCCGCTGCCTATCTCCACCATCGTCCATCCTCTCGCAGGTCTGACCGGGGGGGGGGGGGGGGGCGGGGGGGTAGGAGAAGTTTCAGCTCCATCAGCAGCAACTTGAGTCTACAGTTGCAGATGAGTAGCTTTCCTCACCCGCCTATTGAAGAAACTACTCACCAGCAGCAGCAGCTAGACCTGGAGCAGTACCTGAACCAGCAGGTGGTCGCATACTTGGACAGCACCCTACCACCCCACATTGAAGATCCGCTGGACTACTGGGCAGTTAAACTGGATTTGTGGCCGCAACTAGCAGAGTTTGCCCTGGAAAAGCTGTCCTGCCCGGCCAGTAGTGTGGCATCAAAGCGGGTGTTTAGTGCGGCGGGGGCCATAGTTACCCCAAGAAGAACGTGCCTGTCTGTGGAGAGACTGTGGAGAGACTGATCTTTGTCAAGATGAATAAGGCGTGGATCAGCCAGGATTTCCACCCACCAATGCCTGATGCATCAGACTAGATCATCCATGGTGCCACACCAACACTTTGACAAAAGAGACCAGTTTCTTCTGGCTACCTTCCTCAGCTACTATTCTAATGCTGCCACCTGCCTGATGCCACACATCTGATGCCAAGTGCTCCTTCTTTCACCCATCATCTTCAGCTGGTACTCGTATTGCCATCCACCTCCCCACGCTGTCACCGGGTCACTCTGTGGTCTCCTGATGCTGCTGTCGACTCCACACTATGTCACCTTGCCACTCTGTGGTCTCCTGATGCTGCTGCTGCCACCTCCACACTGTCATTGTGCCACTCTGTGGTCTTCTCCTGATGCTGCTGCCGCCACCTCCACACTCTGTCATTGTGCCACTCTGTGGCCTCCTGATGCTGCCGCCACCTCCACACTGTCATTGTGCCACTGTGGCTTCCTCCTGATTCTGCCACCACCTCCAGACTCTGTCATTGGGCCACTATGTGGACTCCTCATGCTGCTTTCACCTCACCGCTATGTCATAGGGCCACTCTGTGGACTTCTCATGCTGTTCCCACCCTCCCCACTTCATGACTGCACCACTATTTTGCCTTTCGGCCTGGCTGACATCATCATCTATTTGACCCTTCTTCTGATCTGTCAGAAGGAAGGAAAAATGAGATGCACAATGGATCCCATCTGTGTACCAGCTGTAAGGCCTGTATGGTCTCATCAGAATTGGCTTGTGATTTGGTAGCCAAAAGCAGGTGTGGGTACAAAACACAGAAGACATGGAAATATTCCATTCACGTGTCATCTCTGTTTTGGATACTCTCCTTTTTTTTGGCATTAACAGTACTGATGGATTACTGACCAAATGCTGACCGAGTGAAGGCGGATGCTCAACAGACAGGATCCATTTTTTGGGGGTTATTGTTATCTGTTTCTGTTTCTTATAGCCACATCCGCACATTTGTCTTACATGTGGTCCATTGCAGGCACCCTCCATTGTATGCATTTTTTTCTGGGGATTGCTGTTAGCAACGGATCACATGGGCAGGATTTGCTCCCCCAGGAAGAAATGCGCAACAGCATTTGGGGTCTTGAGCATTGTTTGCCTTTTATACCAATTTGTATTGTGATTTTTGTCTGTATATGAACGTATGCCTGGAGGTGGGGCAACCTCAGGTTTGAATGTGCCTTAAATTTGATATATGGGTAACATTCATATTCTTGATATAAGAATATATTGGCATAAGTCTCATTTTAATATCAGCGTGAGTGTTTAGCCATATATCGGCATTTACCATTGTAGTGCACCATTTTTTCAGTGATTTTCAGATAATACAAGTCTAATTACTTTTTGGGGAAACATTGGGGCAGATTAACTGTTCCTATCTAACATTTCGACAGTGTAAATATAGATTAGACAATCTAAACTAGCACAAGATTTATCAAATACTAAATTATCTGGTCTAACTTTATGTTACCTATTAGTTGGCTTACTGTGTGCCAGAACTTTGGAGAACATTAGTGTATCTTAAGCCTCACCCACTTTCTACCAAGCCATGCCCCTTGTCACACACAGCAGAAACAGTGTCTAATCCCTTAATATATTATATGCAAATTGAAAATTCTGGTGCATCTTAATTAGTAAATCAGCCCTATAATATCCACGATATACTTAAACTCAGAAGTGAATTTCTAGAGGTTCAGAGCCAGCTATCCTGTGCGTCTACACACACATCCAAGACATATCATATATGAAACCTGGCCAGCATCACAGGCTATCAGGAGATAAGGGGGGCCCAGTGCCACCCTAAAAAGCTGCTAGAAGCTAAAGATAATGAGCTATGGGAGAGCAGGATGCCCATACACTGTTCTTGCACAGTGGCCCCTGTCTGTCTGTGCCTGTCCCTGCACAAAATCAATAAGATCTTAAAAATACTTTGAACCCTGCTTAATGCAACTTACATCGTACTCCCTTTACCAAACTGCACATTCCCATTAATAAGGCCCTGAGACACGTTAAGCACCTTTTGCTGTCTACATTTCCTACTTTAGATTAATATGTATACAATTCTTTTTATCATAGGTGTAGTAGTGAAAGGCATTTAACTGGGGCAATCTTTGCTGTCAAAGCATGTGATAATTTGTTCTGTAAGGGAACTATAAGATTTTATTATATTATAAGATTATAATACATCATTAAATTATTTGTGGCTTAGCTTTACAGCATTGATTTTAATTTTTTTTATTAAAAGGTCCCCGCTCAGTGGTACAATTGATTATCAATGATAGCCTATATTGTGAGTGCATTGGTGATGAGAGTTGCATCCTGTATAAGAGGCCCCTTACATTGCCAGATGTTCAGGCAGATTATTGCTAATGAGAATTCAGATGAACACTCGTTAGGGATAGTCTGCCATTGTAAAGGTGCCGCCAATTACCCAATGAATGAGCATGTAGACACCAAAATCATAGTTAGCCAGCAGCAGGATTGTGATGTCTAAACAGCACTATGCTGCCCACAAACAGTGATTCTGTATGAGGCGAACTATGGCATTAGTGATCACTCCTGCCATACTGTGATGCAGATCACTGCATATAAATGCAGTGGTTTCCTTCACTGACCAGCAGACGATTGTCGGGAAGGAACATTTCCATCCCAACAATCATCAGCCTCATCTGTCAGTGTAAAGGGGCCTTAAGGCTTCATGCACTTTACTGCCATTCAAGTAAGTGCCAAGAGCAAAACAACCACACTAATCTGATATGGATGATGTATCATAAGTATAGGCCATCAACATTGTAGACCTGGAAAGTCCCTTTAATTTAGCAGTAGATAAATAATTTTTATCTTAGTTTTGCCATGTCATACCTCCAATCGACCTGACTTCTGGCTTCTTTGGTTCAGGTCTTTGCATATTCTTTGGTAACCTGTCATTTTCCAGATGCCATTTCTTCAAGCACTGAGGTTCATGGATGCTGATAGATTTTGATCCAAACTCCCTTCCACAAATGTAGCATACAACTGTTGGGGGTGGCTTAATAACTGGTGGCTGTGAACAGAAGGGTTTGAGTAAAGATCTAAGAACTAAGAATACAAAGGCAATTTGTTTACTAAGGACTATGCACACAATCTTATTTTTCTTCAGTGGGCAATTTTTAAAACGGTTTTAGCACACAGACCATGGATATGTCATAAATGTCCTAATGTCCTAGATAGGAACAACTCTTTAATGTACATTGGCCATAGTAAATATATGGTCATAATTACAGTTTTTTAAGGTTATGTTACATACATTATCTCCTTACAGAATAGTTCAGATAGAAACTTCATTGCTAATAATAATGATTGTATATACTGTATTTGCCATTTCAACAATTTTCTGAAGTTTTTAACAGTGTTTTTTCCCTAAAAGCTGCATTTCTCAGCCTGTGGGAGGATTTGCTTGCCTTTATACCTGTGTCTAACCCATCGCAAGCTACAATCTGAATATTTTAAATTACATATTGTTGCTATGCTCTCTTTTAGACGAGAAATTTTATGAAGATTTATTATTGCTGAATAACAGGTAAATCAAGCAAACAGTGGCTCAGCGGTTTACACTAGTACTTTGCACAGCTGGGTCCTGAGTTCAAATCTTACCAGGGTCAACATCTACATGGATTTTGTATGTTCTGCCAGTGTTTGCAAAGATTTCCTCCAGGTACTCCGGTTTCCTCTCACACTCCAAAAATAGGCAAATTGGCTTTATATGAAACTGACCCCAGTGTGTGTTGGGATCAAGCGCCTATATAGCAGCCATTGACTTCCCAGGAAGTCGCCCCAGCTATCCTGTATACAGGTGAAACTCGAAAAATTAGAATATCATGCAAAAGTTCATTTATTTCAGTAATGCAAATTAAAAGGAATTGCATTAATGCAGCTTAAAATTAGAATTTTGTGAAAAGGTTCAATATTCTAGGCTCAAAGCGTCCCACTCTAGTCAGCTAATTAATCCATACCCCCTGAGCAAAGGGTACCTCAAAATTGTGACTGGGGTTTCAGAAGCTGTAAGCCATAATCATCCAAATTATAACAAATAAAGGCTTGAAATATCTCACTTTGCATGTAATGAGTCTATCTCATATATTAGTTTCACATTTTAAGTTGCATTACTGAAATAAATGAACTTCGCACGATATTCTAATTTTTCGAGTTTCACCTATATGTGTCACAGTACACACTGGGACCCAGAAGAAGTGATGCGGTGAGTCTTGGATCTGCAGCACCATCCAGAGCAAGCAAGGAAAGTTTATTTTTTATTTTTTGTCTGATCTGAGGCTGATAGAGTCTGGAGGGTCCGATCTAAGGCTGATTAGGGCTGGGGGTTCCGATCTGAGACTGATTAGATCTGATCTGGGGGTCTGATCTGAGTCTGATGGGGGATGGGGGGTTTGATGGGGGTTGGGGAGTCAATCTAAGGGTGATTGGGGCTGTGATTCTGATCTGAGGTTGATTGGAGGTCTGATCTGAGTCTGAAGGGTGTTGCGGGATCTGATCTGAGGCTGTGGGGGTCTGTTCTGAGGCTGATGTAGGCGGGGGGACTGATGGGAGGCTGATCTGAGCCTGATGGAGCTTGGGGTTCTGATCTAATTATGTTTGACCAAATATAGCAGTCTAATTTTTAAGGTGAGAATTTTGTATGGCCCACAAACAATGTTACAATTTTGTATGGCCCTCGGCAGCAAAAAGGTTCCACACCCCAGGTTTATACTATAGACTGTAATGCATTGCATATTTTGTATATATTTCATAGATTGTAATGTATTGCAGTCTATGGTGCTTGAGACATCTTCCTATTAAGCCCTGCCCAGGATGATTACAAAGGCAGGCCTGGTAGCATTCACAACTCCTCAGGCCGCCATAACAACTGAGTGACAACCCACAATTTTGCCATGGGGATTAACTGCCAGTGATCAAAGTTATATCCAATTATGGACACTGCCAGTTGGTTCTAGCTTCATAACACAGTTTTCATCTGCCAGCTAAGATGCCGGTCAAGGGGTTAAAGGAAATGTTTCCGTACGCGTCCACAATGGCACTAAGCAGGAGGGTACTCTGCCTCCCAGGGACAGGAAACAACGTGGAGAACAAAGATTTACAAGCCTCCTCCCCTTTACCTTCTCCAGTTGTTTCCTGTCCCTCGGGATGAAGTGCAGAACTAGCAGGGGTTCTCTCCTGCTTAATCTTATCGCTCAGCCTTAGGTAAGTTGTCCCTGATTCATCAGGAGGTCTGTAGAAGAGCAGCGGAGTACGGGATGAGATACCGCTCCCTCCGTTAGCTTTTGGCGTAAGTCCTGCGCTGCGGGCAGCCCCGGGCAAATCGGCTACCATTGGAGCAGAAAGGGGACTGAAGTCATGCCGGCGATGCAATCTCTCCTTTGGGTCGGAGATATTGTGAGATCTGCTCACATAGGGAACATGCGCTGGTGTGGCGTGAGGCCGCATACCACGTGACGCGGAAGTGTTCCGGCATGTGGATCCAGACAGCATGTAGAGCTATTCGCACTCCGGATTAGGCAGGAAGCATGTGGCTACCAGCATGGAAATTTTCTGATACCCCTAAGGCCCTCAGCCCAGTAAGCCTCCTCTTGGGAGATATTTTTTTTCATGGATGTATGCCTTTCACTGGTGGAGGTTCCCCACTCAAATTTTACTCATTAGTGAGGGCTTGTTTTTTGTACAATTTCAGGGCCGTGAAAAGCGGGGAACCTGCATTAAAGAAGAAGTTCAATTTATGCAAAAGACAGTTAGCGGGTCACAGTAAAAAAAACACTCTGTCAGAAGTGCACAGAAAAAGTCAGAAGAGGCCCCTTCTCTGGTAGATAGCCTGAAAATCCTTATTAAGGAGGAGGCTAGTTCAGCCATTGAAGCTAAGATGGCCGCTATACTACAAAAACCATCTACATCCAGATCAAATCCGGAATCTCATATGGATTTGGATTTAGACTCCGCCTCTTCTGAAGACGAAGTGGGTAGACCACTATGTTCCATTGAGGAAATAGAATCGCTTCTCAAAGCCATTAGGGCTACCATGAACATTGAAGAGTCAAAGGAAGTCCAAACAATTCAGGATTAAATGTTTAAGGGACTAGGGGATAGAAAAAAGCATGTATTCCCAGTCCATGAAAACATTAAAAAGCTCCTCTAAGAGGAATGGAGAGACCCAGAAAAGAGATCAGGAACTTCAAAAGTATTTAAAAGAAAGTATCCCTTTAAAGCTGACTCAGCCCACTGGGACAAAACCCAGAGAGTAGATGCTCCCATAGCTAGGATATCCAAAAAGTCACCCTTGCCATTTAAGGACGTAGGATTATTAAGAGATGCAATAGATAAAAAGTGTGAATCTGTTCTTAAGAGATCTTGGGAGACAAGTACCTCTATGTTAAAACCTAGTATAGCAGCCACATACACATCTAGGACCCTATCATTATGGTTGTCCCAGTTGGAAGAACATTTGGTTTCAGGCACCCCTAGGGAAGATATGTTATCCTCCCTGCCGGTATTGAAACAAGCCTCTAAATTTTTTGCAGACACTTCCACGGACCTAGTCAAATTGTCTGCTAGATCTGCGGCTGTTTCCAATACCGACAGAAGGTCTGTTTGGTTAAGATCCTGGTCAGAAGATACCACTTCCAAGAGCTGACTTTGTAGTATCCCTTGTGAAGGGGAAAGACTCTTGGGTCTGTGTTGGATGACATTTTGGAAAAAGACTCTGATAGAAAAAAGGGGTTCCCTTCTTTCAACAGCGACATTCCTTTCGGGATCAAAAAAGGGGCAGATTGGATCAGAAGAATAGAGATAATTCTAGAGGTAGAGGTAGGGGATTCCTCTTCAACCAAGACAAACCCTCTAAGCAGTCCAATTTATGATGCCAGAGATCCAGTGGGGGGGAAGATTAAAAAGGTTCGTCACAGCATGGGAAAAGATCACAGATTCTCCTTGGATCCTGGATGTAATCCGTCAAGGATACAGGATAGAGTTCTCTTCTACAGGATAGAGTTCCCGGAAAGATTTCTAATAAACAAAAAGCTAAAAAAGGAAGATCATCATCTGCTAGAAGCTCAGATTCTACTTTTGTTAGAGAAAGAAGAGGTTATACCAGTGCCACAAGACCAGACAGGGAAAGGATTTTACTCCCCGATATTTCTGGTGAAAAAACCAAACAGCTCCTTCCGAGCTATTATCAACCTAAAACATCTCAACAAATTCACCCAATACAAGAAGTTCAAGATGGAGACAGTAAAATCAACTTGCTGACCCAGGATTGCTACATAATAACTCTTGATTTGGCAGATGCCTACTATCATGTGGCCATTTACCCCAATCACCAGAAGTATCTTCGGTTCACAATCTTTCTGAAAAACAGACTTGTCCATCTGCAGTTCCAGGTCCTACCCTTCAGCCTCTCATCAGCCCCGAGGATTTTTACCAAGTTAGTGGCAGAAATCTCAAGCGTCTTTTATCGAAAAGGGATAATATTTATTCAGTACTTGGAAAATTTTCTCATCTCCACGTCGTCAGAGATTCTACTACGAGATCACTTACAGGTAGTACTGAGTACCCTCCAGTTGCTGGGCTGGAAACTGAATCTGGACAAATCAGATCTGATACCCAGCAGGTGAAAAAAAATTCTGGGAATTCAGTTGGACTCCCATCAGATGATGTATTTTATTCCGCAACAAAAGAAAAAGGATATTATAGCAAAAATCTCATCATTTCGTTTGTCCAAGAAGGTATCCTTTTAAAAAATCATGAAAATTCTAGGTCTAATGACTTCAACTATACCAGTCATAATACAGTCAAATGGGCCCAGTTCCACGGAAGGATTCTTCAAAACTTCCCCCTGGAACCGAAGTATATTTTCACTAGACAGGACGATAATTCTCCCCTCTCAAATATATAACTCTCTTTGGTGGTGGTTAAACCCACAGAATCTGAACCAAGGGGTACCGTGGCGGTCACCAAACCAGGTTGTCATCACAACAGACTCAAGCGGTTTCGGTTGGGAAGCCCACTGCGAAAATCAGCTGATACAGGGAGCCTGGGATCCAGATCTCCTCTCTCTATCCTCAAACTCAAAGGAGTTGCTAGCAGTCTTTCTGGCACTGAAAGCCCTCTCCACAACCATCCACTAGCAAAATGTAAAAATTCTATCAGACAACAGGACCACTGTAGGGGGGGGGGGGGGGCACAAAGAGCAAAAATCTCTGGCAGATCGTGTTCCAGATCTTCTCCTGGGCTGAGATATAGTCAGGTCCATAAATATTGGGACATCGACACAATTCTAACATTTTTGGCTCTAAACACCACCACAAGTGGGAGGCATATATGCAAACTGTTGTAATTCCTACACCGTTCACCTGATTTGGATGTAAATACCCTCAAATTAAAGCTGACAATCTGCAGTTAAAGCACATCTTGTTTGTTTAATTTCAAATCCATTGTGGTGGTGTATAGAGCCAAAAATGTTAGAATTGTGTCAATGTCCCAATATTTATAGACCTGACTGTACATAAAATCAATCTCCGCAGTCCATCTCAAAGGGGAAAAAAATACTATGGCGGATTTCTTAAGCTGGGAAAAACTAAATCCAGGGGAGTGGAGTCTCAACAAGTCAGTCTTTCTAGAAATATGCATGAAAATGGGGTTCTCCAAGCCTCCAAGCAGACAAATCAATTTTATTCCCTCTCGTTCAAAGACAACCCGACAAAAGTGGATGCATTTTCGGGCCCCTGGCCTGCGGGACTTCTATACGCTTTCCCCCCAATCCATCTGATCCCAAGGGTCGTGATGAAGGTAACGGAAGAAGGCTCATAGGTAGTGTTGAGCGCGAATATTCGAAAAGCAAAATTTTATCTTGAATATCGCAACTTCGAGAATTCGCAAATATTTAGAATATAGTGCTATATATTAGTTTTTCGAATATTCGTCATTTTTTCCATCTGAACACATGATTCCTCCCTGCTTCTTGCTATTTTCTATAGTGCTATATATTAGTTTTTGATCCACGCCTGTATTGATCACGTAATATTCGCATATTACGCAGTCAAAAAAAAGAATATAGAATATAACGAATATTCAACTAATATTCTACAAAATATTCGTGACATATCGCAAATTCTAATATTGACCCTGCCGCTCATCACTACTAATAGCCCCATACTGGCCAAGGAGATTGTGGTTTCCCCTGCTTCTAAATCTCTCCAAAGGGGATTTCTGGAGCCTTCCTCAGATACCGGACCTTCTTTTACAGGGTCCAGCAAAGCACCCAACAATCAACCATTTGAATCTTACTGCCTGGAATTTGAACAGTCTATCCTGAAATCTAAAGGGTTAGCTGATGCCGTCATAAACACCCTTTTATTCAGCCGAAAACCAGGTCTTGTCTAAGATCTATCTTAGAACTTGGAAAACGTTGCTCCCGTTTGTCGGGGACTCTTGGAATCGCACCTTACCACCTGAGGTCAAGGTAATCTTAGACTTTTTGCAAAAAGGTCTCGATAAGGGGTTAAGAGTGAGTACCCTTTAAGTCCAGATAGCAGCGCTCTAAGCCTTCATGGAAGTCAGGTTAGCCGAGTTTGATTTAGTCAAAAGGTTTTTTAAAGGGGCTTGTAGATTGCATCCATCTATCAGGCCTACGATCCCTCCTTGGGATCTCAACTTAGTCCTCTCATAGAAACATAGAATGTGTCGGCAGATAAGAACCATTTGGCCCATCCAGTCTGCCCAATATACTAAATACTATGGATAGCCCCTGGCCCTATCTTATATGAAGGATGGCCTTATGCCTATCCCATGCATGCTTAAACTCCTCCACTGTATTTGCAGCTACCACTTCTGCAGGAAGGTGTCACGGGGTTCCGAAGGTGCACTCGGTCCCCCATTGCCCGCAGAACTGTTGCTTAGCTTTTGGAATGAGGTTCTGTGTTTGACCTCATTCCCAGGGCGGCTTTACTAGCTGGGTGGCTCCCTGCTCCTAGTCTGCCTTGAGCGCCGAGCTGATCACTCGCTGGCCACGTCACATGACCCTCACTCCCCACTATAAATACAGGCAGCCTGCTGGCTACAGGTTGCCTGTTAATTTCTAGGTTCCTGGCTATTTGTTGGACTACTGAATATTTACCTGATCCTGTTCCCTGACGCTCCTCTGCCTGCTCCTCCTGTACTGCACATACATCCTGGTATTGTGACCTCGGCTCCCACCTGACTACTCTCTTAGGACTCCTCTTGTACTTCGCTACTCTCCTGGTATTTGACCCCGGCTTCTCCTGACCATTCTTTGCTTAATCCGTTGTACTGCGTAGCTCTCTTGGTTCTGACCCGGTCCATTCATGTTCCGTATTTTGTCTTGTCTGTCTTCCCTGCACATATCCTAAGTTAGAGACTGCCGTCCAGTTGTCCCCTGTCATCAGGACTCGTGAGGCAAGTAGGCAGGGCCAGGGGTGAGGGTGGAGCGCAGTGGTCACTACCCTTCCCCCTGTGTGTGTGTGGACGTGACCGTTACAGATTAACAGGCCCAATAACCACTGTATCATGAATCCTCTTACTACCCTGACTGACCATGTCTCTAACTTGACACAGAGGGTGCAGGAGCTAGGAGAGAAACTCCGTTCTTGTGAGTTAGGGCAAGGTTCTTCCACTCCTCTGTCCTCCAGTCCATATTTTGAACCCCAGATCAAGCTCCCAGAACCCTTTTCTGGAGACCGGAAAAGGTTTCTCTCCTTTAAGGAGAATTGCAAACTCTACTTCCGTTTGCGCCCCGTGTCCTCCGGTCCCGAGAGCCAACGCATGGGGATTATTATTTCTCTACTACAGGGTGATCCCCAGGACTGGGCATTTTCGTTACCTCCTGGGGCCAGTTGTCTAACTTCTGTGGAGGGGTTTTTTCAGGCCCTGGGTACCCTCTATGACGAACCAGACAGGGCCCTGGTAGCCGAGACAGCTCTTAGGGCACTGGTTCAGGGCCATCTCCCTGCGGAGGAGTATTGCACCCAATTCAGACAGTGGTGTGTCCCCTCAGGATGGAATGAACCAGCCCTGAAGAGTCAGTTTAGGTCTGGTCTATCTGATAATTTAAAAGATCTATTGGTCAATTACCAAATTCCTGAGACTTTAGAGGAGATGATGACCCTAGTTGTCCGACTTGACAGACGAGTTAGAGAGAGACGACAAGAACGACAGTTCTGTTCTCAGATGGTGGTCCAGCCAGAGGCCTTTTCCAGGGACAACACTGAGGTCTCCACCGAGGAACCCATGCAGGTTGGCATGACCCGGGGTAATCTTCGTCGCAGACGCGGAGAGTGCTTCTACTGTGGAGATCCTGGCCATTGGATCAACAAGTGTCCTAAGAGGGACCTCTCTGACAAGTCTTCTAAGGCAAGACAACCTAAAGACCAGGTACACCCTGATTTTTCTAAAGGTAAGCTTTTGGTACCCATAACAATTTCTCTGGGGGTTAATAAGTGGCCGGGTAAGGCCTTTATTGACTCCGGTTCAGCGGCCAGCTTTATTGACTTTGAGTTTGCTTGTAAATTGGGTATTCCAATGTTTGCTTTACCTACACCTATCCATGTCATGGCTATTGATGCTACTCCCCTGATTGGTGGTACGGTGAGGTCATGTACCTCTGAAATTTCTCTGTCCGTGGGTGTGTGCCACTCTGAGAGATGTTCTCTTCTAGTCCTGGAGAACCTACCGGTTGAGGTGGTACTAGGGTTGCCTTGGCTCCGTTTACATAACCCCACAATTGATTGGTCCAAAGGAGAGTTGGTGAAATGGGGACCTAAGTGTGACTCATGCTTGTCCGTGGTCCAGGCTGGGGTTTCAGTAAGGTCTAATACATTACCCTCTGTTATTAAGGAATATTCTGATGTGTTCTCGTCCCTTACTCCAGAGGTTCTACCCCCCCATAGACCTTATGATTGCGCCATAGAGCTAATTGAGGGTGCCGAATTTCCTAAAGGTCGAATTTATAATCTTTCAGGGCCCGAACGCAAGGCTGTGGAAGATTATATTAAGGAGAGCCTTGCTAAAGGGCATATTAGACCTTCAGTCTCTCCTATGGGAGCAGGGTTTTTCTTTGTTAAAAAGAAGGATGGTGGTCTTAGGCCTTGTATTGATTATCGGAGATTAAATAAAATCACTGTCCAAAATAGATACTCTCTCCCATTGATTCCGGATTTATTTAACCAGGTTTTGGGGGCAACCTGGTTTTCCAAGATTGACCTGAAAGGGGCATACAATCTAATCCGAATCAAGGAGGGAGACGAATGGAAGACAGCGTTCAATACTCCGATAGGACACTTTGAATATCAGGTGATGCCTTTTGGACTCAGCAATGCCCCAGATGTGTTCCAAAACTTAATGAACGATATTCTTAGGGAGTTCTTAGGTAAATTTATTATTGTCTATCTTGACGACATTTTGATATTCTCTCCTGATTTCGAATCTCATGTGTCCCATGTCAAACAAGTATTAGAGGTGTTGAGGGAGAACCAGCTATCCGCTAAGCAAGAGAAATGTGTCTTTGGTGTACAGGAGATACTGTTTCTAGGGCATGTTTTGACTCCTCACGCCTTTAAGATGGATCCTGGTAATGTTTTAGCAATTAAGGAATGGGTAAGGCCTTCATCCTTAAAGGCTTTACAACGTTTTTTGGGTTTCGCTAATTACTACCGTAAATTTATCATGAATTTTTCTGTAATTGCTAAGCCATTGACCGACCTTACTAAGAAAGGGGCGGATTTGGAGAATTGGTCTACCAAGGCCATTTCTTCATTTGAAACATTAAAAAAGGCATTTAGTAGCGCTCCCATTCTGATCCAGCCTGATCAGGAGAGACCCTTTATTGTGGAGGTGGATGCGTCCGAGGACGGCGTAGGAGCAGTCCTTTCACAAGGTCCTGCTAGCCTCACTAACCTGAGACCGTGTGCCTTCTTCTCTAGGAAATTCTCTCCCACGGAGAGAAACTACGACATAGGGAATAGGGAGCTGTTGGCCATTAAATGGGCATTTGAGGAGTGGAGACATTTTTTGGAGGGGGCAAGGCATCGAGTAACTGTTGTCACTGACCATAAAAACCTAATGTTTCTCGAGTCCGCTAAGAGGTTGAATCCCCGACAAGCCAGATGGGCTCTGTTTTTTACCCGTTTTGATTTCTCCATTACGTTCAGGCCGGGAAGTAAAAATGTGAAGGCAGACGCATTATCTCGGAGCTTCCATGCTTTTCAACCCACTGAGACGCCGCCTGAATCCATCCTACCAGCAAACATCTTCTTAACGGCTCTAACCCAGGATATCTCGGCTCGCATTAAGGCTGAACAACATCTGGCACCGGCATCCACCCCAACAGATAAGTTGTTTGTTCCCGTACAATTTCGTCTCCAGCTGTTGGGTGAGTGTCACGATTCTGCCTTTTGTGGACATCCGGGTATTGAGGGCACTAAGGATCTGGTTTCTAGATCTTATTGGTGGCCCACTCTGACCAGGGATGTCAAGTCCTACGTGTCAGCCTGTGAGGTTTGTGCCAGGTCTAAGACACCTAGGACTCGCCCTGCTGGTAACCTACGACCCCTACCCATTCCCAGTAGACCCTGGTCCCATATCTCGATGGACTTTATAACTGACCTACCGCTGGCGGAGGGTAAGACTGTGGTTTGGGTAGTGGTCGATAGGTTTAGCAAGATGGTTCATTTCATTCCCCTGTCTAAACTTCCGAATGCTAAAACCCTGGCGTCTATTTTTGTGAGAGAGATTGTTCGTTTACATGGCATCCCGGAAAATATTGTTTCGGACAGGGGTGTGCAGTTTGTGTCCAAATTCTGGAGGGCCTTCTGTCAAAGATGTAAAATTTCATTGTCTTTTTCTTCCGCCTACCATCCTGAGAGTAATGGGCAGACTGAACGCCTTAATCAGTCTGTGGAACAATTCCTGAGGTTGTATGTTGCTGATGACCAGCAATTATGGGTCAAATTCCTTCCGTTGGCTGAATTTGCTCTGAATAACCGTGTCAATTCTTCTACTGGGATCTCCCCTTTCTTTTGTAACCATGGTTTTCATCCCCGTTTTCATTCTGGGTCGTCCGTCTCCTCCTCTAACCCTGAAGCTGATAAACACTCCTCCGAACTGTGCACAGTTTGGGCCCGGGTTCAATCGAACCTAGAAAAGGCTCAAAGTTCTCAAAAACTCAAGGCCGATAGGAGACGTTCAAGGGGGGTGAACTTTCAGGTTGGGGATAAAGTATGGTTGTCCTCCAAGAATCTATCTCTCAAGGTAGCTTCTAGAAAATTTGCTCCTCGTTTTATTGGTCCATATAAGATCACGGAGGTGATTAACCCGGTATCATTTAGGTTGGAGCTGCCCGAGTCATTCCACATTCACAATGTGTTCCATAAATCTCTACTTAAAAAATATTTTGAACCAGTAGTACCATCGAAAGCCTCGCCTCCGCCGGTTCTTGTTAATGATGCTGTCGAGTATGTCGTGTCTAAAATAGTGGATGTCAGGAAGGTGCGTAACTCCTTGCAGTATCTGATTCACTGGAAGGGGTATGGACCTGAAGAGAGATCTTGGGTACCTGCCAGGGAGGTTCATGCTCCTAGACTGGTTCGTAAATTTCATTTAGAACACCCTGAAAAACTATCGCTTGAAGTCTTGGGTCCGGTGGCCCCTCGTAAAAGGGGGGGTACTGTCACGGGGTTCCGAAGGTGCACTCGGTCCCCCATTACCCGCAGAACTGTTGCTTAGCTTTTGGAATGAGGTTCTGTGTTTGACCTCATTCCCAGGGCGGCTTTACTAGCTGGGTGGCTCCCTGCTCCTAGTCTGCCTTGAGCGCCGAGCTGATCACTCGGTGCTCGACTGGTTGGTCTGTCGGTCATGTGACGCTGGCCACGTCACATGACCCTCACTCCCCACTATAAATACAGGCAGCCTGCTGGCTACAGGTTGCCTGTTAATTTCTAGGTTCCTGGCTATTTGTTGGACTACTGAATATTTACCTGATCCTGTTCCCTGACGCTCCTCTGCCTGCTCCTCCTGTACTGCGCATACAGTAGGTGAACCCGATTTTGTGTCAATCTCGCTCTCTTTCTCGGCGAGATTAAGCACCTACGAGCCCCATCGCGGGAGCCAGCGCCGAGCTGGCTTGCCGCGATGGAGACAGAGCCGTCATAGAAGCGACGGGAGATCCGACTTGGATTCCCGCCAATTCTACACGTGTGCGGCGTTTGTTATGAATCCTGAGGGGGAAGTCCCCGCCGGATTTTAAATAAAAATCCGGCATGGGTCCCCCCCTCAGGAGCATACCGGGCCCTTAGGTCTGTTATGGGTTGTAAGGAGAGCCCCCCCTACGCCGAAAAAAACGGCGTAGGGGTCCCCCTACAATCCATACCAGACCCGTATCCAAAGCACGCTACCCGGCCAGCCAGGAAGGGAGTGGGGACGAGCGAGCGCCCCCCCCCCCCTCCTGAGCCGTACCAGGCTGCATGCCCTCAACATGGGGGGGTTGGGTGCTCTGGGGCAGGGGGCGCACTGCGGCCCCCCCACCTCAGAGCACCCTGTCCCCATGTTGATGAGGACAGGGCCCCTTCCCGACAACCCTGGCCGTTGGTTGTCGGGGTATGCGGGCGGGAGGCTTATCGGAATCTGGGAGCCCCCTTTAATAAGGGGGCCCTCAGATACCGGCCCCCCACCCTAAGTGAATGAGTATGGGGTACATCGTACCCCTACCCATTCACCTGCAAGAAAAGTGGTAAAAACACAAATAAACCACACAGTGTATTAAAATATTTTATTTTTCTGCTCCGGAGGCCGCCCCCTGTCTTCTTTATTAGCTCTTTTACCAGGGGGGGCTCTTCTTCTTCCGCTATCCCGACGGGTCTTCTCAACTCTCCGGGGTTCTCCTTCTGTCTTCGCCGCTCTCCGTTGTTGACTCGGCGCACCCCGGTTCTTCGTCTCGCGAGATCTCGGATTTTAAATAAAAATTTAGCGAGACGAAGAACCGGGGTGCGCCGAGTCAACAACGGAGAGCGGCGAAGACAGAAGGAGAACCCCGGAGAGTTGAGAAGACCCCCCGGATAGCGGAGAAGACCCGTCGGGATAGCGGAAGAAGAAGAGCCCCCCCTGGTAAAAGAGCTAATAAAGAAGACAGGGGGGTCTTCTCAACTCTCCGGGGTTCTCCTTCTGTCTTCGCCGCTCTCCGTTGTTGACTCGGCGCACCCCGGTTCTTCGTCTCGCTAAATTTTTATTTAAAATCCGAGATCTCGCGAGACGAAGAACCGGGGTGCGCCGAGTCAACAACGGAGAGCGGCGAAGACAGAAGGAGAACCCCGGAGAGTTGAGAAGACCCCCCGGATAGCGGAGAAGACCCGTCGGGATAGCGGAAGAAGAAGAGCCCCCCCTGGTAAAAGAGCTAATAAAGAAGACAGGGGGCGGCCTCCGGAGCAGAAAAATAAAATATTTTAATACACTGTGTGGTTTATTTGTGTTTTTACCACTTTTCTTGCAGGTGAATGGGTAGGGGTACGATGTACCCCATACTCATTCACTTAGGGTGGGGGGCCGGTATCTGGGAGCCCCCTTATTAAAGGGGGCTCCCAGATTCCGATAAGCCTCCCGCCCGCATACCCCGACAACCAACGGCCAGGGTTGTCGGGAAGGGGCCCTGTCCTCATCAACATGGGGACAGGGTGCTCTGAGGTGGGGGGGCCGCAGTGCGCCCCCTGCCCCAGAGCACCCAACCCCCCCATGTTGAGGGCATGCAGCCTGGAACGGCTCAGGAGGGGGGGGGGGGGGCGCTCGCTCGTCCCCACTCCCTTCCTGGCTGGCCGGGTAGCGTGCTTTGGATACGGGTCTGGTATGGATTGTAGGGGGACCCCTACGCCGTTTTTTTCGGCGTAGGGGGGGCTCTCCTTACAACCCATAACAGACCTAAGGGCCCAGTATGCTCCTGAGGGGGGGACCCATGCCGGATTTTTATTTAAAATCCGGCGGGGACTTCCCCCTCAGGATTCATAACAAACGCCGCACACGTGTAGAATTGGCGGGAATCCAAGTCGGATCTCCCGTCGCTTCTATGACGCGCTTGCTGGGATGTGCTGTCACTATTCCAGTGAGTGCGAGATCTCGGCACCATGTCGCCGAGTATCAGCGCGACGCTGTCGTGCTAAAAGCACAATATCACAAACACCTACTGTACATCCTGGTATTGTGACCTCGGCTCCCACCTGACTACTCTCTTAGGACTCCTCTTGTACTTCGCTACTCTCCTGGTATTTGACCCCGGCTTCTCCTGACCATTCTTTGCTTAATCCGTTGTACTGCGTAGCTCTCTTGGTTCTGACCCGGTCCGTTCATGTTCCGTATTTTGTCTTGTCTGTCTTCCCTGCACATATCCTAAGTTAGGGACTGCCGTCCAGTTGTCCCCTGTCATCAGGACTCGTGATGCAAGTAGGCAGGGCCAGGGGTGAGGGTGGAGCGCAGTGGTCACTACCCTTCCCCCTGTGTGTGTGTGGACGTGACCGTTACAGAAGGCTATTCCATGCATCCACTACTCTCTCAGTAAAGTAATACTTCCTGATATTACTTTTAAACCTTTGCCCCTCTAATTTAAAACTATGTCCTCTTGTAGCAGTTTTTCTTCTTTTAAATATTCTCTCCTCTTTTACCTTGTTGATTCCCTTTATGTATTTAAAAGTTTCTATCATATCCCCTCTGTCTCGTCTTTCTTCCAAGCTATACATGTTAAGGTCCTTTAATCTTTCCTGGTAAGTTTTATCCTGCAATCCATGTACCAGTTTAGTAGCTCTTCTCTGAACTCTCTCCAAAGTATCAATATCCTTCTTGAGATATGGTCTCCAGTACTCAGCACAATACTCCAAATGAGGTCTCACTAGTGCTCTGTAGAGCGACATGAGCACCTCCCTCTTTCTACTGGTAATTCCTCTCCCTATACACCCAAGCATTCTGCTAGCATTTCCTGCTGCTCTAGGACATTGTCTGCCTACCTTTAAGTCTTCTGAAATAATGACCCCTAAATCCCTTTCCTCAGATACTGAGGTTAGGACTGTATCATGGATTTTATATTCTGCTCTTGGGTTTTTACGTCCCAGGTGCATTATCTTGCACTTATCAACATTAAATTTTAGTTGCCATATTTTTGACCATTCCTCTAGTTTTCCTAAGTCCTTTTCCATTTGGTGTATCCCTCCAGGAACATCAACCCTGTTACAAATCTTTGTGTCATCAGCAAAAAGACACACCTTACCATCGAGGCCTTCTGCAATTTCGCTGATAAAGATATTAAACAATATGGGTCCCAGAACAGATCCCTGAGGTACCCCACTGGTAACAAGACCTTGGTCTGAATATACTCCATTGACTACAACCCTCTGTTGCCTGTCCCTCAGCCACTGCCTAATCCATTCAACAATATGGGAGTCCAAGCCCAAAGACTGCACTTTATTGATAAGCTTTCTATGTGGGACAGTATCAAAAGCCTTACTAAAGTCTAGATAAGCGATGTCTACTGCACCTCCTCCATCTATTATTTTAGTCACCCAATCGAAAAAATCAATAAGATTAGTTTGACATGATCTCCCTGAAGTAAACCCATGCTGTTTTTCATCTTTCAATCCATGGGATTTTAGATGTTCCACAATCCTCTCCTTAAGTATGGTTTCCATTAATTTCCCCACTATTGATGTCAGGCTTACTGGCCTATAGTTGCCCGATTCCTCCCTACTACCTTTCTTGTGAATGGGCACAACATTTGCTAATTTCCAATCTTCTGGGACGACTCCTGTTGCCAGCGATTGGTTAAATAAATCTGTTCATGGTTTTGCTAGTTCAACGCTGAGCTCTTTTAATAGCTTTGGGTGTATCCCATCAGGCCCCTGTGACTTATTTGTATTAATTTTAGACAGCTGACTTAGAACCTCTTCCTCTGTAAAGACACATGCATCAAAAGATTCATTAGTCTTCTTTCCTAACTGAGGTCCTTCTCCTTCATTTTCCTTTGTAAAAACTGAACAGAAGTATTCATTGAGGCAGTCAGCTAGTTCTTTATCTTCTTCTATATACCTTCCTTCTTTTGTTTTTAATTTTGTAATTCCTTGTTTTAGTTTCCTTTTTTCATTTATGTATCTGAAGAATGCCTTCTGGCCTTTTTTCCCTGACTGAGCTAATTTCTCTTCTGCCTGTGCTTTGGAAGCTCTTATAGCTTGTTTGGCCTCTCTCTGCCTAATCTTATAAATTTGTCTGTCATCCTCGTTTTTTTTTTTTTTATAATTCCTAAATGCTATCTTTTTGTTTTTAATTATTTTGGCCACTTCTGCTGAGTACCACAGTGGTCTCTTCCTTTTTTTGCTTTTACTGACAAGCCTAATGCAATTTTCTGTTGCCTTCAATAGTGCCACTTTTAAGTAGTCCCATTTCTCCTGGACTCCAATGAAACTGTTCCAGTCTGATAGGGACTTGTATACCACTTATCTAATTTTAGAAAAGTCTGTTTTTCTAAAATCTAAAACTTTTGTTTTTGTGTGGTGTGACTCAGTCACTGTACTTATAGTAAACCACACTGACTGGTGATCACTAGATCCCAAGCTTTCCCCTACAGTAATATCAGATATCAAATTCCCATTTGTGAATACTAAATCTAAAATGGCCTCCTTCCGGGTTGGCTCCTCCACTACTTGCTGTAGAGATAATCCCAGTAGGGAATTTAGAATATCTGTACTCCTGGCAGAACTAGCTATTTTGGTTTTCCAGTTTACATCTGGAAGATTGAAGTCTACCATAATGATAACTTCCCCCTTCAATGTCATTTTAGCTATTTCCTCAACTAGTAGATCATCTAATTCTTTGACTTGGCTAGGTGGTCTATATATCACACCTACACGAGTTACCTTATGATTATCAAGCTGCACGGTAACCCAAACTGACTCTAAATTGTTCTCGCTAACTTGTATCAAATTAGATTTTATGTTATCTTTCACATACAGGGCCACCCCTCCCCCCTTCTTGCCTTATCTGTCTTTCCTGTATAGAGAGAACCCTGGTATTGATATATCCCAGTCATTACTCCCCTTGAACCATGTCTCAGTAACAGCCACTATATCTATATTCTCAGATGCCATTATAGCCTCAAGTTCATTGATCTTATTCCCTAGACTGCGAGCATTTGTAGACAAGACTCTGAGCTTGTCATTCCTTAACCTTTGTGCTACTGGCCTCTTCTGGCATTGTTCCGGGGGGCAGTTGGACTGCTGGATTATCACTCTTTTGCCCCCCTTTCCTAGTTTAAATGCTTCTTAGCAAATACCTGGAACTGTTCACCGAGGACATTCGTTCCTTTGAGAGAAAGATGCAAACCATCTTTCTTGTACAGTTCTTTTCCATTCCAACAAGAGCTAACATGAGACACAAAGCCAAACCCTTGGTTCAGACACCATTCACCAAGCCATACATTGAATCCCTAATGCGCATCTTCCTGTCATGCTGAAGGTTATGCACAGGCAAAACTGCAGAGAATGAAACAGTTGATGCAACCTCCCGTATATCCTTTCCAAGTGTGTGAAAAGCTTCTTTCACTATTGAAACCTCATTGCAAGCCAGATCATTTGTCCCAAGATGGAGAATAACATCCGCTTCCCTTTCCTGCTTTGCTTGCCTAACAATATTAAGGATCCGTCGTCTATCCCTGCTAGCGGTAGCACCAGGGAGACATCTCACAACACCATTCTCCTCAAACTTCACACCTCTTATGATGGAATCGCCCACCAACAGCTGCTTACTATCAATCCTCACCTTCTCCTTTTTGTCTTTGGCTGCAGTCTTACATACTTTAGGCATGGGAGATGATTGTTTCTCACCCACTGTGCTTGAGCCATCCTCCATGTTGCTCTTGCACTCTGAAAGTGCTGCAAATGAATTATGGAGAGCCACAGACTGTGGGACATGCCTTCTATCCACAACTCTCAGTCTACCAGAACCTACAGTAACCCATCTCCCTATTCTAGGGGGCCTCTGTGGCAGTGGATCCTCCCTTTGAACCTCTTGATGAAATCACTTTCAGGCTGTTATCCATAAAAACTGCCTTTCTAATTGCCATCACCTCGGCCAGAAGAATAGGAGAAATACAAGCTTTGTCCTGTAGACCTCCTTATCTTAATGTTCTGGATGATAGAATAGTTATGAAGCATGAGCCCTCTTTCTTACCAAAGGTATTTTCGAAATTTCAAGAAATATCATTACCCACCTTTTGCCCTCAGGTTAAATCGGCTGGTGAGAAGAAGTTTCACCACTTAGATGTTCAAAGATGTGTCCTGACTTCTCTGGAGGCCACTAAAAATCTGAGGAGGTCTGATCGTCTTCTTGTCCAATACGCAGGACAGAATAAGGGTCAGGGGGCCTCTAAAACTACCATCTCTCGCTGGATAGAAATGACAATTTCTATGGCCTATAAAAGAAATGGACTTTCTCCACCTTTAAGTTTAAAGGGAATCTGTCACCAGTTTTATGGTGTCCTAACTAAGGGCAACATAAATAAGTGACTGATTCTCTTAGCAAAATGCTGGGTCACTTTTTTTAATTAACCCAGTCAATCTGCCAACATCTTGTATTGAAAAACTCCAGCTCATAATGAAGAGTCCTGAATATTCAGGAGCTCCTGACTCTCCCCGCCTACCTGCTGCTGATTGACAGTTATTTTCCATATGAATCAGCAGCAGACGGGCAGGGGAGTGGCTCTAGCTCTGAATTAAATATACGCTGGACTCAATGACATCACGCTGGACTCAAATCAGCTCATTAGCATGCGGCATGTGGCATCTTTGTGTGTATATTATGAGGTAACCATCTGTCACACCATATAGAATAGATCTAAGGCACTTTTTAGTAGTTAATGATTGTATATAATTAGTTAGATTAAAATCAAATATCCACATGACAGGTTCCCTTTAAAAGCGCATTCAACAAGGACAATGTCTCCTTCATGGGTGGAAAGTGCCTCAGCGTCACTGTCCCAAATCTGCCAGGCGGCAACCTGGTCCAGTCCATCAACTTTCTTTTATCATTATAGACTTGATGTTTTGGCTAACAGGGACTTGTCCTTTGGATGTAAAGTTTGCAGCAGTCCATCCCTATTCTTGTTCCTTTGTTAATTCTCCTGCTTAGTGCCGTTGGGGAGGCGTACGGAAAAGATGATAATTACTCTTACCGGTAATTGGATATTCTGTATAGCCTCCACAATGGCACTGGAATTTTCCCACCCAAATTATCTTGCCTGTATACTTTCTGATTTAAATTTTGTTCAAATGTATTGTTTTCTCCCAAATTAAAAGTCTTTTCAGCATCATCCGAGGTTCTTGGATATTTACTGGAGAAGGTAAAGAGGGGGAGGCTTTTAAATCTTTGTTCTCCATGTTGTTTTCTGTCCCTGGGAGGCGGGGTACCCTTCTGCTTAGTGCCATTGTGGAGGCTATACGGAAAATCCAATAACCAGTAAGAGTAATTATCATCTTTCTCTGTTTTCCTTGAAATATACATTAAATATCACATATATATATATATATATATATATATATATATATATATTTGCATTGCTTCCACTTTACTGAAGCAAGAATCTTATTTGTCTTAATTTAGTTCATGGCGTCTTGGTCCCCTAAATCAGTGGATCAGATTTCTTAGGTATCCAGTTACTCGAACATAGACATCAGCCAAAATGAGGAATATCACTTTTCAGAATTTATGAATTGCTAAAAGTAGCATCAAGAGCAGCAGACAAGTCATGTATGAGAAACATTTAGCCCACAATATTAGAAGACAAATCACCAGAATAAAAAGAGAGAAAGACATCAAGATCTGTTTAATCAAATAATCATTTTGCATTTCTGTACCAACAATTTTTTCAGCTTATTTGGGAATTACAGATTTCTATTTGTTTAGAGGCCTCATACAAAAGGTACATGTTTGCACTTTCACCTAAATTTCTCAAGTAATTTGAGTAAAGCAGTAACAAATCCTTGAATTTTTCCACCAATTATCAAAGTACATTATGTAACCTTTCTGACTTATAAAGTGTAACTTCATAGTTAGGAACTTTGCATAGGAGGCCCACGTGAATAGATGCTAGAAGGGCTGCATGCAGCTGTTTGCAGCCATCTTACCAAGTATGTTGCCCATGTTCACACACCAGCCATCTATCAACAGACAGCTTGGTATAAGAGGAGGAAGATATAAGTCTGTATAGATTGCTTATTTGGCTGTTCTCAGTTTGAAAATGAAGGTGGAAAACCGCACAAGTAGTGTTGTGAGGGCTAATGCTGTACATCGTGAGACTTTGGCTGTCATTATACCATGATCAGTGTAAAGAAAAGTCACACATCATATAGTACATGACAATACCTTTCTAATAAGGATAGAACCAGCCGTGTACCTTATATAGATCCTGAGATCTCCACATTTACTGTTCCAGTTCCTCTGATTGATAATCTTTCACCTGGCAATTCCGAAGGCGTTTCCTTTCTGCTGAAGCTCTTTTCCTGTAACTGCCACAGCTTCGACAGAACATATGGCTGGTGGCAATTGAAGATTTTAAACTGAGCACATGCAACCACCTCAGTGAGATGGACAAAAAAAATAAGAAAAAAATAACTGGCATACTGTCCTCACAAGCTTTGTGATGAGTTAGTCATGTGGTTCTCATATGTCCTGGATTCAGTCAATTTGTCAGACTTCTGAGTTTTCTATATATATTCAAGTGAATGTGCCTGAGCTGCAATAACAAACACAGCTGCTATGGAATGGAAGGCACTGAGCTTTGTAAGCTGCGAGGAGGTCGTAATGCTCAACTGAGTGCCATGGCCTCTCTAAACAGCTGATCGGTGGGGTGCCGGGAGTTGTACCGCTATCAGTCATATATTGATGAACTATCCTGAGGAACGGTCATCGACATAGAAGTCTGGAATACCCATTTAACTAACTGCACACTTTTAATTAACATTGGAAGTACAACTCCTAAGACTATACTAACGCATCTTCAACCAAAAATGTCCTCAACTACACTCACCTAAAGAATTATTAGGAACACCATACTAATACGGTGTTGGACCCCCTTTTGCCTTCAGAACTGCCTTAATTCTACGTGGCATTGATTCAACAAGGTGCTGATAGCATTCTTTAGAAATGTTGGCCCATATTGATAGGATAGCATCTTGCAGTTGATGGAGATTTGAGGGATGCACATCCAGGGCACGAAGCTCCCGTTCCACCACATCCCAAAGATGCTCTATTGGGTTGAGATCTGGTGACTGTGGGGGCCATTTTAGTACAGTGAACTCATTGTCATGTTCAAGAAACCAATTTGAAATGATTCGAGCTTTGTGACATGGTGCATTATCCTGCTGGAAGTAGCCATCAGAGGATGGATACATGTTCTCATTCTGTTTACGCCAAATTCAGACTTTACCATTTGAATGTCTCAACAGAAATCGAGACTCATCAGACCAGGCAACATTTTTCCAGTCTTCAACAGTCCAATTTTGGTGAGCTCGTGCAAATTGTAGCCTCTTTTTCCTATTTGTAGTGGAGATGAGTGGTACCCGGTGGGGTCTTCTGCTGTTGTAGCCCATCCGCCTCAAGGTTGTGCGTGTTGTGGCTTCACAAATGCTTTGCTGCATACCTCAGTTGTAACGAGTGGTTATTTCAGTCAACGTTGCTCTTCTATCAGCTTGAATCAGTCGGCCCATTCTCCTCTGACCTCTAGCATCCACAAGGCATTTTTGCCCACAGGACTGCCGCATACTGGATGTTTTTCCCTTTTCACACCATTCTTTGTAAACCCAGAAATGGTTGTGCGTGAAAATCACAGTAACTGAGCAGATTGTGAAATACTCAGACCGGCCCGTCTGGCACCAACAACCATGCCACGCTCAAAATTGCTTAAATCACCTTTCTTTCCCATTCTGACATTCAGTTTGGAGTTCAGGAGATTGTCTTGACCATGACCACCCCCCTAAATGCATTGAAGCAACTGCCATGTGATTGGTTGACTAGATAATTGCATTAATGAGAAATAGAACAGGTGTTCCTAATAATTCTTTAGGTGAGTGTAGCAACTAGACTCCTTTATCTGTGTTCATAATCCCTAGTGAGGTAGCCACATGGTAACAAATCCACAGGTTTTAAACATAGTTCTCAGGGGGGTTTTTGACTATGGAAAGACTTGTTATAACACTTCTGGAAAGCAATGTGCCCACATTGCTTTTGAATTCAACTAATGGAGACTGACAGGGGTATTAAGCAGCCCAGAAAGTTCAGCTGAAGTCATCTCAATGTCCTTATACAGTAGTTGTACCGTAATGTTTTCTTCTGAGACAGATGTCTTGCTGCCAGTCCTCCTGCCCCAAATGGTGAATGTCTACTTGGGTTTTTGGAGCAGATAACTTTTGGCTGAATTATGAGGACAGTCCAGCCATCTCATGTACAAAGGTTGACTTTTAGTCACAGCCATATAGAGGACATCTATCGATAACACAGGTGTCATACATCTATAACTGCTTTATATTTGCACCTGTTTTAACCCCTTAGTGACCAAGCACATTTTTTAAAAATTGCATTCCAAGAGCTAGAACTTTTTTAGTTTTTTTTTAAATGTACTTGTATGAGGTCTTATTTTTTGCAGGACAAGTTATAGTTTTTAATGCACCATTTTAAGTACATGTAATGATTTATCAAAGCCAGCCGTTTAGCTAGGACCCCCTTTGTTTACGTCAGTAAAAACACGTATGGGTGGTCACTAAGGGTTTAAAAATATTGGATCATATTGAATCAGAAGTGAAGTGGAACAGTCATGGATATATTTCTTACTTGCACTCTTTCTTTCCATTCGACTTGTGGGTCCTTCTTCTGAACTAATTTATGGCGGCTGATGGAAATAAACTTGTTGTCTACATCGCCCGGGCCAGATATGAGTTGGCTATTTACTCTTCTCCTACATTTTTTGAATGCAAGGCCTTATATGAGCGAGTAAGAGAATGAGCTAAACATTCAGTTCTCACTAATGTCAACACACTGTTGTCTTGTTCATGTGGCTTTTCCAAATGTGTGAAGATTCAGAAGAATTTAATCAAGTTACTCACACACCGGTATAAGACTTCCACCTTTCTAAAAAGAATACATTTCTGTAGCTCAAACAGATGCTGGAGATGCAATGATTATATGGCAGTTATCTACATATTTGGGTGACATGTCCTAAAATTACTCCCTTCCTGGGACTCACAGTAGCATAATGATAAAGAGGGTACGGCCAGGCCTAAATAGGAACAGAATGCACTGATGTCCAGTGGTACTTTCAACTGAATCTACATCCTCAGGATGCAGATCCACTTGAAACATTTGGCGGTGGAAAGTCATTAGCTCCCTGCCTACTAGAGGCAGAGAGCATTCTGATGACTCGTCCCAGCGTAGGAGGTGCAAAGCAGTGAAGTCATTGCATTGCCTGCACCAAGACACTAATAGTAGCCACCAAGAAGATCAGGCATCTCGTCATTGGGAGAGAGGAGAGTTTGTCTTTTTTTTTTTTTCATTTCCACAAATGAAGACATTATAAGAATATGGGGGCACAGAAGAGAAACAATATACTGAGGGACACAAAGAGGGATATTGTTATATTGTGGGGGCACACATGAGTGACATATTATTAAGGCACAAAAGGGATAATGCTAACAATGTGGGGCCACAAAAGGAAAACATTATTACAATAAAGAAAGACATTATATGTAGGGGCACAAAAGGGGCATAATTATATAGTGAGGAACAAATGGAGGACATCATTCTATTGTGTCCCCAATAGTGGGGACATGAAAAATGGGCATTATTAGAATATGGTGGCACAAAATTGGGACATTATATTGAGAGGCACAAATGGGGATATTGTTATATTGAGGGGGCACAAATGGGATACATTATTATAGTATTGGCACAAAAGGGAGACATTATTACAATATGGGGGCACAAAGGGGGGGCATTATATTTAAAGGCACAAAGGGGGACATTGTTATATTATGTGGACACAAAAGGGGGGCATTTTTATTTTGTGGGTGCATAAAAGGGATATTATAATAATGTAGGGGCATAAAAGTGAGCCATTATAACCATGTGGGAGCACAAAAGGGGGACATAATATTGTTTGGGCTTTACCGTTTAGAGAACACTCAGAGGAAATCATCACTATGTACGGTATGTAGGCAGTCTGATAACTATTACTACTTGGGGAGCACTATGACTATGTGGGCCACAAAATGGAGTACATTTACTTTCTGGAGCATCAAGGGGTTGCATGTAGTGCATCAAGGTGGGGGCAGGTATTACATTTGACCTGAGGTCCATAGGACTCTAGTTATGTCTCTGACCATGCAGGTTGTAGAGAAATAAAATGGATTTGTGGCAAAACTATCTCCCCTAGACCAGAAGCTATACCATTCTGATTACCATCTCAGGATGGCAACCACTGTCTAATCACAGGGTTCCTTTAAGCTGTCAAATTACTTATTCCATTAAAATGAAGAGATATGGACCTCCCTTAAAGGGAACCTGTCACCGGGATTTTGTGTATAGAGCTGAGGATATGGGTTGCTAGATGGCCGCTAGCACATCCGCAATATCCAATCCCCATAGCTCTCTGTGCTTTTATTGTGTAAAAAAACGATTTGATACATATGCAAATTAACCTGAGATGAGTCCTGTCCCTAAGATGAGTCCAGCGTGAAGGAGCCCAGCACCGCCCGCATCCTCAGAATCTCACGAGATCACAGCGCTCTAGCTTTCTGACGTCGGGGAGCAAGGAGGAGATTCTGAGGATGCGGACGGTGCTGGGCTCCTTCACGCTGGACTCATCTCAGGGACAGGACTCATCTAAGGTTCATTTGCAGATGTATCAAATCGTTTTTTTTACACAATAAAAGCAAAAAGCTATGGGGACTGGATATTGTGGATGTCCTAGCGGCCATCTAGCAACCCTATAGATTAAAAGTGCTTTATACTGTAGATGGGAGTCCAATACCAGACAGTGCTTTCTTAAAACAAGGAGTCCTTGGACCAAAGATATTGTCCCTAGATGAGATGAACAATGATTTACCATACTTACTGGCCGGCGTTCTGTATATTGTTTTGTATCATACATTATTATATTGTTATGCATAATTTCATTTTCCCTTTTGCAATGGTATCTGCATCTGAATATGATTGTTCCTTATGTTATAATTTTTTTGGCACGGCATCTTCCAACTGTTCCTATATCTTTGTTCATTTGTTATTTAATTTTATATTTTCTACCTGAAAGCATTTTTGCTTTCTCTTGTTTTCGTTTTACCTTTTTTTTACTTGTTTTACTTGTTTTTTGTTTTACTTTTGTACCTTCAGAAACATTTTTTTTTAATTAATGCATTGTACTTAATATGTGCTAAAATAATTTTCCTGATAGGTTTTCAATTAATATTTTCTATGTTTTTCTTTGAATGCTGGTTGTTGCCACACAAATGCACACATGTGTACTGTATGTGAAATCAAGCAGCTATAGAAGACAAATGGAGCTATGTTTTTAATCAAAAACTATTAGGAAAATTATTTAAACCAATAATATGTGCAATGTAATTATTTAACAATAAAATTCTCCTGAAAGTGTACATTGCCTTTAAGCCTATACAACGCTACTGTTGCTTTCAAAACTCCTTAATTGTGGTTCCTCTTCAAATTCTCATAATAGAATGAAAAGGATGAAGAAAGAGGAGCCATAGTAGTCAGGATTCATACTCTAAACAAATCATCAGGTTTTGTTTAGTGCTGATGGTAGATCATTAGGCCAAAAAAGTAGATGGTTTCCAAAAATGTGAAACATTTCAAGCTATTGAAATCCCATACTTTTGCTAATAAGAGAGGTTTTTACTTAAATCTTCCCCTTTTTATCTCCCCTCCAAGAGCTTATATGCTTAAAAAATTAGACATACTTGACTCAATAGATGTACGTTAGATGTATATGTCATCCTGGTAAACATCTGCTTCAAAGAGACCAAAAGATTTCCAGAGATATATAAAAGATTAAAGTATAAAGTGAGACTAAGGACGACAGAAAGAAATAAAACACAGCAGAAGAGCTGAAAAGAGCAGATGTTTATTGTGATCAAGATGGGAAGAAGTCCACACAACATTTGCAAATTGGTCTTTAACAATGTTTAAAATCTATTAGTATGTATAATCAATAATTTCAGATAATTTTTTTTTAAGGGGGGGGTCCAGGAACATTGTACGATGGCATTATGCTGACTGTCCAGGGCTTTATGGGGGGGGGGGGGGTCAAACCTAATATTTCTGGTGGCACAGGGATGAAAGAATGGATTGTACGGATTCATCCCAAGTTTCCAAAAAATATTGCATTCTAACAAGCCCGAATTTCTTGTGAATTGTTTTTGGCAAATCACAGAGCAAGACAAATGCGTAATACTCCACTGGAAAAGAAATGTAAAAGCCAGCTCTCCTTCCTAAAGGAAAAGAGCACCGAATTTTCCTGTATTACGCTTTTCTACATGAGACATGTAAGCCAGTTCTTCAAGTGCTTCAAGAGAAAATTGCCTTGGTTAGGGTACTTTCCCACTAGCGTTTTTTCTTTTCTGGCATAGAGTTCCGTCACAGGGGCTCTATACCGGAAAATAACTGATCAGTTTTATCCCCATGCATTCTGAATGGAGAGTAATCCGTTCAGGATGCATCAGGATGTCTTCAGATCAGTCATTTTGACTGATCAGGCAAAAGAGAAAACCGTAACATGCTACGGTTTTATCTCCGGCGAAAAAAACTGAAGACTTGCCTGAATGCCGGATCCGGCATTTTTTCCCATAGGAATGTATTAGTGCCGGATCCGTCCTTCCGGTCTGCGCATGCGCAGACTGAAAAAAAGGTGAAAAAAATAAATGCCGGATCCGTTTTGCCGGATGACACCGGAAAGACGGATCCGGCATTTCAATGCATTGTTTCGACTGATAAGGATCCTGATCAGTCTTACTAATGCCATCAGTTGGCATACGTTTTGCCTGATCCGGCAGGCAGTTCCGGCGACGGAACTGCTTGCCGGATCTCTCTGCCGCAAGTGTGAAAGTAGCCTTAGCTGAGTGGCCTTTGCTGTGGTCTTGGGGATATGCTTTTTCACTAATGAGACCACCTAGTATGCATGAGGAGTACTGTAGTCCAGCCAACGCTGCTCAGCATATTTGGGCTAAATATATGCAAAATGGCATATTTTCTGCTGGAATCAGATAAGCTTAGTGTTCTTTTCATTTTTAAAGAAAAGCTACCAGAAGTAAAATATGCTAATTTGCATATATTTTTCACAAACATGTAGAGTAACGTTGGCTAGACTGCAATAATCCTTATGCATACTAGGTAGTCACTCTAAGGCGACTTTCACACTTGAGTTTAACTTTTCCGGTATTGAGATCCGGCTTCCGTTTGGTCTACATTCACTGTCAATGGGGACAAAACTGAACTGAATAGAACGGAATGCTCCAAAATGCATTCCGTTATATTTGGTTGCATTTCCATACCGGAAAGCAAACCGCAGCAAGTGGTGGTTTTCTGTCCAGCATGGGATGCGGAGCATGACACACAATGCAAGTCACTGGTGCCGGATCTGTTGTCTCAGACACAATAGAAAATGCATCCGGCACCCATTGACTTACAATGGTGTTCATGCTGGATCCGTCATTGCTATTTTAAAGATAATACAACCGGATCCGTTCATAACAGATGCAGCTGGTTGTATTATCAGAAACGGAAGTGTTTTTGATGATCCCTGCCGGATCAGGTAAAAACGCAAGTGTGAAAATAGCTTTATGAGAAATAGTATCCTTAAGACTACCACAAAGGCCACTCAGCTGACCAGAACAATTTTCTTGTGCAACACTAAGTTCTATATTCCTTTTGAAAACAGAACTGACTTGCATGTCTCCTTTAGAGAAGTATAATAGTGGGATGTTCAGTACGCTTTTGGAAGGAGAACTGCCTTGCTGATTTCATTATAGTGTATTTAATTTGGACCTGAATTGACCTTTTCGAAAAATTCACTGATTCCGACATGAAATTAATTTCAAGAAATGTGCTTATCTCTATCAGGGATTACTGTAGGTGATTTAGGGCAGAAACATGTACTCTCATTTAATTATATTGTATCTAAATTGTTCCAAAGTTCTTTATAGGGGTCAGAGTTCTGACTGTGTGATCCAGAGCTTCAAGTCCCCAGCTTCCCTTCACAAAGCTGTGGTAACATAATAAAATTCTGCTTGCAGACATTGCTAGGGGATGTGCAATAAGGCACCTATAATAAATCCATATGCAGAGAGCTCCCCTAGTGGCAGCCAACATTTTTAGTTTTTGATTTAACTCAATCAGGTACATGATTTCCTTTTTGTGACAGTACTTCAAGGAAGACGTTTTTACATGTGACATAAGTTATATACATTAACCTATAAAAGGCTATTCATTTTATGTTAAATGTTCATGTTATCTGAATTCTTAACAATATTAGATATACAAAAAAAAATTACCATGTTACCTTTTGATTTGGAATATCAGGATCTTCATTTTTGAGCATTGATTTAGTACTTTGCATATTTATATTTTTCTTGTTTGAAGCTCCAGCCTTAGGTTTACAGCTTCTCTGATGGATTACGAGGCGGTCACTTGCAAAGGTTCTGCCACAGTTTGAACATGGCAACAGTTGACCCTTAAAACTCTGCCAAGAAGCTTCATTTTGTAATTCTAGACTTGCTCCTTTAGACAAATCCACTTGAGGCTTCAGAGGAATAGGCCTTCGTTGACCTTTAGGTAACCTATCGTTTTCTATTTTCCATTTCTCAAGGCACTTTGGTTCATGTATTGGAAGAGATTTAGTTCCAAACTCTCGTCCACATATGTAACAAATTAATGTCCTTGGCTTTACTGAGTTGTGAGGATTCATTGCATTGGAAAACCCACTGCCCATTTTAGATTCTGGCATTGAATTTTGATTTGTTAATGTCTGGTTAGAAGTGGAATGCTGAGATCCTAAACTCTTACCACTCGGTTTGCAACTTCTTTGGTGCACAAGAAGCCGATCTGGAAGAAATGTACGGCCACAGTTCCCACATAGTAAAAGTTGTGATTGGGAACTTTGCCAGGCAGCCTCATTTGAAGCCTCATCTGAGCCACCTATACAAACCTGAGGTTTAATTGGAGCTGCTCGTCTGAGATGTTTTGGAAGACTTTCATTCTCCATGTGCCATTTTTCGAGGCATTTGGGTTCATGGATGGCAATTGACTTTGAGCCAAACTCTCTACCACAAATGTAGCAGACTTTAAAACCTGGTCTTCGAGGAGGAATTACAGGCCTTTTTTCTTCCCTCTTCGACATGCTTTCTGTAGATCTTCTCACTAATATAGCTGTTTCCGGTCTGACAATTTTACTCATATGAGATACTGACTTAACATCTGTTTCTTTACAAATCTTACTTGTTTCTTTGCTATTGGTCAGTAGATAATTAAATCAGTTTTATTTAACCACCTCAGCCCCCAGTGCTTAAACACCCTGAAAGACCAGGCCACTTTTTACACTTCTGACCTACACTACTTTCACCATTTATTGCTCGGTCATGCAACTTACCACCCAAATGAATTTTACCTCCTTTTCTTCTCACTAATAGAGCTTTCATTTGGTGGTATTTCATTGCTGCTGACATTTTTACTTTTTTTGTTATTAATCGAAATTTAACGATTTTTTTTGCAAAAAAATGACATTTTTCACTTTCAGTTGTAAAATTTTGCAAAAAAAATGACATCCATATATAAATTTTGCTCTAAATTTATTGTTCTACATGTCTTTGATAAAAAAAAAATGTTTGGGTAAAAAAAAAATGGTTTGGGTAAAAGTTATAGCGTTTACAAACTATGGTACAAAAATGTGAATTTCCGCTTTTTGAAGCAGCTCTGACTTTCTGAGCACCTGTCATGTTTCCTGAGGTTCTACAATGCCCAGACAGTACAAACACCCCACAAATGACCCCATTTCGGAAAGTACACACCCTAAGGTATTCGCTGATGGGCATAGTGAGTTCATAGAACTTTTTATTTTTTGTCACAAGTTAGCGGAAAATGATGATTTTTTTTTTTTTTTTTTTTTTTCTTACAAAGTCTCATATTCCACTAACTTGTGACAAAAAATAAAAACTTCCATGAACTCACTATGCCCATCACGAAATACCTTGGGGTCTCTTCTTTCCAAAATGGGGTCACTTGTGGGGTAGTTATACTGCCCTGGCATTCTAGGGGCCCAAATGTGTGGTAAGGAGTTTGAAATCAAATTCTGTAAAAACTGACCAGTGAAATCCGAAAGGTGCTCTTTGGAATGTGGGCCCCTTTGCCCACCTAGGCTGCAAAAAAGTGTCACACATCTGGTATCTCCGTATTCAGTAGAAGTTGGGGAATGTGTTTTGGGGTGTCATTTTACATATACCCATGCTGGGTGAGATAAATATCTTGGTCAAATGCCAACTTTGTATAAAAAAATGGGAAAAGTTGTCTTTTGCCAAGATATTTATCTCACCCAGCATGGGTATATGTAAAATGACACCCCAAAACACATTCCCCAACTTCTCCTGAATACGGAGATACCAGATGTGTGACACTTTTTTGCAGCCTAGGTGGGCAAAGGGGCCCATATTCCAAAGAGCACCTTTCGGATTTCACTCGTCATTTTTTACAGAATTTGATTTCAAACTCCTTACCACACATTTGGGCCCCTAGAATGCCAGGGCAGTATAACTACCCCACAAGTGACCCCATTTTGGAAAGAAGAGACCCCAAGGTATTCGCTGATGGGCATAGTGAGTTCATAGAAGTTTTTATTTTTTGTCACAAGTTAGTGGAATATGAGACTTTGTATGAAAAAAAAAAAAAAAAAAAAAAATCATCATTTTCCACTAACTTGTGACAAAAAATAAAAAATTCTAGGAACTCGCCATGCCCCTCACGGAATACCTTGGGGTGTCTTCTTTCCAAAATGGGGTCACTTGTGGGGTAGTTATACTGCCCTGGCATTTTCCAGGGGCCCTAATGTGTGGTAAGTAGGTAAATGACCAGTGAAATCCGAAAGGTGCTCTTTGGAATATGGGCCCCTTTGCCCACCTAGGCTGCAAAAAAGTGTCACACATCTGGTATCTCCGTACTCGGGAGAAGTTGGGGAATGTGTTTTGGGGTGTCTTTTTACATATACCCATGCTGGGTGAGAGAAATATCTTGGCAAAAGACAACTTTTCCCATTTTTTTATACAAAGTTGGCATTTGACCAAGATATTTCTCTCACCCAGCATGGGTATATGTAAAATGACACCCCAAAACACATTCCCCACCTTCTCCTGAGTACGGAGATACCAGATGTGTGACACTTTTTTGCAGCCTAGGTGGGCAAAGGGGCCCATATTCCAAAGAGCACCTTTCGGATTTCACTCGTCATTTTTTACAGAATTTGATTTCAAACTCCTTACCACACATTTGGGCCCCTAGAATGCCAGGGCAGTATAACTACCCCACAAGTGACCCCATTTTGGAAAGAATAGACCCCAAGGTATTCGCTGATGGGCATAGTGAGTTCATGGAAGTTTTTATTTTTTGTCACAAGTTAGTGGAATATGAGACTTTGTATGAAAAAAAAAAAAAAAAAAAAATCATCATTTTCCACTAACTTGTGACAAAAAATAAAAAATTCTAGGAACTCGCCATGCCCCTCACGGAATACCTTGGGGTGTCTTCTTTCCAAAATGGGGTCACTTGTGGGGTAGTTATACTGCCCTGGCATTTTCCAGGGGCCCTAATGTGTGGTAAGTAGGTAAATGACCAGTGAAATCAGAAAGGTGCTCTTTGGAATATGGGCCCCTTTGCCCACCTAGGCTGCAAAAAAGTGTCACACATCTGGTATCTCCGTACTCAGGAGAAGTTGGGGAATGTGTTTTGGGGTGTCTTTTTACATATACCCATGCTGGGTGAGAGAAATATCTTGGCAAAAGACAACTTTTCCCATTTTTTTATACAAAGTTGGCATTTGACCAAGATATTTATCTCACCCAGCATGGGTATATGTAAAATGACACCCCAAAACACATTCCCCAACTTCTCCTGAGTACGGCGATACCAGATGTGTGACACTTTTTTGCAGCCTAGATGCGCAAAGGGGCCCAAATTCCTTTTAGGAGGGCCTTTTTAGACATTTGGATACCAGACTTCTTCTCACGCTTTGGGGCCCCTAGAATGCCAGGGCAGTATAAATACCCCACATGTGACCCCATTTTGGAAAGAAGACACCCCAAGGTATTCAATGAGGGGCATGGCGAGTTCATAGAAATTTTTTTTTTTTGGCACAAGTTAGCGGAAATTGATATTTTTTATTTTTTTCTCACAAAGTCTCCCGTTCCGCTAACTTGGGACAAAAATTTCAATCTTTCATGGACTCAATATGCCCCTCACTGAATACCTGGGGGTGTCTTCTTTCCGAAATGGGGTCACATGTGGGGTATTTATACTGCCCTGGCATTCTAGGGGCCCTAAAGCGTGAGAAGAAGTCTGGAATATAAATGTCTAAAAAATTTTACGCATTTGGATTCCGTGAGGGGTATGGTGAGTTCATGTCAAATTTTATTTTTTGTCACAAGTTAGTGGAATATGAGACTTTGTAAGAAAAAAAAATAATAATTCCGCTAACTTGGGCCAAAAAAATGTCTGAATGGAGCCTTACAGGGGGGTGATCAATGACAGGGGGGTGATCAATGACAGGGGGGGTGATCAATGACAGGGGGGGTGATCAATGACAGGGGGGGTGATCAATGACAGGGGTGGTGATCAATGACAGGGGGGTGATCAGGGAGTCTATATGGGGTGATAACCACAGTCATTGATCACGCCCGTGTAAGGCTTCATTCAGACGTCCGGATGCGTTTTGCGGATCCGATCCATCTATCAGTGGATCCGTAAAAATCATGCGGACGTCTGAATGGAGCTTTACAGGGGGGTGATCAATGACAGGGGGGTAATCAATGACAGGGGGGTGATCAGGGAGTCTATATGGGGTGATCACCACAGTCATTGATCATGCCCCTGTAAGGCTTCATTCAGACGTCCGGATGCGTTTTGCGGATCCGATCCATCTATCAGTGGATCCGTAAAAATCATGCGGACATCTGAATGGAGCTTTACAGGGGGGTGATCAATGACAGGGGGGTAATCAATGACAGGGGGGTGATCAGGGAGTCTATATGGGGTGATCACCACAGTCATTGATCATGCCCCTGTAAGGCTTCATTCAGACGTCCGGATGCGTTTTGCGGATCCGATCCATCTATCAGTGGATCCGTAAAAATCATGCGGACGTCTGAATGGAGCTTTACAGGGGGGTAATCAATGACAGGGGGGTGATCAATGACAGGGGGGTGATCAGGGAGTCTATATGGGGTGATAACCACAGTCATTGATCATGCCCCTGTAAGGCTTCATTCAGACGTCCGGATGCGTTTTGCGGATCCGATCCATCTATCAGTGGATCCGTAAAAATCATGCGGACATCTGAATGGAGCTTTACAGGGGGGTGATCAGGGAGTCTATATGGGGTGATCACCACAGTCATTGATCATGCCCCTGTAAGGCTTCATTCAGACGTCCGGATGCGTTTTGCGGATCCGATCCATCTATCAGTGGATCCGTAAAAATCATGCGGACGTCTGAATGGAGCTTTACAGGGGGGTAATCAATGACAGGGGGGTGATCAATGACAGGGGGGTGATCAGGGAGTCTATATGGGGTGATAACCACAGTCATTGATCATGCCCCTGTAAGGCTTCATTCAGACGTCCGGATGCGTTTTGCGGATCCGATCCATCTATCAGTGGATCCGTAAAAATCATGCGGACATCTGAATGGAGCTTTACAGGGGGTTGATCAATGACAGGGGGGTAATCAATGACAGGGGGGTGATCAGGGAGTCTATATGGGGTGATCAGGGGTGATCAGGGGCTAATAAGGGGTTAATAAGTGACGGGGGGGGGGTGTAGTGTAGTGTAGTGGTGCTTGGTGGGACTTTACTGAGCTACCTGTGTCCTCTGGTGGTCGATCCAAACAAATGGGACCACCAGAGGACCAGGTAGCAGGTATATTAGACGCTGTTATCAAAACAGCGTCTAATATACCTGTTAGGGGTTAAAAAAAACACATCTCCAGCCTGCCAGCGAACGATCGCCGCTGGCAGGCTGGAGATCAACTCTCTTACCTTCCGTTCCTGTGAGCGCGCGCGCCTGTGTGCGCGCGTTCACAGGAAATCTCGCGTCTCGCGAGAGGACGCGTATATGCGTCCAGGAGGAATGAATCAACCACCTCCAGGACGCGTCTGTGCGTACAGCGGTCCGGAGGTGGTTAAGGGCAACATCTGTCACCATTTTAATTTCTTTTGTTACTTGCTCACAATTTCACTGATGTTCAGACTTTAATTTTAACCTGAAATGTGATGTATAAAATTATTACTCATGTATTACTATTATGTTATAAAACTTGAATCATTGACATAATCTAAATACTACCTATACATTTACTGTATAACACTAAGTTAACTACAAGTAGTGATCTCTCCTTTAGGATTGCTTAATATAACCGATTTATGACTTTAGTGGGCATTGAATAAAATTTATATTAGGGAGGGTATCTTCAGACAGATTTATTTTTTTTACCATAGATTTCGGGACATTTTAAAACATGGCTAACATTAGCTGCCCATTGATTTTAATGGAAATCCATGTTGTAGTTCATATGGCAGGGATGTTTCTGTGTTCTGCCCAGCAGGGTTAGAATTTGATTCTAGTTCGTTCTGCCAGGGTCAGAGTAATTCTGAAGTGTTTAGTGTGGTTATAGCACCATCTAGCGGTCTTAATTTGTATTACACTTTGTTTGCCTGTTACAATACTGCTGCATTGTGGGTGGTGCACTGCATTGTGGGAGTTCAAAGCATCCTGGGAAAGAGAAGTCTCCAGTCTCCAGGACACATCAGCAGAGCTGTCCTATGCATGTCTCCTTCTCAAACTCCACCATCCTTGTAAAAGCTTATCTGGTGAGAGATCTACCTTTGTTTCAAGGATATTGTGTGTTGCAGAACTGTTCAACTAGTTGTAATTGTTACTCAGAGATTTATTACTACTGTTAGCTACCCATGCAATCTTATGTACAGGCAGCCATTTTACCATGTGCTTCAGTATTAATGTAATGTTATAGTATATGCTATGCTATGCTTAATACTTATACATGTTATTTGTATTCTTGTAGTTTTATCAAACAATCCTGTTTTACCAATCGATCAATCAATTGTACATAATCAATCAATCACATATGTACGAACTGTTGACCAAATAAACAAGTTAGACTACAAAGAACAGTCCTCTTATTTGGAAGACAGGAATGGTATGTGCTGAATGTCAGACTGCACACTGTGTGAACGTGTATAAAGACAGAACATTCTGCATGAAAATTTGGAATCCATGTTGCGGAAAAAACAGAACTATCATTTTCATTCATGACGTGGATCCACAGAATGTAAACTAAAATTCCACAGCAGAAATTTGAGGGACAGTCCTGGAATTCTAACAGTCCTGGACAGTCCTGGATTCTGAGCTTTTCAATAGCTATTCATGATCCATTAAACAGATGACATTATAGCCTGTGGGTGACAGATACCACTGTTATGCATCACTTTAATAGATGCATCAACCATAGGCTATAATTCATCCATTTAATGGATACATGATAAAAAGCTCATGACATGTATGTTTAATGGACACCTGCGATGGATGCAATATAGTAACATCCTTCACTTGTAGGCTATAATTTTAAAAAGATTGTATACTGTACAGTTATACAAATGTCAGAACTTGGACTAATCTTATTGTGGCATAATAGCATAAATGGCTTGTATTCTAAAATTTGAGTATACAATTCTGAATAACTCCAGTTTTGCAAAAATTACTTTTAAAGTATAGCAAAAATACAATTTTAATATTATGCATGCTAGACACTGAGGAAGGAGCAAAGCGTACTCCGAAACACGTCTGGTGTATCTTCTGACCACTAAGAACAATTGCTGGGACCACCGATTACGCCCCGACTGCTTACTATTATATAGTGCTCCAGGTGAAGCGATCTCTGCCTGTATATGGCACCCACTCCAGCTACAAGCTGCGGCAATATCAAGGCGGAGGAGACCCACCTAGAATCTTGGACAACAGACCAGACTGAGCAAAGCAGAGCAATTGAGGGACATAAGGTGCAGACACCAGCAGGATTATTACGGAGATCCAACTGAATGAGAAGGGAGGTAAGACATGGTATCTGCTGTTACCACACAATTGATATCATTGTGACTGTTTATCACTATATAGCAACAGTGTGTCAATCTTCAATAACAAACCACAATTACCTCATGAGGATCTATCTACATGAATGAACTGAGAATTGATGTGCACAGACGCACAGTCGATACCCTATGGTCTTATTAATATGAACTGTATTTAACCCTTTACATACTCCACTTTTTTGTGTTATTATTACTTTATATTTTCTATTTATATTGGACACATTTACTAATTTTAGTGATTAATAAATATATATTGTTTATAATAATCTACTGGTGTCTGGACCTGGTTTTTCCAGGTGGAGGGAGTACCTCCTACCTGTTATATTTCTATACATGGTTTTAGGCATTGGGTTGATTAGTAGTAGAGCACCTCCAAGTCCATGTTCTAGGTTGGGATGAGCCACTGTATATTGATATACCTTAATATTATACATATTCATTTTCTGCACCCCAATTACCAATTGTTTTCATGTATAATTGAGTGGAAACAAGGCCAAGTAACTCAACTATGCACAAAACTGCGATGCAGAAAAAATGCAGCAGGTGCTCGGGACTGATGACTCAAAATTTGGCTGTAACAGGAGGCAGTTTGTCTACAGAAGGTCTGGATATCAGTACAATACTGAGTGTCTACAGGCAACAGTGAACCATGGTGGAGGTTCCTTGCAAATTGAGGGCTGCATTTCAGCAAATGTAGTTAGGGATTTGGTCCGGATTAATGGTCTCCTTAGTGCTGGGAAATACAGGCAGATACTTATCCATAATGCAATACCATCAGGGAGACATCTGACTGGCTCCAAATTTATCCTGCAGCAGGCCAACAACCCCAAATATACAACCAATGTCATTAAGAGCTATCTCCAGCGTAAAGAAGAACAGGGAGACCTGTAAGTGATGATATGGCGCCCACAGAGCCCTGATCTCAACATCCCTGAGTCTGTCTGGTATTACATGAGAAGAAAGAAGGATCTGAGATGTTTGGAACAACCTCTCTGCTGAGATTCTTCAAAAACGGTGTGCAAGTGTGCCTAGAAGAACTGATGCCATTTTGAAGGTAAAAGATAGTCACACCAAATATATATTATATTTAGATTTCTTTTGTTCATTCACTTTGCATGAGATAGATAGATAGATAGATAGATAGATAGATAGATAGATAGACAGACATGTACTATGTATAAAAACAGGTAGATAGTAGATACGCACCAAGATGGATGGATGGACTGGCAGACAAGACAGAATAGGAGGTCGGATGTACAGGCAGACAGAAGATATTAGATTGATACCTACTAGACAGACAGATACAGTGTATAGATGACATTTTATGTACAACTGGTTAGTAAGACAGGCAGGTAGTGACACATTTGCATCCCATTCTATGACATATCTATCTATCTGTCTATCTCATTATTTATCTATCTAGCCATCTATCTTTTATCTATATTTTTATATATATATATATATATATATATATATATATATATATATCCATCTGATGCTGTAATTTAGAAATATTTTATAAGCTCATACTCACTGCTGTATGGGGAGATTGGTGTAAAGGAAAACTGGCTTAGTTGCCCATAGCAACCAATCAGATTCTAGCTTTTATCTTTCAGAGCTGCTTTGGAAAATGAAAGGTGGAATCTGATTGGTTGCTATGGGCAACTAAGCCAGTTTTCCTTTACACCAGTTTTGATAACTCTCCCCCACTGTCTCAGGCTCAGCAGTAATTATCTATTTATCTATAACAAAAAAGCAGGTAAGCAATATAGATCTTGTATTCTATCAATGTGTCAGTCTGCATATGTCAGTTTAGGGTTTATTGCAGGCACCTTACAACAAAAATAACAGAAAGTAGGAAAAATAAAAATGCTATGATGACTTCATCTTGGATAATCTTGGTTCATCTGTATTGAGGGGGTGAACCCTTTGTAAGCATGTTCAGTTTTGGAAATGAAGACCCACAAGGCTACACAAATAACAGGTATGGCAGATGAATACAGTCCCAGGTTTATCACATTGTATAGAGGATCAGGAGTAACGCAGCCATAGCTCATGTCTTACCAGTGAGATGTAAGCTCCAGGGCTCATACATGAGGTTTGCTTGGTGTCTGCTGCCCTGTAGTAGAGGAATGTGAGCTCTGTGGTTGCTGGAGTAACTATAATGAAGCTGCTATCTCTCCGTGTCCAAGCAACATGTCAACAAACCTGAGAAACTGCAGAAGGACCTAATGGCTCCTGTAGTTCAGCAAATAGTGCAGGAACACAAGTGCCGGGATGTCTTCCTGTAAGGCCACAACCTGTATGGACTTGTCCTAGATAAAGAAATAACAATGGCCATGTAATCATAAGCTGATCTCCAAGTCTACTCCTCTGACCCAACATAGAAAACAATGCACAGGGTGTATCATGTAGGTATCACACCGAGCTCAGGCACCTAGCTATTGCCTTAAACTATAAACTATAAACATACAGACATACAGTGAACCTTTAGTAATTTCCTGGATTTCTGCATTGATCACTAATAAAATATGTGTCTACAGTCCTTCATAAGTAATTTTTTACATCTACAGTATATCAGAATACAGTAAGAAACAACCTACATCCCTTATAATCACAAAGTAGCTTTACAATACGAGGGATCTGTCTTTCTTGATTACTGGGAATGGGAATCAAGAAAGTGCTAAAGATTGCGACTTAAAGGGGTTATCCCATGATTATAGTTAAACCTGAAAATCAGACATGTAGAACATGACTATCTCTTTCTTCAACCAGCTCTGTACCAGATCCAGAGATCCCACCTTATATTGCTCCACTTACCACTGCTAGATTTATTTTATCTGCTAGTTCAGGGGGTATATCCTTTCTCAGGGTGTGTCCTTTCTCAGGGGGCATGTCCTTTCTGCTACACCTCTCTCAATCTAATTGTCACAGCTTGATATGGCTAGCGGCAGTTTAAAAATGAACTAAGTATGTGCGTTCACCTTAGCAATGTTACTGAGAAAGACAGAGAAATAGGCAAAAGAACAAACACCAAGTGGCGCTAAACAGATACATTTTATTGAATATCTTAGTGGTTATACTACATTTTTATTTACATGCAATTACAGAAGTCTTCAGATCCCTCTAAAATTCCCCAAACTCGTATACTAATTCTATCAAACATATTTCATCACATAATTTATTATACTCACTTATATAGCGGTACTATATTCCACAGCGTTCTACAGACATTAGCATCAAGCTGTCCCTCATGGGGCTCAAAGTGTAAGTGCTACCTGTCACCAGCAGCAGCTTTCATGCTCTTTATTCATCAAGCCCCTAAAAGTCCTATTTTATACTCTGCTTACCTTGTTTCTCCCCGTGAAAGACACAACTGTCACAAATTTCCTTACTATGTAACCCTGTGCATGTGCTGCACATCTACTGTACATCTGATCTGTGTAGGAAGACAATTCTGGTCTAGCTTTGATCCACTGAGCCTTTGTGAAAGGCCTTCTTGGTCTACTAGAATGTCATGTAGTCACGATCAGTGTGGGGGAAAAACTCCACACTAAACACAGGAGGAAAGGGGAACAGTAACTGAGCCTGGAAACTAGGGAAGGAACAGGTGACCTCCTACACAACCCTAAGGCCCCTTTCACACGAGCGAGTTTTCCGCGCGGGTGCAATGCGTGACGTGAACGCATAGCACCCGCACTGAATCCTGACCCATTCATTTCAATGGGGCTGTGTACATGAGCGTTGTTTTTCACGCATCAGTTCTGCGTTGCGTGAGAATCGCAGCATGTTCTATATTCTGCGTTTTTCACGCAGCCCTGGCTCCATAGAAGTGAATGGGGCTGCGTGAAAAACGCATTGCATCCGCAAGCAAGTGCGGGTGCGATGCGTTTTTCACTGATGGTTGCTAAGAGATGTTGTTTGTAAACCTTCAGTTTTTTATCACGCGCGTGAAAAACGCATCAAAACGCATTGCACCCGCGCGGAAAAAACGGAACAACTGAACGCAATCGCAGACAAAACTGACTGAACTTGCTTGCAAAATAGTGCGAGTTTCACTGAACGCACCCTGAACGCATCCGGACCTAATCCGTCACGCTCGTGTGAAAGGGGCCTAATCCGGGCCCTAACTACCTATCAATATGAATAGAACTTGAAGGTAGGAATATTCATATATAGGTAATGTTATCCAGCTTACCTGGTCAGCGTGTAATATCCCGTGTGCACGGAGTCAAGCCAGCAAGTTCCTGGACGTAGACAAAATGAAATGGAAAAAGACGATTCCGGCACTTATTTTTCTTCCCATGAAATCTTCCTCTTTATTGAATCACATCATATGCGGGACAGTATCACAAACAAGCTGTTTGCGCGTTTCAGAGACCTTCTCCTTAGTCGTAACAATGTGGTCTGGGAGCTTGGAGAAATTTAAAGACCCATGCACCCTCCCCCATCTAGTGGGTGGTGGTAACATGATGTCACAAATCAATCAGCTCGCAGACTCACACCTGAAGCATCATTCTCAAAGAACATAGATTAAAATGGCCCCACATGATGCGCTTCCCACATCCCCCCGCTTGGGCTAGAGCAGTACAGGCGGAAAGGTCTGTCTGCAAAGCGCAAGTACAGGGTGTGAGAAACCGCATCTTGTGAACAGGGCTATACAAAATGTTGAAAGTTCAAATAAAATGTAAGCCTGTAGAAAAATCTACATGCGGAAATGGATAACATGGATGACCACAGCTGCAATTTTCATATCATTGTAATAAAATAAAATACACTATGATGAATAAACGTGTTGGAATATGTCACGGTAAATGTACAATCAGATGAAAATGAAAAAATGGAAAAGACAATGCATATGAAAAAACACAACAAATGAAATAGATGAAGTGCTCCATGGTAATTGGCGTCCTGAAACCATCATGAAATTGTAGACCTACTTTGGTTTTGTCACTCTAAGGCCTCATGCACACGACCGTTGTGTGCACCCGTGGCCGTTGTGCGGTTTTCAGTTTTTTTTCGCGGACCCATTGACTTTCAATGGGTCCGTGGAAAAATCGGAAAATGCACCGTTTTGCAGCCGAGACCGTGATCCGTGTATCCTGGCCGTCAAAAAAAATATGACCTGTCCTATTTTTTGACGGACAACGGTTCACGGACCCATTTAAGTCAATGGGTCCGTGAAAGAACACGGATGCACACAAGATTGGCAACCGTGTCCGTGATCCGTGGCCGTAGGTTAGTTTTTATACAGACGGATCCGAAGATCCGTCTGCATAAAAGCTTTTTCATAGCTGAGTTTTCACTTCGTGAAAACTCAGAACCGACAGTATATTCTCACACAGAGGCGTTCCCATGGTGATGGGGACGCTTCAGGTTAGAATATACTAACAGAACTGTGTACATGACTGCCCCCTGCTGTAGTTAACACATTGGTGGCCAGTGTGGCCGGCCCCCCCTCCCCTGTAGTTAACTCATTGGTGGCCAGTGCGGCCGCCCCCCCCCCTCCCCTGTAGTTAACTCATTGGTGGCCAGTGGACCCCCCCTCCCCTGTATTTAACTCATTGGTGGCCAGTGCGGCCGGCCCCCCCCCCCTCCCCTGTAGTTAAATCATTGGTGGCCAGTGGGCCCCCCCCTCCCCTGTAGTTAACTCATTGGTGGCCAGTGCGGCCGGCCCCCCCCCCTCCCCTGTAGTTAACTCGTTGGTGGCCAGTGGGCCCCCCCCTCCCTCCACTGTAGTTAACTCGTTGGTGGCCAGTGGGCCTTCTCCCCTCCCTCCCCCTCCTAATTAAAATCTCCCCCCTATCATTGGTGGCAGCGGAGTGTACCGATCGGAGTCCCAGTTTAATCGCTGGGGCTCCGATCGGTAACCATGGCAACCAGGACGCTACTGCAGTCCCGGTTGCCATGGTTACTTAGCAATTTGTAGAACCATTATACTTACCTGCGAGCTGCGATCTCTGCGTCCGGCCGGGAGCTCCTCCTACTGGTAAGTGACAGGTCCGGCCGGGAGCTCCTCCTACTGGTAAGTGACAGGTCCCTAGTGCCCACCAGTAAAATACATTCTAGGGGCCCACTGTCCACTACAAACAAATATTATCTGACCTTCATTTGCAAATCCCTAAAACTACAGTATGCCAACTCTCATTATTCTCAGTAGTGGCCTGCTGCCTTGCCTGTGTCTCAGACTTTTCTGTCCTGGAGACCCTGTCGGTATGATGGTGATTGGCTCTAGCCTTGGACAAGGGCCTTCTTAGTCATGTGAGATGGGTACACATACATAGTGGCAGGTAGCAGCAAGACACTGCAAGATGATTGATTATGGGGGTCCTCTCAGTGAATTTGAGAAGCTGGGCCCCTAGGGAAAGAGGGTAGTCGCTGACCTACCTCTGTAACTGCATATTTGTTAGAGGGGTTCTCTGGGGAATTAAGAAAATGAAAATACATAAATTTATTCCCAAATACCTTTTATTATTTATAATTGCTCATTTTGTCTAGGGAGCAATTATTAGGAGAAATAAAATGGCCCCCATCCTATTAGTACACACAAAACTTGTCCTAATAACACGGGAGGACTTTACTTCAGGTCAATGAGCTAAAGAGCTGCCTCATGCTCCTCTCTGCTCTACTTGTCAGGGATTATGATCCTGAATACAGCTGATAAGATCTTCCGCTGAATCTCTGGAGTACATGAAGTACAAAGAGGATGGACAGGACGGACTGTGGTAATGTGGGGCTGTGGTATTGGAGATTGCATACAAGTGCTGCTCATTAGCCTCACCATTCTTCATTTACTTTATGGCCTCTTTCACACGGGCGTCCCGGATTTTCTCTGGATGCGTTGCGTGTGCATTGCGGGAAACCCGCGCGAGTGCGCACGCAATTTTAGTCAGTTTTGACTGCGATTGCGTTGCGTTGTTCAGTTTTTATCACGTGGGTGCAATGCGTTTTGCACGCGCGTGATAAAAAAACTGAATGTGGTACCCAGACCCGACTTCACTGAAGTTCGAGTTTGGGTTAGGTGTTCTGTAGATTTTATTATTTTCCCTTATAACATGGTTATAAGGGAAAATAATAGCATTCTTAATACAGAATGCTTACTAAAATGTGGCTTGAGGGGTTAAAAAAAAAAGAAATTAACTCACCTCATCTTGTTGTTCGCGCAGCCGGCATCGTCTTCTTTCAGGATGTGCAAAAGGACCTTTAATGACGTAATCACGCTCACCACGTGGTGAGCGGGCGGACGTCAGCGCAGGTCCTGCTGAATGAAGATAGAAGATCCTTCCATCTTCATTCAGCAGGACCTGCATTGATGTCACCGCGCTCACCACGCGCTGCCACACCAGAATATTCAGCAAAATGGGCTGTTACTTCTGGCCATGTCCTACTGCCACCATTCTGATGTTGCCACCCACCTGATGCCATCCGCCTGCTGCCTCTACTGCCAATCTAACAATGGGGCTTCTTGGCCTACTGATATGTACGTGTTAAATTTTTTAAAGGATTTTCATGCCACTGGGCCTTGCTATCACACTGCTGTTTTTGGGTTCTGCTACTACTGTGATCTGCCACTGCTGTGATCTTGTGCTGTATACCACTGCTGATGCTGTTCCTCCTAACTCTGTCATGGGGCACTTATTTTCACGGTCACTGCTGCTTCTCCCCCTCCCCACTCATGGGGCCACAATTGTCCGTTTTACTGCCACTGCTGTTGGCCCTCATCCCCACTTTAATGGAGCCAATTTTGTCCCTGTTACTTCCACTGCTGTTGGACCCATTCCCACTTTCTTATGGGGCCACGATTGTCCCTGTTTGTCCATGTTAACATCACCGTTTTTTTTTCTGTTTTTCTTGTGTCAGAAGAACAGAAAAAAAAATAAAAATACAGTACAGACCAAAAGTTTGGACACACCTTCTCATTCAAAGAGTTTTCTTTATTTTCATGACTATGAAAATTGTAGATTCACACTGAAGGCATCAAAACTATGAATTAACACATGTGAAATTATATACATAACAAACAAGTGTTAAACAACTGAAAATATGTCATATTCTAGGTTCTTCAAAGTAGCCACCTTTTGCTTTGATTACTGCTTTGCACACTCTTGGCATTCTCTTGATGAGCTTCAAGAGGTAGTCCCCTGAAATGGTTTTCACTTCACAGGTGTGCCCTGTCAGGTTTAATAAGTGGGATTTTTTGCCTTATAAATGGGGTTGGGACCATCAGTTGCGTTGAGGAGAAGTCAGGTGAATACACAGCTGATAGTCCTACTGAATAGACTGTTAGAATTTGTATTATGGCAAGAAAAAAGCAGCTAAGTAAAGAAAAACGAGTGGCCATCATTACTTTAAGAAATGAAGGTCAGTCAGTCAGCCGAAAAATTGGGAAAACTTTGAAAGTAAGGGCTATTTGAACATGAAGGAGAGTGATGGGGTGCTGCGCCAGATGACCTGGCCTCCACAGTCACTGGACCTGAACCCAATCGAGATGGTTTGGGGTGAGCTGGACCGCAGAATGAAGGCAAAAGGGCCAACAAGTGCTAAGCATCTCTGGGAACTCCTTCAAGACTGTTGGAAGACCATTTTAGGGGACTACCTCTTGAAGCTCATCAAGAGAATGCCAAGAATATGCAAAGCAGTAATCAAAGCAAAAGGTGGCTACTTTGAAGAACCTAGAATATGAAGTATTTTCAGTTGTTTCACACTTGTTTGTTATGTATATAATTCCACATGTGCTAATTCATAGTTTTGATGCCTTCATAGTCATGAAAATAAAGAAAACTCTTTGAATGAGAAGGTGTGTCCAAACTTTTGGTCTGTACTGTACATATATTGTACTTTAAGCATCTCTAAGGCCTCTTTCACAGGGTCAGTATTTGTTCAGTATTTGTTCATTATTTGTAAGCCAAAAGTAGGAGTGGGTTTGAGACACAGATGAGAGATGCAAACATTTCCATTACATTTAATCTCTATTTTGGACCCACTCCTGTTTTTAGCTTACAAATACTGAACAAATACTGTTGCAAAATACTGACCAAATACATGCATGCAGAAATTTTTCCTTGTTAAAAAAAAATGATTTCAGATGTAAATAGCCAAAACAGATGCAAACTAAGCATAAGACCTCTTTCACACATTCAGTATTTTGCATTAATTATTTCATCAGTGTTTGTAAGCCAAAAGCAGGAGTGGGTCCAAAACACAAAAGATATGCAAATGTTTCTATTACAATTTATCTCTGTTTTGGACCCACTCTTGATTTTGGATTACAATTACTGATCAAATACTGACTGTCTGAAGGAGGCTTTATGGATGCTCAAAATACAGGATTCTTTTTTGTTTTTGTTTTCTGTTCTACTGACGGATCAGAAGAACGGAAAAATAAACAGTGATGTGAACACAGCCTTACTGCCACTGCTTCTGCCCCCTCTCCCCTCTCTGTTATGGGGCCACTATTGTCACTGCCAGTGCTGCTGCCACCCATCCCTGCCCTCTTACGGGGACACTATAATCACTGTTACTGCCACTGCTGCTGCTGACACCCTCTCCAATCTATCATGGGGCCAGTACTGTCACTGCCACTGCTGCTGCTGCCACCCTACATACTCTATCATGGGGCCCCTATTGTCACTGTTACCGCCACTACTGCTGCCACCCTCCCCACTCTGTCATGGGGTCACTACTTGAATGTTGAGGCACCTCACAGTTAAGTTCACGGTGATAAATTAGACCTGATGCTAACATTGACGTGTCATACTAACACTGTCACAAGGGTGTCACAACCTATCGCTGACCCTGTTGTGACTGGGGTCAGAAGGTTGCAGCGGGTGGCTACACGCTCAGTTTCTCAAGGGATCGCTCTATAACCTAATGGTGAGAATGGATTATGGTCCAGGTTTTCCTGCTTAGGTTTGCAATCCTTTTTGTCCCATTTAGGAATCTGTAGCTTTTCCTTTCAGCTGTTCTCTGTCAGACACTCCCAGCTACTATATATTTTTCCTTTCTGCTTCCCTTGTTACCAGATATAGACCTTCCTTCCAGATCTTCTATTCTGACCTCAGGTGTACAACTGTTGCTGTGGAGCCGTTGGAACTGGAGCTGTTGGATCTCCGATTCACTCCTGTTGTTGTCTCCTGTTTGCTGTCTCCCTTTGGGGATCGTTTGTGGTGTTTGTCTTGTTTGTCCTTTCCCTCTTGTTACCCTAGGTGTCAGTGGTGAGGACTAGTGCTCCCACCGCCCTACTCACTACCTAGGGCTTATTTCAGGGTAAGCCAGGGACGAGGCACGTGATTGGCGTTACGGGTTGGCAGCCAGTCTAGGGAAACCAGGGCAGCCAGGTGCCAGTGCTAGGTGAGTTAGGGGTCACCACTCCTCCCTCTCCCTAGTGAAATAGCAACTATGGATCCCATTGCTGCTTTGGCAAAGCAGTTGCAAGGTTTTATCTTGAAGTGACAGAATTGAGGGTGTCAGTCCTTCAGCAGCAGCTGCAGCAGACCTCGAGCTCAGTGGTTGCTATGGGTAACCAGGTTAATCCAGAACCTAAAGTTGCCCTCCAGAGACTTTTCTCAGGCAGGAGTCTGTTTGTTCCGACTCAGACGAACCTATGCAACTAGGGGTATCGTCCTCCTGGGGCTCTCCATAAAACAAGGGTTTGTTTCTACTATGGTCGGAGGGGTCATTTCATTGGAGCTTGTCCATCTGTACCCAAAAAGAAACAACCGCCGGAATTACTGACCCCAGGTTGTGCGAAGGATGACAACCTGAGTGTATACATCTCCTTCATATGAACATCTCAGTTTATTTTGCCAGCTATGGTAGTTTTGGGCAATAAAACTGAGATGATTTCTGTTTTCTTAGACAGTGGGGCAGGGGTCAATTTGGTGGATGCCCGATTCGCTCGGACTATGTTTTTTTATTTTAGACCTTTACCGAGATCTATCCCCATATTTGCTATCGACTCTGCTCCTCTTACCAAGGGGAACCTGACACACATTGTACATAAACATACATCTTCGGGTGGGGACCCTCCATAATGAGTTTATTTCTTGCTGTGTCCTTGAAGGTCTTCCCTGGTTGGTAGCGCACAGTCCTGTTGTTGATTGGCAGGCCAGGGAGATATTGAGTGGAGTGAGCATTGTAGGGACAATTGCTTAAGTAAGTAGCAGTTTCTCAGCCACCTCCATTGCAACATTACCAGCATTTGTGTCCAATTTTGAAGATATTCTCTCTGAGAATGGGTGTCAGGAGTTACCACCCCATTGTCAGTATGATGGACTCGTTAACCTGCTCCCTGGAGCAAAGTTACCTAAAACCAAGTTATATAATCTTTCTGGCCCTGAAAGACAAGCCATAAAGGACTATATTTCCGATAGTCTGGATAATGGACATATCAGATCCTCTTCTTCACCCGTAGCTGCAGGGTTCTTCTTTGTAAAGAAGAAAGATGGGGGCTTGCGTCCTTGCCTAGATTTTCGTGAACTAAATTGGATAACTATCCGAGACCCCTATCCTCTTCCTCTCATTCCCGACCTCTTTAATCAGATTGCGGAAGCGAAATGGTTTTCCAAAATGGATTTAGGGGAGCCTACAATCTGATACACATCAAAGAGGGGGATAAGTGGAAGACAGCGCTTAACACTCCTGAGGGACATTATACAAACCTGGTCATGCTATTTGGCCAGACTAATGCTCCTGCTGTCTTTCAACACTTTGTCAACGATATCTTTTGTCATCTTGTCGGCAGATTTGTGGTGATATATCTTGACGATATTTTGATCTATTATTTAGATCTGGAGACATACAAGGTACATGTCAGGCAGGTGTTGCAGATTTTAAAGACGAATAAGTTATATACTAAATTGGAGAAATGTGTATTCTCCCTACAGGCGGTACAATTCCTGGGGTATCTGCTATCAGCTTTGGGGTTCCGTATGGATCCAGAGAAGGTCCGTGTGATCCTAGAATGGAATCTTCCTGAGAACCCAAAAGCTCTGCAGCGTTTTTTGGGTTTTGCCAATTTCTATAGAAAATTCATTCAGAACTATTCTGCGATTGTCAAACCCCTTACGGACATGACAAAGAAGGGGACTGATTTTTCTAAATGGTCTGACGCTGCTAAACTGTCTTTTTCCTCTCTGAAGGAGATAGTTTCACCTCGGCACCCATACTGGTCCAGCCTGATGTTTCTCAACCTTTTATTGTGAAGGTTGATGCATCGGAGGTAGGGGTGGGGGCTGTACTGTCCCAGGATCCGTCTCCAAGTAAATGGCATCCTTGTGCTTTCTTTCCTAAGAAATTGTAGGCAGCCAAGAAGAATGATATAGGCAACAGGGAACCTATTATGGATCATAAAAACCTGTTATACCTTCAATCTGCTAAACGTCCTACCCCTAGACAAGCTAGGTGGTCTTTGTATTTTACCAGGTTTAATTTTGTTATCACCTATTGTCTAGGGGCAAAAAGCTGATGCGTTATCTCTAAGTTTTCCTGGAGGGGGTGATGTTGACGATCCAGTGCTGATTTTACAAAAGGGGGTGGTTGTCTCTGCGTTACACTCAGACTTGGAGGGGATGGTGTTGGAGGCTCAGGGGGACGCCCCGGTCTCCTGTCCCCCAGGAAAGTTGTTTGTGCCTTGAAATATTAAAAGAACTAGTAATGAGCGGCAGGGGCAATACATCACGAATATATAAGTAAATATTCGCGATTTTATGATATTCTTTTCGATTGCGCTATTATGCACGCGCACGTACGCATGCACACACTATTAGCTACATAAGTGATAAAAATTGTTGGCAGCAACTTTCGAGATAGTAAGGAAGAACTCCTGATCACGGTAAGTAATTGTACATTACAGCACTGTTTTAGATTAAAATTCCATGCATGTCATAACAATAGCTTTAAATGCAGATAGAGTTTTTCAAAGTATTCGAGATCGCGCAAATCGCCACTATTGATTCGAATATTTTAGCGCAATACATACAACTTCACCTTTACTCAGGTCTGACAACATAATACTGATTACTATCTAACACTAACTATCTGGAATATTTGTATGCGATTTGGAAGGTAATTTGAAAAAGCACAGCACAGTATTCAAGCTCCTCTCTCTCTCACATGAAACTCCACAAAATGCCTGCTGGGGAGTGTCTTAATTTATATAGTGTGGGGATTTGCTCTGGTAGACAGGCTTGCGGACACAGTATAGAGGCAACGACAACGTCTTTAACGTAAACAGTTCGGTGTTTATTCACACATAAGGAAAAGCAAAACAAAAAGTCAGTTTCAAGGAAAACAGTCACCCCGAGTCTGGTGTTTGTTCACACCATGCAGCAATGCAGAAGTCCTTGGACATAGCAGAAACCACCTGCTCTCACGCCAACAAGGTAGCAGGCTATTACCCAGGCCCAAACTTCCAAGTCCCAACACGGAGACTGACAGAGCTTCACTGTCAGAGAGGAGTAAATTCCTCCCGCCTGACAGTGCTGCCTGCGTTTTATAGCCCAAAGCAAGACCTGACCTGGAATGTGGGAAGCAGCCACCCACCATGCACTTTGGCTGCTCCCAGTAAGAGCCGGCCCGGATAGGATTTACAGCCATGCTAAATAGCAAAACCATGTCAGCCAGCACTAGCTGACATATGAAATTACTGGCTCTTACCTCACCGAGACCAGGAATCTCTGTGACATATACCTTCCGTCAATGACGGACCCTTGCGCCTTCCTACAATAGTGAAGGGGTAGGCAACTTTTATATTGGCTGCTAGGGATGTTGCTAGGCTGTGACAAAGCCTTCTCATTGGCCCACAAGCTAGAAGAAGGGAGGGATGATCACCTGATGTGTACTGTGTTAAAAGAAAAAAAAAGAAAAAAAGAATATTTGTCATTGCGATTATATAGCACTATATCTAATATATAAAGCTGAGTGTGTGTGTGTGTGAAATCCGCACCGTCACATTTACAAATCACAAAATTTGGCACACAGGTACATCAGGTGCCCGGAAAGGTTTTAGACCGGGTCTCAGCTCCCAAAAAATGCATTAGCCAATAGAAGCTTGGTCACATGACCCTTATCAGCCAATAGAAGCTCGCAGGTCCTCCAGCCTCCACATACACAGTTTTACCCCAGGTTTCCATAACAACCCAGCCATTTATCTTCACCGCTGTAGGAGAGCTTTAAAGGAAATCTGTCACCAGGATAATCGCTATTGAAGTAAAGCCATGGCCTAATAGCACTTAGTACCTTATTTCAAGATGTGCCTTTGTTCCAGCAATAGATGTTTTTATCCACTGAAAATCCAGTTTATTTGGTATGCAAATGAGCCAGTAAGATGCCCAGAGGGGCGTCACTCTTGCAGGAAGAAGCCCAGACACGCCCCTGCCACAATGTGTCCACCCTCAAAAGACTTAAAACTCTGCCCGCTAAGCCACGCCCTGATCCGGTTAGGCCACGCCCCTCCATGCATCTGCTGATACGGATTGAAAAAATGAAGGTAAAAATCAATTTCTGTCAGCTGCAGAGGTGGGAGGGTGACTTTCTCCCTGCTGCTCACACTCAGACAGTACAGTGCTGCTGACTTAGAGTGAGCTGTTTAAAAGGACACGCCCCAATCCAGTAAAGGCCACTGTTAAGGGGGCGGGCCCCTGTGGAGGTCACTGTCAAGGGGGTGGTATGCTGTGAAAGTCACTGTTAAAAGGGAAGGTTGCTGTAAAGGTCAAAGTTAAGGGGGTGGGCTGCTGTGGAGGTCCAATTTTTAGGGACAGGGCACAGGGATAGTGTTGATATCTTTTAACGACACACACAAACATTAAATGAGATAGATTAAATATACCCGAGCGAAGCCGGGTCCTTCAGCTAGTTCTAAATATTCGCAAATTCTTGAAGTGCCGATATTCGTGGTAAAAATTCGGAATATGAATATTCGCGCTCGACACTAAAAAGAACATCATAACTCTGCACTCGCTGGGCACCCAGGTAGTAGGGCAACTTCGGAGCAATTGTCTCGTCATTTCTTGTGGCCAAGGGTGCACTAGGATGTCGTTGATTTTGTGTCTACCTGTACAACCTATGCACACGCTAAAGTAACTCGTCCAGCGGGGTCTCTGTTGCCACCGGTCATTCCAAACAGACCGTGGACACACCTGTCGATGGATTTTATTACTGACCTACCTGTATCTGCGGGTAAAACTATTATCGTGGTAGTAGTAGACAGGTTCAGTAAAATCGTGCATTTCATTGCCTTACCTGCGTTGCCAATTACTAGAACCCTGGGTCAGGTTTTTATCAGTGAAATAGTGAAGCTTCACGGGGTCCCTTCCCATGTTGTTTCGGATCGGGGAACCCAGTTTATTTCTAAATTCTGGAGAACTTTTTGTTCTCGTCTTGGGGTACATTTTTCCTTTTACTCAGCCTTCCACCCGCAGTCAAATGGCCAGACCGAACGCACCAACCAAACCTAAAGACTTATCTTAGGTGTTGTGTCTGAAAATCAGGAGGAATGGTCATCTTAATTACCTTTAGCAGAGTTTGCTATAAACAATCGCCGTCAAGAATCAACTGGTAAGTCACCATTTTTTGGTGCATATGGTTTTCATCCTCAATCTTGCACCTTCAGAACGGTTTACATCATCACTATCTTGTGTATGGCGAAAGGTTCAAAGCAATTTGAAAAATATGGGAGACAGATATAAACGTATGGCTGATAAAAAAAAACGTTCGCCAGGTCCGGACCTAGGGGTGAATGACTATGTGTGGTTGTCGACTAGAAATATTAAGTTAAAGGTTCCCTCTTGGAAATTGGGTCCTAGGTTTATCAGTCCTTATAAAATAGTCGCCGTCATTAACCCAGTGGCAATTCGTCTGGAGCTACCTCAAACATTGAAAATTCATAATGTATATTATAAATCGTTGCTCAAAAAGTATGTTGCACCTCAGGAACCATCACCGTTACCGCCCACTTAAATTATTGTCGATGGCAATTTGAAGTTTGAGGTAGCAAGAATTGTTGATTCTCGTTTTGTCCGTCGCTCCCTTCAATATCTGGTGCATTGGAGGGGTTACGGTCCGGAAGAAAGAATGTGGGTGCCAGCGTTGGAAGTAAACGCCAGCAGATTAATTAATTTTTTCCACATTCCTCATCCGGAAAGACATGGTCCTGAGTGTCCGGTGGCCTCTCGTAGAAAAGGGGGTACTGTCACAACCTATCGCTGACCCTGTTGTGCCTGGGGTCAGAAGGTCGCTGTGGGTCGCTACTCACTTGGTTTCAAGGGATCGCTCCATGACCTACTGGTTGGAATGAATTCCTGTCCAGATTTTCCTGCTTAGGTTTGCGATCCTTTTTGTCCTATTCAGGATTGTGTAGCTTTTCCTTTCAGCTGTTAGCCACTCCCAGCTACTATATATTTCTCCCTTTCTGCTTCCCTTGTTGCCAGATATAGACCTTCTTTCCAGATCTTCTATTCTGACCTCTGGTGGAGTTGGAGTTGGAGTTGCTGTGGAGGTGTTGGAACTGGAGCTGATGGATCTCCGGTTCACTCCGGTTTGTCTCCCTTTGGGGATTGTTTGTAGTGTTTGTGTTGTTTGTCCTTTCCCTCTTGCAACCCTAGGTGTCAGTGGTGAGGACTAGTGCTCCCACCGCCCTACTCACTACCTAGGGCTTATTTCAGGGTAAGCCAGGGACGAGGCATGTGATCGGCTTAAGGGTTAGCAGCTCGTCTAGGGACGTCAGGGCAGCCAGGTGCCAGTGCTAGGTGAGTTAGGGGTCACCACTCCTCCCTCTCCCTAGTGAAAGGGTACTCCCCTTCCCTCCTCTCTGCACCACACTTCTGTTACCTGCCATATCAGACGTGATAGACACACACTTAATCTACAGCTAACAGAAGGGATTAAAAAGCATGTGTCTGGACTGCCACAACATGCATTAAAAGAACATTTTTATTCTCCACTACTTTATTGGCGCTGCCTCCATTTCTTTATTTTGTTCCTCTAAGGAACCATTGCACACAGGGGTGCACATGGGTTTTTGGCTTTACCGAAGAGTGCTGTATGCTTTTCTTTTTGTTTAACAGAAGGGATTATTTATGAATCTTTGTGCACTGCACAGTGATGTAGATGGCAATAAATTACACCTGTAATACTGATGCACAGAACCTACAGACCTGATAAACAATGAATGTGGTTGCACTAGAACGTAATGCACACAGCGATACACTCCCTGCAGTTTAAGCCCTCACAATGAGATTCGGCCACCAAGTCGGATGAATATGATTAGGCAGAGGGCCTGGGTATACCTGATTTATCGCGATTTGTGACAAATTAATTCATAATGAATTAAATTTTGCGTCGGAGTTCAGCGAATTGGCGAAATAAAATTTTTCAAAACTTTGTTCTTCTCTTGTGCCCACATATAGACAGCAAAGAGGACTGTCCACCAGTAGTGTTACATGATAGTGTCCATATAGCAGTAGTGCAAAATTTTTCAAAGATGGTGTAAAGGGAAACTGGTTTACTTGTCCATAGCAACCAATCAGATTCTACCTTTCATTTTCCAAAGGAGCCCAGAAAAATAAAAGGTGGAAGCTGATGGATCATGGATGGTACCTTGGAACCGAACCGGAGTTCGGGAAATATTTTTTTACAGTAGAAATTGATTTATGAAGTTACTATGAGAAGTCTCGCGAGACTTCGCGAACTAATAACTTCGGCTCATAGGAGCCAATACATTCTAATACTGTACGGAGCTTAGGTTTATATACATTACAATGTCATGTCTAATAAGAGATGAATGATTCCATTTTTGTACCCAAATGGAAGGCAAATATATTTGTTATATCAATCAAATGGAAACTGCAATCCCACTTCTTTACTAAAACTAAAAAACAAGCTCAGACTCATATCCTCTAAAGTATTTCACCATAAACATGATTCAATTCCTTTAATATCGTCTAAATCTGATATTATTTTGGAATGATTCTCAAAATGCAAAAAATAGACAAGTCGATCATGCCGCTCATTTTTACATGCTGTATAGTTATTAGTGTTGAGCGCGAATATTCGAATAGCGAATATTAATCGCGAATATCGCAACTTCGCCAATTCACAAATATTTTGAATATAGTGCTATATATTCGCTATATCGAATATTCGTAATTTTTTTTACATCTGAAAACATGATTCCTCCCTGCTTCTTTCTTGTGGGTCAATGAGTCATTGGCCCACAAGCAACAAGCAGGAAGGAATCATGTTTTCATATAGAAAATAAAATTAATATTCTAATAAACGAATATATAGCAATATAGGGAATATATTCGTTATTTAGAATATTCACTTTTTTTTTTCCAATCTGTACAGTTGTTCGCCAACTTCTCCTCCCTGACATGCGTCCCCGTCACCATGGGAATGCCTGTGGGCTAGAAAATACAATCGGATCTGAGTTTTCCCTGAGATCATGAAAACTCATATCCGATGGTATATTCTAACCCACAGGCGTTCCCATGGTGACGGGGACGCTTGTCAGGGAGGAGTATGCCAAAGTGGAATAACAGTACAGATTGAAAAAAAAAAAGACGAATATTTTAAATAACGAATATATTCGCTATATTGCTATAACTTTGTTTTTTAGAATGTTCGTCATATTCGTCATATTCTAAAACACGAAGTTGTAGCAATATAGCGAATATTCGTGAAATACACATATAGACTGCAATTTAGCTAATATAGTGCTATAGTATTTTTTTTTATAGTGTAAAGTTTTTCCAAATCTGAACTTCAGATGAGACAAAAAAATTAGACTATAAAAAAAAGATTATAGCACTATATTAGCTACATTGCAGTCTATATGTGTATTTTACGAATATTCGCTATATTGCTATAACTTTGTTTTTTAGAATGGGGTCACTTTCAAGATTGAGGCCTTTAGATGTCTGAATGCTCATAGCAAAATCTACATGCTACATTCTAAGGGTGATTTTATTTTTATTTTTTTATATATATTTTAGCCATTATTTTTAGAGGTGGGACGAATCCAATTTTTTTCGAATCCGAATCCGAAAAGGTTCTTGAATACATTGAATCTTTCGAACAGTGGCGTCTCTAGCTTTCAAATTTTGGGGGGGCACACTGGGGGCCAGGACAAAAGTAGGGAGGGGCAGCTATAACAATGATACATTTACACAAGTACGCTTAGAAATGCTGCGATATTTTACCCAATACCTAAAACCGCAACAGGGAAGAAAAGTCCAGCTGTCTGTGGATGACACTTTTATAGAGAGGGGGATCTGTGGATGACACTGCTATGGGGGGGGATCTGTGGATGCCACATACCGTATATAGCATCTTATGCTATATGTGTCATCCACAGATCCACCCCATGACAGTGTCATCCCCATTTCCCCCTCCATAACAGTGTCATCCACGGATCTCCCTCCCTATAACAGTGTCATCCACAGATCTCCCTCCCTATAACAGTGTCATCCACAGATCTCCATCCCCGCCTCTCACAGGAGTGTACATATATAAAATAAACATATTTCACATGAACACTTACAGTTACTTGGCCCTTGGGGATCTCGGACGCCACTTCAACACTTTGGCCGGGGGCTCGGCGGAGCTGATGTTGTGTTTTATCCTAATGAGAAAGATTTCATAATAAGGATTTGGAGAAGGGGCAGAGGGATAGCAGAGCAGGGAGAGGATGGTGCTGCTACTAGGGGGTCATACCATGGGGGAGTAATAAAACCCACCATAATGCCCCCCAGTAGAAATAATTCTCCTTATAATGTGCAAAACATACCCCCTTATGCCCCCAGTTGAGCTAATGTCCCCCATAATGTGCCAGTATAAAATACCCCTATATTGTGCACCAGTAAATGCCTCAATAGTGCTCCTCTCCCCCCTTCCTGCTAGTGCCCCCATAATGTACCAGTATAAAATGCCCCATATCTCGTGCCCCAGTAGATGCCCTCAGTGTCCCCATAATTTGCAAGTATAAAATACCCCTTCTTAGTGCCCCCCATAGATGACTCCATAGTACTCCTGTCTCCCCTTCTCCATAGTACCCACCATAATGTGTCCCAGTATAAAATGCTACTGTACAGAGTCCCCCATATAAAACACCCCTTCTTTGTGGCCTCAGTAGATGCCCCTATAGTGCCCACAAATAATGTGCCAGTAATAAGTGCCCTCAATAACGTGCCAGTAACAAGAGCCCCACAATGTGCCAGTAATGAGCCCCCATCATGTGCCAGTAACAAGAGCCCCCATCACGTGCCAGTAATAAGCCCTCCATCACGTGCCAGTAATAAGCCCCCATCACGTGCCAGTAATAAGCCCCCCCGTGTTCCAGTATTAAGTCCCCCCATCATCATGTGCCAGTATAAAGTCCCCCCCCATCATCATGTGCCAGTATTGTAATAAGCCCCCCCAATGTGCCAGTAACACTATTGTAAAAAAAAACAAAAAAAAAAAAACACTTATACTTACCTCAGTGTCAGTGATGCGATGCAGCCTCTTCCTGTGTCCCACGCTGTAATGTAAGGCTCATGCGGCGCGATGACGTCATTGCGCCGGCCTCTGATAGGCTGCCGGCCTAGTGCCTGCAGCCAGGGGCGTACATAAAAATCACTGGGCCCCATAGCAGGAATCTAAATTGGGCCCCCATTCCCCTTTTATAGCCCCTCCCTTTGTTCCATGAACTATTCTTGCTGCTGCGTTTTAATAATTTTTGCCATCAGGGCCGGATTGGGATTACAAAACAGGCCTGGCACACAAAAGAGGTATAATAGATGCAGTGTGTACAGGTATATAGTATATTTCCTAGTGTTCTGATATGTGAGGTACAGGGTATAATATATGCAGTGTGTACAGATATATAGTATATACAGCAGTGTACTGATATGTGAGGTACGGGGTATAATATATGCAGTGTATACAGGTATACAGTATATACAGTAGTGTAATATGTGAGGTACGAGTTATAATATATGCAGTGTGTACAGGTATATAGTAAATACAGCAGTGTATTGACACCTCGTACCTCAGATATCAGTACACCGCTGTATATACTATATATCTGTATACACTGCATCTATTATACCTCGTACCTCACATATCAGTACACTGCTGTATATAATATATATCTGTACACACTGCATCTATTATACCTCCTACCTCACATATCAGTACACTGCTGTATATACTATATATCTGTACACACTGCATCTATTATACCTCGTACCTCACATATCAGTACACTGCTGTATATACTATATACCTGTACACACTGCATCTATTATACCTCGTACCTCACATATCAGTACACTGCAGTATATACTATATATCTGTACACACTGCATCTATTATACCTCGTACCTCACATATCAGTACACTGCTGTATATACTATATATCTGTACACACTGCATCTATTATACCTCGTACCTGACATATCAGTACACTGCTGTATATACTATATATCTGTACACACTGCATCTATTATACCCTGTACCTCACATATCAGTACACTGCTGTATATACTATATATCTGTACATATTGCATGTATTATACCCTGTACCTCACATATCAGTACACCGCTGTATATACTATATATCTGTACACACTGCATCTATTATACCTCGTACCTCACATATCAGTACACTGCGGTATATACTATATATCTGTACACACTGCATCTATAATACCTCATACCTCACATATCAGTACACTGCTGTATATACTATATATCTGTACACACTGCATATATTATACCCTGTACCTCACATATCAGTACACTGCTGTATATACTATATATCTGTACACACTGCATCTATTATACCTCGTACCTCACATATATAGTATATACAGAAGTGTACTGATATCTGTACACACAGCATCTATTATACCTCATACCTCACATATCAGTGCACTGCGGTATATACTATATATCTGTACACACTGCATATATTATACCCTGTACCTCACATATCAGTACACTGCTGTATATACTATATACCTGTACACACTGCATCTATTATACCTCGTACCTCACATATATAGTATATACAGAAGTGTACTGATATCTGTACACACTGCATCTATTATACCTTGTACCTCACATATCAGTGCACTGCTGTATATACTATATATCTGTACATATTGCATGTATAATACTGTGTAATATATGCAGTGTGTGTGCATGTATGTGTGTGTATCTCTATATATATATATATATATATATATATAACACACAGAGCAGTGTATTGATGTGACACATAGAAGGTATAATACTGCAGATGCAGTGTTTATAGAAATATGTGGTCAGTTATACATTATGGTCGCTGTGTGTGTGAGGTACATGAGGTAGTGGTCACTGTACCTGTCTGAAGTATTATACATGAGTGTGCAATCAGTAAAAACAGGGCATGGAGGGGGTGGGGGGGGGGGTAAATGATGAGAAGTGGAGGACCTCCTCTTACCTCTCCATTCCAGTCTGTATGGATCCATGCAGAGCTGCTTGTGAACTTCTAATACTTGCTGTTAGGGGTTGAAGGACCTGTGATGATGTCATCACAGGTCCTGGCAGATATACTTTTGAAACCTAGGAATTACACCATTTTTGGTGCAGTTCCTTTGCTAGATTCTGCAGGACCTGTGATGTTGAAGATGATGTCATCACAGGTCCTGGCAGATGCACTGTTCTAACCTGGGAACTACACTTTACACTGTACAGTTCCCTTACAGGACCTGTGATGACATCATCAAAGGTCCTTTAGCTTTAGAAAGATAAACAGGAGCAATTAGGGGGCGGGGCCTCTCCTCCACTTCGGGGCCTGCCTGCAGCCTATCAGAGGGAGGGGGAGGGACACGCCTCTCCCTCCCCTGCACCTCCGTTGGCACAGGCAATTTGCAATGGAAGCGCTCATCTCCCTGTGCCCGGCGGCGGCTCACTTGGGGGGGCACATGGGGGGGCACAGCATGATGTAGGGGGGGCCGTGGCCCCCTCTGGCCCCCCCCTGGCGACGCCACTGCTTTCGAATCTCGAATCCTGTACATAATTGTGTGAACGCACGGTGTAAGAAACAAAGTCAGACCGCGTCAGTTTGTCTGAACCTCCACCTCCCAGTCACGGTCGCACCCTATATGACCGCGATGACCCCTGCTCCTATCACTACAGAACATACAGGGTAATACAGCGCCACATACCTCTTACATCCAGTGACGTCTCTTTGATGTAGATTTTCTCTTTCCTCATCTTCTCCTTTCAGACCTTCAGACCAGACACCATTTTTCGGCCATTTTTCGTCTCTGCAGTTTGACCAAAAAAAAATTCTTAGTTTACTACTTTTCCATCATCCTCCCATCTTCTGGACAAATCATCCTAACACCCCCAATACTGTTCCGCTGTGCTCCCTAATACTATACTGCAGAAATAGATAATACCCCTGATAATACTAGTACCACACAGAGCCCCCCATATAAAATACCCCTTCTTTGTGGCCTCAGTAGATGCCCCCATAGTGCCCCCCAATAATGTGCCAATAAGAAGTGTCCCCACAGTGCCACCCAATAATGTGCCAGTAAGTGTCCCCATAGATGCCCCCCTAATTATGTGCCAGTATCAAGTGCGGAGTGCCTCTCTCCTCCCCCCCATGTGCCGGTATCATAGCGCCATCTCCCCCCCCCCCCAATGTGCCAGTATTATAGTGCCATCTCCCCCCATAATGTGCCAGTATCATAGTGCCATCTCCCCCCATAATGTGCCAGTATCATAGTGCCTCCCCCCCCAAATGTGCCAGTATCATAGTGCCTCTCACCTCTCCCCCTGGCATCCACAGACCCCCCCACCCCATAACAGTGCCATCCACAGACCCCCCACCCCATAACAGTGCCATCCACAGACCCCCCCACCCCATAACAGTGCCATCCACAGACCCCCCCATAACAGTGCCATCCACAGACCCCCCCACCACATAACAGTGCCATCCACAGACCCCCCCACCCCATAACAGTGCCATCCACAGACCCCCCTACCCCATAACAGTGCCATCCACAGACCCCCCCCACAACAGTGCCATCCACAGACCCCCCCATAACAGTGCCATCCACAGACCCCCCACCCCATAACAGTGCCATCCACAGACCCCCCCACCCCATAACAGTGCCATCCACAGACCCCCCCACCCCATAACAGTGCCATCCACAGACCCCCCACCCCATAACAGTGCCACCCACAGACCCCCCACCTCATAACAGTACCATCCACAGACCTCCCCCCCACCCCATAACAGTGTAATCCACAGACCCCCCCCCATTGCCGCTCCAGTACAGTTATAAAATGTATAATTTAATTAATAATGAATAATTCATGCTGCCCCCTCTGTCTGTAGTACATTCAATATATCCAACTTACAGGGCTCCTGATATTGTAATGCAGGCCGGCCGGGCAGACGAGCGGCAGAGTGACTGACTGACGTCACGTGCCTGCTCCGCCTGCTTTATGAATGAAGCAGGCGGCGCAGACACGTGACGTCAGTCAGTCACTCTGCCGCTCGTCTGCCCGGCCGGCCTGCATTACAATATCAGGAGCCCTGTAAGTTGGATATATTGAATGTACTACAACGGGGGCAGCATGAATTATTATTAATACTTAGAATTACACATTTTATAACTGTACTGGAGCGGAGGGGCCGGAGCACAGTGAACGCACCGGCCCCCAGCTCCTCCTCCCAGTCCCTCCCACCGGGATTCGTCGGATTCGTTTCAGGCAAATTACGTCTGGATTCGAGTCCACGAATCCCACGAATCCAGCAAGATTCGAGGGATTCGTGGATTCGACGAATCCCCCGTCCCATCTCTAATTATTTTTCTTTAGGGGACACAGAAGCAGTGTTAACTGCTCCTCATCATTCCATAGCCTTTTTACATCCTCATGGACGTGCCGCTCTACATTTCAACAAGTCAAGCTGTCTGCATGTTCTCCCTGGGCTCCCCTTCTCTCACCCTGTTCACTCCCCCCAGTATGTTTTCTGTATGTGAGTTCTATATAGGTCAAAATGATAGAAAAAATAAATATTCCACGGCACTCCAGAAAAAGTAAAAATGAATATGACTTTAATTCACCAACGCAATGTTTCGGTCCACACACTGGAACCTTCCTCAAGCAGTGACAAACATAGTGGGTATAGCAGCATATATATAGGGTGAACAATTTACAGCATGATTATTGTAATTAAGTAAAAACATAAATAATAAAACATTCAGACGTAGCACAGTGTCCCATAAGTGTATATCAATATTACCATCATTTATATAAATTCATCTAATGTTCAAAATACATGTGGAATAAATACATAAAATACATAAAAATATAATTCATACTCAGGTGAAGATAATTCATAATTAGTGCTGAAGTGAGAAGACACGTGATAATTAAAAACATATTACATCATAAGCCAGTAGTGATTACCACGGCAGACATGAGGATCTCGGCGTGGACTATGCATGACTGCGCCTGCGCGACGTGTGTTTCCAACTTCTGCCCAGATGGAACGCATCGTTGGAACACACATGTCACTTCCTCCTCCGGACGTCATCAATAGAAGCCTCCCAGGGAGCCTCCCAGATCGACATGTTCCAAATCACGCGACCAGAACTCCTAGGTTAAAATGAGATAAATAAGGGGAAATGCTAATTTTTGTCTTTCCTATAATTGTATAAATGTATGCTATCAAATAATCCCTGTATTCTCCTGTGTATAACTGTATATGCACTATAATGTCTAAGAACAAAGGTCATGGTTTTTATCTATGGCATCATCTACACTTCACATGCTGTGCTATTTTGTCTCTATTATAGTTAATGGGGGCTGTCAAGCTCCGTTGATGTCCATCATATCCTGATTTTTGGGATTACACTTTTTCCCTATTCCTAAATCAGAACAAAATAAAAACCTGATGCAGTCTCTGCAGCCTATATTTCCCTTGAGGCCTTGCAGTGACAGAGGGGCAGAATCCAATCATACTGCACTTGCTTTTCAAGTGTATCTATGGACAGCAAGTGACAGATCAGTGACATAGAACCTTTGTTCCCCAACTCCTATTTGATCCAGCTTCAGCCTATCTCCCTTGCTTCCTGCTTGTGATTGGCGTCTCCCTATCAGTTTATAAGTAGGAAGAAGGGTGAGGTCGTGTGAAGCTATATCTCATCATAATACACAAGAGATTCTGCGTACAACAAAGACAGTCAATGGCCCTGATTGATGAAAACACCACTGAAATGGTTAGGAACAGCATGGGGAGGATGTCTGAATGCATCTTGGACTCCCAGGTCGCTGCTGGGAACGATGTTGTTTAAGTAGTACGCCACTTTTACAGACTGACAATAATACGTACCAAACCGAAGATAAAATCGATTTTAGAGGAAAAATTATTAGGAAACATTCTTTCCTGTATATTTATTGTATATAAAGTGCAAGTGCTGCCAAAAATTACAAGGAAGAGGCACTCCGATACAACCTGTATATCACATAAAGGAGGGCCTCATTCACATTGTGGTACAATTGTTCAGGTAGTGGGACTCCTACACTCATAAAGCCTATGCACTATGTTAAAAGGGTGCCAAAAATTACAAGGAATCGGCACTCCAAAACACCCTTAGTTACACATAAAGGAGGGCATCATACACACCCTTGAAAAATTATGATTGATGACATGCTGGTGACCCTCAAAAACATTAGGAGCAATGGCCTGCTGGTGACCCTCTAAAACATTAGGGGCGAGGGCCTACTGCTAATCTGACCATTTAAAAAATTAGGGGTGAGGGTCTGCTGCTGGGCTGACCATCTAAAAAATTAGGGGCGAGGGCCTGCTGCTGATCTGACCATCCAAAAAATTAGGCTGAGGGTTTGCTGCTGATCTGACCATCTAAAAAATTAGGGGTGAGGGTCTGCTGCTGATCTGACCATCTAAAACATTAGGGGCGAGGGCCTGCTGCTGATCTGACCATCTAAAAAATTAGGGGTGAGGGTCTGCTGCTGAGCTGACCATCTAAAAAATTAGGGGTGAGGGTCTGCTGCTGATCTGACCATTAGTGATGAGCGGCAGGGGTCATATTAAAATTCGCGATATTTCACAAATATTTTGTAGAATATTCTCAAATTCGAATATTCGTTCTATTCTACGATTTTTTTACTCGAAAAATCGGCAAGGTAATGATCGTGTAATATGCGAATTTTCTTGATGCGAATCAACTTACAACTATTAGACAAAGAAGATTATAGCACTATATTAGCTAAATTGCTCTATATTAGTTTTTTTTTTTTGAATATTCGCTATAACTTCGTTTTTTCGAATATTCGTAATATTCTAAAACAAGAATATATAGCAATATAGCGAATATTCGAAAAAAAAACAAATGTAGAGCAATTTAGCTAATATAGTGCTATAATCTTTTTTTTATAGTTGTAATTTTTTTCCAATCTGGACTTCAGATGAGAAAAAAATTACAACTATTAGACAAAGAAGATTATAGCAATATATTAGCTAAATTGCTCTATATTCATTTTTTTTTTTGAATATTCGCTATATATTGCTATAACTTAGTTTTTTCGAATATTCGTAATATTCTAAAACAAGAATATATAGTAATATAGCGAATATTCGAAAAAAAAGAATATAGATATATAGAGCAATTTAGCTAATATAGTGCTATAATCTTTTTTTTTATAGTTGTCATTTTTTTCCAATCTGAACTTCAGATGAGAAAATTTGCAAACAACACTACTCCTAAAGTCAAATATACTGCAGCCTTCTCATTGGCCCACAAGCTAGAAGCAGGGAGGGATCATGTGTACTGATTAAAAAAAAATAGAATATTCGAAATTACGAATATATATCACTATATTAAAAATATTCGCAAATTTTCGAAGTACCTATATTCGCGATAAAAATTCGAAATTCAAATATTCGTGATCAACACTACTGACCATCTAAAACATTAGGGGTGAGGGTCTTCTGCTGAGCTGACCATCTAAAACATTAGGGGTGAGGGTCTGCTGCTGAGCTGACCATCTAAAACATTAGGGGCGAGGGTCTGCGACTGCTGCTGATCTGACCATCTAAAAAAATAGGGGGGAGGGTCTGCTGCTGAGCTGACCCTCTAAAACTTTAGGGGCGAGGGCCTGCTGCTGAGCTGACCATCTAAAACATTAGTAGCGAGGGCAGCCTAATAAGCATGTTGATATGATGGAGGAGGAGGAGGACGAGAAAAGAAAGATTGAACCATATACCTTTTTTTGTGGTGGAAGGGGTGCATAGGAATACAGTGTATTCAATACACCATAAAAGCCACATTTAAAGTGCCTTTATGTTCAGCCGCTTTCCTCTGGTGGAGTAAAGAAGTCAGGGGCAATCCAGGCCTTGATCATTTTGATAAGAGTCAACCTGTCAGTATTTTCAATTGACAGTCGGATGCGCTTATCAGTTATTATGCCCCCAGCAGCACTAAATACCCGCTCTGACAAAACACTGGCGGCAAGGGCAGGCCAGCACCTCCAAGGCGTAGAGCGCCAGTTCGTGCCACGTATCCAATAGTTGTAAGGCACAGAGGGATCATTGAGGACGCTGACACGGTCTGCTATGCACTCCTTCAGCATCTTCCAAAACTTTTCTCTCCTTGTGACACTAGGTCACGCAATAGGGTGAGGGTGCTGATGGGGTGTCATGAAGCTGTCCCAGGCCTTGGAGAGTGTTGCCCTGCTTCTGTTGGATCTGCTGTGTGTTCCCCTCGTCTCCCCTCCTCCATTGCCCAAGGAACTACGTACTCTGCTGCCAGTGTTGTCAGCTGGAAATTTTTGGAGCAATTTTTCCACAACAGTGATGGCCAGTTCACAGTGTTCGCCGACGAACACATGCGATCTGCCATCTTTATTCCCAAGCCCGGCGATGCAGAGGTAAGTCCTTACCTGTGCCTGCGCCGCGAGCCGCTCTGAAACACATGCGGTTCCTGGGAGCAGGCAGTTCCGAGAACAGCCTTCATCGGGCTGTTCTCAGAACTGCCTGCTCCCGGTGACCGCATGTGTTTCAGAGCGGCTCGCGGTGCAGGCACAGATAAGGACTTACCTCTGCATCGCCGGGCTTGGGAATAAAGATGGCAGATCGCATGTGTTTGTCTGCGAACACTGCGAACTGGCCATCACTAGTCCACAAGGACCTTCTGGTATTTCACCATTTTGCTAGTCCTCTCCACCACAGGAATGAGAGATGAGAAGTTCTTTGTAGTGGGGGTCAAGAAGGGTAAACAACCAGTAATCGGTGGTGGCCAAAATGCGTATAACGTGAGGGTCACGGGAAAGGCAGCATAACATAAAGTCAGCCATGTGTCCCAACAGACAAGACTTCACTGTCCTCATCAGGAGGATGACTCTAAATCTCCTCATCCTCTTCCTCCTCTTCGGCCCATCCACGCTGAACAGATTAAATAAACCTGCTATGGGTAATACCCTCTGTAGCGGAGGCAACCGTCTCCTGCCCCTCCTCCTCCTCATCATTATCATCATCCAATTCGCACTGAGAAGACGAAAGGAGGGTGGTCTGGCTATCACCCTGTGTACTGTCTTCGCCCATTTCCACCTCTTCCACATGCAAAGCATCCTCCTTTATTGTGAGCAGCAAGCGTTTCAGTAGACACAGAAGTGGGATGGTTACCCTGATAATAGTGGCATCGCCGCTCACCATCTGTGTTGATTCCTCAAAGTTGCGTAAAACCTCACAGAGGTCAGACATCCATGCCCACTCATCGCTTGTGTAGAGCGGAAGCTGACTGGAAAGGCGATGACCATGTTGCAGCTGGTATTCCACTATTGCCCTCTGCTGCTCACAAAGCCTGGCCAACATGTGGATCGTGGAGTTCCAGCACATGCTCATGTCGCACAACAATTGGTGAGCTGGAACTTGCAAGCGCTGCTGCAGCATTGCCAGACCGGCGGAAGCTGTCGATGACTTGCGGAAATGGACACACATGTGGCGCACCTTCACCATTAAATTGGGATAGGTTTTGAGAAACTGCTGAACCACTAAGTTGAACACGTGGGCTAGGCATGGTATGTGTGTGACCTTGCCGAGCTCCAAAGCCGCCACCAAGTTATGGTCATTATCAGACACATCCTTTCCTGGTTCTAGGTTGAGTGGCGAGAGCCACAGCTCAGTCTGGTCCCTTATCCCCTGCCACAGCTCTGCGGCGGTGTGCCGTTTTTGAACTAAACATATTAGTTTCAGCGCTGCCTGTTGCCGCTTCCCCACTGCAGTGCTACACTGCTTTCAACAACTGACTGATGGCTGACTGGTGCTGCAAGATGATAGTTCAGAGGTGGATGAGGAGGTGGAGGAGAAGGGGGGGTTGCAGCCACTAATGTAGGTGGTGGCAGAAAACCTGATGGAAGTAGGGCCTGCAATCCTTGACGTCGGTAGCACCTGTGCCATCCCAGGGTATGACTCGCTCCCGGCCTCCACAACGTTCACCCAGTGTGCCGTCAAGGAAATGTAGCGTCCCTTGCCACAAGCACTTGTCCATATGTCAGTCGTTAAGTGGACCTTCTCAATAACTGCGTTGGTCAGGGCATGGGTGATGTTACGGGATACATGCTGGTGTAAGACGGGGATGGCACACCGGGAAAAATAATGGCGGCTGTTGACTGAGTAATGAGGGAAGGCCGCTGCCATCAAGCTGCGGAAAGCCTCAGTGTCCACAAGCCTAAATGGCAACATTTCCAGGGCCAGCAATTTGGAAAGGTGCGCATTTAGTGCTATGGCCTGTGGGTGGGTGGCTGGGTATTTGCGCTTTTGTTTAAAGGCCTGGGGTATGGCCATCTGTACGCTGCGCTGGGACATAGAAGTGAATGTGCTGGCTGATGGTCCTTGCAGGGCGTGAGGCATCCGGGCCTGCGTCTTGGACAGGGGATTGGCCAGCACATAACACAGGGGAAGAGAAGGGAGTGGTGTGACCCGCAGACACTGATTGTGGACCCAGGCATTCAGCCCACTTATTAGGGTGCTTTGATGCCATGTGGCGGATCATGCTGGTGGTGGTGAGGTTGCCCCTGCTCATTTTTCTATGGCACAGGTTGCAAATTTCCTCAAAAAAGCGCCAGACTGCGAAACACCTACCCCTTGGCAAGGGAGATTGCTGCAAGGGGGTGCTCCTGGGAACATTTGCAGGCCTGTTTGGTGTGGCCTGCCTTCTCCCTTTTGCCACCTTACTGCCTCTTCCAGCCTGTTGCAGTGCTGCGGATCCCTCCCCCTTTGTACTGCTGTCCTCGCTCATCTTGCCACCTTCCCAGGTTGGATCAGTGATTTCATCGTCTACCACCTCCTTTTCCACTTCCTCTCTCTGGTCATCCTCCTGACTTTTTGACCTAACAAAAACCTCACTTGACAACTGTGTCTCATCCTCATCATCAACCTCTTGAGACACCAGTTGCCGTTGACTTATTGGCAACTGTGTCTCATCATCATCATCCACCTCTTGAAACACTAATTGCCTTTCTCCACCGTCATCTTGTTGTGACTGTGGATGCTCAAGAGTTTGGGCATCAGTGAACACGATCTCCTCATGTCCCTCTTCAAGTGGGCTTGGCGAGAGGCCCAAATCAAGGAATGGCGATGAAAAGAGCTTCTCGGAATATCCGAGTGTGGGATCACTTGTTTGGCAAGACTCTTTATGGTGGGAGGAAGGAGGATCAGGGTGAGGATTCTGTTGACCAGACTCTTGGCTACTGAGACTGGACTTTGTGGAAGAAAGGGTGGTGCTTAACCGACTGGATGCATTATCTGCTGCAATCCAACCGACCACCTGGTCGCACTGGTCTGATTTCAAAAGTGGTGTCCTGCGCCACCATGCAAACTGGGACATGAAGCTAGGTATCATGGATGAGTGAGTTTCTTGGTGCACGCAGAGGCCTGCTGCCAGAGCACATCAGCAGCACGGCCACTTACCCGTCGCTTCCTGCTTGCCTTCAGCATATTAAATGGTATATATGCTTGCAAGTATGTCACACGTACAGTAGCGCAGGTTTTGCAAGTGTATGCACAAATAAATTAAACTGAATGTCACTGATATTTAGGATGTGCAAACGTTATACAGGAGATGTAGCGCAGGTAATGTCGCTGTCACCAGCGGCTAATTAAAAATTACAGGGAATGTCACAGCTATTTGGGATGCTCAAACCTTATACAGGAGATGTAGCGCAGGTAATGTCGCTGCTGTTACCAGCGGCTAACGTTATACAGGAGATGTAGCGCAGGTAATGTTGCTGCTGTCACCAGTGGCTAATGTTATACAGGAGATGTAGCGCAGGTAATGTCGCTGCTGTCACCAGCGGCTATCGTTATACAGGAGATGTAGCGCAGGTAATGTCGCTGCTGTCACCAGCGGCTAACGTTATACAGGAGATGTACCGCAGGTAATGTCGCTGTCACCGGCGACTAATAAACAATTACAGGGAATGTCACTGATATTTATGAGGCGCAAACTTTATACAGGAGCTGTAGCGCAGGTAATATCGCTGTCACAGCGGCGACAAAATTAAACTGAATGTCACAGATATTTTTGATGCACAAACATTATACAGGAGATGTGGTGCAGGTAATGTCGCTGTCCCCAGCGGCGAAAAATTAAACTGAATTTCACTGATATTTATGATACGCAAATGTTATACAGGAGATGTAGCGCATTTAATGTCGCTGTCACCAGTGGCTAATAAAAAATTACAGGGAATGTCACTGATATTTATGATGTGCAAATGTTTTACAGGAGATGTAGCGCAGGTAATGTCGCTGCTGTCACCAGCGGCAAAAAAATTAAACTCAATGTCACTGATATTTATGATGCGCAAACGTTATACAGGAGATGTAGTGCAGGTAGTGTCTGTCACGACTGTGACTGATCCAGACAGGTCTGGGAGGAGAAGGTCGCAGCGACTTGCTACTCGCGATAGCTTGTGAGTTTGCTCCATGGTTCAGGGTATGTCATCCGGGTTTTGCCTTGTGAACCTTTTTGTCCTGACTGGGAGTTTGTAGGCATCCTTCTCAGGTGAGTCCTGTCTGCCACTCCCAGCTACTATATTAGTTTCAGTTTCACTTGCAGTCATTGCCAGATATAGTCCTTACTTCCAGTTCTATTCTGACCTTTGAAGGAGATCATTTGATGGTGTTGCTGTGGAGCTCTTGTCCGGCGTGGACTGTCGTGATTGGGATCGCCTTCTCTGCTCGTGACTGGATAAGTCTATCTCTGCTATAGTTTGTTTGTTGCTGTCTTCCCCTGCTGTTCTCCTAGACATGAGTGATGGTGACTAGTGCTCCCATCGGCCTTTCCCCACTCTAGGCTTGTTAGGGTGACTGAGGGTTTAGGCATACTGCTCGCCGCACAGGTTCACACCCCGTCTAGGGTATCAGGGCAGACAGGTGCCAGCTTAGGGTTAGTCAGGGGTGGCCATACTATTCCCATCCGTAGATAAGGGTCCCCCTTCCCCTCCATCTGGTGCGACACGACTGCTGCTGGGATAGCGGTCGTGACAGTGTCGCTGTCACCAGCGGCTAATAAAAAATTACAGGGAATGTCACTGATATTTATGATGCGCAAACATTATACAGGAGATGTAGCGCATTTAATGTCGCTGTCACCAGTGGCTAATAAAAAATTACAGGGAATGTCACTGGTATTTATGTTGCGCAAACGTTATACAGGAGATGTAGCACAGGTAATGTCTCTGTCACCAGCGGCAGAAAAGTTAAACTGAATGTGTCACCGCCAGATATCTGAGAAGTTCTGACAGACGTTCTTCAGTACCTCTTGCTTGAGGTTCTTTTGTTTTGCTTTTCGTTTTGTCATCTCGTTTCCCTCTCTCAGCTGTCATCTAGTTGCACTGATTGCATCCCTTTAAATCCCCTCCCATACTGCATCACTTTGCGGTTTATACTACTTCTTGGATTGTCCTCATGCTAGATGTTGCAACTGCTGCCTCTACAGATAAGTCTGTTCATTTATTTCAGTTTTCTTGTTGGCTTGATCCTAGGTGACCCTGACTCCCTCCGTATTAAGTGTAGGGAGTCGGTGGTCGTGTCCCCTCACTATTATAGGGTGTTCAGGTGTCATACAGTCGAGGCACGAGGGCATGCAATTATCTATCATAGAGGTCTTTGCATGGGCTGAGCAGTCAGGGAGAGCGCTAGGGCTTTTACAAGGCTCACCCTTATGTTCCTTAGTTTGGGATCAAGTCAGTCGGATCTTTATCTGTTACTTATTGTTTCCTGCAACACCATCCGTGACAGAATGTCACTGATATCTATGATGCACAAACGTTATACAGGAGATATAGCGCAGATAATATCGCTGCTGTCACCAGTGGTTTAACGTTATACAGAAGATGTAGCGCAGGTAATGTCGCTGCTGTCACCAGCAGCTAACGTTATATAGGAGATGTAGCTTAGGTAATGTCGCTGCTGTCATCAGTGGCTAACATTATACAGGAGATGTAGCACAGGTAATGTCGCTGCTGTCACCAGCAGCCAAACAATTGCATGCAATTTAGCGCACGTTGCGCTAATATATTTCACAGCCAGATAAAACAATAGTCCTTAAAAGCAGCCAACAAACGTGCGGGGAGGAGACTCAAGCATCGCGCTCGAGCACACGCGGTGTTCGGCCGATGTGCCGAGCATCGCGATGCTCGAGTGAAAAGGGTGTTCGGCCGAGCATGCTCACCCAACACTAATGAAGAGCAAGCAGAGAGACAGGTGACCGCCTATGGCTCCACCTCATATCAAGGAAGATGTAATTTTCTTGAGCAAATAAAAATAATAGGTTTTAATTATTTCTTGTATTGATTACTATAACTTATTACCAATTGACAGTTCACCACAAAGAATGTCTCTGCTTTTATCCATCATGAATGCGCCATACAGTGTTTATTCTAATGCCTTATCTCTTGATTACTTGTTTCTTGCAGAAATAAATCCAAAACTTTTCTACTAGCCTTGAAATCTCCAAACAACACCGTAAATCTATGCCATATATATTCACGCTTATCTCCATCTACCAACCCACCTGTCCTATTCACTCAACGACCTATGACAATAATCTTTCCATCGTATATCCTCTCATTCCTGTCTGGAGGACTTCTCCCTACTGTAAGTAAATGGACAGGTTATGAAGCTATAACTTTTACACACATTACCCCATTCAGAATCTCTGATATTTCCTCAAAAGTTGACAAGTATGTTTTATTTTCCACAAATTATTCAAGCCTATTCAATTGAATTAATTAACCATTACCACTTAGCTGTGCAAACAGGATTACACAGAGTCAGTTACCGGGTCGATAAATGTTCCTTTGCTGTATTCACATAGAGGGCAGTGATGTCAGCTGGTTTCCAGGTCTCTCCAAACACATTTGCACAATGTGACCCCCTTTCAGAAAAAGACACGCCCGCTTGCTGGCACAAGCCTTTTAGCCTGTAGCGGTTCCCTCCCCTCCCGACCTTTGGGAGGGTCCACCCCCCTCTGCTGGGCTGGCAGCAAATGACCCACAAAATCCCTTAGGGTTCATAGCTCCAGACCAGAAAGTCACAGGGAGGTGGTTCCGGTCCCAATTGTTCCGCCTGGGTTCCGGCTACAACTAGAGTCCGAACATGGTGCCGCTATGTGGTTTCTGTAGGAAGTTATGTATATCTCCCCTCCCAGGCATCCTAGCATCAAGCCAGGACCACGTGGACGTTTCGCTTTGCCCCAGGATCGCAAAAAGATAATCTGATTATGCCTGGGATGGACGGATGATTTATAATTCCTTATGAAATGTCGGTGCCAACATGTCTGTGGGAAAGTGATAGATCTGGTCCAGGGCTGAGACCTCCTGCCGGGAGTTTTCCTGCTACATCCTCCTGGTGCCTGTCAACTGGAAGAGGTGTGACTTTATCCACCTGGGGCCTCCTTGAAGCCTGGACCCCTGGGGGGGGTTTCCTTCCTTGCTATCTGACAGCAGATGGCTGGGGGGTGAGAACATATTTTGAATGTAAACTGACTGTGTACATGCAAAAGGTGAGTCAAATGAAAATCAGGGCTGCCAGTAAATGATAATCCATGTTCCTCACACCTCCCCCCTTTAGAGGGCGCTAGGGGAAGCACATTCCTGTGTTTCCCTGTGCGCCCCTCCGCACCCTCTCTGGTGGCAAATGGCAAAGTGGTACGGCTGGAGCGGCAGTCTCTTGCGTACCCACCTTCCATTCGTTCCTGAGGAATAGAATCCCCCAGACTGAACATGACACTGAGGCCACAATTACTGGCGTCAGTCGGTACTATAAACGGCCGCATGAAGTCAGCTGCCTGTGGTACCGGGAAGCCAGGAAAGCAGTCTCGCAGTCGTTTGTCCAATCATCTGCGGAGGGCAGCTTTTTCCTGGTGCGGTCCGTCAGGGGCCTCGCCAGGCTACTATAGTGGGGCGCGAACCCCCGATAGTACCTGGCAGTGCCCAGGAAGGACATCACTTAGTGCTTGTCCCGGGGGGGGGGGGAGTCAGGACGTGCTGGCATCCACTCTCCCAGGCTCCGGTTCCAAAGCTTGCCCGGGGCCCCTCGCTCATGCCCAGCTGGCACTTTCCTGGCGTAAGGGTCAAGCCTGTCCGGCAGATCTGCCCAAGCATCTGCGCCAGATGCTCTCGGGGATCCTCCCATGTAGGACCAAAGACGGCAATGACCTCCAGGTACGTGGCTGAGTACCCTTTAAGTCCCTTAAACAGCTTTACCATCCGTTAAGAAGTGGCAGGGTCATACTCCATGCCCAACGGCATCTTGGTGGACGCTGTCCTTCCGGGCGTTTTGGTGAACAGTTCCCGGAAGGGGCAGCATTCCGGGAGGGCCCCTGCCTCCCGCTCATGAGGTGCCTGCATACGTTCCACGGGAAAGGCCTTCTGCCTTCCCTGGGCATGGTCCAGGGTGACCAGGTACATCCTGGAATTGAGCCGCTGGTGCTCTAAGTATGGGCCCCCCTAGGCCGCCTGAAGCTTGTCCTGGGGAACGGGAACCAGCATCCACGCTTGCTGACCCACCTGGTGGGTCCTCTCACAAGCCACCTGGTCATACCCCAGCTTCTGGAAGGTCTGGGCCTGTCCCATACTGTCGTACACCAACCGCGACAAGGCCTGTGCCTTTTCCTGGAAGCGCACGACACACTCGATGACCGACACCCCAGTGGTGGCTACGTTTCCCGTCCAGGCCTCTGACTTAGCGGACCCTGGGTATCTGGCCATCGGAATCTCGTGCGCAATCCACAAAAACTCCTCCCAGAACAGATAATGTACCACGAATTGTCAGTCCCTAGGCCACGCTTCCGGTGAGCTCTGTTGGACCGTTTCCTGGCACCACGGTCCTTGGTCCCAGACTGCCCTCTGGACGTCTGAGTCCAAGGGAGGCAGTGCCACCTGCTCCGTGAGAGCTTTCAAGCTGGCACTAGCCCCTAACGCCACCTGAAACCCCTGGTGGGATGCGGTCAGAATGGACGAGACTGCCACGTCCTCTGTCAGGTCCCCGGGACCTGTCTCCTGGCCTCCATCTGACTCGGCAGCCACTTGGTCATAAGGGGGAAAGCTATCAGACCCCTGACGGGCCCCAACACTCCCACTGCGCATGACAGCAGCTATGGTCGCTGCCACTGCTGGTAGTGCTTGCTTCCCCTTGGCTTCCGACCAAGTCGCCAGTCCAGACGGACTAACCTGGCCCTCTGACATACCGGTTGTGGAGAAATCCTGCACTGAGGCTTTACCTGGGAGCCCCATCTCTCCTGGGACAGGCCTGACCTCATTTGCATCCTCCTCCTCTGCAGCTGTCTGCCCCCTGCTTGTCCCCTCAGTAGCCACACCTGAGGACAACAGGTTCCAGCATGCTTGCTGGCCACACCCTAAGGCCTCAGCACAGCTGGCCCGAATGACCCCCCCCTTGAGGGGAGAGGCACACATTACATCCCCCACCCCCACATCCCCATCAACAGGCATGTTATGAACATTCACAGTATCAACAGGGGTGGACATGGCATCACATTCTGGGGATCGGACCTCGGGGTGTCAGCGGCCACGTACTTAGACACAAGCCGACCCCGGTCCGTCCCAAGCAAAACACTGACAGGGATATTTGAGGATACCCCCCACCTCCCCTACTCCTCGACCGGCGCCCCAGTCCAAATAGACCTTGGCGCCGGGCAGCGCCGGTTCTACTCCTCCAATCCCAGGAGACAGTAATGGATCTCCCGGGCAACAAATCATGGTGTGTGACCAGTTCAGGCCATACCAGTCTTTTCAGCGCCGGTGTCTGAGTCCCATGGCCACGGCCTGGCCCACGGTGACTGGTTGCAAATTGTCAAGGGACCTCCCACCACCCCCACCCACACACAACACAGTGGACGGTTTCCGGATCGGCGACTGGGACGGGTCCCTCGGGCGCTGGGGACACATAGCTTTGAAGTGTCCTGGCTGCTTACACAGGTGGCAAAGTCGGGGTTCCCCCACTGACGTGGAAAGTGTAGCAGGGTCTGGTGCCCACTTGGGCCTAGGGGCAGGGGTAGCAGGTGTTGTGTGCGTCTTACCCCCTCTCCAGCCAACAAGTTTCTGGGCCTCTGAAGTCCTGTTGTTGGTGTATTCATCGGCCAGGGCTGCTGTTGCGGAGGCCTCCTTTGGCTTTCAGTCGTGGAGGTACTGCTGTAGGTACTCCGGGCAATTCCACAAGAACTTCTCTGTGGCGATGAGCTCCTTCAGCTGCTGGATGGTGGTGAGCTCCAATACTGTGGTCCATTGGTCGACCGCTCTCAGCAAGGCCCGCATGTGATCGGCCCAGCTCTGGGTAGAACCCCTCTGCAAACTACAGAGTTTTTTTCTGGTATGTCTCAGGGGTCAGGTGGAACTGCCTGACCAGAGCCTGTTTGATGTCCTCATAGCTCAGGATGGTCTCGCTGGGCAGGTACCCAAAGATTTCCATGGCTTTTCCCCTGAGACGTGGCATGAGGAATATGACCCACTGGTCCTCCCGCAGCTGGTACTGATGGAAGGCCGTCTCAAATGCCAACAGGAAAGTGTCCAAGTCCCCATCTTTGTCCAACAGGGAAAAGTCCTCCGCACGCAGTTTGTGAATCCGGATCTCTTGAGACTCACATCGGGCTGGAGAGGGCTGCTGGAGTTGGAGCTGGAGCTGGAGCACTTGTAGCTGGTGCTCACGCTCAGCCTGTGCTTGCTCGCGACATTCTGCAGCTTCTGCTTGCTCGCGATGCTCTGCAGCCGCCAGGAGGAGCTCAGAGGCTGCCTGGTCTCCAGCCTGGAGACGGTCAAGGGCAGCTTGTAGGAGACAAGCCTGCCCTGCTGGTGGGATGGGCAGGTGGAGTGAGGCCCACCGTGGACCTCACCTTTGGCAACTGGCTCCTTGGGGTGCTTTGGCTGTGCTCCCCCTCGCCTTGAATAAAGTCGACTTTCACCTCCTCTCGGCCCCCTATCTGGACTGCGTCTTCCCCGCCACCATTCATAGCATCGGCCATCTCCTTAGCCTTGCTTCTTGTGATGCTGGCCATCATTGCAACTGATGATTACTGACAAAGACTGCAACCTGATGCACGCACACACCTTGTTGTATTTGCACTCAGACTGTCTAGTGTTGAGCTGATCTTAGGACTCCAGCGGCAAAAGATACTGCTGGCAGTCTTTAGTGTCTGGGAGTATGGGTCTCACACACACACGTATCTCGATCCCACTTTGCTGCCACCAACATGTGAGGAATACCACGCCTCATGCCCGCTTGACATCACCTACAGTACAGACCAAAAGTTTGGACACACCTTCTCATTCAAAGAGTTTTCTTTATTTTCATGACTATGAAGGCATCAAAACTATGAATTAACACATGTGGAATTATATACATAACAAACAAGTGTGAAACAACAGAAAATATGTCATATTCTAGGTTCTTCAAGGTAGCCATCTTTTGCTTTGATTACTGCTTTGCACACTCTTGGCATTCTCTTGATGAGCTTCAATAGGTAGTCCCCTGAAATGGTCTTCCAACAGTCTTGAAGGAGTTCCCAGAGATGCTTAGCACTTGTTGCCCCTTTTGCCTTCACTCTGCGGTCCAGCTCACCCCAAACCATCTCGATTGGGTTCAGGTCCGGTGACTGTGGAGGCCAGGTCATCTGGCGCAGCACCCCATCACTCTTCTTCATGGTCAAATAGCCCTTACTTTCAAAGTTTTCCCAATTTTTTGGCTGACTGACCGACCTTCATTTCTTAAAGTAATGATGCCCACTCGTTTTTCTTTACTTAGCTGCTTTTTTCCTGCCATAATACAAATTCTAACAGTCTATTCAGTAGGAATATCAGCTGTGTATCCACCTGACTTCTCCTCAATGCAACTGATGGTACAAACCCATTTATAAGGCAAGAAATCCCACTTATTAAACCTGACAGGGCACACCTGTGAAGTGAAAACCATTTCAGGGGACTACCTCTTGAAGCTCATCAAGAGAATGCCAAGAGTGTGCAAAGCAGTAATCAAAGCAAAAGGTGGCTACTTTGAAGAACCTAGAATATGACATATTTTCAGTTGTTTCACACTTGTTTGTTATGTATATAATTCCACATGTGTTAATTCATAGTTTTGATGCTTTCAGTGTGAATCTACAGTTTTCATAGTCATGAAAATAAAGAAAACTCTTTGAATGAGAAGGTGTGTCCAAACTTTTGGTCTGTACTGTACGTCGAGCTCACGAGACGCAGTATTGTCACCTGTTACCAAAGCGTGATGTTATGCCCTCCTGGAGGAGCATGTAAAGTCAGCGTGGTACAGTTTACACAGACACCTCCTGTCCATGCGGGCACAGAGAGGAAACAAGCTGAGAGAGCCTTTTCACTGCCGCCGTGAAACAATGCTTTCTCAGCCCGGGTAATCTGCCACCAGCTTCTTGTTTGATATAAGCCTGGTCCACTAACGGAATTATATAGGGTGAGAAACCAACCCACGGTAGCTTATAACTAGGCCAAAACACGGACGTGGGCATTCGTGATCGAGATACAAGATAACACAAGATTAAATTATATATTTAATCGCCTTAAGGGTGCATTAGATAACACAATATACACTAAGAATATATAGAGTGGTCTGAGGTTACCAATACAGGTAATATGGTACAAACAGGATTAGACAGAGCACAAGTCAGTTACCGGGTAGATGAATGTTCCTTTGCTGTATTCACATGGAGGGCAGTGACGTCAGCTGGTTTCCAGGTCTCTCCAAACACATTTGCACGATGTGACCCCCTTTCAGAAAGACACGCATGCTTGCTGGCACAAGCCTTTTAACCTGTAGCCGGTCCCTCCCCTCCCGGCCTTTGGGAGGGGTCCACTCCCCCTATGCTGGGCTGGCAGCAAATGACCCACAAAACCCTTTAGGGTTCATAGCGCCAGACCAGAAGGTCACAGGGAGGTGGTTCTGGTCCCAATTGATCCGTCTGGGTTTCGGCTACAACTAGGGTCCAAACATGGTGCAGCTATGTGTTTTTTGTGGGGAGTTATGTATATCTCCCCTCCCAGGCATCCTAGCATCAAGCCAGGACCACGTGGATGTTTGGCTTTGCCCCAGGATCGCAAAAAGATAACCGAATTATGCCTGAGATGGACGGACGATTCGTAATGTCGGTGCCAACATGTCTGTGGGAAAGTAATAGATCTGGTCCAGGGCTGAGACCTCCTGCAGGGAGTTTTCCTGCTACATCCTCCAGGTGCCTGTCAGCTGGAAGAGGTGTGAATTTATCAACCTGGGGTCTCCTTAAAGCAGTGCTTCTCAGGGGGGCACCAGGCTCCGTAAAGGGGGGCTCGTTCAGGGCCGGCCTTTGGGGTGTGCGGGCTGTGCGGCCGCACAGGGCGCCATAGCAACAGGGGCGCCGGGCGGTCGTCAGCTCGCAGTGTAATATGCGGCAGGGAGATGAGCGCTTCCATTGTGGAAGCGCTCATCTCCCGTCTGATCAGAGGCCGGCGCAGGCGCTGGACGCGATGTACGGAGCGGGGGCCGGGGGAGGGACTGGGAGGAGGAGCTGGGGGCCGGCAATAGCGGTGGGGTCACTGTACTATAGCCCCGCCCCACCGCTCCCTCCGGTATACTAATATAAAATGTATTATTGAATTAAAAGTTATTAAACATGCCCCCCTCACTCCTAATAGTACTGTATATCCGAATTTCTTCTGTATAATGCCGGCAGGCAGGCCGGGCGGCCGGCGCATCCCTCAGTGATGTCACGTGCCTGCGCCGCCTGCTTTATGAATGAAGCAGGCGGCGCAGACAAGTGACGCTACTGAGGGACGCGCCAGCCGCCCGGCCCGCCTGCCGGCATTATACAGAAGAAATTCGGATATACGGTACTATTAGGAGTGAGGGGGGCATGTTTAATAACTTTAAACGGCGGCGGCGGGCACACGGAATCTGTGGATGGCACAGTTAAGGGGTGGGGGTCTGTGGATGGCACTGTTATGGGCTGGGGGGGCACTGTGGATGGCACTGTTATGGGGTGGGGGGTCTGTGGATGGCACATATATAACAGTGCCAGCCACAGATCCCCCCATAAGTGTCCGTCATCCACAGATCCCACCATAAGTGTCCGTCATCCACAGATCCCACCATAAGTGTCCGTCATCCACAGATCCCCCCATAAGTGTCCGTCATCCACAGATCCCCCCATAAGTGTGTGTCCGATCCACATTTCTTTCTTTTTTTATTCTCTTATACGTTAATAAGGATACAGTGTTATGCAGAGGTGTACTTATAACAATTTTATAGACAAATGATACTATTTACAGTCGCGCCGGGGGCGTGAAATGTTTTCTTCTTCCTAGGGGGGGCATGACAGAAAATAATTGAGAAGCACTGCCTTAAAGCCTGGACCCCTGGGGAGTTTCCTCCCTTGCTATCTGACAGCAGATGGCTGGGGGGTGAGAACATATTTTGCATGTACACTGACTGTGTACATGCAAAAGGTGAGTCAAATGAAAATCAGGGCTGCCAGTAAATGATAATCCATATTCCTCACACCATACATTTCAATGGGGCCGCAAAAGATGCTGACAGCACACCGTGTGCTGTCTGCATCTGTACTTCCATGGCCCCACAAAATAGATAGAACTCATCCTATTTTTGTCCGCAGAGGCAATTCTATCATAGGGCTGACAATTCTGTTCTGCAAAATGCTGAACGCACATGGCCAGTATCTGTGTTTTGCGGATCCGCAATTTGCGGACTGCAAAATCAGATATGGTCATCTGAATGAGCCCTAAGTCTGGGTTGTGCAGTGACATAAGATCAGTCTGTGCAGATTTCCACAAACCACCGACACAGGTCTCCCCTCAGCTTCTAACTGCCCCTCTCAGGGGTAACAGTCCCAGACGCTCTCAACCGCTCTCCTGTAGTTGTGTCTCTAACCTTGATCTCAGTCTTCTCATCTCTCTGTTTAGATGCTGCTCTCCTTGATGACTCTCCTCTCAGTGATCTCTCTGCAATCAATCCAGACTCTCCCCGCATCACTTTCCATAACAGTTCCTCACAGCCTTCCTCCATGTCAATAGCAAGCTCCACCCCCTCCTTTGTAGCCCTTTCTACAATGTCTGACTCAGGCTGTCTGAGCATGCTCAGTACACTCCGTCACAATAGTAATATATTCATTCTATATAGATAGATGCATAAAACATAAAACCAACCTCGTTACATACCATACATAGTAAACAGTGGAATACAGGGTATACAAATAATAGAATAGTCTGCAGTATATACTACAGACATGTAAACCCCTCTTAAACTTGAGTAAGGTTGTTAAATCTACTGTCAAAGAGACTTTGTGGCATATAAACATATTCAATTAGATGTGGCATATGTACATTTTGACTTAGATAAGCCTATCTCTTGCAGATGACAATGGTGTATTTTTGTCCCATTTTGTCAATGAGTCTGACTCTCCAGCTGACAGCATCCTATGCGTGGACAGGGAGTCAGTTTCTCCATTTATTTCTATGGTAGCCTCAATGTCAGTCTTATAGGAAAGAATGGAGAAACTGACTTCATGTCCCACATAAAATACTGTGTCAGCAGGGGTGGAGCTAAAGGCTCATGGGCCCTGTTGCAAGAGTTTAGCTTGCCCCCCCCCCCCCTTCCCTCAGTACTTTGTGGCAAGGGGCAGGGGTGCAGGTAAAAATTGAAATGCCACCCCCCCCCCATGTCAAATTCTCCACCTAACCCTTTCACTCCAGTCCTACTGTTAAAGGGGTTGTCCTCTTTTTACTACTGATGACCTATCCTCAGAATAGGTCATCAATATCAGATCGGTGGGGGTCCTATCCCCTGCATCCTTGCCGATCAGATGTTTGAAGAGAAGGCAGCGCTCATATGAGAGCTGCTTTCTCTGCTCGGTTTACCTGCTCGCTGCAGCAATTGCAGTGGTGAGCAGTGTAATTACAAGTATGGTTTCCCCATTCAATTCTATGGGACAGCTCTGTCTTTTCAAGTAAATACTAAAGAGTCATCCCATAGAAGTGAATGGGGACCCCATACTTCTAATAACTCACCGCTGCAGTGCTTGTATGAAAGCTGCCTTCTCTTCAAACAGCTGATTGGCGGGGGTGCCAGGAGTCAGATCCCTGCCAATAGGATATTGATGACCTATCCTGAGGATAGGTCATCAATAGTACAAAAGCGAACAACCCCTTTAAAGACTTACTTGGGAAACATTACATACAGAGCTACAGAACATACAGGAGAATACAGCGACACATATGTACCTCTTACATCCAGTGATGTCTCCTCTGATGTAGACGTTCTCTTTCCTCATCTTCTCCTTTCAGACCAGACAGTCATGATGATTTCTTTCAGCCATCTCTTCTCTCTGCAGTGTTTAACAAATAGACATCTTAGTTTCCTACTTTTCCATCATACTCCCACCTTCTGAATACCCCATCCTGCCACCCCCAATACTGTGCCCACTTTACTCCCCAATACTATACTGCAGAAACAGACCAGCTGAAAATACTGTTACCACACAGATAGTGCCCCCTTCAACAATTATTGGCACACAGTACCCTGGCAAATGGTATTCAACATTAATAGTGTAACCATAATGTCCCCCAAAAATAATAGTGCTAAGCTCTGCCAAGTGCCCCCCACAGTATTAGTTAGAGATGAGTGAAGTTTACAAAACTTCTTCGCCGAATTTCACAAAGAAATTTGTGACTAATTACTTTGTCAAGAAGCGCATTTATTTGTAAGTAGCGTGTGCAATGAGATAAAAAAAAAATATAGGGTTTTCAGAGGTTAATCAGTTAAAAAAAAAAAAAGATTACCTTATCCATTTGAGTGTGAAGAGGGCACCGTGGCCACCTTGATTGAAGACTGTGTAAAATCTCACGCTGGCCGACGTGGTGACGTCATACGTCACCACACATGAGATTTCACATAGGATCTTCAATCAAGATGGCCACAATAGCCTCTTCGCGCTTAAATGAATGAGGTATGATTTTTTTTTTACCGCAAAATGTATTCGTTACCACGATGCACAAGGACATTTGCCTTTGCGGCAAATCTAATTTTCCTTGAAATTCAGATCGAAGTCCACTTCAAATGACTGGTTTTCAAGCTTTACTTTAAAGTATTGCTAAATAAAAGGAGTTCATCTTCTCATAGCAACTGGAATAAGTTATTTATGTTGTGATGATGACAAAATTTGCCTCTGGGCTGAGCAGAGTATAATGACTTTGGTGACATGGCTGGCCCCCCGTTTTTTAAACCCTCAGATGCCGCATTCATCACTGATCACGGCAGCTGAGATAAAAAATATAGGGGTTTCTAGGGGTTAATCGGTTAAAAAAAAGAATAAATACTCACTTTATCCATTTGAGCGTGGAGAGGCCGCCACAACCATCTTGATTGAAGGTCACCGTACAAAAGATTTTACGCTGGTTCTTCAATCAAGATGGCTGTAGCAGATTCTTCATGCTCAAATGGATAAGGTGAGTATTTTTTTTTTTTTTACCGCCATTTCAGGCAAAATTGATTCGGTACCATGAAGCACAAGGAAAATTTGGCTTTGCAGTGAATTAAATTTTTCCTGAAATTCGATCGAAGTCCACTTCGGATACTTCGATTTGCTCACCACTAGTAATAGTGCTCCCAAAAGTCCCAAGAATAGAAATAATTATCTGTCAGAGTGCATAGTATTAACAGTGCCCCAATAGTAATAATACCCCCACTGTGCCCATACTAGTAATCATGTTCCCTATAGGTCCCCAATCCCCAGTACTAATACTTCTCCCTATAATGTGTGCCAGTAGAAAAAATACCCCCTAATGTGTGCCAGTATAAAGACTACCCACTCATAATGTGCGTCAGTGCAACTACTCCCTTATAATGTGTGCCAGTACAAAAAATACACCCTTATATTGTGCACCAGTAGGAAAAAATTCCCCCCTTAACTATCAGATCAGACCCCTATATCAGATCCTCAGATCAAACTCCATATCAAACCTTAGATGAGACCCCCCATCAAAGACCTCAGATTAGACCCCCCTTTAGAACTTTATGTCAGACTCCATATCAGACCCCAGTTTCAGACCTGAGATCAGACCCCCATTAGACCTCCATGTCAGAAACCCCCATATCAGAACTCAGACCAGACCGCCATTAGACCTTTTCAGACCTCCCATGTATCAGACCTCAGATCAGACCCACAATAGACCTCCATGTCAGAGACCCCAATATCAGACCTCAGATTAGACTCCAATTAGCTCTGCATGTCAGACCCCCACATATCAGACCTCAGAACAGGACCCATGAGACCTCTCAGACCCCCCCATATCAGACCTCAGATCAGACCACCATTAGAGCTCCATGTCATACCCAACCCAATATCAGACCTCAGATAAGACACCCATGAGGCCTCCAGAACCCCCCATATCAGACTTCAGATCAGACTTTAAAATAAATAAATTAACTTACCTCTCCTGCTCCGCCGCCACTCTCCAGGTCCGACGGTCTCTCAGGCTCTCTTGTCTTCTTGTGTGCTGTTTTTATTTATTTATATTATTCTGATTGCTACTATTCATATTATATATAACAGTTAGAATTAGTTGATAGTATTTGGGATATTACATGATAGAGAACATAAGGGTGCATTCAAATCACTGTTTAGCTTTATGTTTTTCCGATTCCTTAAAAGAACAAAAGAAAGGAAAAAAAAAAAGATTCCTACTTTTGAGCATCAGTTATAATCAGTTTGTGTGAGTTCCATCAGAGATCAGCTATTTAAAAAAAAAAAAAAAAAAAAAAAGTATTTTTCTCCCATCAAGAATAGTTGATCTCTTATGGAAGTGACACAAACTGATCGTAACTGATGCTCAAAATAATGGATGTTTTTTCTTTTCTGTTCTTCTGATGGATCAGAAGAACGGAAAGCTAAATGGTGATGTGAACGCACTCTTATATAAACTACATAGAGTATTAGTAATAAATGATATATTTTTTATACATATTAGGCTACATTCACACAACCGTATGTGTTTTGTGGTCCGCAAATTGCAGATCCGCAGAAAAAACGGATGACATCCGTATGGCATCTATTTTTTTTTTTGCGGATCCATTGTAACAATGCCTATCCTTGTCCGCAAAACGGACAAGAATAGGACATGTTCTATCTTTTTTGCGGGGCTACAGAACGGACATACAGATGCGGATAGCACACGGTGTGCTTTCCGCATTTTTTGCAGACCCATTGAAATGAATGGGTCCGCATCCTATCCGCAAAAAAAAATAAAAAAAATGGAATGGACACGGAAACCAAATACGTTTGTGTGAATGTGGCCTTAGACCCCTTGCAGACGACCCCGGCCTGAACTCCCAGCACTGACGGGGTTGCATAGCATTATATTGATTTATGATGCTATGTAACCCTTACAGTTATGGAATGTATTGAATAACACTGGCAGCATTATGTCAGTGTATCCAATACATTCCAGAACTGTAAGAAATACATATCATCATAAATCAATATAATGCTATGTGACCCCTGGCAGAGCTGGGAGTTCAGGCCGGGAGCTGTGCTGCAGACTCGCAGTGTGACAAACGCTCATCTGCAAGGGGCCTTAGGCTGACTTCACACTTCAGTTATTTGGTCAGTTATTTCCATCAGGTATGTGAGCTAAAGCCAGTAGTGAAGCCTCCTCACAGATAAGGTGTAATGGAAGGATTTCCTCCTGTTATCCGTTTTTGACCCGCACCTAGTTTTGGCTCACAATAACTAATGGAAATAAATGACCAAATTACTGAAGTGTGAACTCAGCCTTGGGGCTCATGCACACGAATGTATTTTCTTTCCGTGTCCATTCCGTTTTTTTGCGGACCGTATGCGGAACCATTCATTTCAATGGGTCTGCCAAAAAAACAGAAGTTAATCCGTATGCATTCCGTTTCCGTATATCCGTTCCGAAAAAGATAGCTCATGTCTTATTATTGTCCGCATTACGGACAAGGATGGTACTGTTCTATTAGGGGCCAGCTGTTCCCTTAGCAAAATACGGAATGCACACGGAAATCATCCGTGTTTTTTGCAAACTGCAAAATACATACGGTCGTGTGCATGAGCCCTTAAGAGAGTGCCTGGAAAGCCGGTTTATTTTATCTTAGACGTCTGCCTTTAATTCACTATTATTCACAGCAGAGGGCGCCCAGATCACATATAACAATTTTGATGCTGCAAATGGTTTTTGCCTTACAAGCATAAGGACATAAATGGAAAGTAAGAAAACATATACACTTATCCATTACTTATAATATCCATTAACAGCACAATTTATCTGAATTACTATTATTTACAGCATTTGCACTTTTTCAGCACTACATATGTTTATATGATGGTAATAGTTTAATGGTTACTGTATAGCGCCAAGAAATTACAGGACACTCTTAAGGACCTCTAAAACAATCTGTACTGTAAGAGAGAACACACAGCTTAAACAAATATATTTTTATTTTTCAGGAATCACAGATGGATGCATAGATGTGGTGAATACTACTTGGCTCCTCCACTGTGCTCCAACCTCTGGATGAACTCTACAGAAGAAATCTATCCACATTTGACTCCAGGAGACATACTGGTCTTTCCCTGAAAACAGTTTTGAGTTGACCATTCAATGTTTTTAGAACCAAGTTAGACATAAACAGTAATAAAGTCTCATTGCCTTCCCCACAACCATATAATTGTATTCCTTCCTAAACTGGAAACTCCCTTGTAAAACAGGAGCAAGTCCTATGTGGCTGCAAGGTCTACAAAACACACCGTCTGAGCACCAAAGTAGGAAACACATTCCTCCATCAGCAAGGGAGGCTATTGTTTTTTTTATAAATATCATTAAGAAGTTGTTTCTTCTTTAATCATATTTTCTTTTTGAAACCGCACACTTGGAAATGAACAGTTTTCCAAAATTAAGGTAAAACAAACTCATCGGCTTGAACCCGCTTGTTGATTTTCCGGGCCAGGTTTCTCCTTTTAGCACATCAGTGGTGCTTTGAGAAAATAATATGAAAGGCACGTTGACATAAATATAGGACCAAAGCTCAAGTAAATATTGATAGGTGTGTGCTTAGATGTCTGGATTTCAAATATTTTAGGCACTACCTGCTGCTAAATAGGAAAGTCACAAAGAGACTAGAACCAATTTGTGTTTGTCAAAGAAATGACCAGCTTGGAAAGGGATTTTATTGAACTTCAAAAATGTTAATAAACTGTCAGTAGAAATCGGTGTACAGATTAGCAAATTTCTTGTATATTTTTTCAGGTCCTATTTTCGCAAATCGGTCATCAGATTTGATTCAGGCCTGTATAAATTTGACCAAAATAAAAAATGCCCAATTGCCCTGAAAAGTCATGTATGACACTTTAGGTTCTCCTAGGACAGTGGTGGGCAAACTTTTTTGTCAACTGAGCCAAATATCGCCAAAACCACGATTGAAATTTCTTTTGAGAGCCACATTTTTAAAACCTAAAATATATAGGAAGGAAGCGAATGCTGAAGCGAATGGGTCCATGATGTGCGCTGCGGTGTTCTGTCTCTGGCAGATTTCACTGCCCGGGAAGTTTTCAATACCCCTCGTCACTTCCTCCTCGTTCCGACGTCTACTCTGGAAGGAGGTGCGTACTGCCGGCCCTACTGTGATGCGCGTGCGCTAATACTAGTTATCTTGCCTGTGGGACGCATTTACGTTCCACAAAGCAAGAGAGGGCGTGTTCGCTAACTAGTATTAGCGAACGCGCATCACAGTAGGCCCTAGCCGCATTGAAGGGTCTAAAGAGCCGCTTGTGGCTCGCGAGCCGCACTTTGCCGACCACTGTCCTAGGACTGTATCCACCCCTTTCAAGCCAGACAGCTTTAGGCTACTTTCACACTTGCATTTCCATTTTCTGATATTGAAATCAGTCATAGGATCTCAATACCGGAAAAAAAAAACGCTTCCGTTTTGTTCCCATTCATTGTCAAAATGTAACTGAACAGAACGGAATGCTCCAAAAAGCATTCTATTCCATTCTCATACCGGAGAGCAAACCGCAGCATGCTGTGGTTTGCTTTCCGTCGTGGGATGCGGAGCAAGACGGATCCGTCATGACACAATCGAAAACGGATCTGTCCCCCATTGACTTTTAATGGAGTTCATGATGGATCCGTCTCGGCTATGTTAAAGATAATACAATCGGATCCATTCATAACGGATGCAGATGGTTGTATTCGTAATGGAAGCGTTTTTGCTGAACCCTGCCGGATCCAGCAAAAACACTAGTGTGAAAGTAGCCTAAGTAATGTCAAAGTGATGGCAACATATATGGCTATGGGTAAACGAATGCTAGCTGGTAAGATGTGCCCCCGTAGATGCCCCCCAATAATGTGCCAGTAACAAGTGCCCCCATAGATGCCCGCCAATCATGTGCCAGTAACAAGTGCCTCCATAGATGCCCCCCAATCATGTGCCAGTAACAAGTGGCCCCAATCATGTGCCAATAACAAGTGCCCCATAGATGCCCCCAATCATGTGCCAATAACAAGTGCCCCCATAGATGCCCCCCAATCATGTGCCAGTAACAAGTGCCTCCATAGATTCCCCCCAATCATGTGCCAGTAACAAGTGCCCCCATAGATGCCCTCCAATCATGTGCCAGTAACAGGTGCACCCATAGATGCCCCCCAATTATGTGCCAGTAAAAGGTGCCCCCATGGATGCCCCCCCCCAATCATGTTCCAGTAGTAGTACCATATAAAAAAATAAACATTTACACTTACCTTCATCGTGCCTCCTCTGGCATGTGTCCCGCGTTGTACGGCCCAGGCGGCACGATGACGTCATAGCGCCGTCTACACCGGCCTCTGATAGGATGCAGGCCTAGTGCCTGCAGCCTATCAGAGGAACAGGGAAGGGAGACGCCTCTCCCTCCCCTGCCTTGCCACAGCACTTCCATCTGTATCGCTGTCCTGAGGAACGCGATACAGATGACTATGGAGATGAGCGCTTCCACAATGGAAGCGCTCATCTCACTGTGCCCTGCAGCCGCCCCCCACGTCACCAGTGGGGCTCAAGAGGCAGCTGCCTTTGGGCCCCCCAGGAACAACTGGGCCTGGGACAGCTGCCCCTTTTTCCCCCCCGAGTTAAATACGGCCCTGTCCATGTTGACCCTTTAGGTACCTGGAAGGCTCTGAGGCTTGTGACAAAAACTATACACTGGCCAACCTGCTGATTATGTCACACAGTATATAACACACAGTGTTTAATATAATTACAGCATATCTTCGTCATTGTGCCAATTTAGAAAGGGCTCATTGTTTCCGTTGCCTCAATATCCTTAGTTGCAATGGTCCATAACTGGGTGGCTTGCAACCTCCAGCTTTGTGGCTTGCTAGAATGTGTCAAATTACCAACTAAAATTTGTGAAAATGTCTGTAATTTAATAATTTATTCTTCCTTTATGCTTAAAATTTCTCTTCTTGTTTTTTTTATTTTGTTTAGTGTGGTTCAGGACTTCCACTCAAAGCTGACTAGGTTGAGGGCCTCTGCTCTATTGGCCTTTTGATGGTATCATATTTATATGGTATCATATTTATATCAAATCCATGGTATCCTTAAATACACTGACATTTGGCAAATCTCCCCCTATGATCTGAGCACAAGTAATACTGCTGTGAAGCAAGGAAGCTATTAGGAATTCAATTCTATGTGGTTAGCCTCAGAGCCACTACAGACCAATGTACTCTGTCTATAGGTTGCAAGCTATGGCTGACTTAAAACAGACTATGTCCTGTTGATGCACTACAGCTATTTTACGTACAGCCTGCTAATGACAATATCATTAGGAAACTACCCAAAAAGCAATTCTTTGATATTTTAGGCAGGCTGTCTACAAACAGGAAGAACCTTTGAACTGCTTAGGGGGGTATGTTCCAACTAACAAATACATTTAGAAGTTGGAGTATGCCTTGCAGTTAGGTTTTCTGTACCCCGGAGTGCAATTATGCTTTGTGCCAATGCTACCCCGTATCAATCAGAAACATCAAAACAATTTACACATAGTTTACATTCATATAGTAAAAAATACTTTTCCTTGCCTTTAATATAAGAGTAAACTCCACACTTCAGGTTTCTCTCAGTTATGATACGAGTAAATGTATTCTTGCTGAATTTCATTTTTGCTTACCATACTGATTCCTACAGAATGCATGTGGGTGTAAGAATTTGCAATATCAATAACAATTTTATGTACTTAAAGGGACACTAAACCAGAATCCAAACAAATAAAAGGAACAACGTATAAATCTTATATAATTGCCTTATTTTTCTTGCTCCTTTTCTGTTCTATATCACAATTGTAGACCACCTCTCTCTTCACCCTCTGATACTAGTACACATGAGACAGGAAGTTTAGGAGGAGGGGTTGGGTTTATGCTTCATATTTTGCATACAAAGAGAGTGTACCTATTTTCTTGGAGTTCCAGACATGATGCCAATAGTATAAGTAGTAGTACACATAATAACATCAGCCAGCTGTACTTTACTGACTCACTTAAGCAACAGTAAAGGCGTTTTTGTGGCAGAAGCAATGTTACTTATACAGTGTCAGAATCAGTATATGGGAGAGAAGGGATGCAAATGAGCTCTTAACAAGCTTTGCCTCTAATGCCACCAGATGTAAGGCAGCTATCCTATAAGTCAATGTTCAACTCTTAAAATAAGCCTTGAGACATGACTTGGATATTAAATAAGCCAGCACCTCATCTGCAGACAGCTGTTTCGGGGTGATTGCCCCTCATCAGTGCAGAGCAGAGAGTACTGGCTTAACTGGGTAGGAGGCCTGTGTCCAGGGGGAACTAACTCTCCTTAGGGAGAGACCACCTTAATCAGTGGTCTCTCCCTTAATCAGTGGTCGCTCATTGCTATAATGATAGTCTATGGTGTTGCACTGCGACATGTGACATGCTGCGACTTTGACTGGACAGTTGAAAAAAATCCATCCAAGATGGATTTTTCTGCAACTGTCGCGTCGCAGCCACAGCATGTCACATGTCGCAGTGCAACACCATAGACTATCATTATAAAAATTGTCGCGCGACATTGGTGCGAACTCAATGTCACGCGACACATGTATCAGTGCAGTTGTGCCCTATGTGTCGTGCGACTAAAGCTGACTTATAGCAGTGAAGAAAAATGGCTCGGTTGTTATGGAAACCTGGAGTAAAACTGTGTGTATGTGGAGACTAAGGGCCTGTGAGCTTCTATTGGCTGATAAGGGACATGTGACCATGTGTATGGCAATTGGGTTATGAAGAGAAAGACCAGCAGGCTTGTATTGGCAAATGCAGGTCTTTTTTTGGGAATATCTCAGGAACGGTACGTCTTAGAGAGCTGTGACCCCCACACGATTTATATACCAAGTTTTGTTGAAATCGATGGTTGCGTTTTTGAGTGATTGCGGAACATACATACACACATATATACGTCCTTCTTTATATATATAGATTTTTAAAGAATTTTTGGTGATGTTATTTTAAATTTTCTATTTCAATATCTATATTTAAAGAAAAACCATGACATTCTGCAGTTTTTACACTGGCCACTATGCCCAATAATAGGTGCCACTTCTTGGTCTGTACATATCACTTTACTGCATTTATCTTCTTATCTCTACACAGAGGTGATATCATCACAGGCAGGATTAGAATGACAGATAAGACAGAATCCACCATTCACAATAGGTGATTGTAAAAGCTTATCTTTCATCAATAGTATTACACAGCATGCAAGCACAGTCAAGACATTTGTGTGGAAAATGAAACTGTATAGCAAAGTATAACAATGAAAACAATCAGGTCATTGTCAAGTGTGGAGGTATAAAATCCTATCGAGCCTCATGTGGCTCTTAATCATAGCATAAAACTAACACAATTAGAGCTTTTTATCTGCATCCCTGGGGTCTAGGTGGTCTAAGGCAGTAAATGGGTTACTGTCAACATCCCTGGTGATCTGGGGAAGTAAAGAGGTTAATGTCAATATATTTTCTGTAATAGTGTTTATGTCATTAGTATTCATGGTGCTCTAGGGCCAGTATAACTAGCAGCCTAGGGCAGTGAAAGGGTTAATGGCAGTGTTATTATTCTAGAGCATTGAAGGGGTGAATGTCAGCATATCGGGTGGTCCAGGGATTAATATCAGTATTCCTAGTGGTGTAGAGGTGTGAATGCTTTAATGTCAATATAGCTGGTGGTCTAGGGCAGTGAGGGGGCTAATTCCAGTATCCCTGGTTATCTAGGGAAGGGAAGGGGATAATGTAAGGAGAGGCTTGAGAGATACTGGTGACTTCTTAATTAGGGTTGATGTAACTGAGATTTCAATTTTTATGCAATTTCAATATTAGCAGCTTACATAGTTTACATAGGACATGACAGCTGTCAGGGAAAAATTGTGAATAATCACTTATCAGTTCTGGGAAAATTAGATTTGTGATGGAATCGGATATTATTTTGACTAAAATTATTTAATTATTAGTTTTGGTAAGGATTTTTTAATGCATCTACAATGATCCTCAGTGGGGTCACCTGTAGCACCAAGTTACGCCAACATCTTCATGTCATTGATGAGGCACTGTGGATTTAGTAATCAGATTTTATCATGTTTACAATATGTGGATGACGTATTTCTGTTGTGTGAAAAGTATCACTTGATCAGTTTGTCAGCTGTCTTAATGAGTGGCAAGGTTTTATTAAGTACACATTAGAAAAACATCCGGTACGTATACACCACATGGATATAAAGGTGAAGGCAGATATGAACATTAATCAGAAGGTCACTACTTTGTTTTCAAAACTGTCAGATAGGTACAACTTGTTGAGATGTGACAGTATAACATGCCCCACAGGTTTTTAATGAAATTCCTAAGGTACTATTCACACGTTTGAGGAGAATTTCAGTAATGAATATGAAAGTAAAATACAGGCAGATAAGACAGTGAAAAATTTGTAGAAAAATGATACTCTAGAAAGGAGGTTACAAAGACAGCTTTAGAACTAAGCGGGTCATTTCAAAAAGGATCCAAAAACAGAGCCTGGGAACTATAGGCCGGTAAGTTTAACATCTGTTGTGGATAAACTGTTTGAAGGTTTTCTGAGAGATGCTATCTTAGAGCATCTCAACGGAAATAAGCAAATAACGCCATATCAGCATGGCTTCGTGAGGGATCGGTCATGTCAAACTAATTTAATCAGTTTCTATGAGGAGGTAAGTTCTAGACTTGACAGCGGCGAATCAATGGATGTCGTATATCTGGACTTCTCCAAAGCATTTGACACTGTACTACATAAAAGGTTAGTATATAAAATGAGAATGCTTGGACTGGGGGAAAATGTCTGTATGTAGGTAAGTAACTGGCTGAGGGATAGAAAACAGAGGGTGGTTATTAACGGTACACACTCAGATTGGGTCACTGTCACTAGTGGGGTACCTCAGGGGTCAGTATTGGGCCCTATCCTCTTCAATATATTTATTAATGATCTTCTAGAAGGCTTGCATAGTAAAGTATCAATTTTCGCAGATGACACTAAACTGTGTAAAGTAATTTACACTGAAGAAGACAGTATACTACTACAGAGGGATCTGGATAGATTGGAGGCTTGGGCAGATAAGTGGCAGATGAGGTTTAACCCCTTAAGGACACAGCCATATTTCACCTTATGACCAGGCCATTTTTTGCAAATCTGACCAGTGTCAATTTAAGTGCTGATAACTTTAAAACGCTTTGACTTATCCAGGCCATTCTGAGATTGTTTTTTCGTCACATATTGTACTTCATGACACTGGTAAAATGAAGTAAAAAAAAATATTTTTTTTGCACAAAAAAAATACCTAATTTACCAAAAATTAGGAAAAATTAGCAAATTTCAAAGTTTCAGTTTCTCTACTTCTGTAATACATAGTAATACCCCCAAAAATTGTGATGACTTTACATTCCCCATATGTCTACTTCATGTTTGAATTATTTTGGGAATGATATTTTATTTTTTGCGGATGTTACAAGACTTAGAAGTTTAGAAGCAAATCTTGAAATTTTTCAGAAATTTACAAAAACCCCAATTTTTAGGGACCACTACAGGTCTGAAGTCACTTTGCGAGGCTTACATAATAGAAACCGCCCAAAAATGACCCCATTCTATAAACTACACCCTTCAAGGTATTCAAAAATGATTTTACAAACTTCGTTAACCCTTTAGGTGTTGCACAAGAGTTATTGGCAAATGGGGATGAAATTTTAGAATTTCATTTCTTTGCCAAATTTTCAATTTTAACCCATTTTTTCCACTAACAAAGCAAGGGTTAACGACCAAACAAGACTGTATCTTTATTGCCCTGACTCTGCCGTTTACAGAAACACCCCATATGTGGGGCGTAGAGTGAAAGGTGCGCCGTTTGGTTTTTGGAAGGCAGATTTTGCTGGACTGGTTTAGTTACACCATGTCCCATTTGAAGCCCCCCTGATGTCCCCTAGAGTAGAAACTCCATAAAAGTGACCCCATCTAAGAAACTACACCCCTCAAGATATTCAAAACTGATTTTACAAACTTTGTTAACCCTTTAGGTGTTGCACAAGATTTAATGGCAAATTGAGATAAAATTTCAAAATTTCCCTTTTTTGGCAGATTTTCCATTTTAATATTTTTTTTTCCAGTTACAAAGCAAGGGTTAACAGCCAAACAAAACTCATTATTTATGGCCCTGATTCTGTAGTTTACAGAAACACCCCATATGTGGCCGTAAACTACTGTATGGCCACACAGCGGGGCGTAGCTTGAAAGGTGCGCCGTTTGGTTTTTGGAGGGCTGATTTTGCTGGACTGGTTTTTTGACACCATGTCCCATTTGAAGCCCCCCTGATGCACCCCTAGAGTAGAAAATCCAAAAAAGTGACCCCATTTTAGAAACTACGGGATAGGGTGGCAGTTTTGTTGGTACTAGTTTAGGGTACATATGATTTCTGGTTGCTCTATATTACACTTTTTGTGCGGCAAGGTAACAAGAAATAGCTTTTTTAGCACAGTTTTTTTTTGTTGGTATTTACAACATTCATCTGACAGGTTAGATCATGTGGTAATTTTATAGAGCAGGTTGTCACGGACGCGGCAATACCTAATATGTATACAGTTTTTTTTATTTATGTGAGTTTTACACAATGATTTCATTTTTAAAACAAAAAAAATGTTTTAGTGTCTCCATAGTCTAAGAGCCATAGTTTTTTCAGTTTTTGGGAGATTATCTTAAGTAGGTTCTCATTTTTTGCGGGATGAGATTACGGTTTGATTGGCACTATTTTGGGGTGCATATGACCTTTTGATCGCTTGCTATTACACTTTTTGTGACGTAAGATGACAAAAAATGGCTTTTTTTATACCATTTATATTTTTATTTTTTTACGGTGGTCACCTGAGGGGTTAGGTCATGTGATATTTTTATAGAGCCAGTCGATACGGATGCGGCGATACCTAATATGTATACTTTTTTTTTATGTAAGTTTTACACAATGATTTCATTTTTGAAACAAAAAAAAAACATGTTTTAGTGTTTCCATAGTCTAAGAGCCCTAGTTTTTTCAGTTTTTGGGCGATTATCTTGGGTAGGGTATGATTTTTGCGGGATGAGATGACGGTTTGATTGGCACTATTTTGGCGTACATGCAACTTTTTTGATAACTGTTATTACCTTTTTTGGGAAGTAAGGTGGGCAAAATTTCAATTTCATCATAGTTTTATATTTTTTATTTTTATGGCGTTCACCGTTCGGGTAAAGTAACTTGACCGTTTTATAGATCAGGTCGTTACGGATGCGGCTATACCAAACATGTGTGGGGAATTTAATTTTTTTTTCATTTTTAATCAGTGACAGTGATAAATGTGTTTATTATTTTTACTTATTTTTTCACTTTTTTTTACTTTTTTTTTTACCCAGACCCACTTGGTTCTTGAAGATCCAGTGAGTCTGATGTCTGTATAATACAGTACAGTACACTATATAGTGTTTTGTACTGTATTTTACTTACACTTTGTCTGAACAGATCTATGCCTTTAGCACAGATCTGTTCAGCACCATGGACAGCAGGATGCCTGAGAAGGCGTCCTGTTGCCATGGGAACCTTCCCCGTCTGCTCAGTTGTGGCCAGAACTGCGCAGACGGGGAAGGGTAAGGAGGGGGGCTGTCTGGGGGCTCTCTCCCTCTCCATCGGGGGGCTGCAAAGGCACAGCAGCCCCCCGATGGGAGAGGGAGGGAGCTCCCTGAGCTGTTAACCTTTTCCATACAGCGGTCCGTACGGACCGCGGTATGGAAAGGGTTAAATGGCTGACATCGCATCATAGATGTCAGCCGTTTATACCAGGGTGTCAGCAATGTGCTGACACCCTGGTATACCCACTGTACACCAACGATTATTCAAGGGGAGGCGGGCGGAGGATCGCGATCCCGCCTGCCGCACCGCCCGCCTCCCGCACCACCCGCTCCGCCCACAACCCCCCCCTGCACCTCCCGCCGCCATCAAATCATTCAGGGGTGCAGGGGGGGTGAAACATATATAGTTTAGGCATACTAAAGTTTCTGATCCCCGCAGTCAGGGACCGCGGGGATAAGAAACTGCAAAAAGCGCAACAAACCGCAGGTCTGAATTGACCTGCGGTTTGTTGCGATCGCCGACATGGGGGGGTCACGGGACCCCCCTGTGCATTTAGCCGAGGTGCCTGCTCAATGATTTGAGCAGGCACGGGGTTCCGATCACCGCCCGCCGCGCGGCGGTGATCGAAAATACACAGGGCGTACATGTACGCCCTGTGTCCTTAAGTACCAGGACACAAGGGCGTATCTGTAAGCCCTATGTCCTTAAGAGGTTAACACTGACAAATGTAAAGTTATGCACATGGGAAGGAATAATGCAAGTCACCCGTACATACTAAATGGTAAAACACTCGGTAACACTGACATGGAAAAGGATCTAGGAATTTTAATAAACAGCAAACTAAGCTGCAAAAACCACTGTCAGTGGTCAAAAGGGGCATAGATGCCCGTGATGAGAACATAGTCCTACCACTTTACAAATCGCTAGTCAGACCACACATGGAGTACTGTGCACAGTTTTGGGCTCCTGTAAACAAGGCAGACATAGCAGAGCTGGAGAGGGTCCAGAGGAGGGCAACTAAAGTAATAACTGGAATGGGGCAACTACAGTACCCTGAAAGATTATCAAAATTAGGGTTATTCACGTTAGAAAAAAGACGACTGAGGGGAGATCTAATTAATATGTATAAATATATCAGGGGTCAGTACAGAGATCTATCCCATCAGCTATTTATCCCCAGGACTGTGACTGTGACGAGGGGACACCCTCTGCGTCTGGAGGAAAGAAGAAGGTTTGTACACAAACATAGAAGAGGATTCTTTACGGTATGAGCAGTGAGACTATGGAACTCTCTGCCTGAGGAGGTGGTGATGGTGAGTACAATAAAGGAATTCAAGAGGGGCCTGGATGTATTTCTGGAGCGTAATAATATTACAGGCTATAGCTACTAGAGAGGGGTCGTTGATCCAGGGAGTTATTCTGATTGCCTGATTGGAGTCGGGAAGGAATTTTTATTCCCCTAAAGTGGGGAAAATTGGCTTCTACCTCACAGGGTTTTTTTTTTTGCCTTCCTCTGGATCAACTTGCAGGATGACAGGCCGAACTGGATGGACAAATGTATTTTTTCGGCCTTATGTACTATGTTACTATATTTATTAAACAGAAATACGCCTATATTAGGCATATTTCTGGCACAGACCTGTCCCCCGTTCATGCCAGGTCTAAAAAAGTGGACGTAGCACGGGCAAGAAAAGGGATGGGCCAGTAGGCCCGACTCATTTACCATTTTCTACGCCGGTTTTAGGGTGTAGAAAATGGTCTAAATGTAAGACAGCTAGGAAGCTGTCTTACATTTAGAAGCGGCGGTGGATGAGCTGAAGTTATGTAGAGGCCGGCGCCTCTTCATAACTGCGGTGCATACCCCGCCAGTGCAGCGTTTTATTAAGACCAGTGTCTAAAACGCCGGTCTTAATAAATGTGCCCCTAAGTCTTCATGTGTGGTGTTAAGAAGTACAGTAAAAAAGAGAGGGAAAGATGGCAGATGTATCTTCAGATCTACCCATGACCATTCACAGATGATTAAAAGTGTAATTTACAAATATTGGGGAATGTTACTTAGAAACAGTAAATACAGGCATCTGATTACCCCAGATTTATATATAGAAAAGGGACGAATCAATATACAGTATCAGGGCAGATTTTTTGAAACAAACCTTTTTTAAATACATCCAAAGAAGGGACATTTGCTTCATTATTTTCAAAATTAGGTTATTTAGGGAGAAAATGTATGTCAGCATTCATAGCCATTTCCCACCATGTCAAGACAGTAGCAGGAAGTAGGGTACAGCGGGGACCAGACATCCTCAGAACTGCAGCAGCTTCCACAAAAACAAGCTGTCATACAGCTCTGTAGACAGAAATATAAAAAAGCAATGGCTGTCAGAAAATGACAATGCAAATTTTTTCAAAGGTTTTTCTTTTTAAAAAGTAATAAAGCAAGATACTGTAAAAATTGCATTCACCCACAGAATAAGAACATCATTCCATTTTTAGCGCACAGTGAATATCATAATATCAAAATCATTTGCAGAATTGTATTTTTTTTCTTCAATTTTACTCCACAAAGAATGTTTTCCCTGTTTTCCAATACAAAACATGGTAAATTCATTTAAAAATTTATCTTGTCTAGCAAAAAATAAGCCTTTATATGGCTATGTAAATGGAACAATGGGGAGGAAAAATCACAAATGCAAAAACAAAAATTGGCCCAGTCCTAAAGGGGTTAAGGAGAAAAGAGGGACAGAGGCAGTTGGGTTAAAATGAGGGAGGTATGCGTTTTCCATTTATGAGATTTGAAGTGCTGACTATATTTAATTTACAGAAAAGGTACCACTCATGCTTGGGAAAGGGGACGTGGTCATGAAACCACCAAACATGTTGGCACCCTGACTCTCCACCTCTGAATGAACTGTTGATTTTTATTGACATTGGTCACTGCAATTTTTCATATATGATAAAAATGGAATCAGCAATGCTATGAATATCAACATGAATTGATGCATTTATTTTAAGGTATCTGAGATGCATATTAAGCCCTTACCAACATATGACGTAATAGTACGTCATGGTGGTAAGTGACTTGCCGCATTTTCACGTACTATTACGTCATGGTGATCATGGCAGGGGCCTGGCAGTCCCTGATGGCCGGGCCCCTGCTGTATCCGCTGGCATCGCTGTAAAAGCTGATGCCAGCGGATTAACCCCTTCTATGCCACGGTCAGCGCTGACCGCAGCATAGAAGGTGCATACGGTGGGTGAGGGAGCCCATCGGGTCTCCGCACTGTTGTGCCGTGGACCCGATGGGTGACAAGGCAGCCTGATGACATGCACAGGCTGCCCAATGCCTTGCACGGCATCGGAACCTGCCTTCTATGGGGCTAGGTCTCCTAGGCAACCTGTTAGTGTATTACACTGAGTAATATACTAAGGCCTCTTTCACACGAGCGTGACGGATTAGGTCCGGATGCGTTCAGTGAAACTCGCACCATTTTGCTAGCAAGTTCAGTCAGTTTTGTCTGCAATTGCGTTTAGTTGTTCAGTTTTTTCTGCACGAGTACAATGCGTTTGATGCGTTTTTCACGCGCGTGATAAAAAACTAAAGGTTTACAAACAACATCTCCTAGCAACCATCAGTGAAAAACGCATTGCATCTGCACTTGCTTCTGGATGCAATGCGTTTTTCACTGAAGCCCCATTCACTTCTATCGGGCCAGGGCTAAGTAAAAAACGCTAAATATAGAACATGCTGCGTTTTTCATGTACACAGACCCATTGAAATAAATGGGTCAGGATTCAGTGCGGGTGCTATGCATTCACGTCACGCATTGCACCCGCGCAGAAAACTTGCTCGTGTGAAAAGGGGCCTAACAGGCAATGCATTACAATACAGATGTATTATAATGCATTTCAGAGGGGATCACAGTTGAAGTCCCAGAGTGGGACAGAAATAAAGTAAAAAAAGAAAAAAAAATGCCCCTTTCCCCTGATTTTATAATTTTAAAAAAATTATAATTAAAAAAAACACATATTAGGTATCACCGCGTCCGTAACGACTGGCTCTATAAATATATCACATGATCCACCCCATCCGATAAACATCATAAATGTTTTGTTTTTTTTAAACAGTAAAAAAAAAAATATTTTTGGGCACCTTACATCACAAGAAGTGCAACACCAAATGATCAAAAAGGGCTTATGTCCCACAAAATGATACCAATAAAACCAACACCTCATCCCACAAAAAATGAGCCTCTACATAAGAAAATCGCTCAAAAAAGGAAAGAAAAACTATAGCACTCAGAACATGGCGAGATTAAAATCACTTTTTTGCTTCAAAACTGCTATTATTGTGTTAAAGTGAAATAAATAAATAAAAAGTAAACATATTAGGTATTGCCGTGTCTAACAACCTGCTTTATAAAAATATCACATGACCTAACCCCTGAACACCGTAAAAATAAAAAATTAAAACAGTGCCAAAAAAGCCATTTTTTGTCACCTAAGGCCTCCTGCACACGACCGTTGTGTGCAACCGTGGCCGTTGTGCCGTTTTCCATTTTTTTTCGCGGACCCATTGACTTTCAATGGGTCCGTGGAAAAAACGGAAAATGCACCGTTTTGCAGCCGCATCCGTGATCCGTGTTTCATGGCCGTGAAAAAAATATGACCTGTCCTATTTTTTTCACGGCCAACGGTTCACGGACCCATTCAAGTCAATGGGTCCGTGAAAGAACACGGATGCACACAAGATTGGCATCCGTGTCCGTGATCCGTGGCCGTAGGTTACTTTTTATACAGACGGATCCGAAGATCCGTCTGCATAAAGCTTTTTCAAAGCTGAGTTTTCACTTCGTGAAAACTCAGAACCGACAGTATATTCTAACACAGAAGCGTTCCCATGGTGATGGGGACGCTTCTAGTTAGAATACACTACAAACTGTGTACAAGACTGCCCCCTGCTGCCTGGCAGCACCCGATCTCTTACAGGGGGCCGTGATCAGCACAATTAACCCCTTCAGGTGCGGCACCTGAAAGGGTTAATTGTACTATCATATCCCCCTGTAAGAGATCAGGGCTGCCAGGCAGCAGGGGGCAGACCCCCCCCCCTCCCCAGTTTGAATATCATTGATGGCCAGTGCGGCGGCCCCCCCCCCTCTATTGTAATTATTCGTTGGTGGCACAGTGTGCGCCCCCCCCTCCCTCCCTCCCTCTATTGTAATAGATCGTTGGTGGCACAGTGTGCGCCCCCCGTCGGCCCCCCCTCCCTCTATAGCATTAACAACATTGGTGGCCAGTGTGCGGCCTCCCATCTCCTCCCCCCCCCATCATCATTGGTGGCAGCGGAGTTCCGATCGGAGTCCCAGTTTAATCGCTGGAGCTCCGATCGGTAACCATGGCAACCAGGACGCTACTACAGTCCTGGTTGCCATGGTTACATAGCAATAGTACAGTAGTAGAAGATTCATACTTACCGGCTGCTGCGATGTTCGTGTCCGGCCGGGAGCTCCACCTACTGGTAAGTGACAGCCTCAGGTCTGTGCGGCGCATTGCTAAATGAACTGTCACTTACCAGTAGGAGGAGCTCCCGGCCGGACACGAACATCGCAGCTCCCAGGTAAGTATGAATCTTTGCTAGTGACCCGCTGCCACCAATGATCGGGGGGAAGATGGGAGGCCGCACACTGGCCACCAATGTTGTTAATGCTATAGAGGGAGGGGGGGGGCCGATGGGGGGCGCACACTGTGCCACCAACGATTTATTACAATAGAGGGAGGAAGGGGGGGGGCGGGGGGGCGCACACTGTGCCACCAACGATTTATTACAATAGATATTCAAACTGGGGAGGGGGGGGGTCTGCCCCCTGCTGCCTGGCAGCCCTGATCTCTTACAGGGGTATATGATAGTACAATTAACCCCTTCAGGTGCGGCACTTGAGGGGTTAATTGTGCTGATCACGGCCCCCTGTAAGAGATCGGATGCTGCTAGGCAGCAGGGGGCAGTCATGTACACAGTTCTCAGTATATTCTTACTAGAAGCGTCCCCATCACCATGGGAACGCCTCTGTGTTAGAATATACTGTCGGAAATGAGGTTTCACGATCTAACTCATATCCGACAGTATATTCTAACATAGGGGCGTTCCCATGGTGATGGGGACGCTTCAAGTTAAAATATACCATCGGATTGGAGAAAACTCCGATCCGATGGTATAAAAGGGACTCTAGACTTTACATTGAAAGTCAATAGGGACGGATCCGTTTGAAATGGCACCATATTGTGTCAACGTCAAACGGATCCGTCCCCATTGACTTGCATTGTAATTCAGGACGGATCCGTTTGGCTCCGCACGGCCAGGCGGACACCAAAACGACTTTTTTTTCATGTCCGTGGATCCTCCAAAAATCAAGGAAGACCCACGGACGAAAAAACGGTCACGGATCACGGAAAAACGGGACCCGTTTTTGCGGACCGCAAAAAAATACGTTCGTGTGCAGGAGGCCTTACATCATATAAAGTGCAACACACTTAAGACAATCCAGCAAAAAATAAAACTAATAAAAGCATGGCTGCACAATATTTCACATGCAAACAATAGAACTGAGAAATGGGGATCATTCTAAATTAAAGTGGTATTATACCTACTATAAATGAAAAAATAAAAGATCTTTGCGCACATTTTTGATCAAAAGTGTGTTGGGCCCATCTACCAGGCATCAAGGTGGCTTCCGCAGATGGGTCCCTAACACCAACAGAACTGCCTCTCTTGGACTTACCTAAGCCTACAATATTCAGGGCAGTGTAGGAGCCAGCTACATTTATACTCTGCTCAGAAGCCCCAGGCAGATGGGTGTTGCTTAGTCTAAAAGAGGCCGCTACCCTCAATATATACTACAAGAAAATTTAGACTAGCACATTCATGGGCACAGGTGCATATCCATAAAACAAGCATACAGAGAAATAATAAAAGCATGGCTGTACAACATTTCACATACAAAGAATAGAACTGAGAAATGGGGATCATTTTAAATTAAAGTGGTATTATACCTACTATAAGTGAAAAAATAGAAGCTCTTTGGTAAGTCCAAGAGAGGCAGTTCTATTAGTGTTAGGTACCCGTCTGCGGAAGCCACCTTGATGCCTGGTAGATGGGCCCGACACACGTTTGATCAAAAATGTGCGTAAAGAGCTTCTAATTTTTCCTTTATAGTAGGTATAATACCACTTTAATTTATAATGATCCCTATTTCTCAGTTCTTTAGTTTGGCATGTGAAATGTTGTACAGCCATCCTTTTATTAGTTCTCTGTATGCTTGCTTTATGGATATGCACCTGTGACCATGAATGTGCTAGTCTAAATTTTCTCAGACTATGGAGACACTGAAACATCATTTTTTTTGTGTAAAACTTAAATAAATAAGAAAAACTGTACATATTAGGCATTGCCACGTCGTAATGATCTGCTTTATAAAAATGTCACATGACCTAACCCCTCAGATGAACACTGTAAAAATAAAAACGGTGCCAAAACAGCCATTTTTTGGTTACCTTGCCTCACAAAAAACGTAATATAGAGCAATTAAAAATCATATGTGCCCCAAAATAGTACCAATAATACTAGCACCTTATGCCCTAGTTTCCAAAATGGGGTAACTTTTTGGGAGTTTCTACTGTAAGGCCTCTTTCACACGGTCATCCCGGATTTTCTCCAGATACGTCGCGTGTGCATTGCGGGAAACCTGCGTGAGTAGGCACGCAATTGCAGTCAGTTTACCTCACGCATTGCACCCGCTCGGAATTCTCGTCCGTGTGAAAGAGGCCTAAGGGTGCATCAGGGGGCTTCAAATCGGACATGGCATCTAAAAACCAGTTGTCACGGCCTATGGTGAACGCTGTAACACTGTTGCCACACTTGCGTTTGCCCGCGGCAACGTGTTGCTGTTAGAGCATGCGGTGGCAGTGTCTCGGCCTTCTGGGTGATTTTCATGACATGGTTGCCACGCATGCTGTTGCCGGTGGTAACGTGTGGCTTAGTTGCTTGTGTGTGCACTTCCCCTTTAAGTGGCTTCCTTCCTCTGTCTGGTGTTGGAAGGGTTAACTCCCTTCCTAGTATTTTGTGAACACTGGGTTTATGTGTGTGTGGCTGCTTGTGCTATTTAGCCTCTGCTGGATGCCTGAAGCTTTGGGTTACTCCAGCCTTGGTGTATACTGGTGGTTCATGGTTCCTGGCTTGTACCATCTGTCCAGTGAGGGCCACCCTTGTGGTCATAGATGTTCTATGACATCCCGGTGTCTCCTTCCCTTCCTGTCCCTATTTGTATGGAGTAGGTTATGTGAATGTCTAGTTTGGTGTTACATGTCTGGTTGTGTTTGGTGTGATGTTTACTAGACATTCTCCTGTCTCAAGTTATTGCAGCTATGGTGTCCTGGGTTCCTGTGTGGTTCGTGGCATGTGCTGTGTCCTTTAATGTTGGTGTGGACACTAGCACTTGTGCATGGGTTCCAGTCAGTGTGTCTGTGGCAGGTAAGTGTGTTACTGGTTTCACTTACCTGCCATCTCCTTTAGCTGTATGTGTTTCCCCTCCTTGCAGCCTGGCCTTAGTTAGAGACTCCTGTTCCTCCATGTTGTGGATGAACAGGTAGTCTCTCCCCTGCTCCTAAGTGAGGGATTTCCAGGGCGACTCAGGATATTAGGTATCCAGGGTATGAGCCGTCCCACCATCAGGGTCCGCTAATACGGTTAGGAGTTAGGGAGAGGATTAGGGATGCAATAGGAGGTGACCTGCTCCCTGATCCTGGCGTCCTGGCCTAGTTGCTACCTTTATCCTTCTTTCATTGTATGGTGGGGGGTTTCCACCACTCCCCGCCATGACACCAGTCCAGCAAAATCTGCCTTCCAAAAACCATATGGTGCTCCTTTTCTTCTGCGCCCTGCCGTGTGCCCTTACGACCACATATGGGGTGTTTCTGTAAACCGCAGAATCAGGGTAATAAATATTGAGTTTTGTTTGTCAGTTAACCCTTGATGTGTTAAAGAAAAAAAAAGGATTTAAAATGGAAAATCTGGCAAAAAAGTCAAATTTAGAAATGTAATCTCCATTTTCCTTTCATTCTTGTGGAACACCTAAAGGGTTAACAAAGTTAGTAAAATCTGTTTTGAGTAACTTGAGAGGTGTAGTTTCTACAATGGGGTAATTTATGAGGGGTTTCCACTATGTAAGCCCCACAAAGTGACTTCAGACCTGAATTGTTCCTTAAAAAGTGGGTTTTGGAAATGTTCTTAAAAATCATATGAATTGCTTCTGAAATTCTAAGCCTTTTAACATCCTAAAAAAATTAAATGACATTTACAAAATGATGCCAACATAAAGTAGACATATGGGGAATGTTAAGTAATAAATATTTTATGAGGTATCACTCCCTGTGTGTCTAATCTGACTTAAAGGGAACCTGTCACCATTAAATGCAGTGTAATCTGCAGGCAGCATATTATAGAGCAGGAGGAGCTGTGCAGATGGATATATATCTTTAGGGTCCCTTCACGCGTCCGCAAAATGGGTCCGCATCCGTTCCGCAATTTTGTAGAACGGGTGCGGACCCATTCATTTTCAATAGGGCTGCAAAATATGCGGACAGAACACAGTGTGCCGTCCGCATCCGCACTTCCGTTCCACGGCCCCGCAAAAAAATAGAACATGTTCTATTCTTGTCCGCAGCCACGGACAAGAAAAGGCATTTCTATTATAGTGCCGGCCATGTGCAGTCCGCAAAATGCAGAACGCACATAGCCGGTGTCCGTGTTTTGCAGATCCGCAATTTGCGGAACGCAAGACACTTGCGGACGTGTGAATGGACCCTAATGGGGAAAAATTTAGTAACATTTGTCATTTATACATTTAAGTCCCTGATATTTCTATGTTTTGGAGTCATATGGGCAGTCCTACATCCAACATTGCAGGACTAAGCATAGAGATGGCTGCCAATCAGTAAGTGACACTGCCCACATGACTCCTAAACATAGAAAGAGCAGAGGTTTAAATGAATAAAATACAAGTTTTGCTGAATCTTTTCCCTTAAATCTATACAGCAGTCCCTCAAGTTACAACATTGATTGGTTCCAGGATGACCATTTTATGTTGAAACCATTGTGACTTGAGTAATCGGTTTCAAAGCCTCAAAATGTCATCCAAGATAAAAGAAAATTAAGATTTAAGAAAAATAAGCAGATAACTAAGACAGATAAAACAATCCCTTTTACATATAACAGACAGGAATAGTTGCTAACTAGCAACTGATACAGCTGTTTTACCAGAGAAGTGGCCTTGATTGGTTGGATCTGAGTCTGAGGCGTTGTATGTTGAGTCTGGTTTCAACTTACGATGGGTCAGAAAAGACCACTGTATGTTGAAAATATTGTATCCTGAGGCCATTGTATATTGAGGGTCCACTGTATATCAACCTGCTCAGCTCCTCCTGCTCTATATAACATGCTGCCTACAGATTACTTTGCATTTTCATGGTGGCGGGTTCCCTTTAAGAATGTCCTGCAAAAAATCCTGTAGATATTCTGAAAAAAAATTATTATAACTAGTTTTGATGCGTCTGCTCAGATTCATTTTTCTCTGTTTCTTTAGCTGAAATAGGAAAGTCATAGAAGTGGAAAAATACAGATATGTTCTTCTGATCGTCACCATAATGACTGTAATAGGCTTGGTCTAATAGCTTAACGGACATCCTGGCGGTGAAAACAAGATTTCAGCGAGACTGAATTACATCTGTGGTAATATATTGTGCACAGCTTTCATAAATATTTATACTTTATTACGTTATAATGAAAAATAAGTAAGAAGGTGTCATATATAATGGCAGAAGGGAGCATACCTAGCGAACACTAATTTCTGTCAAACATCACCAATTACAAGGGTCACCTTGAATTTCACATTAATTCCTCATATTTTGCTGCATTCCCAATTTGCCTAGTCGGAATAACCAAACTTTTGTAACAATGTCTGCTACGTATTTTTGGTTTTGCACAGCTCCTAATAAATGCCTGTAAGCCAGTCATCCCAAACCGATGGCTATATGTCACAATAGCTGAAGTTTTGGCAACAGCTGGAGAACCACAAGTTGGAGGTAGCTGCTCTAAAGGCTCATGCACACAGATGGCGTATGAAATATTCTGTAGAATACATTTACGAAACAAATCTACAAGATGGGCAGTAATCAGAGTATTATGGGTCAGCACCACATGGATGAGGCTTGATTCTAATTAATGCTCTGACATACAATGATTAGCCAAAAAATAAAAAATGTAATTGAGTAGGCTCTTCTCGTGCAGCGAAAACAGCTCTGACCCATTGGGGGTTTAAGTCCTGTAAGTTGCCAGGAAAGACCTCTATGTAACAGAACTCGATTGGATTGATATCTGGGAAATTTGAAGGCTTTGTACTCTTCCTTCTGTTCCTAAAACCATTCCTGAGCAATATTTGCAGTGTGGGAGGACACATTATCTTGATGAAAGAGGCCACTGCCATTAGAGAATATTGTTGCCATGAAGAGATGTATTTGGTCTCCAACAATATTTAGGTAGGTGGTACAGTACATGTCAAGCACCATCTGTATGGATGAATGCAAAGCTCCATGGTTTTCTAGCAGAACACTGCCCAGAGCAACACGCTGCCTCTGCTGACTTGCCTACTTCCTATGGTGCATCCTGGTGCTATCTTTTCCCCAGGTAAGTGACACACATGCATCTGGTAATCCACATGATATAAAAGCTTTTCTGTAGTATAGGACCAAATGAGTTAACCTTTAGTCCCTATAGATAAGCTCTATTGTTGGTTCACCGGTTCTCCTTCCTTGGACTACTTGTAAGAGAGTCTATACTGTATACTGGAGGCTGATGATGTCACAACTGGCCTACATATTGGGGTTGACACCTTGGGAGTCATAAACCCTCATGAGGTTGTTGATGGACATTTCAATCATGAGAAGGGGACTTTACACTGCCCTATAATGAGCAGATTATCGCTAACGTTTCGTACGAACACTCGTTAGCGATAATCAGCACGTTTAAAGGTGCCGCTGATTAATTGATGAATGAGCGAAACGCTCGTTCATTGGGTAATAGGTGGTTGATGCGGTACGCCGGTACCTAAATTATTGTTTGTGGGCAGCACATTTAAACAGCACTCTGCTATCCACAAGCAATTATTCTGTATGGGAATGAGCGATGGCATTAGTGATCACTCCTCCTCATACTGTGGTCTCCTTCACTGAGGAGCAGGCAATTGGCGGAAGGAATGCTTCCTTGCTGATAAGAGTCTGCTCCATTGAGCAGTGTATAGGGGCCTTGTAAACCACAGTGTTTATTTTGTGAATTGCACTGTAAATCTAGAGGAAACTGCACTGTTAATAAGAAAATACCTGGCAGGAAGAGGCCTAGCACACCATAAGGCTGGTCTGAGTAAGAGGTTAATGGAAAGGTCTTGCCTGGAGGTCTTCACACTAGAGAACATGTAGCTGTGAAATGATAAATGGCAGTGCCCTGCAGTCCTTGTGGCTAGCAGTACATAGCAGGAGAAAAGGCTGGAAGACACTGAGATGGAGAGAGAGAGAGAGAGAGAGAGAGAGAAAACTAGCTTAACCCTGTATGCTAGTTAGCAACCAAATAGAAGTGGGCTATGCTTGTCAACTGACACACCACCTCAGGGCCTAGATAAGGCAGAGAGTAGTTGAACACCCACAACAGAGTAGAGTAGTCAGTTTGCACCCTAGAGTATTAGCAGACCTGTGGAGAAGCCAGGTCTGGTGTAAGGACCAGGCAGCCTTCTGCATGCTAATACATCTGCATAGAGAGTGGTGTACAACGCAAGGAAGAGGGGACCACATCCGGAAGAGATACCTGTGCAGTTTGACTGCACCATGAGGGGAGTTTATGTGGCCTACGCTGAGGGAAATTCTTCTTCTTTGTTTCCAGAGAGAGGTTCAGAGACAGAGTGCCGTCATCCAGTGAAATTGAGTGCAATGCCTGAATAGAGAGAAGAGTAAGCCTGTTACCACTTAAAGACTAGTGATGAGCGGGAGGGGCAATATTCGAATTTGCGATATTTCGCAAATATTTTGTAGAATATTCGTCATATATTTGCGAATTCGAGAATTCGAGATTATATTCTTGATTGCGAAAATCGGCAATGTAATATTCAGGTAATGCGTGCGAAATACCGGCGTGGTTCACTTTTGCTACATTTTTCAAGCTGGTATAAGTTTCCCGAGACTGGAGAAAATGGTTGGCACGGCAGAACATTAGAATAGCTTTATATGCAGATAGAGTGCTCTAATGTATTTACGCTTGAATTTTCGGCAATTAATGATGCGCATATTTTTTTGCAATACGTGCAACTTGTGACATCACAGCACTATGTCTGTAGCATGTATGTATGGACAGCAAAACCTATCAGCTACACTATAGATCAATCTAACCTACACTGACTATCTCCCCCTAACTATCTGAATTATATATATAAGTTAACTGTAATGTAATACAACAAAGCACAGAGCACAGCAATGACACTGCTGTCTCTTTCATAACTGCAATAGACTTTAGAAAATAGCTGCTGGGGAGGTTCTTATATAGTTAGGGGTAGGCGACTTTCTATTGGTTGCTAGGGATGTTGCTAAGCTGTGACAAAGCCTTCTCATTGGCCCACAAGCTAGAAGAAGGGAGGGATGATCACCTGATGTGTACTGTGTTAAAAAAAAAAAAAAAAATATTAGATTTTACAAATATATAGCGCTATATTCTAAATATTTGCGAATTCTCAAAGTGACGATATTCCCTATATTCGAATATTCGCGCTCAACACTATTAAAGACTCATTACATTTACCAAACCCATTGCCTCGGAATAAGCCTGTTGCCTCATTGAGAGACTGCAAGCATACATGTTTCCCCATGTGAGATGGTAACCGCCAAGCCAGATGTCTGTTATAAGACTGCTGTAATCACTAAGCTTATTGTCTGAAGTATGAACCGTAAAAGCCATTGTTTTTGTCACATCTGTGTCCGCTTGTTTCCTTTTGTCATCCTTGAGTGGGGAGCTACACATAGCAATGAAGGGACAAAAAGATCCTTTTAATAAGAGACTTACCAGCCTTTTCATGCAATGTAACTGGATAACACTGCTATGCAGTGACTGGATAAAAGGGTATAAGAGGGCACAGTACATAGAATGATGAGGGGCACTGTACAGGGTATGGTAAGAGGGCACAATGAAGGATATAAGGGGGCACAGTACGGGGTGGGGGGTCACGTGACCCTGTGATGTTAAAAGGTCCTTATGGTGCATGCTGTTTACACACTACCATAATGAGAGGTAGAGTAGTGAGACAGGGGCCCGGGTCTCTGGATGGACAGGAGCGGTGGACACAGTAAGTAGGTGGAAGGGGCTCTGAGGGGGATTTATACAAGAAGTAGGGGGCAGGAGGTCTGTGCAGGGTAGGGATAGGAAGGGGGCAACAGGAGCTCTGGATACATGAGGGAGGAAAGGAGACAGCAGGGGCTCCATGAGGGTGAGATAGGACAGGATATGGGGGCAGGGGCAGGTGTCATGGAGGAAAACTGCTTAACCACCTCAGCCCCCAGTGCTTAAACACCCTGAAAGACCAGGCCACTTTTTACACTTCTGACCTACACTACTTTCACCGTTTATTGCTCAGTCATGCAACTTACCACCCAAATGAATTTTACCTCCTTTTCTTCTCACTAATAGAGCTTTCATTTGGTGGTATTTCATTGCTGCTGCCATTTTTACTTTTTTTGTTATTAATCGAAATTTAAAGATTTTTTTGCAAAAAAATGACATTTTTCACTTTCAGTTGTAAAATTTTGCAAAAAAAACGAGATCCATATAGAAATTTTGCTCTAAATTTATTGTTCTACATGTCTTTGATAAAAAAAAAATGTTTGGGTAAAAAAAAAATGGGTAAAAGTTATAGCGTTTACAAACTATGGTACAAAAATGTGAATTTCCGCTTTTTGAAGCAGCTCTGACTTTCTGAGCACCTGTCATGTTTCCTGAGGTTCTACAATGGCCAGACAGTACAAACACCCCACAAATGACCACATTTTGGAAAGAAGACACCCCAAGGTATTCCGTGAGGGGCATGGCAAGTTCCTAGAATTTTTTATTTTTTGTCACAAGTTAGTGGAAAATTATGTTTTTTTTTTTTTTTCATACAAAGTCTCATATTCCACTAACTTGTGACAAAAAATAAAAACTTCCATGAACTCACTATGCCCATCAGCGAATACCTTGGGGTCTCTTCTTTCCAAAATGGGGTCACTTGTGGGGTAGTTATACTGCCCTGGCATTCTAGGGGCCCAAATGTGTGGTAAGGAGTTTGAAATCAAATTCTGTAAAAAATGACCAGTGAAATCCGAAAGGTGCTCTTTGGAATATGGGCCCCTTTGCCCACCTAGGCTGCAAAAAAGTGTCACACATCTGGTATCTCTGTATTCAGGAGAAGTTGAGGAATGTGTTTTGGGGTGTCTTTTTACATATACCCATGCTGGGTGAGATAAATATCTTGGTCAAATGCCAACTTTGTATAAAAAAATGGGAAAAGTTGTCTTTTGCCAAGATATTTCTCTCACCCAGCATGGGTATATGTAAAATGACACCCCAAAACACATTCCCCAACTTCTCCTGAGTACGGAGATACCAGATGTGTGACACTTTTTTGCAGCCTAGGTGGGCAAAGGGGCCCATATACCAAAGAGCACCTTTCGGATTTCACTGGTCATTTTTTACAGAATTTGATTTCAAACTCCTTACCACACATTTGGGCCCCTAGAATGCCAGGGCAGTATAACTACCCCACAAGTGACCCCATTTTGGAAAGAAGAGACCCCCAAGGTATTCGCTGATGGGCATAGTGAGTTCATGGAAGTTTTTATTTTTTGTCACAAGTTAGTGGAATATGAGACTTTGTATGAAAAAAAAAATAAAAAATCAGCATTTTCCACTAACTTGTGACAAAAAATAAAAAATTCTAGGAACTCGCCATGCCCCTCACGGAATACCTTGGGGTGTCTTCTTTCCAAAATGGGGTCACTTGTGGGGTAGTTATACTGCCCTGGCATTTTCCAGGGGCCCTAATGTGTGGTAAGTAGGTAAATGACCTGTGAAATCCTAAAGGTGCTCTTTGGAATATGGGCCCCTTTGCCCACCTAGGCTGCAAAAAAGTGTCACACATGTGGTATCGCCGTATTCAGGAGAAGGTGGGGAATGTGTTTTGGGGTGTCATTTTACATATACCCTTGCTGCGGTCTCTCTCCTCCTCAGGCAGCACATCCTATGTAGAGGGGGCATGTCTAAAGCTTGTAAAGCAAAATGTCCTGCTCTGCTGAACAGAGTGAAGAGGGGTCGTGTCTGAAGCTCCGCAGCACAGGAGCTTGTAAGGGGCACAGCAGCAGCCGGCTTCTGCATACTGTTGATGCTCCCTTACTCCATTCTGACACTGCGGCCCTGCTACTGCTCCTGGGCCCCTTCTGCCCTCAGGGCCCAAAGTAGTGACTTCCACAGTGGGTCCCCCAGAAGCAGTGGGCCCCGGCACTTGCCCGGGTATGCCGGGTGCTGACGCCGGCCCTGCCTGTACCTCACATGGATCCAGAGATCTCCACATTCATTGGTCTGCTAGATTTATATCAACCTGGCAACTCAAGGGGAGTGTCTTTTCTGCTGCAGCTAAGGGGGCGTGTTCATACTCTCCCTATCACCACTTAGGAGGTAGCTGATGGATGAAACAGAGCATATCTGACCATATCAGTGAGCAGGTCAAAGAAATAAGAAAAATAACAAACAGCAGGTGGCACTATACAGATATATTTTATTGAATAACTCAGTGGCTATGCAAAATTTTTAATTACATGCAATTACAAAAGTATTCAGATTCAGGTGCTGCTTTGAAAACTGTAGAATATTTTTCGTGGGATAACCCCTTTAAGCATGGCAAAGGTCACCTGAATTTTCTGGACTTTTATTGTCTTTATTTCATTTATCATAACTCTCTTATGGACAAACTGGCCTTGTAGCCAATAGCAACCAATCACAGTGCAGCTTTCATTCATTGGTTACTATAGGTAACAAAGGCAGGTCTCTGACAGTTTAAAAAAATAAGTGAGTCTGTCTTGATTGTTTTTGGTTACATGCTGGGTTCATATTTGGAAAGCCTTGTATTTCCGAGTCAAGCTGTGCACAAAACTTTTCACGTGTGACCAAAAAAATTCCATTCTCTACGATAAAGCTTGAAAGGTCCATTCAGTGGGGAACATGACTCACTGCCTGGGAATGAAAGCAAAAACAAAATATGATACGGGTCTGTTTATCACAGTATTTACAGTAATAAAACGGATTAGCAAATGTTATCATCTAGCTAAACAGTGCAACCAGAGCTGCTGATTTGAAAAAGATGTAGTATCTTTTTCTCAGGAAGAGCGGCGGCCCTGTTTCCCAAATATTCTCTGTTCTACCATCAATCATTGTTAGGAAAAAAATCGATAGTATTTATGAAGAGAATAGTTCACAGGTTGCCAGAAAAAGATTTTCCAAGACATTGGCCCTGATTTATCACGCCTTTACTCCATAATTCTGGCTTTAAAAATGTTGCAAAATGAGGCTTTTGCGACCCAAAATTTTCGACTTTTTCCATTTTTACACCACTCACTCCAGTTTTGAAATGGGCATGGTTAGCTATGTTAATGAGTTTCACTCCATATTTATCATTGAGAGACATTTATCAAACATGTGACAACAAATGTGAAAATAAGTATGACTAGCTCACAGTAAAATCATTGCATTTAATATCCGCTCATTAACATTATACATATACAATACCAATAGTACATTAACATTAATAAATGCTGTCACAGTCCCCTATTTGTTGTCAGCTGAGACTTGCGGTACTTCAATATCGAGGGGTTTGGTGGAATTGAAACATTGTAAACAGCAGTCAGGTAATATATATCACCACTCCGCTTGTCCCGCTGCACTGTGTTCGGTATGCCGGCTCGCGTGTCTTTGCGCATACGCTCTTTTCTCTTACAAACGCCGGGCTTCTTTCAATAAATCAAGTACGCTGGCACTGTAGTCAAAATATATCCAGGACCGGCACTCACTCTTGATTTCTTGTGAAGTATATGTTTATTGCCACATGTCTGTGACGCGTTTCGGCACAACTAGTGCCTTTCTCAAAAGTAAAGAATCCCCTATACAAACCCACTTAAATAAACCGCCAAACAACCAAGTGCTGACATCATGTTACCATGACGACCAAGTAAACACTCACAATGAAAACGAAAGAAAAAGAGAAAACGTCCTAGAAGGTGAGGATAAATCTCTCAATGTCTAAAATTGTATCTTTGTTGTGCAGATCATACTGCTCAATTCCGCTGTTGAAAATAATACTACATATTATAAAGATATAACAATATATATTAAAGATATTACAAAAAGCTATCTAACTCATAATCACGATTAAGGCTACTTTCACACTGGCGTTTTGGCTTTCCGTTTGTGAGATCCGTTCAGGGCTCTAACAAGCGGTCCAAAACGGATCAGTTTTGCCCTAATGCATTCTGAATGGATAAGGATCAGTTCAGAATGCATCAGTTTGCCTCCATTCTGCTCTGGAGGCGGACACCAAAACGCCGCTTGCTGCGTTTTGGTGTCCGCCTGACGTTGCGGAGGCACAATATGGCACAATAGAAAACGGATCCGCCCCCCATTGACTTTCAATGGTGTTCAAGACGGATCCATTTTGGCAATGTTAACCACTTACCGTCACACTAACGCCGAAAGGCGTCATCTCTGCGGCGCTCCCAGGTCACACTAACGCCGATTGGCGTCATCTCGCGTGACCCGAGATTTCCTGTGAATGCGCGCACACAGGCGCGCGCGCTCACAGGAACGGAAGGTAAGAGAGTGGATCTCCAGCCTGCCAGCGGCGATCGTTCGCTGGCAGGCTGGAGAAGTGATTTTTTTAACCCCTAACAGGTATATTAGACGCTGTTTTGATAACAGCGTCTAATATACCTGCTACCTGGTCCTCTGGTGGTCCCCTTTGTTTGGATCGACCACCAGAGGACACAGGTAGCTCAGTAATATGTTGCACCAAGCACCACACTACACTACACCCCCCCTGTCACTTATTAACCCCTTATTCACCCTTGATCACCCCTGATCACCCCATATAGACTCCCTGATCACCCCCCTGTCATTGATTACCCCCCTGTCATTGATCACCCCCCTGTAAAGCTCCATTCAGATGTCCGCATGATTTTTACGGATCCACTGATAGATGGATCGGATCCGCAAAACGCATACGGATGTCTGAATGGAGCCTTACAGGGGCGTGATCAATGACTGTGGTGATCACCCCATATAGACTCCCTGATCACCCCCCTGTCATTGATTACCCCCCTGTCATTGATCACCCCCCTGTAAAGCTCCATTCAGATGTCCGCATGATTTTTACGGATCCACTGATAGATGGATCGGATCCGCAAAACGCATACGGACGTCTGAATGGAGCCTTACAGGGGCGTGATCAATGACTGTGGTGATCACCCCATATAGACTCCCTGATCACCCCCCTGTCATTGATCACCCCCCTGTAAAGCTCCATTCAGATGTCCACAGGATTTTTACGGATCCACTGATAGATGGATCGGATCCGCAAAACGCATACGGACGTCTGAATGGAGCCTTACAGGGGCGTGATCAATGACTGTGGTGATCACCCCATATAGACTCCCTGATCACCCCCCTGTCATTGATCACCCCCCTGTAAAGCTCCATTCAGATGTCCGCATGATTTTTACGGATCCACTGATAGATGGATCGGATCCGCAAAACGCATACGGACGTCTGAATGGAGCCTTACAGGGGCGTGATCAATGACTGTGGTGATCACCCCATATAGACTCCCTGATCACCCCCCTGTCATTGATTACCCCCCTGTCATTGATCACCCCCCTGTAAAGCTCCATTCAGACGTCCGCATGATTTTTACGGATCCACTGATAGATGGATCAGATCCGCAAAACACATACAGGCGTCTCCCTGGAGCCTTCCAGGGGGGGTGATCACCCCATATAGACTCCCTGATCACCCCCCTGTCATTGATCACCCCCTCTGTCATTGATCACCCCCCCCTGTCAGGCTGCATTCAGATGTCCGTATGATTTTTACGGATCCACGGATACATAGATCGGATCCGCAAAACACATACGGACATCTGAATGGAGCCTTATAGGGGGGTGATCAATGACAGGGGGGTGATCACCCCATATAGACTCCCTGATCACCCCCCTGTCATTGATCACCCCCCTGTCATTGATCACCCCCCTGTCATTGATCACCCCCCTGTCATTGATCACCCCTCTGTAAGGCTCCATTCAGACATTTTTTTGGCCCAAGTTAGCGGAATTTTTTTTTTTTTATTACAAAGTCTCATATTCCACTAACTTGTGCCAAAAAATTAAATCTCACATGAACTTACCATACCCCTCACGGAATCCAAATGCGTAAAATTTTTTAGACATTTATATTCCAGACTTCTTCTCACGCTTTAGGGCCCCTAGAATGCCAGGGCAGTATAAATACCCCACATGTGACCCCATTTCGGAAAGAAGACACCCCCAGGTATTCCGTGAGGGGCATATTGAGTCCATGAAAGATTGAAATTTTTGTCCCAAGTTAGCGGAAAGGGAGACTTTGTGAGAAAAAAATAAATAAAATCAATTTCCGCTAACTTGTGCCAAAAAAATATAATTTCTATGAACTCGCCATGCCCCTCATTGAATACCTTGGGGTGTCTTCTTTTTAAAATGTGGTCACATGTGGGGTATTTATACTGCCCTGGCATTTTAGGGGCCCTAAAGCGTGAGAAGAAGTCTGGGATCCAAATGTCTAAAAATGCCCTCATAAAAGGAATGTGGGCCCCTTTGCGCATCTAGGCTGCAAAAAAGTGTCACACATCTGGTATCGCCGTACTCAGGAGAAGTTGGGCAATGTGTTTTGGGGTGTCATTTTACATATACCCATGCTGGGTGAGATAAATATCTTGGTCAAATGCCAACTTTGTATAAAAAAATGGGAAAAGTTGTCTTTTGCCAAGATATTTCTCTCACCCAGCATGGGTATATGTAAAATGACACCCCAAAACACAATCCCCAACTTCTCCTGAATACGGAGATACCACATGTGTGACACTTTTTTGCAGCCTAGGTGGGCAAAGGGGCCCATATTCCAAAGAGCACCTTTCGGATTTCACAGGTCATTTACCTACTTACAACACATTAGGGCCCCTGGAAAATGCCAGGGCAGTATAACTACCCCACAAGTGACCCCATTTCGGAAAGTAGACACCCTAAGATATTCGCTGATGGGCATAGTGAGTTAATAGAACTTTTTATTTTTTGTCACAAGTTAGCGGAAAATGATGATTTTTTATTTTATTTTTTTTCTTGCAAAGTCTCATATTCCACTAACTTGTGACAAAAAATAAAAAGTTCTATGAACTCACTATGCCCATCACGAAATACCTTGGGGTCTCTTCTTTCCAAAATGGGGTCACTTGTGGGGTAGTTATACTGCCCTGGCATTCTAGGGGCCCAAATGTGCGGTAAGGAGTTTGAAATCAAATTCTGTAAAAAATGACCAGTGAAATCCGAAAGGTGCTCTTTGGAATATGGGCCCCTTTGCCCACCTAGGCTGCAAAAAAGTGTCACACATCTGGTATCTCCGTATTCAGGAGAAGTTGGGCAATGTGTTTTGGGGTGTCATTTTACATATACCCATGCTGGGTGAGAGAAATATCTTGGCAAAAGACAACTTTTCCCATTTTTTTATACAAAGTTGGCATTTGACCAAGATATTTATCTCACCCAGCATGGGTATATGTAAAAAGACACCCAAAACACATTCCCCAACTTCTCCTGAATACGGAGATACCAGATGTGTGACACTTTTTTGCAGCCTAGGTGGGCAAAGGGGCCCATATTCCAAAGAGCACCTTTCGGATTTCACTGGTCATTTTTTACAGAATTTGATTTCAAACTCCTTACCACACATTTGGGCCCCTAGAATGCCAGGGCAGTATAACTACCCCACAAGTGACCCCATTTTGGAAAGAAGAGACCCCAAGGTATTCGCTGATGGGCATACTGAGTTCATGGAAGTTTTTATTTTTTGTCACAAGTTAGTGGAATATGAGACTTTGTATGGAAAAAAAAAAAATCATCATTTTCCACTAACTTGTGACAAAAAATAAAAAATTCTAGGAACTTGCCATGCCCCTCACGGAATACCTTGGGGTGTCTTCTTTCCAAAATGGGGTCACTTGTGGGGTAGTTTTACTGCCCTGGCATTCTAGGGGCCCAAATGTGTGGTAAGGAGTTTGAAATCAAATTCTGTAAAAAATGACCAGTGAAATCCGAAAGGTGCTCTTTGGAATATGGGCCCCTTTGCCCACCTAGGCTGCAAAAAAGTGTCACACATCTGGTATCTCCGTATTCAGGAGAAGTTGGGGAATGTGTTTTGGGGTGTCATTTTACATATACCCATGCTGGGTGAGAGCAATATCTTGTAAAAATGTCAGCAGCAATGAAATACCACCAAATGAAAGCTCTATTAGTGAGAAGAAAAGGAGGTAAAATTCATTTGGGTGGTAAGTTGCATGACCGAGCAATAAACCGTTAAAGTTGTGAAGTGCCGATTTGGAAAAAAGGGCCTGGTCACTAGGGGGGTATAAACCTGTGGTCCTTAAGTGGTTAAAGATAATACAAACGGATCAGTTCTGAACGGACGCATGCGGTTGTATTATCGGTGCGGATCCGTCTGTGCAGATCCATGACGGATCCGCACTAAACGCGAGTGTGAAAGTAGCCTTAGGCCCATCGGTTCCAAAGTTTGGAGTCGATGGATCCAATAAGCCTCACGCTTCATCAATAACTTATTCATATTACCTCTACGACATGGTTGTGATACACAGTTCTAATTTACACTAGTTTGAGAAATGACCCTAATTGATTCTGAACGGCAGATTGTACTCTGTAAACAGGTAACCACTGTCCAGGAACAATGAATGCATTTGGGGACAACTGATTGCAGTAGTGATCACTCTTTCCCATACAGAAGAGATGATTGCTGCATGTAAACACAGCTCTCACTTCTGCTCAGATCAGGCAATGATTGGGATTAGTGTTGGTTGAGCACCCGAGCACAATGGAAGTCAATGGACAACCCGAGCATTAAACCAGGCACCCCCTGCACTGAAGAGGGGAGGGTGTCTGGTTCACATAAAAAGGTCAGAAATTGATAGAAACACCACTGATATGGTTTGGGAACAGCATGTGGAGGATGTCTGGACGCATCTTGGACTCCCAGGTTGCTGCTGGGAACAATGTTGTCCGAGTAGTACGCCACTTTTACAGACTGACAATAATCCGCACAAAACCGAAGATAAAATCGATTTTAGAGAAAAAAATTGTTAGGAAACATTTTTTCTTGTATATTTACTTGTATATAAAGTGCAAGTGCTGCCAAAAATTACAAGAAATCGGCACTTCAATACACCCTTTATTACACATAAAGGAGGGCATCATACACACCCTTGAAAAATTATGATTGATGGCCTGCTGTTGACCCTCAAAAACTATTGGAGCAAGTATCTGCTGATCTAATCATCTTAAACATTAGGGGCGAGGGCCTGCTGTTGAGCTGACCATCTAAAATATTAGGGGTGAAAGTTTGCTGCTGAGCTGACCATCTAAAACATTAGGGGTGAGGGTCTTCTGCTGAGCTGACCATCTAAAACATTAGGGGTGAGGGTCTGCTGGTGACCCTCAAAAACATTATGAACAAGGGTCTACTGGTGACCCCCAAAAACATTAGAAGCAAGGGCCTGCTGGTGACCCTCTAAAACATTTAAGAGCAAGGGCCTGCTGGTGACCCTCTAAAACATTATGGGCGAGGGCCTGCTGGTGACCCTTTAAAACATTATGGGCGAGGGACTGCTGGTGACCCTCAAAAACATTATGGTTGAGGACCTGCTGTTGACCCTAAAAACCATTATGGGCGAGGGCCTGCTGGTGACCCTCTAGAACATTATGGGTGAGGGCCTGCTGCTGAGCTGACCCTCTAAAACATTTGGAGCGAGGGCAGCCTAATAAGCATGTTCATATGATGGAGGAGGAGGAGGAGGACGAGAAAAGGGAGATTGAACAATATACCCTTTTTAGTGGTGGAAGGGGTGCATGGGAAGACAGTGTATTCAATACACCATAAAAGCCATATTTAGAGTGCCTTTATGTTTAGCCGCTTTCCTCTGGTGGAGTAGAGAAGTCAGGAGCAATCCAGGCCTTGTTCATATTTATAAGAGTCAACCGGTCAGCATTTTCAGTTGTCAGGAGGATGCGCTTATCAGTTATTATGCCCCCCGGTCAGCATTTTCAGTTGGCAGGGTGAGAAGACGAACTAAGGGTGGTCTGGCTATCACCCTGTGTACTGTCTTCCCCCATTTCCACCTCTTCCACATGCAATTTGTCCGCCTTTATTGTGAGCAGCGAGCGTTTGAGTAGACACAGAAGTGGGATGGTTACGCTGATAATAGCGTTATCGCCTCTCACCATCTGTGTTGATTCTTCAAATTTGCTTAAAACCTCACAGAGGTCAGACAACAATGCCCACTCGTCGCTTCTGAAGAGCGGAAGCTGACTGGAAAGGCGACGACCATGTTGCAGCTGGTATTCCACTACTGCCCTCTGCTGCTCACAAAGCCTGGCCAACATGTGGAACGTGGAGTTCCAGCGCGTGCTCACATCGCACAACAATTGGTGAGCTGGCAATTGTAAGCGCTGCTGCAGCGTTGCCATGGCGGTGGAAGCTGTCAATGACTTGAGGAAATGGGCACACACGCGGCGCACCTTCACCAGTAACTCAGGCAAATTGGGGTAGGTTTTGAGAAACCGCTGAACCACTAGGTTGAACACGTGGACTATGATGAATAGAATGGAGAACCGCACTCAATTCAAATGTCCCTGGTGCCAATCAAGGGCTGCGAACAGCCAGTATATATGTAACGAAAATTGAGGCACTCAGGTTTAGGTTATTGCAATCAAACTTTTTTTATTTTTTCAAGTTTTTGCAGTGGTTTCATCCAAAAAGCCCATATAGATCCTTTGTACAAACAGTATATTTAAGACCAGGCGTTTCGGTCATTTCAGACCTTCATCAGTGGTCACATTTTTTATCTGTTCTGGTGGGGAGGCATGGACATCAGGGCTTGGATGTCCATGCCTCCCCACCAGAACAGATAAAAAATGTGACCACTGATGAAGGTCTGAAATGACCGAAACGCCTGGTCCTAAATATACTGTTTGTACAAACGATCTAATTGGGCTTTTTGGATGAAACCACTGCAAAAACTTGAAAAAATAAACCTGAACACGTGGCATGGTATGTGTGTGAGCTTGCCGAGCTCCAAAGCCGCCACCATGTTACGGCCATTATCAGACACAACCATGCCTGGTTCTAGGTTGAGTGGGGAGTGCCACAGCTCAGTCTGGTCCCTTTTGCCCTGCCACAGCTCTGCGGAGGTGTGCTGTTTGTCACCTAAGCAGATAAGTTTAAGCACAGCCTGTTGCCACTTCCCCACTGCAGTGCTACCCTGTTTCAAGATACTGACTGATGTCTGACTGGTGCTGCAAGATGATAATTCAGAGGTGGAAGTGGAGGAGGAGGCGGAGGAAGAGAATGGGGGGTTGCAGCCACTAACGTAGGTGGTGGCGGAAACCCTGATGGAAGTAGGGCCAGCAATCTTTGGCGTCGGTAGCACCTGTGCCATTCCAGGGTACGACTCGCTCCCGGCCTCCACAGCGTTCACCCAGTGTGCCGTCAGGGAAATGTAGCGTTCCTGGGCAAAAGCACTTTGCCAGTTGTTAAGTGGACCTTTCCAATAACTGCATTGGTCTGGGCACGGGTGATGTTACGGGACCCATGCTGGTGTAAGGCTGGGATGGCACACCGGGAAAAATATTAGTGGGTGGGAACAGAGTAACGCGGGACGGCCACCGCTATAAGGTTGCCGAAAGCCTCAGTGTCCACAAGCCTAAATGGCAACATTTCCAGAGCCAGAAATTTGGAAAGGTGCGCATTTATCTCTCTGGCCTGTGGGTGGGTGGCTGGGTATTTGCGCTTTCGTTCAAATGCCTGCAGTATAGACATCTGTACGCTGCGCTGGGACACAGAAGTGAATGTGCTAGCTGATGGCGCTTGCGAAAGTCCACGTGCAGGGCGGGAGGCATCCGGGCCTGCGTCTTGGACAGGGGATTGGCCAGCACGTAACACAGGGGAAGAGGAGGCAGTGGTGTGACCCGCAGACACTGATTATGGACCCAGGCGTTCAGCCCACCTATTAGGGTGCTTTGATGCCATGTGGTGGATCATGCTGGTGGTGGTGAGGTTGCTAGTGTTCATACCCCTGCCAATTTTGGTACAGCCCAGGTTGCAAATGACAATTCATTTATCGTCCGCACTTTCCTAAAAAAAAAAAACGCCAGACTGCGAAACACGTACACCTTAGCAAGGGAGATTTCCACAAGGAGGTGCTCCATGGAACAGTTGCGGGCCTGTTTGGTGTGGCCCGCCTTCTCCCTCTTGCCACCCCACTGCCTCTTCCAGCCTGTTGCAGTGCTGCGGATCCCTCCCCCTCTGTACTGCTGTCCTCGCTCGGCTTGCCACCTTGCCAGGTTGGGTCAGTGACTTCATCGTCCACCATCTCCTCTTCCACTTCCTCACTCTGGTTATCCTCCTGACTTGTTGACCTAACAACAACCTCAGTTATTGACAACTGTCCACCTCGTGAAACACTAATTGCCGTTCCCCGCCACCATCTTCTTCTGACTGTGGATGCTCAAGAGTTTGAGATTAAGGGCACAAGATGTCCTCATGTCCCTCTTCAAGTGGGCTTGGAGAGAGGCCCAAATTAAGGAATGGCGATGAAACAAGCTCCTCGGAATATCCGAGTGTGGGATCACTTGTTTGCAAAGACTCTCCATGGTGGAGGAAGGTGGATCAGGGCGAGGATTCTGTTGAGCAGACTCTTGGCTACTGAGACTGGACTTTGTGGAAGACAGGGTGGTGCTTAACCAACTGGAAGCATTATCTGCTGCAATCCAACCAACCACCTGTTCGCACTGGTGTGACGTTGAGAGTGGTGTCCTGCACCGCCCTGCAAATGGGGACATGAAGCTAGGTATCATGGATGAGTGTGTTTCTTGTGCTCTGGCAGCAGGCACAGTTTCACAGCGCCCAGGGCCACGGCCTCTGTGTGCGCCATCAGCAGCACAGCCACTTCCCCGTACCTTACTGCTCACCTTGCGCATATTAAATGGTATATATGCTTGCAGTATGTCACACGTACAGTAGCGCAGGTTTTGTTAGTGTATGCGCAAATAAAGTACACAGAATGTCACAGATATTTTTAGGATGTGCACACATTAAACAGGAGATGTAGCGCAGGTAATGTCGCTGTCCGCAGCGTCTATGAAAAAAGTACACTGAATGTCACAGATAATTTTAGGATGCGCAAATGCTCCCGACTGGAATACATTGGCTAAAGTTTTAGTTCTTAACATCAGCGTGAGGGATTAGCCAGTGTTGTCAGTTGCATATCATTGTGGTGCACCTTTCGCAGTGATTTATGTATTTTTATATTTGCATCCACACATTATCCCATCTTGTGTAGGATGCCATTGTGGTGCATGTGGTCCGCTGCCGACATTCTCCAATGTATGCATTTTTGCTGGGGATTGCCATTAGCAACGGATCACATGCGGAGGAATTGCTCCCCCGGTTATAAACACGCCACAGTGTTTTGGGGTTTTGAGCATTTCCTCCCATTTAGGCCACTTTATTTCAGTTATTTTTCTTGATATTTAGGTTGCACAAACGTTATACAGGAGGTATAGCGCAAGTAATGTCGCTCTTACCACCGCCTAACAAAAAATTACACTGGATGAATGTCACTGATATTTAGGTTGCACAAACGTTATACAGGAGGTATAGTGCAAGTAATGTCGCTGTCACCACCGCCTAATAAAAAATTTCACTGAATGAATGTCACTGATATTTATGATGCGCAAACATTATACAGGAGGTATAGAACAAGTAATGTCACTGTAACCAGCGGCTAATAAAAAAATTACACTGAATTAATGCCACTGATATTTCGGATATGCAAACGTTATACAGGAGATGTAGCGCAGTTAATGTAACTGTCCGCAGCGGACACCATCAACAGAAAAAGTACACTGGATGTCACAGATATTTCGGATGCGCTAACGTTATACTGGAGATGTAGCGCAGGTAATGTCGCTGCCACCAGCAGCAAAAAAATTAGACTGAATGTCACTGATATTTCTGATACGCAAACATTATACAGGAGATGTAGCACAGGAAAAAGTACACAGGATGTCACAGATATTTTTAGGCTGCGTTAGACAGGAGATGTAGCACAGATAATGTCGCTGTCTGCAGCGGCCAAACAATTGCAAGCTATTTAGCGCCGGTTGCGCTAAAAATATGTATTGCTGCCAGATACAACTATAGTCCTTAAAAGGACTTTTGGGTCTCTAACAATTCCACGGAATTTAGCACAGGTTGCGCTAATAATTATATTGCTGCCAGATACAACAATAGTCCTTAAAAGGACTTTTAGGTCTCTAAGTAGATTTTTCAATAAAAATATTAGTATTTCACTCCCTACACTATCTGTCCCTTCTTCAGCACAGCTCTTTCTGACTAAGACTGGGCCAAACACGTGTCATCCAGCCAGCCAATCACTGTAATGCCAGTAGCCAACATGGCTACTGCATTACAGTGAATGGCAGTACTTACCTGCACGTTTATTGGCTGCCTAGCAGCCAACAAACGTGCGTGGAGGAGACTGGAGCACCGCGCTCGATCACACGCGGTGTTCGACCGAACACTGCAATGTGCCGAGCATCGTGATGCTCAAGTAAAATTAGTCTTCAGCCGAGCATGCGCGCCCAACACTAATTGGGACCAAACAGTTTGTTCCTGATAACTGATTGGTCAGCCAGTCTATGTCAAAGGGCCATGAAACGGAATGGGACATATGGAAACAAGTGAGAAAATTCAGCTGATTCTATATCTCCAGTTCACTATAACTAAGGTGAGAGGACATGCACTTACGGCATATCTGACCAATTTTTTTTATAGTTAGAAACTAGAGACAGCATACGGAGGTGAATTGCCTGGTCACATGATCCTTCATTAGAAGCTATTTTATGGACAAGACCTGTGTGCATAGAACAAAGGACTTGGCCAACAAGGGGACATACCTTACGAAATATAGAGAATAGCACAGAATTTCAACAATGGCTAAATTAGTATGTGCCTTATACAGGGGCCCTGGGCAAGAGTTCATGGGCAAGACTCATGGGCCCTGGTGCAAGAGTTCAGCTTGGGCCCCCATTCCCTCAGTGCTTTGTGGCAAGGGGCAGTGGTGCACCTAGCCTTTCTGCTGCCTGAGGCAAAAATCAAATTCTCAACCTAACCCATTCCCCCCCCCAGTCCTATTGTTAAAGAGGTTGTCCTCTTTTTACTACTGATGACCTATCCTCAGGATCAACGGGGGTCTTACGGCACCCCCGCTGATCAGCTGTTTGAAGAGAGGGCAGCTCTCATATGAGAGCTTCTTTATCTGCTCTGTTTACCTGCTCGCTGTTGCAATTGCTACAGAACATACACATATGTGCCTCTTATATCCAGTCATGTCTCCTCTCATGTAGATATTCTCGTTCTTCATTTTCTCCTTTCTGACCAGACCACCATGGTGATTTCTTTCAGCCCTGTCTCATCTCTACAGAGTTTAACTAACAGACATCTTAGTTTTCATACTTCTCCATCCTTCTCCCCACCTTCTCAACACCCCATCCTGCCCCCCCTTCTCCAATAGCGTGCGCCAGTACAAAACAACACCCCCTTACCTTTCAGATCAGACCCCCATATAAAACCCCAGATTAGACCTCTATGTCAGACCCCATATCAGATCCCAGTTGTAGACCTCAGCTCAGAACCCCATTAGATCTCCAAACCCCCACTAGACCTCCAAACCCCCATATCTGACCCCTATTAGACCTTCAGACCACCAATCAGACCCCAATTAAACCTCCAGACCCCCACCCCAATCAGACCCCTATTAGACCTCCATACCCCCACTAGACCTCCAAACCCCCATGTCTGATCCCCATTAGACCTCCAGACACCCATTAGACCTCCAGACCCCCATATCAGACCTCCAGAGCCCCCATATCAGACCTCAGACCAGATCTCTAGACCCCCATATCAGACCTCAGACCAGACCTCCAGACCCCCATTAGACCTCACACCAGTCCTCCAAACCCCCATTAGACCTCCAGACCCCTAATCAGACCCCCATTAGATCTCCAAATCCCCATATTGACCCCCTATTAGACCTCCAGATCCCCATTAGACTTCCAGACCCCCAATCAGACCCCCATTAGACCTCCAGACCCCCCACTAGACCTCCAAACGCCCATATCTGACCCCTATTAGAATTCCAGACCCACAATCAGACCCCCATTAGACTTCCAGACCCCCAATCAGACCCCCATTAGACCTTCAGACCACCAATCGGACCTCAATTAGACCTCCAGACCCCCACCCCAATCAGACCCCTATTAGACCTCCATACCCCCACTAGACCTCCAAACCCCCATGTCTGACCCCATTAGACCTCCAGACCTCCATTAGACCTCCAGACCCCATATAAAACCCCCATTAGACCTCCAGACCCCCATATCAGACCTCCAGAGACCCCATATCAGACCTCTAGACCCCCATTAGACTTCACACCAGTCCTCCAGACCCCATATCAGACCTCAGACCAGATCTCCAGACCCCCATATCATACCTCAGACCAGACCTCCAGACCCCCATTAGACCTCACACCAGTCCTCCAGACCCCCATTAGACCTTCAGACCCCTAATCAGACCCCCATTAGACCTCCAGACCCCCACTAGACCTCCAAACACCCATATCTGACCCCTATTAGACCTCCAGACCCCCAATCAGACCCCCATTAGACTTCCAGACCCCCAATCAGACCCCCATTAGACATTCAGACCACCAATCAGACCCCAATTAGACCTCCAGACCCCCACCCCAATCAGACCCCAATTAGACCTCCAGACCCCCATTAGACCTCCAAACCCCCATATTAGACCCCCATTAGACCTCCAAACCCCATATCAGACCCCCACCCCAATCAGACCCCTATTAGACCTCCATACCCCCACTAGACCTCCAAACCCCCATGTCTGATCCCCATTAGACCTCCAGACACCCATTAGACCTCCAGACCCCCATATCAGACCTCCAGAGCCCCCATATCAGACCTCAGACCAGATCTCTAGACCCCCATATCAGACCTCAGACCAGACCTCCAGACCCCCATTAGACCTCACACCAGTCCTCCAAACCCCCATTAGACCTCCAGACCCCTAATCAGACCCCCATTAGATCTCCAAATCCCCATATTGACCCCCTATTAGACCTCCAGATCCCCATTAGACTTCCAGACCCCCAATCAGACCCCCATTAGACCTCCAGACCCCCCACTAGACCTCCAAACGCCCATATCTGACCCCTATTAGAATTCCAGACCCACAATCAGACCCCCATTAGACTTCCAGACCCCCAATCAGACCCCCATTAGACCTTCAGACCACCAATCGGACCTCAATTAGACCTCCAGACCCCCACCCCAATCAGACCCCTATTAGACCTCCATACCCCCACTAGACCTCCAAACCCCCATGTCTGACCCCATTAGACCTCCAGACCTCCAGACCCCCATATAAAACCCCCATTAGACCTCCAGACCCCCATATCAGACCTCCAGAGACCCCATATCAGACCTCTAGACCCCCATTAGACTTCACACCAGTCCTCCAGACCCCATATCAGACCTCAGACCAGATCTCCAGACCCCCATATCATACCTCAGACCAGACCTCCAGACCCCCATTAGACCTCACACCAGTCCTCCAGACCCCCATTAGACCTTCAGACCCCTAATCAGACCCCCATTAGACCTCCAGACCCCCACTAGACCTCCAAACACCCATATCTGACCCCTATTAGACCTCCAGACCCCCAATCAGACCCCCATTAGACTTCCAGACCCCCAATCAGACCCCCATTAGACATTCAGACCACCAATCAGACCCCAATTAGACCTCCAGACCCCCACCCCAATCAGACCCCAATTAGACCTCCAGACCCCCATTAGACCTCCAAACCCCCATATTAGACCCCCATTAGACCTCCAAACCCCATATCAGACCTCCAAAGCCCCCATATCAGACCTCAGACCATACATCCAGACCCCCACTAGACCTCACACCAGTCCTCCAGACCCCCATTAGACCTCCAGACCCATAATCAGACCCCCATTGGATCTCCAAAGCCCCATATCTGACCCCTATTAGACCTCCAGACCCCCATTAGACTTCCATACACCCAATCAAACCCCCATTAGACCTCCAGACCCCCACTAGACCTCCAAACACCCATATCTGACCCCTATTAGACCTCCAGACCCACAATCAGACCCCCATTAGACTTCCAAACCCCCAATCAGACCCCCATTAGACCTTCAGACCACCAATCGGACCTCAATTAGACCTCCAGACCCCCACCCCAATCAGACCCCTATTAGACCTCCATACCCCCACTAGACCTCCAAACCCCCATGTCTGACCCCATTAGACCTCCAGACCTCCATTAGACCTCCAGACCCCCATATAAGACCTCCAGAGACCCCATATCAGACCTCAGACCAGATCTCCAGACCCCCATATCAGACCTCAGACCAGACCTCTAGACCCCCATTAGACTTCACACCAGTCCTCCAGACCCCCATATCAGACCTCAGACCAGATCTCCAGACCCCCATATCAGACCTCAGACCAGACCTCCAGACCCCCATTAGACCTCACACCAGTCCTCCAGACCCCCCCATTAGACCTTCAGACCCCTAATCAGACCCCCATTAGACCTCCAGACCCCCACTAGACCTCCAAACACCCATATCTGACCCCTATTAAACCTCCACACCCACAATTCGACCCCCATAAGACTTCCAGACCCCCAATCAGACCCCCATTAGACATTCAGACCACCAATCAGACCCCAATTAGACCTCCAGACCCCCACCCCAATCAGACCCCTATTAGACCTCCATACCCCCACTAGACCTCCAAACCCCCATATCTGACCACTATTAGACCTCCAGACCCACAATTAGACCCCCATAAGACTTCCAGACCCCCAATCAGACCCCCATTAGACCTCCAGACCCCCAATCAGACCCCCATTAGACTTCCAGACCCCCAATCAGACCCCCATTAGACATTCAGACCACCAATCAGACCCCAATTAGACCTCCAGACCCCCACCCCGATCAGACCCCCATTAGACCTCCAGACCCCCATATAAGACCCCCATTAGACCTCCAAACCCCATATCAAACCTCCAGAGCCCCCATATCAGACCTCAGACCAGACATCCAGACCCCCACTAGACCTCACACCAGTCCTCCAGACCCCCATTAGACCTCCAGACCCATAATCAGACCCCCATTGGATCTCCAAAGCCCCATATCTGACCCCTATTAGACCTCCAGACCCCCATTAGACTTCCATACACCCAATCAAACCCCCATTAGACCTCCAGACCCCCACTAGACCTCCAAACACCCATATCTGACCCCTATTAGACCTCCAGACCCACAATCAGACCCCCATTAGACTTCCAAACCCCCAATCAAACCCCCATTAGACCTTCAGACCACCAATTAGACCTCCAGACCCCCACCCCAATCAGACCCCTATTAGACCTCCATACCCCCACTAGACCTCCAAACCCCCATATAAGACCCCCATTAGACCTCCAAAGCCCCCATATCAGACCTCAGACCAGATATCCAGACCCCCATATCAGACCTCAGACCAGACCTCCAGACCCCCATTAGACCCCACACCAGTCCTCCAGACCCCCATTAGACCTCCAGACCCATAATCATACCCCCATTAGATCTCCAAAGCCCCATATATGACCCCTATTAGACCTCCAGACACCCATTAGACTTCCAGACCCCCAATCAAACCCCATTAGACCTCCAGACCCCCACTAGACCTCCAAACGCCCATATCTAACCACTATTAGACCTCCAGACCCCCAATCAGACCCCCATTAGACCTTCAGATCACCAATCAGACCCCAATTAGACCTCCAGACACACAATCAGACCATTATTAGACCTCCAGACCCCCACTGGACTTCCTAACCCCCATTAGACCTCCAGACCCTCATTACACTTCCAGACCCCCATTTAGACCCCCATTAGACCTCCAGACCCCCAATCAGACCCCCAATAGACCTCCAAACCCCCATATCTGACCACTATTAGACCTCCAGAGACACATTCATCAACAATGGCCAGAAAGTGGTCAACCCCTTTAACTTTTCACAACAATTATACATTATTATTTATATAATTAATTATCACTCTTAATGGCATTTGCTATTAGATAAGCATATAGCCCTTTTTATAAGCTGATATAGTATATGTCATTAGTGCCTATTGGGTAGGACTTTCATAGTTTAACTTCTCTAACTGTAAAAAATACTCTTCCCTATACACAGTCAGGTCCATAAATATTGGGACATCAACACAATTCTAACATTTTTGGATCTGTACACCACCACAATGGATTTGAAATGAAACGAACAAGATGTGCTTTAACTGCAGACTGTCAGCTTTAATTTGAGGGTATTTACATCCAAATCAGGTGAACGGTGTAGGAATTACAACAGTTTGCATATGTGCCTCCCACTTGTTAAGGGACCAAAAGTAATGGGACAGAATAATAATCATAAATCAATCCTTTGCTTTCAATTACAGCCTGAAGTCTGGAACGCATAGACATCACCAGACGCTGGGTTTCATCCTTGCAGGCCTCTACTGCAACTGTTTTCAGTTCCAGCTTGTTCTTAGGGCATTTTCCCTTCAGTTTTGTCTTCAGCAAGTGAAATGCATGCTCAATCGGATTCAGGTCAGGTGATTGACTTGGCCATTGCTTAACATTCCACTTCTTTCCCTTAAAAAACTCTTTGGTTGCTTTTGCAGTATGCTTTGGGTCATTGTCCATCTGCACTGTGAAGCGCCGTCCAATAAGTTCTGAAGTATTTGGCTGAATATGAGCAGATAATATTGCCCGAAACACTTCAGAATTCATCCTGCTGATTTTATCAGCAGTCACATCATCAATAAATACAAGAGAACCAGTCCCATTGGCAGCCATACATGCCCATGCCATGACACTACCACCACCATGCTTTACTGATGAGGTGGTATGATTAGGATCATGAGTAGTTCCTTTCCTTCTCCATACTCTTCTCTTCCCATCACTCTGGTACAAGTTGATCTTGGTCTCATCTGTCCATAGGATGTTGTTCCAGAACTGTGAAGGCTTTTTTAGATGTCGTTTGGCAAACTCTAATCTGACCTTCCTGTTTTTGAGGCTCACCAATGGTTTACATCTTGTGGTGAACCCTCTGTATTCACTCTGGTGAAGTCTTCTCTTCATTGTTAACTTTGACACACATACACCTACCTCCTGGAGAGTGTTCTTGATCTGGCCAACTGTTGTGAAGGGTGTTTTCTTCGCCAGGGAAATAATTCTTTGGTCATCCTCCACAGTTTTTTTCTGTGGTCTTCCAGGTCTTTTGGTGTTGCTGAGCTCACCGATGCGTTCCTTCTTTTTAAGAATGTTCCAAACAGTTGTTTTGGCCAAGCCTAATGTTTTTGCTATCTCTGATGGGTTTGTTTTGTTTTTTCAGCCTAATGATGGCTTGCTTCACTGATAGTGACAGCTCTTTGGATCTCATCTTGAGAGTTGACAGCAACAGATTCCAAATGCAAATAGTACACTTTAAATGAACTCTGGACCTTTTATCTGCTCATTGTAATTGGGATATAGAGGGAATAACACACACCTGTCCACGGAACAGCTGAGAAGCCAATTGTCCCAGTAGTTTTGGTCCCTTAACAAGTGGGAGGCACATATGCAAACTGTTGTAATTCCTACACCGTTCACCTGATTTGGATGTAAATACCCTCAAATTAAAGCTGACAGTCTGCAGTTAAAATACATTTTGTTCATTTCATTTCAAATCCATTGTGGTGGTGTATAGAGCCAAAAAAATTAGAATTGTGTCGATGTCCCAATATTTATGGACCTGACTGTAAATCGCCCTTCTTTCACATGTAATGAAACCCCTGCAATGGTCCTATAGGCAGTGTACACAGCCGCTATGTCATATGTCATGTCTTACTTTTATCATTCATGCAGTACACCCCTTTGACGTTTAAGAAGGAAGCAGCCCTTGCATGTGTGTCTAGCTGTCTGGTAGTTCACCGGGGAACTATCAGTGCTTGTCTATACATTATCCAGTGCTTCCTTTCAATACTCACATAGGTTAGTCATTTGCTTTAAGATATAATTAACTGATTATCTGTTGACCTCTGCTGTCCAGCTGTTGTGAAGCTACAAGTTCTAGCATGTCATTATAGTATATACAGTAGCTTTCATGGCATTCTTAGGCCTCATGCACACGGCCGTTGTTTTGGTCCGCATCAGAGCCGTAGTTTTGGCGGCTCAGATGCGGACCCATTCAGTTCAATGGGGCCGCAAAAGATGCGGACAGCACTGTGCTGTCCGCATCCGTTGTTCCGTTCCGTGGTCTGCAAAAAAAATATAACCTGTCCTATTCTTGTCCGCGCTTTGCGGTCAAGAATAGGCAGTTATATTGAAGGCTGTCCGTGTCGTTCCGCAAATTGTGGAACGCACACAGACGCCATCCGTGTTTTCCGGATCCGCAATTTCCGGACTGCAAAACACACAACGGTCGTGTGCATGTAGCCTATTTTTCACAGGGGCATACAACTTGGGACAAATTTAAAACTCCTGGTCCCCAAGGCAATATCTTTTACAGGGCCTTGATAAGGCACTAGATCTTGAGTTGTGACTGATACCACTGGACCCCGAATGGTACGCAAGCCTCTGATTTCACCAAATATGCAGCAGATTGAAGACCACTGAAGTAAAGGATTAAGGGATGTCCATCACTATTTAGGCATCTATAATCACACAAACTGATAAAATAAGAAAGGATTTTACCTCTGTATTCATTAGCAGGTTTGGTGGGCCTTCTTAAAAAGGGTTGTTAAGTGTCAGAATATTCATGACCTATCCTCAAGTCGTCAATATTGGTGGGGGTGCCGATCCGACTCCTGACACCCCCGCTGATCAGCTGTTTGAAGGGGTCCATGCGAGCGCTCTGTCCTCTTCAAAGTTTACCTGTGTGTCGTCTTTTTTGTAGTGGTGGTGCAGTGCAATTACAACTGCCCTTCCCACTCACTAGAGCGCTATAGTCTCTTCAAACTGATGATCGGAGGAGTGCCAGTAGTCGGACCCCCATCAATCTGATCAATCTGATATTGATCAATATTCTACTCCCAGAAAACCCCTTAAAAAATATATTAATTGCAGTGACTGTTACCCTCCAGGGTGTGACATGCTATAAAAATAATTTTCTACCAATATCTGTAGAAACTGAGTCTAAACTAACATTTTGTTCATATTTTTAAATCAAAATTACTGTAAAAAATTCTGCATTCTCCTCATGACTTACCATATTTGTGATAGTGAAATCTGGAAAGAAATGGCAGCCTCCAAAATAAGAGAATCTAAAAATAGGTGAGTAAATATGAGTAATCTCAGAATATGAGTAGCGCACTGTGGCTTAGTGGCTGTAGTGCAGGGGTGGGGAACCTTTTTGCTGCCGAGGGCCATTTGGATATTTGTAACATCGTTGGGGGGCCATAAAAAATTCCCCTAAGTAGTGACTTAGGGGTAAGTTACAGAAATTGCACTTCAATTAAAACAATCTAAAGCACTGTATTTTTGCAGCACAAAATGGAGCCTGCACTATATATTACAAATAGTACAGTTGCCATTTTGACCACGAATAGCAGTCTAATTTTTAAGTGGAGAATGTTATATATTTATTTCTTTATTTGGCATTAATGGCAGCCAAGCTAAACCCAGAATGGTCCAGAGAGGGTTTCACCCAGCTTTCACTCTCCATGCCACTGTCCCTGCCTCTTTATTCACAACTGTCCCTGCCTTTGTCCCTTTCTCAGCCTCAGATCTGCCCCCCACTTCCATCAGTCTTAAATCAGCCTCCTATCAGACGCCTCAGATCAGACCCTCATCAAACCCTCCCCAGCCTTAGATCAGACCCCCATCAGACCTCCCAACCTCAGATCAGACCCCCATCAGACCCCCCCTAACCTCAGATCAGCCCCTTTCAGACCCCCCAGCTTCAGATCAGACCCTCATCAGACCCCCCAGCCTCAGATCAGACCCCCAGCCTCAGATCAGCCCGCTATCAGACCCCCAGCCTCAGATCAGCCCCCCATCAGAACCAAGCTTCAGATAAGCCACCATCAGACCACTCCCCCCCCCCCCCCCCCCAGCCTCAGATCAGCCCCAATTAGACCTCAGATCAGACATTTAAAATAAACAAAAAAATAAACTTACTTCTCCAGCTCCGGATGGCTCTACCACTTGGTAGATTCACGTGCCCTCCCTGGTCTACTTCCTGCCGCGCTGTACTGTGACCTGACAGAGCACAGTGTCAGGTCATAGTGCTCATCTATGTGCACTACATCCTGACATTGTACGTGTCAGGACACAACTTGGGGCGGGAAGAAGACCAGGGAAGGTGAGTATAGCTAGTAATGCGCTGTTCTCACCTTCCTGTGCCTCCCGCATGCTAATAGAAGCAGTCATTAGATTTTCACAATATGTTCTGGCAAGGGGACAGGGGCCACATGAAATGGTCCCACGGGCCGGAGGTTTCCTACCCCTGCTGTAGTGGCTTATGTAGGTCTGCATGTACAACATGGCAGATACCCTTTATATATTCATCCATGTTTAATAAGTGGGGGTTCCGACCAAGAACCTCCGATAATCAGCACAACAAAGCAGCAACACTCGAGCTGTGCTGTCTCTCTTTCATTCTTTACACAGACAAAGTGCTTGTTTGTGCAGGAAATTGTGCCTGGGAATAGAACTGATGGTCATTCTAGACATACTCATGGACAAATTTGGTGCAACCAAAAGGATCAAGTGACAGAAAATAGGATCAAAATGTTTTCATATCACTGAAAAAAGGACATACTTTCTGAAGGGCATATATTCATACTAAGTATTGCAGGGAAAGTTAGATAGGCATAGCAGCATTCTCTAAAGTAACTGTGTATGATCCATATACAAAATAATACTTCATCCAATATACAATCAGAGAATCTTACCAGATATATTTTTTGATCAAAAAGTATCTGGGCCTATCCACCAGCAGCAAGGTGACCTCAATACGGATGACCTATTACCTCTCAGGATGAGGAGGCAATGACCTGTTGCATCACTCTGTGCCAGCAAACCTTCTATGAGCAGAAGGCGCATAGTCAGCTATACACATCACCTTTTTTTGCAGCATATATGAGGAGGTGTGGTGACCTCCATGTTGAGTGATATCAGTAACCCATCCCCTTCGCAGCCTTTTTTTAATGAAGCCATATGTATAGCTAACCATGCGCCTTCTGCTCATAAAATGTTTGCTGGCATAGAGGGATGCAACAGGTCATTGCCTGCTCACCCTGAAAGGTAATAATGGTAGCAGTCTGTTTTTTTATGGGTTCAGATCTCCGAGAGTAGATGTCCACGAACGACATAGAAATAGGTATAGAGATACTGTAGGTATGCATCCGTATCAAGGTCACCTTGCTGCTGGTGGATGGGCTTAGATACTTTTTCTTTAAAAACCTCTGATTGCATATTAGATGATGAGGTATTAGTTTGTATATAGATCATACACAGTTTATAAAATGTTGCTATGCCTGTGTGACTTTCCCTATAACTATAAAATATGTGCACTTGAGTTTTTGTTCTACCATGCAGGATGCACCAATTAATTCTGTTTCTATACTCAGTAATGTAGCCTCAAATATCCAAAAATGCAAAGTATAAATGCCCCCTTATCATCTATGAAATGAATCTTTACTTATGTGCTAGGTTCTGCTTCATCTGCATGTGTTTCTATATGCTTTCTGGACTGGGGGTCTTCAAGATATGCTAAGCCCCACGTTCTTAATCACATTACATGAACAAATAACAGAGGAGGCAGCCAGCCAATGAATCTTGTATAACTTTTATTAAACATGCCAGAAACTTTAAAAACTCCCATCTCTCCTCCCCTCCCCTCTGTTCACCAGTGCAAGCACCAGCAAAACTATAGAAATATGAGAAGTGGCTCACTCGTCTGCTTTGCCTAAAAGACAGAGGTCCTGCTATCCATTCATTTACAATAACTGCTTCTTGTCTTAGCTTTTTACTTTTTCTCATATGTCCCCTTTTAATTGAAACCTTAATACTTCATATTTTTATTTGGAAAATGGACTCCTTAAAAGTCAGTACACCTTTACTGCATCTTGTTGTCTTCATAATATACTGCATTTTGCAAGGCACCTGTCAACAACACCACAGAATAGCTGGTGGTCCCAACCCTTCATGGAGGCAGAGGGTGCAGTGGCAGAACAATGGGAGAGTATACAGCCTACTGAGCCAGGGTTCTGAGTATCAGCCATCAAGGAGAAGAACCTCTGCATCGGGTTCACCTAACAATCCTTTGCTGCTATTAAGCAGTAGAAATAATACATCTCCAGGAGCTTCAGTGAGACCACAAGATTCCAGACCTGAAAACCCTCAGACTGAAGTTCGACAAGCAACAAGCACAAATCAGGCAAGTGAGACTGAAAGTCGTCTCTGGTTCCAAGCTGGCAGACCAAGAAGTCAAGGAGAGGATGCTTCTCCTAGACAAAGAAGCAGACAAGAGAGTGCTTCTGACAGGAGACACACTGCTGCTCGACCCAGTCCACAGCCATCACAAAGAGTAAATGCAACTACAAGCAATAGAGGCAGGCTGGACAGGATGCAAGGAGATGATCCATATAACCCTTACAAGTATGGTAATGATGACAATCCTTATTACAACTACTATGACACCTACGAGAGGCCAAGGCCATCTGATAGGCAACGACATGGCTACGGTACCCGGTATCATCAGAATGGTAAGATACAGCAATGCATGGATGAATGTCACTGCATAAAACATAGTCATATTACAGTACACCATGAGAATATTAGCAAAATGACATTTTATTACACGTTTATGTTACTATTTTGATTGATAAAACTGACTAAGGGCTCGTTCACATCAGCGTCGTTGTTTCAATCTGTTAGAAAAGGGGCAAAAAAGAAAAAAAAAATGTTTATTCATTATCTTGTTAATTGGAATGCGTGTTTCCGTAGCATGATTGTGATCGTTTTTTTGTGTGGTACATTACTGTAATAAAAAAATAAAGAAAAACTGATCAGTTTGTTTCCGTTTTGTCCGTTCGTGATCCGCTATCGTTACAATCCATTTGAAAGAGAACACATGGAGCACTAATTGATGATGTGAACAAGCCCTGAGTCCCCCTGGAGGAAGCGACTGCGAAACGGCATTGGAGTCTCAGGTGCTGCTGTGGTCTGGATCATTGTTATTCCTTAGACTTTGCATTTTTTGCACTTTGACTCATATTCCCCCCTTTTGGGTCATGTTTACTGATTCTTATGCTGATGTTTTCTCCTGATCAATTGTGTGCCACATTGTAGCTCCTGGTTCTGTGTAGGTATAGAGGTAACTTCTGTTTTAATCATGGAATATTTTTTCATCTGGATTTGGTATAATGAAAATTATGGGGGAGATTTATCAAGCTGGTGTAAAGTAGAACTGGCTTAGTTGCCCATAGCAACCATTCAGATTCCACCTTTCATTTTTCACAGCTCCTTTGGAAAAAGAAAGGTGGAATCTGATTGGTTGCTATGGGCACCACTTTGATAAATCTCCCCCTATGTTTTTTTTTTAATGATTTGAATATATTGTGTGATGTCGCTATTCTTGTTTTTTTTTTTGTGGCATATATACGATGCCACGTTGTGGTATTGAGCCTAGCGTGTGTAGAAGAGCCCTGACTTTGAAACAAAACAGAGCCTCAAGGGGGCACACTAGGTCTTACTGTCAGACATTACACATCTGTTATACAATTGTAATGTACATGATAAGAGATTACATAGCACATAAAATGTGCACGTGATGGTGGGGGGTGCTAGGGCTGATTTTGTAATATGATAGATATGGTGCCAGTATCTATATAGCATCCTACAAATACTTCTGTTACTCGTGCATAAATAGTTAATCAGCAAGTTTCTCAAGTTCTCTATACTGAACTGAAATATCCAGAGAACATAATAAATCCAGGATGTTCAATTTATTAAGAATTCTTCTAAGTATCCTGCAAGGCAAAGATGAAAAAAAAAAAACTCTGTGTCCACCAAAATTATCTGAATCTCTAGGGTTTATTATGAATGATGTGTGACCATGATGATCTCCAGACGTACAAGGTAGATAGAGTATGGGTACAGTAAGGAGACACATTTTAGTAAAGGTTCACTTACCAGGGTCTGATGTGAAGATCCAATCTTAACACCAACAGTAAAGATGTCATGGAAACTACATGGGATTACTCAACCTGCAACTATTATATTGTGCCTCACATTATTGGGATTAGTAATGTGAGCAGCATGAGGTTAAAACAAGGTGCATGTAATAATAGTAATGCTTAATACAGCAAAAAAAATAAAAAATAGTTGGACTATTTCTTTAAAGGTCCATTCACGCGTCCGTAAGTGTTTTGCAGTCTGCAAATTGCGGATCCGCAAAACATGGATACCGGCCGTGTTAGCTCTTGAATTTTGCAGACTGCACATGGCCGGCCCTATGATAAAAATGCCTATTCTTGTCTTGTGGACAAGAATAGAACATGCTCTGTCTTTTTTGTAGGGGCCAATTAACGGAACTATGGATGTGGACAGCACACGGTGTGCTGTCCGCATATTTTGCGGCCCCATTGAAATGAATGGGGTCTGCACCAGTTCCACAAAATTGCGGAATGGATGCGGACCCAGAACTACGAACGTGTGAATGGACCCTATGTTATAAGCATAAAAGTAGAGTAGTAATAAGTAGAGTTTCTTTATTTCATGGCCAACCACAGGCAGTGATGTCACCTCTCCTGGCAGAGGCCCAGGTTATGACCAACATTATCTGAGAACTAGTCATCATTGGCAGTTACCAATTTGCCTGAAAGGCATTTAGAAAAGTGTGAGTATGTGATAAATAGCTAGAATTGTTATGGAGTCCCGTAGCTATCATTCCATCGGGGGTGCTCCGATTGTTACTGTTAGAAGGTCACTACAATGGCAGGCACTGTGGCTGACTCTCGTTATGGTGGCATTATGGTCACTATAATGTGGGCGCTGTTTTTGTCACTGTTGCAGTCATTGCAGGATGCAGTATGGTTATTCTTATAGGGGACACTGTCAGTAGCTCTGTCATGAGGGAACTGTGGTTGTAGTTTAGGAGCACTCTGGGTGTACCCGTCTGTTTTGGGAGCACTATAGCTGTCACTGTTATCGTCACTGTTGGGTGGACACTATTGATCACTGTTATTGGGGCACTGTGGCTGATCAGTCACGCACTCTGATTACAGAACCCGAATGTGACAACTATAACCATAGGTCTTATATTTGTGTTAGGCTACTTTCACACTTGCGCTTTCCCTTTCCGCTATTGAGATCCATCATAGGATCTCAATGGGGGGGGGACAGGGACACTTGTTTTGTCCCCATTCATTGTCAATGGGGAAAAAACTGAATTGAACAAAACAGAATGCTCCAGAATGCATTCCTTTACGTTTGGTTGCGTCCCAATTGCGGACAGAATAACGAAGCAAGCAGGGTTTTTCTGTCCGCGATGTGGTGCAGAGCAAGAAGGATCCGTCCTGACTCACAATGTAAGTCAATAGGGACAGATCCGTTTTCTCTGACACAATAGAAAATGGATCCGTCCCCATTGACTTTCAGTGGAGTTCATGATGGATCTGTCTTGGCTATGTTAAAGATAATACAACCGGCTGCATCCGGTTGTATTATCAGAACGGAAGCGTTTTTGCTGATCCATGATAGATCCAGCAAAAACACTGGGGTGAAAGTAGCCTTACCCAATATAGCCACAATTGCAGCATCCAATGGGGTTGTAATCCAGCTTTCAGAAGTGGGGGGAGAAACAGTAATGGCCGACATTTGTTACCAGTCAGTTTCCAATACAGAGATTAATAACTTTTAATAAATTGACTAAAGTGCATGACCTGGAGATATACATATACTTTCAGGATAGAGCGCAGCCAATCCCCAAACACAGTGTGAGGATCCAAACTCTGAAACAAACTGGTGCTAATTAGAGATGAGCGAATCGAATCCCATGAAGTGGAATTCGATCCGAATTTTAGGATAAATTCGATTCACTTAGAAGCCAAATTTCCTCGTGCTTCGTGTCAGCGAATCGATTTAACCTGCAATAGTATAAAAAAATAAAAAATTCTAACTTACCTCCTCCATTTGCTCGCGACGGGCCGCCAGGTTCCATCTTGCTTGAAGATCTCGGCCAAAATCTCGCGGCACACAGGATTTCGGCTGAGATCTTCAAGCAAGATGGCGGCGGCCGGCCCTTCGCGAGCAAATGGAGGCGGTAAGTTTGATTTAATGTTTTTTTATTGTTAATTTTACACTCATATGCCGTGATCATGTATGATGGGGGCAGCGCTATCGCAGCTTCCTGTCATTGCACCGACAACTTACAAAAAAATGCACTTTATGACAAAGCGAATTTTTGGGTGAAATTCGTTGAATTAGCCGAATAGAACTTTTAAGAAATCCGCTCATCTCTAGTGCTAATGATTTTGTCCCTGGTATTCGCAAACATCCAGAGAGAGTCCTATAAGAGGATTCACATGGTCATACAACATGTCTATCAGAAGGAAAATAGTGGCATCTCAATACTGTTTTTTAACACAATGGTCAGATACTGATCTGGTATCTTAGAGCAAGTGGAAAGGACAAGGGGCAACAAGAACTATCAGGGTATAACAGAAATCAGTGGAAGGAGCTCAGCACTGTGTGCAAGGTCACAGCTTAGGCTACTTTCACACTAGCGTTTCTATTTTCCGGTATTGAGATCCGTCATAGGTTTAACTCTTAATGTGGCCATGTACATTAGATGAATGTTGGCCATCAAATGTGCCTTCCATCTCTCCCCCAATGGCACATGTTGGGGAAAGAAGGGTAGAGCAGTTGGATTTCAACATGCCCAATTCTTTTATCAAGAGGTGTCTGGAAGTGGCTTATTCCTCTCTCCCAACTGAGAACATATGTGTGCATGGTTGAGTCGAGTATGCATATATATGGGATGGGGGGGGGGAGGCTGGAAGGAACAGCTGCCAGCCAAGGAATCTTGCATGGCTGACAGTTATCTTATATGTATGGCTAGATTTAAAGGGCTAAACAGCAATTCATCCAGATAATAATCCACCTATTTTCCATGTTGCTGTGCTGATATTAATTCAAGTTGCCCCATGACCATCATCTACAGTATGTCAGGAAGCAATGGCTGAGCAGATGCAGAAGCAGTACCGGTAATTTCCCTGTGCTGTCTATAGCTACCTTCTACCTCTTGAGATATTGGCAGAATATCTACAGGAGTTCATGACCTGACCACCTCAATTGCATTGGATGTCTATGCAGCCGTCTGGAAGTTGTCCTATTTGGAACTACTCCAAATATATTTCTGAGTAGATCCAAACTTTTATGAATGGCAGAAGGCACTAGGCATCAAGAGTTGCTGCTTGACTATCACATGTTTTCAGGCTGCAAACCTTGTTTTCAGCTTTTGCTCTATTATTAGGTGAATTTGCCAATAAAAATGAAATATATGCTATTTTTAGAGACGGTTAGAAAATGTGTTTAAATGTAGGGAACTGTGTTTTGGGAGATTTAGCGCAGTGCCTGTAAATAGCAAACCTCCTTGAATGCAAACCAACAGATCACTTTGGCGCAGACACTAAAACACTTTGGCACAGACACTAAAACAGTAGGGAACTGCCGAAAGTTGTGAAATGCAGCTCTTGATGAGAATGAACTGATGAAGCACACGATCAGTATAAGTTGTATATTATATAGATTACATCTAGTTCCAAAATACAAAAGCTGTAAGCAGAGCAGAAAAGATCACTGTCACGTACTGATGTGGGAGGGAACACCACACCGACAACAGGAGGAAAGGGAAAAGGAACTAGGCCTTTAAAGCTAGGGAAAGGAAAACAGTCTCCACCTATGGAAACCCTAATCCTAACGCTGACTCCTATCCGTATGAACGGACCTTGAGGGTAGGAATGTTCATACACTGGAACCTAAGACACTGGAAACCCTGAAGAGCCCTGGAGTAGTGTCTGGGCTTGAGACGGCCTGTTCCTTCCAATATGAAAGAACCAGCGTTTCCCTGAAGCCTAGTAACAAAAGATAGAGGGGAAACAACAAAATATGAAAAGGAAGTAACACTTAACTTCTGAAGTAAATGGACGAGCAGGAATTCAGAAGAGGACTACACACCAGCACTTCCAATACCAAACTGAAGCTATCAACCGCATAGCATGATGGGTGAAGCCAGACTAAATAGAAGAGTAGTAATGACCACTAAGCTACACCTGAGACAAGAGGTGTGGTCATACCAGCAACAACACTGAAAACAAGTGATACCAAAGAGGCTGTCAGATCACATCACGTGCAGCCAGTCCCTTAGATCTTCTGACACCTGTCACGTTAGAGACCGTGACAATCACCCTCCATTAAGTACAGGGATAGCCATTTGGCTTACCATGGTCACATTTGCTTATTTGGAGGCAGAACTATTGCCCATAATTCGGAGATGGGGGGGTAACTGCAAAGAAATTGCACTTCCTATTCAGTAGAGTGGCGCATATTCACAGAAGTACTTTGATTAAAAATCTTTATTTGATAATAGGTCCTCCTTAAAGGGGTTTTCCGGGATAGGTCATCAGTATCTGATCAGTAGGGGTCCGACACCCAGGACCCCGCCGATCAGCTGTTTGAGAAGGTACCAGCTCTTCTGTGAGCATTGTATGGCGGCTGTGCTTCGTATAGCATCTCAGCCTCATTCACTTCAATGAAGCTGAGGGCAATACAAAGCACAACCGCTATACAATGTACGGCACTGTGCTTGGTCAACAAGGAGACCCCCACCGATCTGACCTATCCTGAGAATAGGTCATCAGTATCAAAATCCCAGAAAATCACTTTAAAGGGCATCTAGCAGCAGATTTGTGCCTATGAAACTGGCTGACCTGTTGCATGTTTGCTTGGCAGCTGAAGACATCTGTGTTGGTCCCATGTTCATATGTTCCCGCAATGCTGAGAAAAATGCAGCCACTTCTGCATTGACTTCTATGGGGAGAGCTCCTGGTGTTAATCATCTAATAGGGCTCAATGAATCATACCCAACTCTTTTTAGGGGAGCTTTTCTTATTACGTGGTAATTGATCATTTTGTGTGAAAGATGTAGCCATCCTTTAATATAGTTTTCCTACCAGAGACATTTATGATTCAACTTAAAGGAGAAACGGTATTCAACAATATCCTTTTAAAATATAGGTAATTTTATTAAATGACAAAAAACACATGTACATAAAACACATAAAACAAACATAAAAGCAGAGACCATACAGAGTGCCATACAGCCTATCCTCATATGCATCAATATGTACTGCTATTAGCTGTGTGAGAGCTATGTGGAAGCATGCAGGTCAGCATATAATTATAGCAGCTGCCTCTGGATGCACTCTCAGCTATCTAGCTGGAACATATATCAAACATATGGTGCAGTTCTACATAATATGAAGATGGTAATGCGGTGATTCACACCATCATATCAATCTCACGGGTCAATAATAGTTTTTTCAAAGTTCTTACCCTGTATGGAGCGATAAGTGGATGTGGATAGGTGCTGTGTGGCGTGCTCCTCCTGGAGGAGCACGCCACACAGCACCTATCCACATCCACTTATCGCTCCATACAGGGTAAGAACTTTGAAAAAACTATTATTGACCCGTGAGATTGATATGATGGTGTGAATCACCGCATTACCATCTTCATATTATGTAGAACTGCACCATATGTTTGATATATGTTCCAGCTAGATAGCTGAGAGTGCATCCAGAGGCAGCTGCTATAATTATATGCTGACCTGCATGCTTCCACATAGCTCTCACACAGCTAATAGCAGTACATATTGATGCATATGAGGATAGGCTGTATGGCACTCTGTATGGTCTCTGCTTTTATGTTTGTTTTATGTGTTTTATGTACATGTGTTTTTTGTCATTTAATAAAATTACCCATATTTTAAAAGGATATTGTTGAATACCGTTTCTCCTTTAAGTTGAATCATATATATATGGTATATCCCTGTTCACAACAGGCTGTGATTATCTAGTTGGATTACAGAGACATTTATGGCATATTCACATGATATGCCAGTAATGTTTTAATGGTGGGGGTCTCTGCTCTGAGATCTTAAATTTTTTCAAGTGTGTTCCCCTTGGCTTAGGGCTCTTTCACACTTGCGTTCTTGTCTTCCGGCATAGAGTTCCATCGTCGGGGCTCTATGCCGGAAGAATCCTGATCAGGATTATCCCCATGCATTCTGAATGGAGAGAAATGCATTCAGGATGCATCAGGATGCCTTCAGTTCCGGAACGGAACGTTTTTTGGCCGGAGAAAATACCGCAGCATGCTGCGCTTTTTGCTCCGGCCAAAAATCCGGAACACTTGCCGCGAGGCCGGATCCGGAATTAATGCCCATTGAAAGGCATTAATCCGGATCCAGCCTTAAGCTAAACGTCATTTCGGCGCATTGCCGGATCTGACGTTCAGCTTTTTCTGAATGGTTACCATGGCTGCCGGGACGCTAAAGTCCTGTCAGCCATGGTAAAGTGAAGTGGGGAGCGGGGGAGCAGTATACTTACCGTCCGTGCGGCTCCCCGGGCGCTCCAGAGTGACGTCAGGGCGCCCCACGCTCATGGATGACGTGATCGCATGGACACGTCATCCATGCGCATGGGGCGCTCTGACGTCATTCTGGAGCGCCCCGGGAGCCGCACGGACTGTAAGTATACCGCTCCCCCGCTCCCCGCTCCTACTATGGCAACCAGGACTTTAATAGCGTCCTGGGTGCCATAGTAACACTGAACGCATTTGGAAGACGGATCCGTCTTCAAATGCTTTCAGTTCACTTGCGTTTTTCCGGATCCGGCGTGTAATTCCGGCAAATGGAGTACACGCCGGATCCGGACAACGCAAGTGTGAAAGAGGCCTTAGTTATAGGAGACAGCTGTGACTGTTTCTGTATCCCCTATACACTGCGTGCAGAATTATTAGGCAAATGAGTATTTTGACCACATCATCCTCTTTATGCATGTTGTCTTACTCCAAGCTGTATAGGCTCGAAAGCCTACTACCAATTAAGCATATTAGGTGATGTGCATCTCTGTAATGAGAAGGGGTGTGGTCTAATGACATCAACACCCTATATTAGGTGTGCCTAATTATTAGGCAACTTCCTTTCCTTTGGCAAAATGGGTCAAAAGAAGGACTTGACAGGCTCAGAAAAGTCAAAAATAGTGAGATATCTTGCAGAGGGATGCAGCACTCTTAAAATTGCAAAGCTTCTGAAGCGTGATCATCGAACAATCAAGCGTTTCATTCAAAATAGTCAACAGGGTCGCAAGAAGCGTGTGGAAAAACCAAGGCGCAAAATAACTGCCCATGAACTGAGAAAAGTCAAGCTTGCAGCTGCCAAGATGCCACTTGCCACCAGTTTGGCCATATTTCAGAGCTGCAACATCACTGGAGTGCCCAAAAGCACAAGGTGTGCAATACTCAGAGACATGGCCAAGGTAAGAAAGGCTGAAAGACGACCACCACTGAACAAGACACACAAGCTGAAACGTCAAGACTGGGCCAAGAAATATCTCAAGACTTATCTTAAGGTTTTATGGACTGATGAAATGAGAGTGAGTCTTGATGGGCCAGATGGATGGGCCCGTGGCTGGATTGGTAAAGGGCAGAGAGCTCCAGTCCGACTCAGACGCCAGCAAGGTGGAGGTGGAGTACTGGTTTGGGCTGGTATCATCAAAGATGAGCTTGTGGGGCCTTTTCGGGTTGAGGATGGAGTCAAGCTCAACTCCCAGTCCTACTGCCAGTTTCTGGAAGACACCTTCTTCAAGCAGTGATACAGGAAGAAGTCTGCATCCTTCAAGAAAAACATGATTTTCATGCAGGACAATGCTCCATCACACGCGTCCAAGTACTCCACAGCGTGGCTGGCAAGAAAGGGTATAAAAGAAGAAAATCTAATGACATGGCCTCCTTGTTCACCTGATCTGAACCCCATTGAGAACCTGTGGTCCATCATCAAATGTGAGATTTACAAGGAGGGAAAACAGTACACCTCTCTGAACAGTGTCTGGGAGGCTGTGGTTGCTGCTGCACGCAATGTTGATGGTGAACAGATCAAAACACTGACAGAATCCATGGATGGCAGGCTTTTGAGTGTCCTTGCAAAGAAAGGTGGCTATATTGGTCACTGATTTGTTTTTGTTTTGTTTTTGAATGTCAGAAATGTATATTTGTGAATGTTGAGATGTTATATTGGTTTCACTGGTAAAAATAAATAATTGAAATGGGTATATATTTGTTTTTTGTTAAGTTGCCTAATAATTATGCACAGTAATAGTCACCTGCACACACAAATATCCCCCTAAAATAGCTAAAACTAAAAACAAACTAAAGACTACTTCCAAAAATATTCAGCTTTGATATTAATGAGTTTTTTGGGTTCATTGAGAACATGGTTGTTGTTCAATAATAAAATTAATCCTCAAAAATACAACTTGCCTAATAATTCTGCACTCCCTGTAGACTACAATGGCAGGGCTGGCTCCACTCTTTTCTATCTAGGAGGAAGTCAGTTTAGACACCTAAAAATAAGTCCTTAAAGAGAACAGCCTATTGTGATGAGAGATATGCCTCAATTCCTAAAACATTTTAGACCATATTTATGTATTTTGTGGGACACACAAATGGTACATGTACCATAGATAGGGTCCCTGTGTGGGTGGGTATAACCTATATGTAATTATGCTAGTAGTGTACAGTGCTTGCATTCAAAAATGCTGTATAACACAAACATCATATTTATCAAGATTCCCCAAGAATATCAGAAAGAAGGGTGTGTGGCTTTCAACTTGCCATCTGTGCATCTGATTTACTACAGATTTCTGCCTGTAGTCCTGTTTAATAGCAACTGTTCAGATGTTCCAAATTCCTCAACAGGTGTGTTGGGTAGTAACATGCATCCTAAACTAGAATTACACTGGAATACCATGGAGCAGTATACACTGTATATGGTAAGCCTTGCTGTGGTGAAGTAGAGATCATTACAAGGGTTGTTGGTTTAGAATAAAAAATAAATTAAATAAAAATAAGTATTTACTCAGCATCTAAAGTTAATCTGTCCTGCAATGTAGTATCCACAGTATTCTAGGCATAATGTTATTCATGCTTTATAGTTGTCCTTTTCATATGTTAAAACCAATAAAGAGACAATTAAAAAGAAAAAAAAAAACTTTCAAATATCCTCCTGCGGTGTATTCAGAAAAAATGCATGCAGATTTCCATGGCTGTGGATTTTACAAGCCAAATTTGTTAATTAAATGTGTTTCACCTGTAAAATTTTTTACTGTAACTGCATTGAAAACAGCAGCAGAAATGCATGTTTTTCTGCAATTTTAAATGCACCCAGCTACACAATCTGAATACACCCTTAGAGGAGTCATACAGTTAATAAAGAGGGGTCCCCCATTTTGGACCTTTATCTACTAGCCAAAAAATGAAAGTGGCTATAAAGAGCTTTTTTCATTCTGGAGGACATGGCACATCCATGCAGTAGAAAAACAGCTGATTGATTTTAGTAGAAACTGTGTAATACTTTATTCCCCTGTTGGGGCGTTGCAGGGGAACTAAATACTACTGTTGGGGTCCCTCATTCACTGGGAGGTCATAGCGTTGGGATCAGCTCATCTTTGGCGTCCTCTCTAGCAAGAAGAGATCAAGCATAGTAGAGAACAGCAGACACACAGGTGACTGTCTAATTTATTTAGACACAGTCTTGCAATGACGTCACTACTGACTTATATCTACATACTTCCATGGGCGTAGCTATAGGGGGTGCAGAGGTAGCAGACCCTTGTGCCACATAAGAAGACACACAACGCACTGAGGGAAGGGGGGCCCAAGCTGAACTCTTGCACCAGGGCCCATGAGCCATTAGCTACGCCCCTGCATACTTCACATAATATTTTTGAAGGAACAATTAATTGTATGTTACCTAAACGCTACTACTGAGCTTGACGATTTGACATAACTGGAGGATTGTAATTCTGAGGCTAGGTCCGGGGCTTGTTAAATGGTTAGTGGTAGAAGGGATATTTATTTTAGTTTATGTCTTTCATTTTTGTTTTATTTTTGTGCTACAGTATATATGTTTTATACTAAGACTCCTCCAGTAGGTGAAAAAAGGTGTACATGTCACCATTTTCCTCTGACACAATAGAATATTTAAAGGGATAAATGTACTGAAGGTAGGTTATACTGCACAATATCTACTTAATTTATCTTCGATACCCACTGGAAAAAATCAATGGGAGAAATTTATAATGAGGGAAATTATTAAAGTCCGTTTGTTACCAAATCTTGAACAATGTTTGATATATTTCATGAATCTTTTATCTCTATCTCTTCCACTTTCTATACCACCCCTTTTGCGATACTTTTTAAAAAGTTGCAGTTGATAAATCTGGCTTAAATCAAATCGTCAGGCTAACCATGTATACTTTCCCATCCAATAGGTTGCTGTTGATAGTATGGTATTCGTATTAAGGATCTATCCTTAGTACCATGAGAGCATTACAGTGTACTGTTGTAAATCAGGTGAACTGATTGTTTGAGTGTTAAAGAGCTGAGCTGCAGCGTGTTAGTAGTGTATATAACCAATAATTAGAATAAAAAGAGAAAAATTATTCTTTCAGACAGCAAAAGATTTCTCCAATACTGCACAGAGTAAAACCAAAGTGCAGAAAAGGATAGTAAGAGTTATTACAAAAATCTTTGAACTTACATATGCATGGCATATAGGATATTGTAATCAAAGATGGATCTTCAATTTTAAGTACATTCTAGTGTTCTTGTAAATGTTATTCAGCTACAGTACCACAAATCACAACTTTAGATACTTTGTACATTTCATAAAGGCTTTGCCTGTATATCTTTAATTTAAAGGGTTTCTTAGGGAAGCAATTCAACTGTTCTAGAATGTGAGCAAGACTGGTTGCCTCCACTTGCAGAGTTGCCTAGGCGGTGCACATTACTCTCTGGCACTTGCATATACTACCATACACTACACATTGGTGAGTGTATTTGTCAGGCTGCTCAGCCATGATGGAATATTGTAGGCAGGATCAAATCATAACTATCTATTGTAGAGCAGTGTAGTGAGGCACCATGCCCACATAACTTAGGAAGTTCTGCAAGTGGAGGCAACCTGTCCTCCTCACATTCTAGCTTGTTGTCATTTAAAATTATTCTTGGAGAACCCCATTAATTTATTAACTAGGGAGTAAATGTATCAAGCCTAGCACTCCTCAGGCATCAAAATTCCTAAAATAGGGCTTGGTAACTTTTTGGACTTATTTGCTCATTATAGCAATGATTACTGACTTTAAAAATTCCCTTCATGATAAATCTCCCTGTTACACTGGGGCAGATAGGCACGCTTCTTCACTCAAAGCACTCCTGGCACCCTTTTGGGGCAACTAGGCCAGTCTCTGCAAGCAGGAGGATCAGCCAATCAACGGTCACGCCGGCACGCCTGGTGTAGTGATCTCAGGGGTCAAGTGACACCGTCCGCGTCACATGACCAGTAGGGCAGTCTGTTTTAAACAGGCAAATGTTGACCACAGTTGCCTGTGATTGTTTTTTCTCTGGAAGATCCACACTAGCCTTTCTATACAGCTCTGGACCTTTTGGATTTTAGACCTAGCTTTGGATTATGATGCTGGCCCTTTGCCTGATTAGTTGGACCCTTCAGTGACTTCCTGGTATTGACCCCTGGCTTGGTATTATTTCTGGTTATTTTTCTCTGATTTTGTCTGGTTTGTCTCTTCTGGTATTGACTTTGTCATGATTCAATTACTGGTTTTATTCTCTTGATTCTGTGCTGGTCTGACTCAGTTTGTCTATTTTATATTTGATTATGCTCAGTTTTGGCCAATTTGTAAATAGTTTATTATTTTTTCCCCATTTTTCCTTCCCGTATAGGCCCCAGCACTTATTTAAGGAGAGACTGTCGACCAGTTGTGGGCCATTAACTAGGACAGATCATGCAAATAGGTGGGGGCAGTGGTTGGGGTAGCTCAGCATCTCACTTGTCCTGGCTGTGACACTCCCTCATTGTGTAATGGAGAAATGTTTTCTACTCCACATCTGCATGTGCATTCACTTAATCCATACCACATGACCATTTTCCCCAGGGGAAAATTAGGGTACTGAAACCTGCAGCTCAGTTTGCACCGATTCCTATGATTGCAGTATGTCTAATCTGCGTGTTTATAGCACTGGAGTACTGACAGATTATCACTGTCACTCCCTATAGTTATCATCACATAGTGAAGCACTGATCCTGCATAGTAGAAAAGTCTAACCTAAGGTTAGTAATTAGTATATGCCACAAGCTTGTTGTATACATTGAGCAACAGGGAGCATGCAGTCAGAACAGGCGCCATGATAAGAAATTCATTTCACAGTGGTCTTCAAGAATCTCAAAGCTGAACATTGTGTGCAATACATTCAGAAGGAAAATTCTTTCAGGGATCTAAGATTATTTATGACACACATGTAACAGAAAAAACTTTCTTTCTCCCCTTTTGAGCCTGGCTTTCCTAGTTGCCAGATGTGTCTGGATACAGTTGTTTTCCTTGATAATTATCCCCTGGATAACCTGCATGTAACAGACTGTTCTCATCTTTGCATTTTGAAATGTGCCCTTCATAGTGTGCATTCAGCAGGCTCAACGTGCAGGTCTTTATGAGCTCAGAGGGATAAGCAGACCTGGACGATATGTCAAGTCACAAGTTTTCAGCCTATAATGTGAACAAGTAACAAGTGGGCACTCAGCCAAAATTCTTTTTCCAAGTGTAAAATACCATGGAAACTCTACAACCCCCATGTACATGTTCCAGACCACTCCCAGAACTGTTTTCTAGGGTTTACATTACGGGGCTGTTAAGATGCTAGTTCAGATACCTGGATTACTGTTTAGCCCCTGCACTTGCATACTCTAAAAGCTTACAGTTTAAATGGGAGGTCTGGTAACTTTATTCCAAATCCCCCTCCCCTTTTCTTATTACCAGCAGTGCACCAGCACAATATTAGAAAGATGAGAAGGGTCTAGCCTCTCTCTAGCTAACTGCTACCTCATACATTGAGCTTCCAAGCTTTTTATCTTTTATTTTTCAGAACCAATTCCTAACCAATTTATAATCTACTATTATTTTAGTCTTAGTATAGAACATGGGATGCTCACTCGGTGGTATAGTTTTATTGCAGCTTGTTGTGTACTTTTATTGTACTTTGGAAGGTAGCTGCCAGAACCAAAGAAACCACAATGGAGTTAGTACATTTTGGAGTCACAGGGTACAATGGCAAAACAATGGAAGATCTTTTAGCCTGCTAAGTCAGGGTCCTAATTACCAGCCTCTTAGGAGACGAGAATCTGTGGCTCATACATCCAGTAATTCTATGCTGTTGCCGAGCACCCAAAATCAGACAGGTATTTCAGCTGCTGGAAGATCTCAATCTTCCATTTCTAACAGCAACCAGCAGCAGGGCTCACAACATACAAATATACAAAGGCAAAGGGAAACTCCTGACCAACTATGGTTTCAGGTATCAAGATCAAGAAACCATGGAAATGATGCTACAGGGAGGATCCGAGATGGTACTCCAGATAGTCATCAGGGTACAGTCCTTCCTTCACGTGGGCAACGGTCCCAGAGATTCAATGCAACAACAAGTAATACAGCCAGGTCAAATGTGATTCAAGCAGATGATCCACACGACCGATATAAGAATCAGGAAGAAAATGCCTACCACAACTATTATGATACATATGAAAGGAGAAGAGCAAGCCAAAGACGGAGGCCAGGCTATGGCACAGGATATTTCCAGTATGGTAAGATATATAAGCAAATTTATCACTTAAATAGGTATACCATGACAGCACTTAGTCCAGTATGTATCGCTATGTTATTTAGTTTCCACATTTTCCAAGATGTACACATTTCTTAATTTCGTCGTAAGGAAAAATTCCCACAGAAATTAAATAGAGACGTGTTCTTGAATTGAAAATGATCTTTGTGCACTTAACATCACCTTTGGCAAATGAGGCAGTAGTCTATTTGAGTACTTCACTCTATAGAGTGCACTGTATAGCTTTATAGAAGACTTTCAAATTCTGCCTATACATAATCAACCATAAACAATGAGGTAACCCAGTAGACATACTTTACAAATCAATCTAGTCATTCAGATCTAATTAACAGAAAGATGATCAAATAGCCATCTAAATGTACAGTCAGGTCCATAAATATTGGGACATTGACACAATTCTAACATTTTTGGCTCTATACACCACCACAATGGATCTGGAATGAAACAAACAATATGTGCTTTAACTGCAGACTGTCAGCTTTAATTTGAGGGTATTTACATCCAAATCAGGTGAACGGTGTAGGAATTACAACAGTTTGCATATATGCCTCCCACTTGTTAAGGGACCTAAAGTAATGGGACTGAATAATAATCATAAATCAAACTTTCACTTTTTAATACTTGGTTGCAAATCCTTTGCAGTCAATTACAGCCTGAAGTCTGGAACGCATAGACATCACCAGACGCTGTGTTTCATCCCTGGTGATGCTCTGCCAGGCCTCTACTGCAACTTTCTTCAGTTCCTGCTTGTTCTTGGGGCATTTTCACTTCAGTTTTGTCTTCAGCAAGTGAAATGCATGCTCAATCGGATTCAGGTCAGGTGATTGACTTGGCCATTGCATAACATTCCACTTCTTTCCCTTAAAAAACTCTTTGGTTGCTTTTGCAGTATGCTTTGGGTCATTGTCCATCTGCACTGTGAAGCGCCGTCCAATGAGTTCTGAAGCATTTGGCTGAATATGAGCAGATAATATTGCCCGAAACACTTCAGAATTCATCCTGCTGCTTTTGTCAGCAGTCACATCATCAATAAATAAAAGAGAACCAGTTCCATTGGCAGCCATACATGCCCACGCCATGACACTACCACCACCATGCTTCACTGATGAAGTGGTATGCTTAGATCATGAGCAGTTTCTTTCCTTCTCCATACTCTTCTCTTCCCATCACTCTGGTACAAGTTTATCTTGGTCTCATCTGTCCATAGGATGTTGTTCCAGAACTGTGAAGGCTTTTTTAGATGTCGTTTGACAAACTCTAATCTGGCCTTCCTGTTTTTGAGGCTCCCCAATGGTTTACATCTTGTGGTGAACCCTCTGTATTCCCTCTGGTGAAGTCTTCTCTTGATTGTTGACTTTGACACACATACACCTACCTCCTAGAGAGTGTTATTGATCTGGCCAACTGTTGTAAAGGGTGTTTTCTTTACCAGGGAATGAATTCTTCGGTCATCCACCACAGTTGTTTTCCGTTGTCTTCCGGGTCTTTTGGTGTTGCTGAGCTCACCGATGCGTTCCTTCTTTTTAAGAATGTTCCAAACAGTTGTTTTGGCCATGCCTAATATTTTTGCTATCTCTCTGATGGGTTTGTTTTGTTTTTTCAGCGTAATGATGGCTTGCTTCACTGATAGTGACAGCTCTTTGGATCTCATCTTGAGAGTTGACAGCAACAGATTCCAAATACAAATAGCACACTTGAAATTAACTCTGGACCTTTTATCTGCTCATTGTAATTGGGATAATGAGGGAATAACACACACCTGGCCATGGAACAGCTGAGAAGCCAATTGTCCCATTACTTTTGGTTCCTTAACAAGTAGGAGGCACATATGCAAACTGTTGTAATTCCTACACCGTTCACCTGATTTGGATGTAAATACCCTCAAATTAAAGTTGACAGTCTGCAGTTAAAGCACATCTTGTTTGTTTTATTTCAAATCCATTGTGGTGGTGTATAGAACCAAAAATGTTAGAATTGTGTCGATGTCCCAATATTTATGGACCTGACTGTATACCCCACAGGCTACCACTGTAGCGAAAGGTAGCTTTGGTTTGGTCTAGTCTGTCTGGTTGAACTCTTGCAAGAAATATCTAAATATGCTACAGTTCTCCCAAACTAGTTAAATTCATGTTTTCTTAGATAAATGGTAGAACATTCTTAGAACAGGAATGCTGATGTGTAAATCAGCAGCTAGCATAAAACTGATATTGTATACCAAAAGTGAATCAAACAGGATGCAGGGAAGTAATGAGTCACAGTCCTATAATGTATGCGCTTTCCAACTTTAGGTGTATTACTTTCCATTTTAATCCAGTTACGGTATGTCAGAAGAAACAAATAAATTCATTCTAGTTTTACTCATACACTCCCAACAAAGATTCTATTATTAAACTAGGGGCTATACATGATTGAATGACTACTTTATTTCATTTCCCTTCTACTAGAAACCTCACATTGTATGTAGGTCATATACATAAGCTATACATAAAACAAATACTCCAGATACATTTGATGCATTGTCACACTGAAATGCCTTGCATCATGTAATGAAATGTATGGCTGGCCATCAACATTAGATTTCCCTAGGCCAGAAGACCACTCCTGCACATGCATGTGTTCTTTATGGTGAGAGGGGTGCAGCTTATCTTCACTGAAGAATGAACGTCTGCTCCTTCTCTCCCCCAATATCTACTGTCAAGGGAGTGTTGTGAGGTCCCCATGGACATTAGATGGCCGGAAATCAGTAGGTTCATTTAATATGTATAGCCAATATCTATGGATTTTCTACTGGCAAGTAATGTTAAGAAAGGTAGTTTGACAACAGGTTTGTTAAGTGACAGGGTATTTTTAGTCTATGTCAGGTTTTTCTCCATTTATACATTCGGTCTGGGACAGCTCATAGAGTCCCATGGCTTCCAATACCACCTCTATGCTGATGACACTCAAATCTACCTCTCTGGCCTAGATGTCACTTTCCTGCTATCCAGAATCCCAGTGTGTCTGTAAGCCATATCTCCATTCTTCTCCTCTGCTTCCTAAAACTCAACATGGAGAAATCGGAATTCATTGTCTTCCCCCCATGTCACGATTCCCTACCAGACCTATCCATTACAGTTAACAGCACAAAGCTTTGTCCAGTCTCACAGATCCACTGCCTGGGGATAACATTTGATTCTATCCTGTCCTTCAAGCCACACATCCAAACCCTCACCTCCACCTGCCGTTTTCAACTTAAGAACATCTCTCATTTTCGTGCCTTCCTCACCCCTGAGTCAACTAAAATACTAGTGCATGCTCTCCTCGTCTCCCGCCTGGACTAATGCAACATCCTCCTGTGTGACCTCCCATCCAGCACTCTTGCTCCTCTTCAATCTATTCTCAACTCCGCTGCCCAGTTAAACCAGCTCTCCCCTCGTTTCTCCTCTGCCTCCCCCCTTTGCCAATCCCTTACAACTACATATTAGGCCATCCACAATCTGTCCCCTCCTTATATCTCTGACCTACTTTCTCAATACATCCCCACATGAAATCTCAGATCTTTACAGGACCTCCTCTATTCTCCTCTCATCTGTTCTTCACACAATCGACTAAAAGATTTCTCACTTGCCTCTCCTCTACTCTGGAACTCACTACCCCAACACATCAGACTCTTCCCCAACATCCAAAACCCAGCTTTTCAGGAAAGCCTACCACTTGCAATAGCATGCTGCCACCACACAGCCACATGAGCAGCCTATACCCTCACCTACTGTGTTCTACCCTTCCCTTGTAGATTGTAAGCTCTTGTGGGCAGGGTTCTCTACCCCTCCTTACCAGTCTGTTAATACTTTCTTGTTTATTGTATTTTTATATTTGTGTAACCCCGTCTGGATGAACAGCGCCATGGAATTAATGGTGCTTTCAAATAAATAATAATAATTTGTGATTTGTGTGAATCTTGCAGATACTATAAACTTGACCCCACTCTCATACTGTGTCAGGTAAACTGCATTTTGGTAACACTGTATTCAATACTCTCCAACATAATCTCCCTATGAGTGTCCACTGTCTTCCTTACTTAGGCTACTTTCACACTCGCGTTTGGTGCAGATCCATCATGGATCTGCACAGACGGATCCGTTCAGATAATACAACCGTCTGCATCCGTTCAGAACGGATACGTTTGTATTATCTTTAACATAGCCAAGACGGATCCGTCTTGAACACCACTGAAAGTCAATGGAGGATGCATCCGTTTTCTATTGTGCCGGATTGTGTCATAGAAAACGGATCCAACCCCATTGACTTACATTGTGTGTCAGAACGGATCCGTTTGGCTCAGTTTCGTCAGACGGACACCAAAACGCTCTGCCTCCAAAGCGGAATGGAGACTGAACAGAGGCAAACTGATGCATTCTGAGCGGATTCTTTTCCATTCAGAATGCATTAGGGCAAAACTGATCAGTTTTGGACTGCTTATGAGAGCCCTGAACGGATCTCACAAACGGAAATCCAAAATGCCAGTGTGAAAGTAGCCTTACTTGATTTCCATGCTCCGTTTAGGTCACAGTATGCAAATCTTCCTTGAAGACGAGAGCTAATGTACATACTTCTTCCCAGGAAGTACCCCTGAGAAGAGAGGAACAGTAAAACATTTTCAGCTTCCACTAATGTACTAGAGAATTTAGTTTGTGTCATAAATTATAATACATGTACAATTAGGAATGTTGATGTGGAAAAGGTAGGACTTCGGTTACTATTGGGATGATTGGTGTTTATATCCTGAGGTCACAGCTGCTAATTCTACTTGTCTAATTAATCTTATGATCAGAAGACCTACATGATGTACAGTCCTGTTAAAATGAAACCGCCATTCACTTCACTTTCAACTTCTGGTTAACAATATAGTATAGTAATTATATAGTATGGAATATTTATTTAAATATTCATGCCATTTCATAAGTTTTCATGTCTTCAGTGTATAAGAATGCCTGAGGGGGCTTACAAAGTTCAACTGCCTCTCTTTGAGGAAGATAGATATATTACCATGACTTTTCATATGTATTAGTGCATGCATAAAGTATGTTGGATGTTTATACAAGAGAAGCAACAGGAACAATCCTCCTACACCTCCTATAAAACATCTGGAATTTCAGTAGATTCAGAGCACTAATTTTTGGATGTATCCGATTTTTACTTAAATTGTCACTGTGTTTTCAACAAACTTTGTATAAGCAGAAATGATGTAATATATCTTATCATGGATAATTCACTACTTATAAGGCTCTTTCTCTTCCCCCCACCATCCTTTCTAAGGTGGTCATGCTCCCTGAAATCTGTCTTGGTCTCCCTAGATGGACTATCAGATTACTGACTACATGTTGCCAGTAGAAGCCTATAGTGAAGGAAGGAAGAAGAGAATGCCAGTGAGAGAGAAGCAGAGATGCATACATAGACATGCTGCAGCAGTTAATAATGGCTTACTAAGAGAAAACCCTCTAAAACGTAACCTTTAATCATACATAATAAAACCAATAGAAAAAAAGAAATATATAAAAAACCCACATAAATATTATACATAAAGATAATATATGTGCCCATGAAAAAAGTGTAGCTAGATGTATTGAAACAGATACTTGGGCATATCCTAGGCAGTTATACATAGACAATACCATGTGAAAACAGTGTGGGCTATTTGGTGAACTTACTCGTGGTTCCTGTGGTTTGGGAATTAAACCCACCAGAGTTTGTCATCATAAGCAGTGTTGTCGGGAGAGGAACTGTCCCTGGGTGTCCCTTTTGGCTATCCCTGCCTAAAAGCGGAGCACTCGCCCAAAAAGTGGCGACCCCACTTATCGGTCGCTAAACCATAAAAAATGCCCTAAAAAAAAGCTTGTCAAAATGAGTGCCGACGCATTTCCCCATTGAAGATGGTAATGGTTGATCAGGGGACAAAAAACAGTATAAGATGAAGTGAAGATGCTGGCAACCAAGATGATGTGGGCGCACTAAAGTGTCCAAAAGCTCCCCTATTTATACCTAAAATGGTAGATGTGTTTTGAAAATGGCATTCCCGCTCTTAGGGGCATGATTAGGAAAAGGATATAGTTCCGCCTTACTTCCGGTTTTATAGAGCGCAAATGCGCAAATGCTCTATGTACACTTATGACCCTTCTTGGTCAGGTAAAGAGACAGGTTAACAAGTGTACATAAATAAATACAGTAAGTAAAAGGACCATACATATTAATAGGAAGGGGGAACATGAAGAATGGAGATTTATTCCGGCACTTATTCCGGCACCTCAGCTTACTTGTGTGTCTACTTTGAATTAGTGGGTCTGTGTATTAGCACAATAGGGGCACATTGTATTTGGCTTATGACCAAACATATTTAATATGTCTCCTGTAGTGCCAATTTATTATTTAGCCTTTTCCGGCTAATCATGCCACTAAGAGCGGGAATGCCATTTTCAAAACACCTCTACCATTTTAGGTATAAATAGGGGAGCTTTTGGACACTTTAGTGCGGCCACATCATCTTGGTTGCCAGCATCTTCACTTCATCTTATACTGTTTTTTGTCCCCTGATCGACCATTACCATCTTCAATGGGGAAACACGTCAGGACTCATTTTGATAAGCTTTTTTTAGGGCTTTCCAGGGCATTTTTTTGGGTTTAGCCACCGATAAGTGGGGTCGCCCCATTCGGGGCGGGTGCTCCGCTTTTAGGCAGGGATAGCCAAAAAGGACACCCAGGGACAGTTCATCTCCCGACAACACTGCTTATGATGACAAACTCTGGTGGGTGTAATTCCAAAACCACAGGAACCGTGAGTAAATTCACCAAATAGCCCACACTGTTTTCACACGGTATTGTCTATGTATAACTGCCCAAGTATGTGTTTCAATATATTTAGCTATACTTTTTTTCGTAGGCACATATATTATCTTTATGTATAATATTTATGTAGGGTTTATATATATTTCTTTTTTCTATTGGTTTTATTATGTATGATTAAAGGTTACGTTTTAGAGGGTTTTCTCTTAGTAAGCTATTTTTTCATCCCTCTTACAATAACGCTTCTGCAGTTAGTAATGAGTTTTTTGATCTCACCCCAAGTTTTTTTTTATTCACGTCAATACTGGTCAGTATTTCTCTACATTGTCCTCCAGAGTGTATGTGAGAGATAGTGATAAAAGAGTGGGATCTCCTCTTCCTTCTGTGTTCTGTGTATGGGAGAAATAGCAGCAGCTAGCCTCAGCCCACTAACTCAGGCAAAACTGAGAATTAAAGAAAGAACCTATAGGATAGGATACAAGTCATATAATTTCTAGATATAGTGTTATTACTTATGGACACAAAAATTTATTCTGAAAAGTCACCTTAAGTGTAGGTACGCTTCAGCTACCATGTCCAAAAAGGGCAATAGTCGGGAAAAAAAAGTTATTTACACTACAATGCCCATTAAATGTTTACTGGACATAGTACTTTACTTGTAATTGACAAACGAAAGTTTTTAGTTATTAGTAAAGTTTACCATTAAGATCTGACTTTATTTGTTGGCTAAAACTTGTGGATCTAATGTGTATTGTCATCAGAGCAGTTTTTAGAACAATAGTAGACTAGCTGTGAATATCATTTTATCCAGCTGATCCTCTGCTGTTTTCCTAGGATGAGTAACAAAACAGGTTTTCTACAAGTTGCTCACACTTTCTCCCTCCAAAGATCAAGACAATCGTGAATGGTAATTCGAGAGGTCAACCATTACCATGGCTAGTTTTAGGTTGTTTTTCATGGAAAAACCCTTTCTGTACAACCTATTAGATCATATATTTGTAATAAAAGGGGCCTCACAACCTGATTCTTTTACTCGGGCTCTGAAGCATGGCTTGCATCCAGACATTATACGATCAGATGATTAGAGTCCATCACAACTAGATTCCTCATTAACAGATATCGTTGGAGGGGACCTAACAGCTGAGCAGAAGTTTCTCAAAATAGGTTACCCCTAAGACATAAGTATTAAATGGAGAATAAAGACAAGCTAGAACACACAATTAGCAAAACTATTTAAATAATGGCTTAAGTACCCTAAGAGGATTCAAATCAAGGTTATACCTTATGTCGCATAGAGTATAGTGATGGTTTACCTTTTTCAGTGTACCCATTCATGTTTTTATATAGTATGTTTCTTCCATAGATTTTTATACAGAGAAAAGTAAAATATCATGCCTAAACCTTTACCTAACCTTTTAACAAACTTTGCATGAATTAATATTACAATGTGTCTACATGAGAAATAACTAGTGTTGAGTGAAGTGAAGCATTTGAAGCGGAATTTGGTCCGAAATTTAAGAAAACTTCAATTTGCAACAAAGCCGAATTTTCTCGCGCTTCTTGGTAACGATTTAGGTTTTCCTAAAATGGCTGCACGTGTTAAAAAGTGAAAGTAAGAAGTCTGAGAACATGAGATCATAGATAATGCCGTGCAGCCAGCCAATCAGCAGGTAGCCATCCCCTGTGATGTAACAGCCCTATAAAAGCCTTATGCCTAGGTTTTCCCGCCTCAATGCTGTGTACTATCTCTGGTACCATCACACAGGACCACAGGTTTTAAATGCCTGGCTGCCGACATAAATTTACTGTTGGGAAACGGTTAACTTCCAAGCCTTCACACTGAGATTGGGCCACCAAGTGGGAAGAATAGGATTAGGCAGAGTGGCCTGGCTATACCTGGTTTATAGCCATTTGTGATTAATTCAGTTGTAATAATTCAAATTTATTGCCAAACTTTGGTGAAGCTGCCCAAATTTTTTTTTAAAACTTCATTAATCTCTAGAGATAACATTATTTCTGGCCATTATATGAATTATATCTGGCATTTTAGCGGTTTTCTCATCGGTACTCTATATCTGTAGTTTACAACAGTTTTTACTAGCTTCCATATACTGCACACAAAAAGTAGAGGAGAATATAATTCTTATGTTTATCTTAGGATAGGATTATGGAGGTCATTACAGAGAAATACTGACCTGTATGGATATGAATAAAGCATTCACTCCTCTTCTCTCCTCTCTCCATGAGCTAGTATATCCATAGCTTATATATCTAAAAATTGGCAAGTGGAACTCACTAAGGTTGCAGAATTTCATGATCAATCCCAAGGAAGAAGATCCACAATAGCCAAAGAGGTGGCAGCTTCCCACTGAGTATTTTTTATTGGGGCCACATCAAGTTACTACAGAAGCAATGTTTCTGCCCTCAAGAATTTCAGAATATAAAAATCATGGTTAATAAGTAAAAGACCTCCGATGGTTCTAATGTTATGGCTGACAGGATGTAAGGATTTATTACATTACTTATTAACCCTTATATGGTAACTAAACATTATGATACTGAATCGTGTTTTCCTCTCCTTAGGGCTTCCAGACTTGGTTCCAGATCCCTACTACATCCAGTCCTCCATTTATGTGCAAAAAATGTCCATGTACAGCCTGAGATGTGCAGCTGAGGAGAACTGTCTTGCAAGGTCAGTCTAATGTTGTGAAGAATTTTTCACACAAACTGTTTCCTACTTGTTCAAGTCCAAAATCTGGTTCGTTGGATGATCTGTTATAAATAATGTTACTATAGTAAAAGAAAAAGGCAAATGTGAAAAGTCAGAATCATTTCACATCAAATTTCCCCATCTTCTATTGAAAAGAACTTGGAAGCCCGCATGGACAGGTTTATTGTTGGCAGATTCTGTTGTTTTTCTGTAGGATCCACCAATATTATTCTGATATGTGTGAATGGCATTATTTTACTGCTTGGTTGAGGCTAGCAGTTTAGATTGTTGAAAGTGTTTGATCTGAAGCTCCGTGCATAGTATATTGTGGTAGACGAATTCTAGAATACATGGAATGAACCGTTTGAAAGAATGAAAAATGAAAAAAAAATGCATTGGACCATCTGCGTTAACCCAAGAAATGTAGAGAGAAAAAGGAGGGACTGAAAAAAAAAATTATGAACTATTTGTACCAATACTCACTTGGTATCCGACTCCTGCTGACAGCGCCGATACAGAGGTTCCACTTTTTCCTGCACGGATCTTCTCAACCCAAGAAATGTGTTACTCATACTTAATGTATATAAAGCCTTAGATTTGGGTTCTCATGTCCTGCAGGCACTGGAAGAATAATCAGATATGTGACTCCAGGCCCATAGGGTTACTCCAAATGGTAGACATCAAATCTATATTTTTATTGAAACATAGTCCTGGAAAACAATCAGCAGTCAGTAGTTATTGGTCAAAAATCTTTCTAGTGACCTAGGAACTTGAAATGGAAAAAAGACTGCTGTTGTAGGTTAATCTCAATTGACCTTGAAGGTATTCTGGAACATTTGGTTAAGTGAAGCATGGAATTAACTAAAGTTTTAAAATATAGTAAAAATTCTAATAGGTGCAGGGTTAAAGAATATTCTTGATTAAAAGATCTCACAGTCATTAAATATTAAATGAAACTCCCTTATTATTGGTTCCATCAGAGCGGTCTTCCATTTCTGGTCTTGTGAAACAATATATTGTGTTTCTTTGCTAGTAACACGAGTTTGGTTATTAGACTTTCTGAATGATCAAAAACAGAACTAAAAATGTCACTGTATCGTATTAAAACAGATTTGGTATGCCGCAGTCAAGAAAACTGGAAAGGCAGATGGGAAATATGAAATAAGTGCTAAGATACTGTTTAATACTACATGTGATGAAGAAGGTCAACAAATAGTCCAAGCAGTAAAACCGCAAAACCATAAGGAGCCACATCACTATTGACAAACTATTGTTAGATTCTGATCCATCAGATGAAGGATGGACTATAGGGTCATAGTAATTGAAAAGAAAGACTATGATGAGCCGCTTACTCTTAATAACTTAAAGGGGTTTTCCATAAATAATGATTTTTTTTAGCTAGTGCCCGCAGTCTGCCTCCTGAAACAAAACATTCATGATTACCTGCTTTCCGTCACCCTGGTCATCTGCGCTGTATCCATCTTCCGGTCCCCGCACTGTTTACATCTGGTGGTGCATGGACATGGTTACAGGCACCTCTCCAGGTAATAGCTGACTTCAGCGGTGAAGTAGCAACAAGCAGCATGTCATCACAGAAGTCATTGGCTGGAGCAGTGCATGTGACCATGCTCTTGCACTGCCAGAAGAAAACAGTGTGGTGACCAGAAGGTGGACACAGTGGAGGCAGCATGAAGGACCGAAGAGGTGTGGAGCAGTATGAATCTTCTGTTTCAAGAAAGGAGTTTTAAAACTCCTTTAACCAACATGGGGCCTATATTTTTGCACAGGGGTCCTCTATAGTGTATGTTCACCCCAGTCACTCTTTTTCATAGCACTGTTCAGCCAGTATTAACATATATTTAAACTAATAGAAGCTATTCACACCCACTCTGGACAGAGCTCGAAATTAGGTGAGCACTGCCCATAGTGGTTGTGAATAGCGTCTAAAAGTTTAAATGTATGCTATGAGTAAAAGCCCCTTTACACAGGCCAACTGTGCCAGCAATTATTAGGAACAAATGATTTGTCCCATTAATTGTCTGATTGTGAGCGTGTTTACATGTAGCACTCACCTCTGCTGTATGGGGATAAGTGATTGCTGTTTCTAACGCTTGTCTCCATACAGATTCCTTGTTTCTGGGCGGCAGATCCCTGTTTACACAGGATTTTCTGCTTCCCATAAACAATTATTTTGGTGTCATCTAATGGACCACTGTTCATCACGTGATCAATGGCAATTTTACAACGGCCAATTATTGGGAATGAATGTTTCTAGGAATGCCTCTTTCTGATAATTGCCCCTATCATTGGCTGGTGTAAAGCGGCCTTAACAGTGGTGTATCCACTTTAAATGCATAAGTGTTCATCTATTTTACAGCTTGTGTTGGTAGATGTTTAATATTCTTCAACAAAACTCATAGTTTTACTACTGGACTGTTCGTGATCACACCAGAATGGAGTATGAGCGATTGAATTCCACTATCTCTGGTCAGTCAACTGGACATTGTCTGCTTTTGCTTTTAACAATAGGATACTGTAGTAAAACTACTTGACAGCCTCAGAAAAGGCTAAACATTAAGGAAGAATTTATCAAGCCCTGCACTCCAGAATTCTAGCTTCAAAAAGTCTCAGAATAAAGCTTTGTGACTTATTAGCTAAATATTTTTTTACTCTCACTCACTCCAATTTTGAATAGTGGGTGGGAAAGTGGATGTGGTTAGCCTGTCGAGCTGATTTAAGCCAGATCAACTTAATCTTACTCCAGTAAATGGGTTGAGTAAGAAATGGAGAACAGCTCAAGACAGAGGTGTTAGATTTAAAGATACACCAGATTTATCAATCATCATGCAACATTTGCTAAGTTTGGCCTAAATTATGGCAACGCTCCAACAAAATTGACTTTAAAAAATTCCCCTCATTATAAATCTCCATCAAAATCTAGGAGAGAATCATCTGGTATTAAACCATGAATTGCTCCCAGGAAACAAAACCTCAGGCTAGTGGACTCAAAAGTGGCCAATAAAATAAACAGGGAGGCCAAAGTGAAAACATTGGGTATAATACATAACATATAATTGGCGAACTGTGCTGAGACGGATCAGACGGACATGGAGATTGTTATGAACTGCAAACAGATGTTTCATTTCTATGGACAGACCAAAAATAACAAAAGAAGTAAAAACACAGGAACAAAGTGTGAAGAGAAAGCAGCACCTACAGATGTAGCACATGTCATTTTATAGATTGTGTATACTGCTGTAGTAGGATGATGTCACATCTGGATAACGGCTGACAGGAAGATATTCTTTTTAAATATTTTTTTAATTTAACATGGAGAAGAATGACAAAGAGGGTCATCAAATAATCTAGAATAATGGTGTTATGCAGTAGTACAGGGCTGGCCAACCTGCGGCTCTCCAGCTGTTGCAAAACTACATCTCCCAGCATGAAAAGACTGCCTACAGCTATCAGCCTACAGCAGGGCATGGTGGGAATTGTACTTTTACAACAGCTGGGGAGCCTCAGGTTGGCCAGCCCTGCAGTAGTACAACAGTAGAAAACTTTGTCATACAGCTGTCAAGCAAGTAATAATCTCCATCCATTGTATGTACAAAATGGTGGAATGTAAGGAAAGTTAATAGGATAGATTGCTGGAGGACCGACAGTAGAAGAAAAGTTGAAGGAAAAAAACTGCCTAAAAGGTTGCAGGGGGAATGTAAAAGGGAAAAAATAGGAGGACAGTCTATGAGTTGGCTGGAGCAAGTACATAGCTAGGGGTGAGGGCAAATGGGTTTGTACCCAGGGTGGTGGTTGCTGAGGAGCACAAACAAGGTACATTGCATTGGTTAGGGTATTAAGATATTGAGTAAGGATGGTAAGCTAAACCTTTGACCTGGGTGAAGGAAATCCTACTTTGACCCCGTGTTACTGTGGCGACCTTTGTCCGCCGATGCCTGCTATCCCAGGCGGGTGCGGCAGTTGCTCCACTCAGTGTTTGTGTATTGGGCTAGTATTCAGTGAAACCTTGCTGTAGCACTAGAAAGGTTAACCTTCCCTTTTGCTTTCGGTTCAGCAGCTTCAGCAGCTTACTATGGTGCTGATCAATCCTCCTATTTATTCTGGCCACTTTGTTCCACCCCTTTGTCTTAGATTCGATATTCTATGCTTTGTAGTCCTAGTGAAGGTGTGTTTTTGCTGTCTATCTACCCATGTACCAACCCTGATCCTCCGCTGCCTGTCTTGACCTTGGATTTGTTTTACGGATATGCTAGAACTCTGCCTGTCTAGACCTCAGATTTGTTTAACAGACGCACAAAGTATTGTCTGCTCCTTCGGTGCTTTGCACTAGTGTCTCTGGTCCCTACAAGTTAGCTGATAACTATACCAGGACTATTCCAAGTGGTAGCGGCCTGGTGGCTCCCCTGCATTGAAGACCAGATTCCTGTATAGGGGTTAAAGGGTGAATACCAAGGGACTGCCAGGACAATGCCCTTAGGATTAGCCCAAAGCAAAATAAGTTAGTTTGCACAGTGGCTCCATGCCCACTGCCCGTTACATACTGGCCCAGAGGAAGAAAAAGGGAAAGATCCTAGTAATAAATTAATTTTAGATAGATAGTGTTGCAATTTGGGCATGGGGGTGGGGTCGGAGATGAAAGATCCACACACTTCAACAGGTTAAAAGTCCAAATATTGTTTATATCTTCCAAGCAGCACAGTGGCATCCAAGTTCAACATTCACTTGGTTGAACCCACGGCAACATGAACCATAATAGAAACAAAAAAAAAAAAAATCTGCCCCTCTGGGTGCTAACTATAAATAAGGTTACCTTACTTATCTCTCAGCATCAACATTATATCAGGCTTTGAACAGCAAGCAGATGCAGCTTCCAGGCACTGATCCTTAATGGACTTTGCAGCCCTGTTATGAGGTCAATAGCTACACCTGGGTTGCCTCAGGCTAGGAGAAAGTGGTGTATTGGTGTGGGAGGGAATGCCAAGTTCCATTACAACATCTACCTGCCATTCCATAAAAATCCAGCCCATAAAACAACTTCACTTTACTGAAGCAACCCAGCTTTCCTGGATTCTTTTACCTTACCCATCTAAGCATTCTAGGTGAAATATACTCCCCCTCCAGTACCTTTATAGACACAGTGTTACAAAAGAGAGAGGTAGATAGATAGTTAGATCCAAAAAACGAGGTAGCACTCCGAAATAAATTGGGTCATCACCTTTTCACCTGAAGTCGGAGAGCTGCCTCTTTTTTGGATTTAGTATACAGTGGAAGAGACGCCTGCCTTCCCTGAGGATTTGCACCCTATCTAAGTTATCTATCTGTGCTGCTGCTTTATCTGTGTTTGTAGATAGATAGATTAACAAGAACAGAGGTGCTGTACTTGAAAATGCATAATATATAGCATATTATATGCAAAAGTATGTCCTGAAAAAGCAAATACTAAATATAGGTTAATAGGTTATCCACAGTATTTCCTAAGTAGACTTCCTAAAGATATTACTGAAATACAGTTACCCAAAGTACAGTACACATTAATGCATTCCTTACCTGCAGGAGGCATGGAATGTATTTCAGTACATGACACAACTTCTTCATACTTCACTCCAAACATCCAGCTAAGACTTTTTTATGATGCTCAAAGCAAAATTTGCAAAATGTAGACAGACAGAAAGGGGAATGGGGGAAAATTAATTACCAATATTTATGCAAATATTTATACCTTAAATAAAGATATCACTATTACTTTGCCTTACACTAATCGCCAAACTAGCTGCATGCGCCTTACTGAACTAGCTACCGCTAATAAAACACACTACACAGTAGGTACAAATAACACACAATATTTATTGATACCTACGGTACACAAAATAATGACGCATACAATACACTAACAGTATAGCACTAAAAATACAGTACTAACTACACTACACAATCCCAAATTCCACCCACAAACTTTAGCTTCATCAGTGACACCACTTACAATACCTACTGGCGTTAGGGGGGGGGGGCAAACTGGGAAAAAGCATAGTCATTATACTTGGGGACACCCTGTGTATACAAGTCTAATTTAGACTCTATTTTTGAAATATTTCTGTGGGGATTCAAACTCACAACCATCTACATTAAAGGCAAGAACATTAAAGTGAACCTGTCATCAGCTTTATGCTGACCTCACTGAGGGCAGCATAAAATAGTGACAGAAATGCTGATGTCAGCGATGTGTCACTCATGAGCTAAAAGTAAGTGGTTGCTGAGAACCAGCATCATAATCATTGCAGCCCAGGCCTTGAAAAGAGTCAAATCTACCTGAGAAGAGTCATGGTTATTGATAATCTCCTGCTCTCTCGCCCATCTGCTGATGATTGGCAGTTCTCTCCTAGAGAGAAAGGGAGAAAACTAGGTAAAGGACTGTCAGTCATCAGCAGGTGGGCAGGAGAGCAAGAATCCATGAATCACCATGACTCTTCTCAGGTGGCCGTGACTCTTTTCCAGGCCTAGTCTGCAAGGATTGTAATGTTGGTTCTCGGCAACCACTTACTATTAACTTGTAAATGACAGACCGCTGAAATCAACTCACCTGTCTCTACTTTATTCTGCTGTTAGTATGGGCTACATAAAGTTGATGACACGTTCCCTTTAACCACTGGGCTACAGAGCTCAATGCTACGTCATTGCTGAAAAACCTCATAGAAGTTTCTCTTGTATAATACAAAAGAAACGTCTATGAGTTTTTTTAACAAGAGAAACTTCTATGAGGACTTTCAGCAATGATTTAGCATTGAGCTCTATAGACCAGTGGTTAAGGTTCTTACCTTTAATGTAGAAGGTTGTGAGATCGAATGCCCACAGAAACATTTTCAAAATAGAGGCAAAATAAAACCTAAGTTCACAGGGTGTCCCTAATAGTGAAAAATTCGATTTTATTAAGAAAAAAAAATGGAGCAAAACGTAAAATATGATCAAAAAAAGAGAATTGCCTTTTTAAATTTTTTTCTGTTACGCCATTCACCATATGGGCTAACTTTTTAAAATATTTTAATTGTATGGGTGTTTTCGCATGCGGCGATGCCCATAGTGCTATTTTTATGTGTTTGTTTCTTTTTATTTTGGGGAATGGGGCTGATTTTAATTTTTACGTTTTATTTTATATTTTCAAAAGTTTTTTTTTTTTTTTTTACTTTTTGTTAAGTCCCCCAAGTGGACCACAACTTACTATCATCAGATGTAAATTGCTCTATTAGTCTGTATAGAAATCACTATATCACAGTTCAGTGCTGCCATCTAGTGGCCTTAACTGGGGTATACTAACAATGAGCCTGAAGCCTAGTACAGCCTATAAGAACAGGGTGCTTTCCCCGATCTCTGCAGGGGAAAAGCGCGCCTGAAGAGGAATCCCTCGCTTTCAGTTTTTAACACTCTCAGATATCGTGAGTGAGGGGAACTCATTGCTGTGAGGGGAAGGGACATGTGGCGTAATCTGGGGCCATGAGGGTAAATCTGTGAGAGGGGGCCGGAATCGACAGAATGTAACTGTGTTGTTAGTACATTATTACAAGATTTGGGGCCCCACTTTTGATTTTGCCCAGGGCCACATTTTGTCTAAAACTGGTCCTGCATATAGAGAAAGAATGTCCACTACCTGATGGCTACAAACTCTGCAGAATTACTACTTTGGATGCTAGTGGTCTCCAATCTGTAGCTCTCCAACTTTTACAAAACTATAACTCCTAGCAAGCCATGACATCCCGTGACAGTAGTTGCAGTTTTCTCACAGTTGAAGAGCCACAGGTTAAAGACCTCTGCTGTAGACAGTCAAATAGTGGCGGGGGTGGATATAGACAGTAGAGGGACCCTGTGCAAAAATAATATATGGGCCTTTTGGTGTTTAATAACAGTTAATTTATCAAGAGTGCAAGGCCCATCACAGAGCTCCTTACTATGACTCTATAATCAATCCTTCACCTAATAGATCAGAATCTATTAGTAACTTTGAGGAAAGGGAACCTTGCTGCCCTTTTATATTATGGCTACACCAATGGTATGTCTGCCACAATATAGCCTCTACAGGTCCACTAGGTCTTAGGTGCAAGTCATGGTGCACCCCAAAACAATCCCCATTATCAGTATCCATGTTACCAAAATAAAATCATTTTTATTATTACCTTCACTTTTCAAGAAATCCTCCCAATGTACCAGTTATCTAAATGTAGGAGTGGTTTCTCTCTCTAACCCCACCCCCATGTCTTTCCTTTATAGATAATCCTTTTCCTATCCTATGTATTTTGGCTTAGGGCTCTTTCACACTTGCGTTGTTGGGATCCGGCATGCACTTCCGTTGCCGGAGGTGCCCACCGGATCCGGAAAAACGCAAGTGTACTGAAAGCATTTGAAGACGGAACCGTCTTCCAAATGCTTTCAGTGTTACTATGGCACCCAGGACGCTATTAAAGTCCTGGTTGCCATAGTAGGAGCGGGGATCGGGGGAGCGGTATACTTACAGTCCCTGCGGCTCCCGGGGCGCTCCAGAATGACGTCAGAGCGCCCCATGCGCATGAATGACGTGATCCATGCGATCACATGATCCATGCGCTTGGGGCGCCCTGACGTCACTCTGGAGCGCCCGGGGAGCCGCACGGACGGTAAGTATACTGCTCCCCCGCTCCCCGCTGCACTTTAACATGGCTGTCGGGACTTTAGCGTCCCGGCAGCCATGGTAACCATTCAGAAAAAGCTAAATGTCGGCTCCGGCAATGCGCCGAATTGACGTTTAGCTTAAGGCCGGACCCGGATCAATGCCTTCCAATGGGCATTAATTCCGGATCCGGCCTTGCGGCAAGTGTTCCGGATTTTTGGCCGGAGCAAAAAGCGCAGCATGCTGCGGTATTTTCTCCGGCCAAAAAACGTTCCGTTCCGGAACTGAAGACATCCTGATGCATCCTGAACGGATTTCTCTCCATTCAGAATGCATTAGGATAATCCTGATCAGGATTCTTCCGGCATAGAGCCCCGACGACAGAACTCTATGCCGGAAGACAATAACGCAGGTGTGAAAGAGCCCTTAGAGCAGGAAAAAATCTGAACAGTTTTTTATGAAGTGAAAAAGTAAAATAAACAAAGAAAAGGCATCAAATTAGAATCAGCCTTCTTTCAAGTATAATGATGCAACCACAATCTACTAATCCCAGGGGACTAGTTACGTGGCTTTGTTCCAGGTCGTTCCACTTCATCATCACAGCAGAATCCCTTATTAACCTAATTACATGGTTATCAATATGTCTTACTTGTAACAATAAGAATTGTAACCAGACTAGAGGGGCCCCTCAGTAGTACATCTGTAATCTCAGTGAACCCCTTCTCGAAAAAGCATTTCATGCACATGCAGTTCTAAATAGACTAGTATGGTAAAACAATGTACACCTTTAGCAATTCAACTGATTAGAGAAGGACATCTAGTATAGTATAGACATGGACGTGTACGGTAGGCTTAGGTTTCCACATAGATCTTTGGTCCCCAATAGACAACATTTTAGCTTGACCTCAGTATTTCCATATGGTAGTAAACGGTTTTGGGACAAATGAAAGAAAGCTTATGGCCTATTGAGATTAAATGAGGGTCACAAGAACCTGCAATTTTACCATGACCAATTGCCACTGTACAGCCCTAGCCATTTAAAATATAGTGAATTTTTAAAACCAGCACCTGAATGTGATTACTTTTGCAACTGCATGTAATTAAAACATTAATATAGCCACTGAGTAATTCAATAAAATCTATCTGTATAGTGCCACCTTATTAGGTGGACACACATACTGTTACAACCAGAGGGTAGGACCCACTGGTAAAACCAGAGGGTGTGGATTCTTTGTGTCTATCAAGGGATGGCAGCCACTAACCCCTAGAGCAGGGATGGCCAACCTGCGGCTCTCCAGCTGTTGCAAAACTACAATTCCCACCATGCCCTGCTGTAGGCTGAAAGCTGTAAGCAGTCTAGGCATGCTGGGAGTTGTAGTTTTGGAACAGCTGAAGAGCCACAGGTTGGCCATTCCTGCCCTAGAGTGTTATTCATCACTCTCACAGGAGACATATATAAAAAAAAAAAAGGAAAACAGCACTACTCACTGAATAGATTCAGAAAAGTCCCAATGGTGGCGGTGCCAGCGGTGTTGGGTCCAAGCCCAATGGGCCCCCGTTAATCCATAGAAAAAATTGAAAACTGCAGCACTCTCTGTCTTCAATAGTATGTCGTTTTATTCACCAACTGTGCGACGTTTCGACTTCACAGAGTCTTTCTCAAGCATATCTAGCATATAAGTTACAGCAGTGAGAGACTTATTTATATATGACTGAAACCAAATAGCTAATTGAATTGGGGGACCGCCGTATCCAGGGTCCACCCACCAACCGTTGTCTCACAGGAGACAGGACAGAACTCAGCAAACTGAACCACTACCTACGGGATTACATGGTTGACAGCTGACACAGAGTCAGACAACAGGCAACGCTCCAATAGCACAAGTTGCAGTAAGAAACGGAGATAGAGTGAACTGAGTCCAATAGCAGACACGGTGGTGAGAAGTGGTATTGCAGAGAAGACCGTAGTAAAGGCAGCAGCGGATGATGATGATTGTCAGAGGCAGAAGCTGAAGCGTGGTCAGAGACAAGCCAGAGGTCAGAAGCCAGTGTCCAATAGTAGCGTGGTACAGAGGATGAGACAGGCTCAGACAGGTCCAGTAGTCGATGCAGGCGGCAGGCAAACAGAATTCTCAAACAGGCTGGGTCCAAAACAGAAGATCAGAACAGAACATCTTTGCTATTACTGATAGTAACTCAATGCTCAGGCAACTTCCTGGAAGAGGAAGCTGCTTTTTAACCTTGTAACCCGCCATGCTGGGTGGAAAGAAGCATGCGCCCCTGGAAGCATAAATGACAGGAAGCAGTGGGTGCATGCACCAATGGGATGCCAGCATGGGTTGGAGAATGGAGGCACACGCCTGCCACATCTGGTGGAGACAGCAGCAGGCAGCGAGGCAGGAGTTGCTGGGGATATGACAGGTGAGACAGCAAGAGGTATAGCAAAAGGCCCAGGCCTAACACATACTCAGTTCCACCCTTTAACTGCCATCATCCTATCTACTGTTAGTAGGTGTGACAGTTACAGAGAGCGAGCTGTAGCAGAAAGGACACACACCCTGAGAAAGGACACAACCCTAAGTTACCAGCTTGAAGTATATCTTGCAGAGCAATGAATGGGGAGAGCTCTGGATCCATGTGAGCTACATGGCTTGTTCTAATTTTGCTAGAAAGAGATTGTCATATACTATATGATGTCTGTTAGAAGGGGTCTCCCTCCAAGAATCAGCCACAATGATGAAAAATAAAATTTAAGGGGAGGGGGAAATTTATCACATGAGTTTGTATTAGCGTATTTTAATTCAAATGTCACACCGTTCAAGCAGACCATGGAGACCTATCACAGCAGTCACTGAACAAGCCACTTCATGGTCCTGTGGGGTCTGAAAGAAGCCAGAAACAGAGCAGCACGGACATGGGGTAACTGTGGCCAGGTGTTTTTCTATGGGCTACACATTAGGAACAATTGGGTTGCCAGCCCCTAGGCCAGATGACCCCTTTAAAAAGTGAAAGAACCTCTAATGGAGGCTCTGTGGGAATATACTTTATAAACAGATCATAAAGTGATAGAACCCCTAATGGAGGCTCTGTGAGAGTGAATGAACAGAGCCTAGCATTTCTGGACACCATATGGTTGGACTACTCATGATAGTAGAAAAAACTCAAATCCCTACAGAAATACATTAGAAATAGAAAGCCATCACATTAATTAAAAACATATATAAATATATAATACATAAGGACGCTTCTGGAAAATATACAGCATTGCTCTAAGTACAAATGAATATTAAAGGGGTTCTCCGGGAATATAGAAAATGAAAATAATTAAATAATACATTATTATAAATATATTCCCAAATACATTAAATTATTTATAATGGCTTGTTTTGTCTGGGGAGCGAGCATTCATCAGGAGAAATAAAATGGCCGCCGTCCTATCAGTACACACAGAACCTCTCCTAATCACACAGCAGGACAAGTTACTTCACAACACTGAGCTAAAGAGCTGCCTCGTCCTCCTCTCTGCTCTGCTTGTCAGGGATTATGATTCTGAATACAGTTTAATATTATCTTCAGGTGAATCTTTGTAGAAATGGAGGAAACATGAATTACAGAGAAGAAGGTTTGAGATGTGGCTAATGACCAGCAGCTCTTGTATGCTGTCTCCATTACCATAGTCCCAAATTACCACAGTCTGTCCTGTCCGTCCTCTCTGTACTCCATGTTTCCTCATGAACTCCATTACTACATAATTAGCTGAAGATCATATTAGGCTCCATTCACACATCCGTATGTGTTTTGCGGATCCACTAATCCGCAAAACACGGACACCGGCAATGTGCGTTCCGCATTTTGCGGGCCGCACATCGCCGGCACTATAATAGAAAATGCCTAATCTTGTCCGTAATTGTGGACAAGAATAGGACATGTTCTATTTTTTTCGGGAACGGAATTGTGGACCCGGAAGTGCGGATCCACATCGTGTGGCCCCATAGAAATGAATGGGTCCGCAATTCCGTTCCGCAAAATGTGGAACAGTATTGCGGACGTGTGAATGGAGCCTTTAACTGTATTCAGGATCATAATCCCTGACAAGTAGAGCGGAGAGGAGGATGAGGCAGCTCTTTACCTCAGTGTTGTACAGTAACTTGTCTTGTGTGTGATTAGGACAGATTTTGTGTGTATTAATAGGATGGCGGCAATTTTGTTTCTCCTAATCATTGCTCCCCAGAAATAACAAGCCACTATAACTAATGAAAGGTATTTCGAAATACAGGGTGGGCCATTTATATGGATACACCTTAATAAAATGGGAATGTTTGGCGATATTAACTTCCTGTTTGTGGCACATTAGTATATGTGAGGGGGGGAAACTTTTCAAGATGGGTGGTGACCATGGCGGGCATTTTGAAGTCGGCCATTTTGAATCCAACTTTTGTTTTTTCAATAGGAAGAGGGTCCATATAAATGGCCCACCCTGTATATTTATAATAAAATAATATTTAAGTATTTTTCTTTACAACTAAAATTGGAAATTAAAGTAGAATATGTATTACTTGTGTGTCTTTTGATTCATATATATATTTATATCTATGGAGATCATACATTTCCAAAGTATCAGAGGAAAAGATGAGGTGGGGAACATCACATTAGATTCTGAGTAACCCAACTCCAGTATGTCTGAAATTTAATTACATAATTGGATTTATTTTGGCACAATGCCCTCTAGCAGGAATGTGCAGCAGCTGATAACTCAGTTCAGACTTAATTGTAATTCTATGTATTGTGACAAGAGTATAATCATTGAGTTCTCTGATGTATGGTGTAGGCCCAGATGCCTAGACACGACACTGGAGACATTACTAGTCTGTTTCACATCATGTTCTAATAAAAGATCAGCAATCACTGTTTTCTCTATACTGCAGGTTATAATGAGTTTAGTAGAAGGCAACGATATATATTTCTCGGGGGCCTCCTCAGAAGCTTCAGGTCCCATGAGCACAGCAGCAAATTCACAAAGTTTAATGATAAGGCTGGTAGCTGGTCATCTCGCATCATTTAGAAATTATGTTTAATTAATTATCCAGATTATTCTTTCAGTAACTAGTACTACACCTCCAGTTCTGCTGTGTCTCGTTAAAGGGGTTATCTGAGATTACATAAATACAGTGTGCAAAGCTAATATTTAAAGAGGTATCCCGTTTAGGACAAGTTATCCCCTATCCACAGCATAGGGCATAACTATCAGATCTGTGGGGTCTTACCGCTGGGAACCCCACCAATCACGAGAAAGGGGACCCAATGGAGCCCCCTAAAATGGACAGAGAGGCTAGTCGGAAAAGTGTGCTGCTGCTCCATTCATTTCTATGGGAGAGCTGGAGATAGCTGAGTACAGCACCATCAGAAAGATGGTGTGCTCCCTGGTACAACAAATATTGATTGTGGAAGGCCATGTGCGAAGGAGATCGATTAAGGAAACGCAAGAGAAGTACCCAGGAACAAAATCACCAGCTAAATGCTGTATTTAGAGTCTGGTTCGGAAATGGCATCAAACTGGCTCTGTTGTAAACATGAATAAACCGAGGTCCCCATCAATCAGGGCAGCTAAAGTTGTGCATGAAATTCAGTAACGGTTTGCAAGTAGCCCCGAAAAATAAACTCAAAGACTGTCTCAGCAAGTTGGTGTATCAGGAACGACGTGAACCTGAAACCGTACTAAATAATATGTGTGCAGGAACTGAAAGAGTCTGACAAAGCTAAACGTGTGTACTTGGTTGCTGACAGACATTTGGCGAAGTGCGCCGCATAATTTTTTTTACGCATTTAGGCCACGTTTCTAACTCTGTCCAAAACATAACTAAACACCTAATACCACCCAGTCCCCTAGATGCCCCCATAAAGTAATTATTCCCTCTTCATGCCACCACACAGTAGTTATGCCAGCATTTTTCCCATTCACAGATTATGCCCAGATATGTGCCTCCTTCACAGTAGTTATGCCCAGATATGTACCCCCTCACAGTATTCATGCCAGATATGTGCCCACTGCCCCCTCACAGTATTTATGCCCAGAAATGTGACCCTTCACAGTATTTATGCCCAGATATGTGCCTCCTCACAGTATTTATGTCCAGAGATGTGCCCCCTCACAGTAGCGATTCACAGATAGGTGCCTTCTCACAGTAATATGCCCAGTTATGTGCCCCATCACAGTAGTTATGCCCAGTTATGTGCCCCCCGCAGTAGTTATGTCCATTTATGTGCCCCTGCAAAGTATTAAGCCCAGCTGTTCCTCCTCACAGTAATATGCCCAGCTTTGGCCCCTAACAACAATATGCCCAGTTGTGACCCCTCACAATAATATGCCCAGTGGTGCCCCCTCACAGTAATATGCCCAGTGGTGCCCCCTCACAGTAATATGCATAGCTGTGCCACCTGACAATAATATGTCCAGTAAAGTGCCCCTTTCACAGGCAGTAAAAAAAAGTCACTGAAATCCGTGACTGTCCCGCCGCATCCGGGACGGTTGGGAGGTATGCTATACCTCATGACAGACGAAGCTTGGTTTCATTTATCAGGTCACGTAAATTCTCAGAAAACGAGGTACTGGTCCCCTGAGAATCCCCATTTGACTCACAAAACACCACTTTACGACAAGTTTGGTGCGCAGTGTCAGAAACACGAATAGTGGGTCCAATTCAAATGTGAATACCACAATTTACCTGGACACCTTTGAACAGTCTTATAACCAACTAACACCAGAAGAAAAAATGCCCTGCTTTTTCCAACAAAATGCTGCACCTCACGGAACTCACTGGCACGGGATCATGAACTGTTTACGGAGGAGCAAACTGTGAGCAAGGCGTTATGGCCACCGCGTTCCCCAGACTTATCCACATTTGATTTTTATCTATGGGAAAATTTAAAACAGAAAGTGTCCGCTAACAATCCACGTCCCCTGGATGATCTCAGGGAAAACATCACAAACACTATCCGCAGCATCACTGTTGAAGAGCTGCAAAGAGTATCCGCCAATGTAATCCGGCGTGCCCAAAGATGCAGAGATGTAAATGGGGACCACTTTCAGTATCTTTTGTAAAAAAAAGGCTATCCACTTGCTCGTTCATCTTGTCATACTATCGCTGGAGGTGGGCTACTTTTTCGTGGGCCACTGTGTTTTATTAGCATTATTACCACATCATCCCAGTTATATCTAGATCCAGTGTCCACATAACACTGCCATACAGTGCAATATCATTCCAAAATATGGCTAAACTATGAGATCCATATAATAATTACAAGCACCAATAGTATTGCTACTATGCAGCAAATGGCACAGCTATATAATGGCCAAATTAATACAAAAGCGCAGATACAACTGCTTCAGTCACAATGTCCATGGCAGTAATAGAGCATTGCTAATGGGGCCATCAGCTCCAGTCATAGTGCCCCAATCATAGAACCAGTCACAGTGTGTCTGTATGAGATCCAGCCACAGGGTCCCAAAATTAGTCCCAGCCACTCTTTCTACACTGATGTCCTATACAATGTTGTAGATACCACAGCACACCACTCTGACCAGTCCAACTGACACTCAATTAGCAGTGCATCCTTTCACCGGCGCAGTCTCAGGGCCCCTGTGCCTGTAGAAAAATTTATAATATACTAGTCAACCATTGAAGTGGAATAAAGTGTAATACATATATAGTTACCTCTTTATACAATTTAAAAAATCATAAAAGGTATAAACTTCATTTATTGAGAATAGAAGCAATCTACAACAGTGTCATAAGAGGTTATATGGCGTAATGCTTGCAATTTACAGGAAACTTGCGGTTTTCCTGATTTTTCTAGGTGAAAGTTACTCAGGTGTGGAAAAGCAGAGACGATGTCCAAACTGCTAGAGTCACTGCAGACAGGGATTACTCACTTCATATTTTCTCTTCTCGTTAGGTTTCCCTGAGCTTGTGGTTATGTGAATCATATTGAATCATTTATGTTTACGCCGTTAATACATTCATATGCAGTTATAAATGTGTTTTACAGATTTTTCCACTGTTGTCACCTAACTTTTATCTTATGTGTCACATCCTACATTTATAGTAACTCTAATATTATGTCTTTTTGTGCTTTTGTAATCATGCAGCTCAGCCTACCGGTCAGATGTCAGAGATTATGACCAGAGGGTGCTTCTTCGCTTTCCTCAGAGAGTGAAAAATCAAGGAACAGCTGACTTTATGCCAAGCAGACCCCGTTACTCATGGGAATGGCACAGCTGCCACCAGTAAGTGTAACATTTACCTAAGCAGGGGTTTCCAGCATTTTGAAATGTATGACCAAAACCTTAAATGATATAAAACAGAATAATACTCACCTTTGATCCCTCACCATTCCCATGCCACCATTTCCTGTGGCCTTGCCGGTCTCTGTATCCGGACTTCCAGCGATGACGTTTTGACAGTAAGGTACAGTAAGGGAGTCTTCAAATGAAAAACTAAGTTTCGGCTCCCATGTACATCAAAGACTCTTCTTGAAGGCTCTGTCAGCAATTATGTCCCATTTGATGGCAAGAAAAGCACAGCATGCAGCACTATTATTGCTGTCAAAATGATTGACAACATGATGGAATCTCAATGGACCCTGTAATAAGTCAAATGGTTCTTATCCATCAAAGGACACAGATAGAGTCGAGCAACTCGAATCCAACGAAGTGGAATTCGATCCGAATTTCAGAATAGATTCGATCCGCCGTGAAGCCGAAGTTCCTTGTGCTTCATGGTAGCAAATTGAATAGTGTAAACCAAAAAAAAACAAAAAATCATACTTACCTCCTCAATTTGCTTGTGACGGGCCGGCTGCCGCTATCTTGGTTGAAGATCTCGGCTGAAATCCCATTTGTGGTGACGTCGTCGTCTCAGGCAGCGCAAGATTTCATGCCAGATCTTCAAGCAAATAGAGGCAGTAAGTATGATTGAATTTTACACTGTTTTTACTTTCAGATGCCACAATCATGTATGAACGTGGAATCTGAGGGGTACAATGATGGGGAGCAGCACTGTTGCAGCTCCTTGTCATTGCACCCGCTACTTCGTCACAAAGCAAATTTTTTTGTAAAATTCGGCGAAGCAGCCGAATTGAATTTTCCAAAACTTCGCTCATCTCTAGACGCATCAAAATGGAAGCCACAACACAGATGTGACAAGAGCCTGACCCATTGGAAAATGTAAAAATACTTACTTGGTTTTTGTTATAATAGCCTTCATTAAAACTCCAGAATAATATTAAGAAAGTAGAACAGAAAAAAATATATATATATAGTTTTCCATTATATCCTTATAAATTGTATATTATGCCATATCACTAAGTTACTGCATATCCAGGTTTATAATCATGCACTGATGCATAAAGCATGTGCACAATCTAATTTTTAAATTAGTTCTAACACTAATATGTTGTGCATCACTTAGGCCTAAAGGAATCCCAAACTATTACAGGCATTTTAAGTCACCCTGCAATAAAGCCTTGAAAACCTATAGAACATGCCCTATTATTGTCCGCTTTATGGAAAAGGATAGTACTGTTCTATTAGGGGCCAGCTGTTCCGTTCTGCAAAATTCGGAATGCACACAGATGTCATCCGTATTTTTTGCAGATCCGTTTTTTTGAGGACCGCAAAATACATACGGTCGTGTGCAGGAGGCCATAGTCTCTTTAGACCCTAGAATTAGACCTTTCCTTGTACTTTTCAGTAGAAAACCCATCATCATAGATATCCCAGATGTGCTGCTCTTCCGAGAAACCACATACCCACTAGATAGAGCCAAGATTGGGACATACAGCAAGAAGTTCAGTAAATCAGTCTTCTTATAACAATAAAAAAAAAAACTTCCTTGGAACTTTTTGCTGTTGCGAGAAGAATTTCCATCCAATTTTGCTGTGCCTTAAGGGTTTGATTTTGTCAAAGCTTTGTCATTCAACCTTTCAAGAAATGCTGTATCTCATACAGCTATCATAACTGTTTTAGAACAGGAAATTATGAAAATGCTGAACTTCTGAACATCTGGATTTATTTAGCTAAGTGCAAATCTGGTGGCTGCACAATTCATTTTCTTCTGCTAAGTTGAAATATTTGATGATGCACATCTATACTTCCAGACAGTTGAAAGTTTTTTTTTTCCAGTAAATGTACAGCCAGTTTCATTTGTTTTCCTCATTCACTCAAACACTGTCTTCTACATTTTTTTCCAGCACAAGGAATAAGCATTTATAGACAGAATGGCTGAAAAAAAAATACCAATGCATTACCAATATCAATGCTGCACATATTTCAGAATATTGCTATGCACAAAAAAAAAACAGAAGCAATGGTCATGGGCTCTACGAATGGTTTCACATGTGTGCTATTATTTCCATTTTATTTTCCGTTATAGGGAGAGAAAAACTAAAATAAAGGCAGTACCGGATCCGACACTAATGAGTATGATGTGGTTCCACATTTTTACTGGACATAATAGCTCTGGATGCTGCGTTATTTTGTCTTTTTTTTTTTGCATTTTTGCATTTTTTCCAGAGTGTTTGATGTGAATGCAGACGTGAAGTCAGTCTTTAAAACAACAGTACTTATAGTCTTCCAAGTTCAGTTGCCAAAAGCAAATGTTAAGAGTCCACGGCTGAGAATGTGGAAGTGTGGAACGCCAAGATCATGCTAAGGGTAACTAATGTTACCCAACACTGCTGCTTCCTCAGCCATAGTCTGAATTCTAAAACGTACACATTTTAAGACCTATTTTGGCTTTAAGTCAGTATTAGTAAATGAGCTTCTCCAGCTTTGCTTTACTAGCAATCCTATTACCATATCTGTAGGGTAAGCTCGCGTGGCTTGTTTTTCACATGGATTCCGAGATCTATTCCATGCCGCAATCCACATGAAATATGTGTATAGTCAGCATCCAATTGATGTCAGTGGGAATCCACAGCATATGGAATCTTCATCACAGGTGAAAACAGAAGAGACGTGTCATTTCTTGATTTTAAATTTGCAAGGACCTTAGCCAGGTAGCGGCACGCAGATTGCTGCAGGCAGCCAGCACATTATTAAGGCTATGGACCCCTTTAGAATTTTTTTTTTTTTAACTGGAATTCATTTATTCTTGTACTTGAATTGCATGAAACAATTTGCTCAATGCGTCTTCTGTCGCCGGCTCAGTCCCTAATAGTGTGAAATTCGTCCAACAGGCTCTCAAACTTCTCAGTCTGTAGCCCCTCTCTCTGCCCTCCTGAACTAAAATGTAAGCGGACATCTTTACAACCAACTGAAATAAACTTAAATCATAAGGGATTTCAGCTTAATGAGTGTTCAGGAGGGGAAAGAGAGGGCATACAGATGAGCAATCAGAGAGACTGTCTGACAGATTTGACATTGAAAAGGGCTGTGCAGTCTGCAATGTACAAGAATACATGCAGGCTGCATGAGACAAACAGTTGAATATTTTAATTAAAAGCCAATCATGCAAAAATATTTTTAGCCAAAAATGTTGCCATTCAATTAAAAAAATTCCCCCCATAGTCAACTTTATGTCTATATATAATCATGGCTTTGGAGATTTGTATAAAAAGTAATCTGTGACCAGAATGTTTTATCTATTTATATTTTAAAAAACGATGTTCAAGTGCGGACAATCATAATAGGCGCTCATGCACATGAACGCCCCATATTTTGCTGTCCGCAAAACACGGATGCTGGCAGTGTGCCTTCCACAAATTGTGGAACGAGTGGCCCATGATAGAAATGCCTATTCTTGTCATTAAACCAGACAAGAATAGGATAGGACATGTTCTTTTTTTTTTTTTTGCGGGGCCACGGAATAGAGCCACAGATGCGGACAGAACACCGAGTGCTGTCCGCATCTTTTCCGAGCCCATTGAAGTGAATGGTTCTGCATCCGAGCTACAAAAAATGCAGCTCAGATGCGGACCTAAACAATGGTCATGTGCATGAGTCCTAAGCCTCCTCTGTCTTTGTCAGGATGAGTATGTTTGTCCTGACCAGCAGTCAGTTGCCAAAGTAGACAGGCTTATTAGTCCAGCTGACCATGCTGGCACAGCAAATGTGCGGGGCATTTCCTGTAATATACAGCCAGGGCCCCACTGTTATAATGGAGATCAGGGGAGTCTCATTTACCCCTTAGATAATAGCGACTACTCCATATAAGGTGTTTGACAGAAGTGGGCTCCCTCTGTAAAGTCAACATGATCGCAGTATGCCGCAGTACGCAGATGTTGTCATGGCAGCTGAAAGTCTATTAAGCCTTACCAGACCCAGGGTCTGATAGGCTGCATGTCAATGCAAAACAGACACTTATAACACCTAAAATAGCAGAGTATTAGTTCAGTGATTGGTCTGTAATAAGTTCAAGTCTAAAAAAGTTTGATAAAATGTTAAAAAGATACAAAAAATAGCATTTCGCATTGCTTTATTTTGTAAAAACAGCGACAAAAAAGATCTACGTGTAATTTGTATTGCTGCATCTGTAATGACGAGAGCTATAACATTTTCACTTTATTTAACCAAAGTTTTGAACGAAGCATCCGAAGCTCGCTTCGCTCAACACTATTTGCACCTTTCCAGTTCTTTTTTGTAAGTGCATACTGTAAATAGCTAAACACGTCTATGATTATAAACCCACTGCTCACGAGATACTCAGCTGTCAGCTGTATGAGAGGATGGTGCATCTTTCTTTCATCCCAAATCATACTAAAATGCAATTGTAACTTCACATTTATGTCCTTGACAGACATTACCACAGTATGGACGAGTTTAGTCACTATGACTTACTTGATGCACAGTCGCACAGAAGAGTTGCTGAGGGCCACAAGGCCAGTTTTTGCCTGGAGGATACATCTTGTGACTATGGTTACTATAGGCGATTTGCATGTACTGCACATACACAGGTGAGAAATATGTGACTTTCTTACATTCTGAGATTATGGTTTAGGTATGCTTTAGGTTGTATTGCTTTGATTCTCTTTCCATGCTAATGTTTATTTAGCTTCTTTTTTTTTTATATTAAAGCCAGGGGTGGATCCAAAAGGAATGGGAAATAGAATGATGGGCAGACTAGATGGGCCCAGATGGGCAGACTAGATGGGCCAAATGGTTCTCATCTGCCGACACATTCTATGTTTCTATGAAATGATTTTTTTTCCTTATTACTGTATCCACGTCTGGGTTTTGCTTAAAAAAAAATAGTAGCAAAAACTTTGTGTGTGTCCAGCCTTTTGGTTATATACTGTTTGTTTAATATGTGCTTCATGATTGTCCACATCCTTGGGTACTAGATATTAGCAGGTCTTTATGTCTTCTGAACACTTCTGAACATCTGGAAAATATCAGCGGATTAAACCAGTGAAAACAGCTAGCCGACTTGTCCATTAAAGTTTACATCCACGTTTCTCAGTATTCCATGCACATAAAGGGTATTTAGTCTATGTTTAGTTTCACATATCTTCTACAGATTTTCAGTTAGACATTGTTTTCTTTTCTATTCACATTAAAAACCAAACCCCAATTCTACTAGTTTACTTCTAAACAGAGATCATTGTATTGTATTTGTGAGTTCATGGTAAGCTGGCAATATGAGATCTATGTCAGCCAAACCTGTTTCAGTCGACTATCGAATGTGTATGGAGGCCTTCGTACGCTCCCCTGAATGGCTGATGGAGAGATAATGATCGGTCAGTTCGTCAATCAATCTTCCCTACTCAAGCATTTTATTTCTATGGAGTGAGGGAGACCAGCGTCCTACCACACATCTCTGGATCAGATGTGTTGAAGTCCAACACAGATAGCTAAGCTGCTTGGTCACATCTCTGACTGCAGAAAATATGCACTGTTTCCAATGGTAACTAGAAGAAAGTTGAAGGAATTAATGTATTACGGTTGGAAGATGTCATGCACATCAAAATCAACTCAATAGTCAGTAAGATATCTGTAAATGCAAAGGGATAGATTTACTAATATTGTCTAATAGATAGTGCAAACAGGCAGTCTAAAAATTGGCTGATGTTGGATGACAAATATGGTGCACCTATAGGTTGTCCAAGTTCATACCATCTATAGGTTGGCTTACTATTTTGTGCCAGAGTATTGGAGCAAACCAAAAAAGGTACAGCAGCACAATATTTCACATACAAACAATAAAACAACTGAGAAATAAGGATCATTCTAACTTAAAGTGGTATTATACCTACTATAAATAAATAAAAAAATAGAAGCATTTGGGGCAAACTGTTGCATCCTAAAGGTTTTCGCCGGGAATTATTTAAAATGGCCACCAGCAACCTGTCCTAGAATGTAAGCACCACTTGCAGAGCTGCGGCCTCACTACACTGCTCTACAATAGATGGTAATGATCTGCTCCTGTCTATGATATGTCATCCTGGCTGAGCAGCCTGACAAGAAAACTCACCAATATGTAGTATATGTAAGTGCCAGAGCCACATATGTAGTGAGGCCTCGCTCCTCACTCCCCTAGGCAGCTCTGCAAGTAGAGGCAACCAGTCCTGCTCACATTCTTGGATAGGTTGCTGGTGGCCATTATACATTATTCCTAGAGAACCCCTTAAAGCTATGTAACTTTCACACATCCCCTTAGCGGTTCACTCTTTTTGCCTTACTTGCTTCATAAATGTGTCAAAAATGAAATGTGCCAAATTGCACCAACAATGCGCAAAATTTTTGGAACTATTTACACCCCAATTCAGGTGCACTAATAATAGTAAATGTGGGCCATTCCTTGTTGAAAGAGCTGACGCAGTTTAAGAGGACAGTAGATTATACTTTCTTAGACAACAGATTCTTTACAACTGTTCAGTTGTCCCAAAGAATGTATTATTTGTACAGGTAGGTCATTAGGAACATCCCGGTGGAAACTGAGAACACAGATGTTGTTAGATTCCGTATTCTACGAACTCATATTGTGAAACTGACAAGAATGGCTTCATCCAGAGCAAAAAGAATAGAGTGTTCTGCAAGCAGAACAAGAGGCTTAATAGCAAGCAAGAGTTACTTGGCTTCATGTAATATGCACATTTTCCTATGCGAGGTGAAACCTCAGGCGCTATTTGATCAGAAGCCATTTCTATTCAAACCCAAAGCCAAGAATTTTTAAAAATCCCTTTCTGTAATAGCATACACCACGTCTGCAGGGAAGCATGCTTGTCCCACTTTCTGCAAAGCTCACATTACCCTGAAACGTGCCTGCCTGCAAATACACATTCTTCTGGTATTGCTCCGTAGCTGTAGCATATTAATAACTGAAAACTGATGTATTAAGTTTTGTGTGCTAATTACACAGTGATGGAAAATGTACAAGAATGTCAGACAAGACCGAGAATCAAATAGAGAAGGAGATAGTCACACGTGGCAGATTTGTTGCAGACAAAAATCAGTTCAGTTGATCTGAATGGGGTTGTAAGCAAATGGATTTCTGCAATTCTCATTCTGGTGAATGGGAAAGTTGCAAAAAATTCTGCAACAAATCACCTTTAGGGTCCCATTCACACGTCTGTGGTGTATTGCGGATCCGCAATACACCCGGCAGGCACCCCCCATAGAACTGCCTATTCTTGTCCGCAATTGCGGACAACAATAGGACATGTTCTATTTTTCTGCAGAGCCTTGGCCCGGAAGTTCGGGTCCGCGCTCCAAAAATGCGGATGCTGAGAGCACATAGTGTGCTCTCCGCATCTCTTCCGGCCCCATAGAGAATGAATGGGTCTGCACCCGATCCTGATATTGAGGAACGGATGCCGACCCATTTGCGGACGTGTGAATGGACCCTTAGGCACACTCTTCTGGAGGGCAGGTGCCAATATACACAATAAAAGCCATCTATTCTTTATAAAAACAGCCCACATTTGACTACACTGTTGTATTAAACAATGATTTTAAAAGGGTTGTCCCTTTAAGACAACTTAACCCTTACCTACAGGACAGTGTCTGATCAGTGGGGCCCATGCTCCCCTTTTTGTATAGCCAGGCGGTCATACATGCATTAGAGCTTAATTTAGCTATATAAAGCTAGCAGAGATAGCCCAGCATTTGTACCGGGTTATCGCCGGCAGCACCATACAGTTGAATGGAGCCATGAACATGCAGTCCAGAATGGGTGCACGGACTGCCATTCTCTCAGACACGTAACCTCTATCCTGTGGAGGATAAATAAGCTGTGAAAAGTGATGTTTTATTCCAGTCTGTTTTCAGTTAATTACAGTGACTAGTTGGGCCTGGATTGAAACAGGTTATTACAATCCACTATTAGGGATTATTCACACATCAGTGAATCACAGACATGTGCCGTCTATGTTCTCCATGGACAGCACATGGATCCATTGACTTTAATGTGTTTATTCATACATCAAGTGGTTTTCCGCTGTCCTTGGGTCAGTAAAAAAAACAGAGACAGGCACTACTTTGATCCGTGATGTGGACCCAACACACTCTTGAAGTCTAAGGCCTCTTGCACACGACTGTATGGTTTTGCGGTCCTTTTCAAGCTGATACGTTTTTTTGTTTCAGTAGTGTTTCCGTTTCTGTTCCGCTTCCTTTCCATTTGTGATCCGTTTTTTTGCGGATCAAAAAGAGTAGCATGCAATAATGTTTAAACTGTAAGCACATAAAAAAATTTAGCTGGGCATAACATTTTCAATAGGAGGTTTCCACAAAAAACGGAACGGATATGGAAGACCTACGGTTGCATTCCATATGCATTCGGTTTTTTGTGCGGAACCATTGACTTGAATGGAGTCATGGAACGTGATTTGTAGGCAATAATAGGACATGTTCTATCTTTGAACGGAACGAAAATACGGAAACTGAATGCATATGGAGTACCTTCCGTTGTTTTGGCGGACCCATTGAAGTGAATGGTTCCGCATACGGACTGCAAACGGAATCTGCAGAAACGGAACGGAAAAAAAAAAGTCAGAACATGGATAGCCCTAGTTTGCTCATAGCCCAGGGTCCCATTTCTTCCAAGCTGTACTTAACCTTGAGGCCTAAGACTTCTCTGTGGATGGGTGTGCCGGTTGGCAGGTCCCTCAGACAATGTTGGAAATCGGACGGACAAAAACCAAGGCATGCAGTGGATCTCTTATAGTCAATGGCGTCCAGTGGGAAGGAGATAGTATCTGGCAATGTCAGATCCGGAGAACAAGTGTGAAACTATTAGTTTTCACAAAATGTTGGTTATCTATTGTTGATGGATCTCTTTGGAAATTGCACATTATATATGAATATTTTAACCTACATAAACTATGTTATGTTCTAATGTTCAGGGACTGAGTCCTGGTTGTTATGACACCTACAATGCTGATATTGATTGCCAATGGATTGACATCACAGATGTAAAGCCTGGAAACTATATTTTGAAGGTAAATGGAAACAGCTTGTTCATTTGCATCTGGAACTTAGCACAAGACTTTAAAAGTAATGAAATATAAATGCATTTCCCAGGTCAGTGTGAATCCAAGCTACTTGGTTCCAGAATCTGATTACTCCAACAACATTGTCCGCTGTGATGTACGATATACCGGTCAACATGTATACACTTCTAGCTGTTCGATTTCTCCGTGAGTATAATTTTTTATTTTAATTATTATAAGCAGTTACGAAAGCATGATCTTCAGAAATCATGGAGTGCACTTCTGAACTGGTTGGAGATACCCTACTTACTGTACAATTGTACTATATTATGTCCTTATGGAGACTGACAGCCAGGAGGTATTTAGAATTGAATAGACCGGTAACCTTTTTACTGATGGATATCCTTAGCACTTTGGGAAGCTTGATTGTTTAGCAAAATGAAATCTTTTAAATTGAAACAAAAGTATTGTAACACAAGGACAGGCTTGATGGGGTTTCATGTAAAATACTATAAGCCACAGATTTTATTCTATCTGGTTCAGATTGTTTTAACTCTTTCCTGGATCTGGTCTAACTAAAAAAAAGTGTTGTCTAGAAGGGGTGTTATTCCACTAACTCGCTCCTTAAAAAACTTTAGTGCTACAGCTGCCTCTGTACTATGTTTTTTATAATAGGGCTTGTGGATGCAAGCGAGTCTGTCCGTAGTTTTGTAGATGCAAAACTGTGGGCAGACATAGTCTGATCAAAGGAACATATTATTGTCTGAGCACCTGACACTCATGCAAAGAGCTTTCGTGTCAAGGAGGATGTCTAAAATTGGTGTGTTCGGGTTTGTGCTCTTTTTTGCGGGACATAGTTTTATTTAAAATTTTTTACAATGGGGCAAAAGTTGGCAGGGAATCATCTATGCGTTTCCTGCTGTCCCCATATACAGATCGCCGATAGCCTATTGATTAAAGCTACCGGTTATCTGAACAGCAGACATGCAGAGAAGAGGCAAATCCCACCTACTATGAATGGCTCCAAGTCCTCTCCACAAGGAGGAACTGAATTCCACCAGACCCATGTCAAAAGCCTCTCATCCAGCCAAACCAGCACCCTGCCCTGCCTGACAAGAGGCAAACCCCCCCTAAAACCTGTCTGTAGATGGATGACTTTTTCTTATGGAAAAGATTCCCGTTTTGGTTTACATCTTAAGTCACTGTTCCAAGACTCATTTAAAGTGCCAGACATTGATTTATAAGGCCAGATTGTCACTTATAGGCTAACCACCCAATCATAAGAGCCAATTTATATTTTCAAGCTGCCTCTGCTCAGGAATCCAATGACATCCTATAACCACTGTGTTCAGTTTTTTATGAAATTGACTTCAGTTCAGTACAGGATGGAGCTGTCACTGTGCCGTCTAGATCTTGCTGATGGCACTGCATGCAGAAACGTGCACTTCATGTAAATGACTTGGCTGCAGGCACAGGAATCAGACCATTAGCACATTCATTTAAATGGTGAGGTCGTGAAAGTGTTAAGTAGGTGGAAATAAGAAGTTTAAAAGATTTATGTAAAGCCCGACATCTGGCAGATTAGCCTTACTTCATAAATACATAAATGTGGGTGGCTTTCAATAAGACTATCCATTTTCACACATATATGGCATCTTCAGCATCAACAATAAATCCTTTAATGCAGCTGGAATCTTGTCCAATGACACAGGATTCCTGAATTGATTAACCACTTTTTTTTTATTTATTTTTTAGCACAAATGTCTTTTGAAAGCCATAACTTTTTTCCGTTCGGTTTTAATTTTTTTTTTTTTTAGCGATACACAAGGTTTTATTTTCATTCTATTTTTCTTTTAGTATTTTTGTTTAGATTTTTCCTGGAAATTGTTAAAAAAAAAGAAAAAAAAGATCAGAACTAGAGTACGTTTTAAAGTTATGTCCTCTTTCCATGACAGCTGTTTTAATATAGGCGATATATGGGTTATGGTCAGCAGAGGCGGGGTTAAAAGTTGCCCTGTGTGAGCTTTTTTTTCAATTATTTTTTATCTTTTATTTAATTTTACACTTTGTGTCTCCCCTATAAGGGCATATAAGACCTTTGGGGATAAAGGGGTTCTCCGGGAATTTATAAAATGAAAATACTTAAATATTACTTCATTATAAATATATTCCCAAATACCTTACATTAGTTATAATGGCTTGTTTTGTCTAGGGAGCAATCATTAGGAGGAACAAAATGGCAGCCGTCCTATTAGTGCACACAAAACCTGTCCTAATCACACAGGAGGACAAGTTACTTCACACCACTGAGTCCGTCCTCTCTGTACTTCATGTTTCCTCATGAACTCCATTCCTACAGATATTCAGCTAAATATCATATTAAACTGTATTCAGGATCATAATCCCTGACAAGTAGGAGAGTAGGATGAGGCAGCTCTTTACTTCAGTGTTGTGCAGTAACTTGTCCTGCTGTGTGATTAGGACAGGTTTTGTGTGTACTAATATGGAGGGCATTTTGTTTCTCTTAATGATTGCTCTCTAGACAAAACTAGCCATTATAACTAATGAAAGGTATTTGGGAATATATTTATAATAAAATAATATTTAAGTATTTTCATTTTCTTAATTCCCGGAGAACCCCTTTAAACATTACTTTTTAAAAATTGATTTCTCCTGTAACTGCAGGTGACACATTGTATTAGCCACAGTTACAGGGGGAATACAGTTCCTGCAGGCTTTAGCAAATGTATTGAGTCTTACTGAAGAGCTGATGGCAGCTTGTGCAGATACCCAGTCCCTGCCTTCTCTATGGGGAGCCTTGACGTCAGTGACCCCCTCCTGCATGAATAGCATGCAGCTGCAAAACCTGAAAGAACATTCAGGAAGTCGTTGACCGGTTATATGCTGACTGACTGGACGTTTAAAGTCTATACATGGTCGTGCTTGTTGTCACTGGAAAGCCTTAGCATCATGTGGCTGCAATATTAAAGGGTTTTTTGGGCAACCATAAAGCATCTTAACGGCTTCATGCTCCACAATATTATATGTAGTGTTGAGAGTTACTTTCTGCACCTCAATGTACAGTTACATTGCGGGGATAGATGAGGCACAACAATTGTACCACTGGGAGAGGGAACAGGCTATAATATACAGCCGGGATTTTGCTGCAATGGCTGGGATTGGAGCTAGACCCAAACCTGGCTGATTTGTTGCAATGACAACTAAAAGTCTATATAATGTAGTTTTAATGACCTATCCTATAAAATTATCATGTCATTTGTAAAAAATAAAATAAAAAAAATCCAAAATTGCTGTTTTAGTGGTTATCCTGCCCCATAAAGAGGTACCAAACATACTAAAAAAAAAAATCAGTCGTCACACAAAATAAAAGGTTATGGCTCTTTAAATATGTGAACCAAAATCCCCCCCAATTATTTTTATTAAAAATATTTTTTGTACAAAAGTGGTAAAAAAATAACCAAATTTGTTTAGTATTTTTTTAATCTCCATAATCATATTGATGTGCAGAATAAACCTGTCAGTTACACTGCGTGGCAAATTCCATAACAAATTAACAAACAGAATAAAAAGTGTTCAAGAAGTCATATACTGTATACCCACTAATGGTATTCCCCCCCCCAAAAAAAAAATTAAAAATGGTATCACCATAATCATAATGGCTGCCAGAATAAAGTTAACATTTTAATTGTACCAAACAGTGAAAGCTGTGAAAAAGAATACAGAATTGCAGTTTTTGTTCATTATACTCCCAAAAAGTGCAATAAAAAGTAATCAAAAAGTTTTCTGTAACCTATAACGGTACAAACTAAAACTACAGTATGTCCCACAGAAAACAGGTCCTTACACAACTATGTTGATGGAAAAATATGTCCCTTCTACAGCTATATTGATAAAAATATCAGAGCTCTTCAAATGGGAAATGGAAAAAATACTCTTCCTCTAAAGCCCCCCAAAAAACTAATTATATATATATATATATATATATATATATATATATATAGTGTATACGTGAATATGACAAAAAAGAAGTTTCACCCTAAAGGTCCAAAATGTGTGTGTATATCACTGTCAGACCCAAAAGTGTCCATGGTGTTCCCTGTTTGGTTTTAAAGACACACAATAAAGTCTTTATGGTCTTTTATCGGACACTGGAGTTCCTCCGCTGATTTTCTAATTGATTATGGGACACCAAACAGATGAACATTTCTCTGGGATAAAGTTTAATCTCTTTAAAGTCTTATTTCCATGAACAAAGCCAGTGCCTTCAATATGAGCGCGCCTTCCTGGCAAGCACTGAGCCATTTCTCGTCTTAAGTCCAAAAAGTCAAATTTCCATTTGGATAAAAGAACCCTATTCTGATCACTTGGTGCTGCATATTGCCAATTAGTTTCCGTGATCTGAAAAACACCATTAGCACAAGAGTCAGGGTGCCCGTGCCAACCCCCTTGTGACATGTTCATACTCTAATGAATAAGTTGCACATATTCCAGATGTTTTTTTGGGTTGTTGGTTGAGCATGCAATGTTAATACGTAATGTTTTTTTTTCCTTTTTACAGCTATTAGACTGCAGGAAAGAAATCATATCAAGGTTTGATTATTCTGGAGTTGACAAGTCATTGGATCCAATTGGATGTAAACACTTTTCAATGGAAGCATATGGACTTTGACATAAACTGGATTTTAACCATGTGTAACGAAGTTAGCACTATTTTAATACATACAATGACTGGTTGATCTGTGTAGGAATGACATTGGTTTATTTTTTCGATACAGACAAGTAATATTCCCATATATGCAATAATGAGGCAAAATGATTTCTATATCAGTCCGGATATCGGATCCGCAAAATACAGATACTGGCCGTGTGCGTCCCTCTCGCTTTGCAGTCCCGCATGTTCCGACCATAATATAAATGCCTATTCTAGTCCGCAAAACGGAAAAGAATAGGACATCTATCTTTTATGTGGGTCCGCAGAATGGACATGTGGATAGCTGTCCACATCTTTTGCAGGCCCATTGAAATGAAAGGGTCGCATCCAATTCGCTGTGGATGACCGAAAATACGGTCGTGTGAATGGACCATAACACACATCCTTTTCACACTGGATTCATTTTATGCTGTCAGGAGATAGCCACCAGCAGTGGCTTACTCCTCCATTGACAACACCTGCACGGACGCCCAAATGGAGCGTGTATGTGTATGGGGCAGTCGGGAGGAACAGGCGTCAGCTGAAAGACAACTATTGTAGTAGGCATCTTTATTTGTAGCTGCAGGTTTCCAATGTTAAATCCTCAATAAACCCCCCCCCCCCCCCACTCACATACTATGAGCCATTTATAATACTAGTGTTGTCCTTTGCAGCAGTAAGACTATTGGGCCCCTTCAGGCACCAGTTGCAACTTCAATCTGTGCAGCAGCATCTCCACCAACATCTGCAACCCTGCATTTCCAATCTGTGTAAAGACTGTGTGAGGAATTATTCATAAGGGTAACATTTTAAAGTCAGTATGGTGTCCTTTGCGATAGATTTAAATATCAAATGTCACACCATTTTTTTTTTACACCAACTCCATACAGAAGTGAGTCTGCAACTTATCCACCAATTTTCCAAACTTAAATGAGTGGTGCAGAAATGGACAACGTCCCAAATTTAGTAGTTGCAAAAGTCCTATTCTGCAATTTTTTTAAACCAGAATTCTGGAGTGCAGAGCGTGATAAATTTCCTCTTAGGGCCCCTGCACACGGGCGTGGGGAACACGAAGAAGATCTGCACAAATTTACGTGCGGATTTCGGTGTCCAAACTGCAAATTCTAAATGTGGTTTCGCCACAGATCTCACCCTTCATTTGAAAAGGATGAAATCTGCAGCTATAACCGCAAACATAATAAACATGCTGTGGATTTGAAAAATCCGTATGGCAGGTCAATTTCTGAGCAGAAGAAATCTGCAAAGAGTACATGAGATTTGTACATATTTTAACAGCCAAATCAGAGCTCTAAAATAGTGGACTATTTTCTGTGCCTCTTTGCTGCCCTAGCGTTGGATGCAAATTCTTCCATGTGGAAACTGACCTGACGTGCGGATTTAGAAATCTACATAATGTCAATTAGATTTGCTTAATTCTTTTTCCAATATTGGGTAACTGCGGTGGTCATCGCAGGAGAAATCTTCGCTGTAGAAATGCTGGCGACCTGTTGCTAATAGAGATCGGTGCATTATAATGCGGGTTACCCTAAGAGTAATGTGTTGGTGTGGTCACCTGTTGGAGTTATAGGGGTTCTACGCGCTACAGACACTAATGATCTATCCTGAAAATAGGTAGGGGTCCAACATCTGGTACCCCTGCCAGGCAGCCATGGCACCGGAAACTATAGAATTTAAGGAGTGGAAGTCTCTGTACACTGTGTAGTGACTGTGCCGGGTACTGCAGCTCAGCTCCCATTCAAGTAAATGGATCTCCACCGACCTGATATTGATGACTTATCCTGAGGAGAGGTCGTCCGTATCTGTACATTTAAGATTTACAAACAGTGCTCAAAATTGTCCTTCCATAAAATAGCAACCAGAATTGTTTTATCTACATCCCCCCCCCCAAAAAAAAAAAAAAATCTAGCATGTAATCTAAACTTAGTGCTGATGATACAGTATGGTAATAGGATGCAAAGATGTGTAGAATAATACATCTTTAAAAATAGGGCATTTAGGGAAAAGTATCTATTATCAAACTTCATTTGCACTACAGTATTGCACATCCAAACAAGTGATATAGTAAAGGACATAGTAACGTAACCTAACAAATCTAGTGATGAAAGGGTCTTGTGTGCAGGTTATCCTCTTATACAAGTTACTTTTCATCTGCTATGGGCTCGTTCACATCTGTGTTTAGCTTTCCATTTTTCTGAACTGTCAGAAGAACAGAAAAATGAGAAAAAATGGCTTATTTTGAGCACCAGTTGTGCTCAGTTTGTGGCAGTTTCGTCAGATATCAGTTAATTTTGATGGAAGAAAAAGTCCTATACTTTTTCTCCCGTTAAAATAACAAATGTCTGACGATCACAACTGAGCAAGACTAGATCAGAAGAATGGAAAGCTGAACTCAGATGTGAGCTCATCAGCCTATGTTTGTGCTCACATGGTGCAGTTTTCCCCCCCAAAATTGTCTGGTTTAGGGAACTCAACTTCAAATTCCTTATTAGGGAATTCTGAATTTTAAGAAAGAGAGGTCTGGCCTTGTGAATCAGGATGGAGAGGCTGGCAGAGGAAGCAGGAGGACCAAGGGTGCACTTAGGAATGAGTGAAAGATATCATTACAATCAGCTGAGGTGGCCCTACAAGGCCATTTCCTGGTGACCGATTCCTAATTCTGAAAGAAATCAATGGGTTTTCTCTGCAGCCCTTCTGAACTCATCGCCGGGGGTGTCCCAGCACCAGTGCACCCTGTGACAATCTTATCACTAGGAGACCCTTACAACAAATAGATTGGGTGCATCAGACTACCCTGTAAGATCCAGCTCTTTCGGTCTATAACTGCACTGTGTGAACTGAACCTACTTGTGTTTTACATTGTCCATCTTGGAATGGGTCAGGACTCCCATGACATGACACTCTTTTAGTCATTATAGAGCTCGTATTTAAATACATGTCCTAATGAAACAAATTGTTTGACATTACTGACTATTGCATGAAACATCACTATGCAGGGTCATAAACTGTAAAGGAAAATGGTATTGAACTTTGTTTCCATGGAAGAAAGTGACTTAAATGGTGCTTATTTGTAACTTGAATTAAATCCATATAAGCCTATGCCAGTTAAACAAAGAGCTTTATTTCTAGTTTGCTGTTCTGTAGAATTGGTGACACAATTTGACTTTGCTTCTGTTTCTTGTTTGCTTTTAAATCACATATTTATAACACAGGCTATGGACTTCTCTGGCATTCTGTCCTGTTTTTCTTTTGCCTGCCTCCACTATGGTTGCAAACTTCTGTGAAAATGACTTGAATAAAGTATTTCAAGTTTTTCAGAAAGAATAAGGAGTTGTGCTCATCTGTTGTTAGAGTAACAAGTCTTTCTGTTTTCTTGTACACGTTACACCCATACGCACTTCTATGTGACTGGTGGGTTAGGTCAAGGTATGCTGAAGCAGGAAAGCCTATATCAGGTCACGCAACATTGCATCTAATGATTTTCAATGGTGGTTCAGAGGGACAGGTGACATGGCAAAACTGTGAAGCAACAGTCGCAGAAAATCCAACAGAAGTCACAAGCACCTTACGGAGACGGCACACATACCGCCGTGTAATGAAAAGACCTCATGTCAACGAAGATCAGACACTATAGAAAAGCAACTATAATAATATAATTGTGCAAGTTTGGATACAAGAAATATCGACACAACTAACATTGTCAAACTGGTTATTTAAAAAAACAAAGCCTGTGTGAGCAGAAAATACAGATTAAAAAAATCTTTTAAGGGCATATTCATAAAGCTGACTGTGGCTGAAATGTGTCCGAACTACAAAAAATGGTGTGGAGTCAAAAGGCAGATGCTGCACTTGTGGCCCGTTGCTAATGGCGATCCCCAGAAAAAAATGCATACTGTGGATGCCAACAAACAAGTCGGACTAAACCCTCAAACTGGTGTTAAAATTGAGAATTTAGCCAATATATCCTTATATGAAGGACATATTTCTGAGCCCGAGCACCGCGCCAAGGTATCTCAAGTAGCTCGGGACCTAACGCTAACCTACCAGTGCCGTATGGGCAATACCAGTAGCCAGTGGGCAAATTACAGGAGCGGAAGGTCTGACTCACAGCGAACTCCCAGTCACCTCCAGCATGCAGCAATGCTTGCAATGGGAGAAGGGAGGAGGCTTTGAGCCCCACCCAAGACTGGCTGATAAGACCCAGTATCTATATACAAACTACAAAAAATGGCGTGGTGTCAAAAGGCAGGAAGTGCTCAATTCCATATGCAGTTGTGCATCTATACCCAGGGGAGAAGATCCTGCACTTGTGGCCCGTTGCTAATGGCGATCCCCAGCAAAAATGCATACAGTGGAGGATGCCCGCAGCGGACCACAAGTATCACAAAAAGACATCCTACACAAGATAGAACAATGTGTGGATGTAAATAGCTATATGCCAGAACACATGCAGAATGCACACTTAAAGTGGTATTCTGGTTAGATAAAGCTATGCCCTATCTACTGGATAGGGGATAACTATTAGATCATTGGAAACCCCATCGATCACGACAATGGTGTCCTATACTCCATGGAGCCCCCCTGAAATGGACAGAGCGGCTGGTCGGAAATAAGTGCGGCCGCTTCATTAATTTCTATGGGAGAGCCACTGAACTGCACTCGGCTATCGCCGGCAATGCCATAGAAATGCGTGGTCGTATTTCCAACCAGCCATTTCCATCCATTTCATGGGGCCCACCGTTCTCGCAATCGGTGGTGGTCCTAACAGACAGACACCCACAGATCAGATACTTAGGGTGGGACAGGACACTTAAGGCCTCATGCACCCGGACATATTATGGCGTTGTCTTGTACAGGACTGTAACAGAGCATCCAATGAGCTACACGGGGCTGTTACTGTACATCTTGAGGTTTATTGTGCTGACTTCTGTATAAATTCATTAAAAAAATAAAATAAAGATAGATAGATTATGGTATGCTCTAATGTAAAGTACAAATGTGTGCTCTCCTAGAATCATGGCTTCTAGGGGAGAATGACAGAGCCTTGCACACCCACACACACTCTGCACGCCGCTGTCCAACCTGGAGGCTGTGAGGACGAGCACGTACAGAACAGCTAAAGCTGTCAATAAAATATACATTTCAGGTGTTCCCATTTATTCAAAAATCATCACAGTCGGCATGTCACAATAAAAACAGAAACAAGCAGAAACTTTTAATAAATGTATTTAAACATGAATTATCTGGGCTAAATTTAAAATAAAACCTAATCATCGAAAACTATCCTTTTGCCTTGGAATACTGCAATCTGGGACTGCTCTTTCCGTTTTCGGCTAGCTTCCCATGACGGATGTAGACTCTGCTCTTGCACTTTGCTCTGCTTTACAGCTGAAGCTCTGACAGGCTGCGGTTTCCTTGACAAAGTGTTTGTGTGAGGGAAAACTATATGGAAACAAAAAAAAGGTACACATATGAACATTCTAAAACACAATGGCCACAAAGGGTTAAGCCTGAGATAACAGAGTATCTGCTACAACAGCTGTCATTTGACCGATAGCTATTCCTTCAGACATCCTCAAACATACATGCTCAAATCAGCTGAGCAAGCATAGGCTTTTAATGGGAAGAGCGGAATATGCCATTGCCAGACACCGTTAGCTGGAGGTGACCAGAAGAAAGCAGAGAGGCTGAATCCTGCATATTTATGATCAGCTGTGATTTATGATTCCACATCTACTTGCATTTACACTATAAGACACTAGATGGTCATCCTGAGCACTACTTTACTTATACTTCACGTACCTGGCTTCTTATTCCTGGCAGGCGGCAATTGAGATTCTCTGAAAAACAAAACTGCAGGTTAGTAGCGGTCATTAAAGATAGCACATTTATGACATTATGAGAGAGAGAGCAGTGATACAGAGAGAGAGAGAGAGAGAGAGAGAGAGAGAGAGAGAGAGAGAGAGAGAGAGAGCAGTGATACAGAGAGAGAGAGAGAGAGAGAGAAAGAGAGAGCAGTGATACAGAGAGAGAGAGAGAGAGAGCAGTGATACAGAGAGAGAGAGAGAGAGAGAGAGAGAAAGAGAGAGCAGTGATACAGAGAGAGAGAGAGAGAGAGAGAGAGAGAAAGAGAGAGCAGTGATACAGAGAGAGAGAGAGAGAGAGAGAAAGAAAGAGAGCAGTGATACAGAGAGAGAGAGAAAGAGAGAGCAGTGATACAGAGAGAGAGAGAGAGAGAGAGAGAGAAAGAGAGAGCAGTGATACAGAGAGAGAGAGAGAGAGAGAGAGAGAGAAAGAAAGAGAGCAGTGATACAGAGAGAGAGAGAAAGAGAGAGCAGTGATACAGAGAGAGAGAGAGAGAGAGAGAAAGAGAGAGCAGTGATACAGAGAGAGAGAGAGAGAGAGAGAGAGAAAGAGAGAGCAGTGATACAGAGAGAGAGAGAGAGAGAGAGAGAAAGAGAGAGCAGTGATACAGAGAGAGAGAGAGAAAGAGAGAGCAGTGATACAGAGAGAGAGAGAGAGAGAGAGAAAGAGAGAGCAGTGATACAGAGAGAGAGAGAGAGAGAAAGAGAGAGCAGTGATACAGAGAGAGAGAGAGAGAGAGAGAGAGAGAGAAAGAGAGCAGTGATACAGAGAGAGAGAGAGAGAGAAAGAGAGAGCAGTGATACAGAGAGAGAGAGAGAGAGAAAGAGAGAGCAGTGATACAGAGAGAGAGAGAGAGAAAGAGAGAGCAGTGATAAGGAGAGAGAGAGAGAGAAAGAGAGAGCAGTGATAGAGAGAGAGAGAGAGAGAGAGAGAAAGAGAGAGCAGTGATACAGAGAGAAAGAGAGAGCAGTGATACAGAGAGAGAGAAAGAGAGCAAGAAAGAGAGCAGTGATACAGAGAGAGAGAAAGAGAGAGCAGTGATACAGAGAGAGAGAAAGAGAGCAGTGATACAGAGAGAGAGAGAGAGAGAGAGAGAGAGAAAGAGAGCAGTGATACAGAGAGAGAGAGAGAGAGAAAGAGAGCAGTGATACAGAGAGAGAGAGAGAGAGAGAGAGAGAAAGAGAGAGCAGTGATACAGAGAGAGAGAGAGAGAAAGAGAGAGCAGTGATACAGAGAGAGAAAGAGAGAGCAGTGATACAGAGAGAGAGAGAGAGAAAGAGAGAGCAGTGATACAGAGAGAGAGAGAGAAAGAGAGAGCAGTGATACAGAGAGAGAGAGAGAGAGAGAGAGAAAGAGAGAGCAGTGATACAGAGAGAGAGAGAAAGAGAGAGCAGTGATACAGAGAGAGAGAGAAAGAGAGAGCAGTGATACAGAGAGAGAGAGAAAGAGAGAGCAGTGATACAGAGAGAGAGAAAGAGAGAGCAGTGATACAGAGAGAGAGAAAGAGAGAGCAGTGATACAGAGAGAGAAAGAGAGAGCAGTGATACAGAGAGAGAAAGAGAGAGAAAGAGAGCAGTGATACAGAGAGAGAAAGAGAGCAGTGATACAGAGAGAGAAAGAGAGAGCAGTGATACAGAGAGAGAAAGAGAGCAGTGATACAAAGAGAGAGCAGTGATACACAGAGAGAGCAGTGATACAGAGAGAGCGCGAGCAGTGATACAGAGAGTGAGAGAGAGAGATGATACAGAGAGAGAGAGCAGTGATACAGAGAGAGAGAGCAGTGATACAGAGAGAGCAGTGATACAGAGAGAGAGAGCAGTGATACAGAAAGAGAGAGAGAGCAGTGATACAGAGAGAGCAAGCAGAGAGAGAGAGAGAGAGCGAGCAGTGATACGCAGATACGGAGGGCTGACGGAGAGACGGAGATGATACGAACAGATGATACAGAGAGAAAGACGATACAAAGAGAGAGAGAGAGAGAGAGAGAGAGAGAGATGATACACAGAGATACAGACAGAGGGGATACAAAGATGGAGAGAAAGAGATATCTGCTGATAGTTTGCGATTTCTTGGTCATTAAGCATGCCCACTGACGATAATTTGATTATGACTAATAAGATGAATATTTCTCAGGTATTTACTTAGCCATAATGTGACGCTTATGTGACAAATGGCCATTTGTGGCCAATAAAACACTATCATATGGCATTGCCTCCTACCGTCCACATGCATTTTTCCGGTCTAAACAGAAACCTTAATGCTGTGTCTTACCTTTTCATATACGATGATTTATGTTTTGTTAATGTTGTGTAAAAGACAGATTCCAGTTTGGCATTCTTCGGGCCTGTGTTCGCTTTCTTCTCATCTGTGCCACTCCCACCAACAAAAACAAAACCAGCAGGGACTTTGTCTTTCTTGACCAAGTCAGTATTTTTGCTTGATTTTTTCTTTTTGGTTTGTCTTACTTTACCAATGAAAAAATCATCTTCGCTGTCACCATCACTGTCCTCAAAACCAGGTGTCTGCTTTAAAAACCTTTCTTCTGTACTGTCGTCAAAGTATTCCTTATCTTCTTCATCTGAATCTTCAAGATCACTAGAATCAGATTCATTTGTAGATGCCACTTTTTGGTCAGGGATACTTTGTTCAATTTTCTTTTCGAGTTTTTGGGTTGCTTCGGGATTTTGCCCTGTTTCTTTATCTGAACTACTTTGCAAGTTCTTTACAGCCGGAACTTTTGGAATGGCTTGTAAAGCTTGTGGTGTAGGTGGAGAAATGGGCTCTTCATTACTGTGGTCACTAGCTGTAAGATGGGTCTCTTTATCTACTGCTTCTAGCACGGGGCTGTCCACAATATTCTCCAGTTTTCTTTCAATAGTTTTCCTTTGCGGTTTTGCGTTGCCTTGTTTTGGCTTGTTCTTGGCTTCTTTTTTTACACTTTTAGCAGGTTTGGGGGGTAAAGCGGGCTGTTCTGGTTCAGTTTCTTGTTCAGATTGGTTCATTCTGGCCTCTTTAAATGCCATAATTGCATCTACAAAAACTGAGATTTTAAGGAATCATGATTAGAATTATGCTTAGGTAACTAGTTTACAGTTCACCTATGCTTATGTAATGTAAATGTACAGTATATAAGTAAATCTCCTGTGTGATACTGAATCATTTAAGGAAGGCTACACATTGAAGCAGGGGTGGGGAACCGCTGGCCCACGGGATCATTTCATGTGGCCCCAGCTACCTGCCAGCGCACATAGTGCAAATGCTTCAATTATGGAAGAGGTCATTAGCATGCGGGAGGCACAGGAAGGTGAGAACAGCGCTGTACAGTGTACAGTGTCAGGACGTACAGGTCTGATTGAGAGTCCAATATGAAGTTCAGGCTGGGGAGGTCTGATGGGGGTTGAACTGAGGCTAATGGAGGCTGGAGAGGGTCTGATCTGAGGCTGGGGGTCTGATGGGAGGCTGATCTGTGGCTAATGGAGGCTGGGAGGGTCTGATCTGAGACTAGGGGGTCTAGTCTGAGGCTGATGGACACTTTGGTGGTCTGATCCGAGGCTAGGGAGGGTCTAATGGGAGTGAGATCTGAGGCTGATGCAGGCTGGGGGGTCTGATAGGTGGCTGATGGAGGTGGGGGGGGGGGGAGATCTGAAGCTAAAAAAAAAGGGAGAGTGGAAGCTGGGTGAACATCTCTCTGGACCCCTCTTGGATGAGCATGGCTGCCATTAATGCCAAATAAAAATAAATAAAGAACTTAATATATAATATTCTTAAAAATTTGACTGCTATATTTGGTCAAAATGGTGCCTGTACTATATATAATACAGCACTATGGATTTTTTTTCATTAAAGCGCAACTTACCCTCAAGTCAGATACAGTTGCAAGAAAAAGTATGTGAACCCTTTGGTGTGACCAAATATAGCAGTCAAATTTTTAAGTTGAGGATCTTGTATGGCCTGCAAATTATATTCAAATGGCCCCCTGTAGCAAAAAGGTTCCACACCCCTGCATTAAAGGAAAACTCCTACAAGTTTTGTATAAATGCACATTAAAGGGGTTGTGCCAAGGATGGGGAATAATTAACTGATCGATGGGGGTTTGACCACCAATAATGTGGATCAATCAATTATCCCCTATCCTTTGGATAGAGGATAACTTGAAAACTTCACAAAACCCCTTTATGGGAATGGTCATGTGAAGCGGATTTTCTGCTGCAGATTTTACAGCATTTTTACTGTGGTTTTGCCATATTTAACCCTATACATTGCAAAGGGTGAAATCCGTGGTGGATATCCGTAGCATAAAATGATATGTTGTGGATTTAAAATGTAGATGTTATGACTAAGCCTACATGCACACGACCGTATGTGTTTTGCGGTCCGCAAAAAAAAAAAAACTGGATGACATCCGTAGGCCATCCGTTTTTTGGCGGATCCATTGTAATAATGCCTAAAACGGAGAAGAATAGGACATGATCAATTTTTTTTGCGGGGCTACCGAACGGACATACTGATGCGGACAAGCACATTTTTTGCGGAACCATACAAATGAATGGGTCCACATCCTATCGCAAAAAAAATTTCTGTATGTCACAAATAAAGTTATTAGATTTTTTCTCACTTCTTCTCACTACTGTATTTTTCCGGTCCGCATCGGATCCGCATTCTTTGCGGATCGGATGCGGACCCATTCTTTAAAATAAAATGCAACACAGAACCGTTTTGCTGACACGAATAGGCATTTGTTACATAGTGCGGGACCTGACGAAGGGGAAAATCCAGGATGCGCACAGTTGGTATCCGTGTTTTGCAGATCTCGAATTTGTGCACCGCAAAACAGATATGCCCATGTAAACACCCCCTTAAGGCATGGCTCTGCATCTCAATACATAGTACATGTCCCAACTTTGGTCGCATCTTGCAGATCGCAGACCCTTTGAAGTCAATAGGTCCGCAGCAAGAAGCGGGTGCAAATGGCCAGTGCCTGTGTTTTACGGATCAGCGGTTTGCACTCTGCAAAATGTACACAGCCAGCCCAGAATCGTGTGAACTCGGCCTTGAATTCACCTGACCGTATTTATTTAGTGGTCTGCAAAACTGAGATCCGCAAAATATGGATAATGTGCGTGTAATGTCTGTATTTTTTTGGGCAAAGTATAGGACATGGTCTGTCTATTGCGGAATGGACAAACGGAAGCAGAAAGCACACAGACATCTACAACATTGTTCTCCAGTTTTCTTTCAATGTTTTTCCTCTGCTATTTTGCCTTGCCTTGCTTAGGCTTGTTCTCAGCTTCTTTTTTTACACCTTTAGCAGGTTTGGGCTGTTCTGATTCCGATTCTTGTTCAGATTGGTTCATTCTGGCCTCTTTAAATTCCTTAATAGCATCTAAAAAAAACAAACAAAAAAAAATATTTTAACGGACCATGATTAGCGTCAGTGTAGGTAACTAGTGCATAGTTCACTTATGATTAGGTAATGAAAGCGCCACAGTAAATGTGCAAATTAACGGCTCTGTTTGATACTGAATCATTTAAAGGGGTTTTCCAGGATTTTAATATTGATGACCTATCCTCAGGCCAGCTGACCCGGCGGGGTGCCGGGCGTCGGACCCCGGCCGATCTGATATTGATGACCTACCCCCTAGAATAGGTCATCAATATTAAAATCCCAGAAAACCCCTTTAAGGGAGGCTACACATTAAAGGAAAACTCCCACAAGTTTTGTATAAATGCACATTAAAAGGGGTTGTGCCAAGGATTGAGAACTAATACTGGGAACTGGCATACGGGATATCTTGAAAACTTCGCACAACTGCATTTAAAAGTATGGTCACATGAAGTGCATTTTCTGCAATGGAATTTCTGCTGCAGATTTGCCCTAGACTGAATCCTATACATTGCAAAGGGTTAAACCCATGGCGGATATCTGCAGAATAAATTGACATGCTGTGGATACAAAATGTAGATTTGCACGCTTGAAACATGAAGGCAACTCAGATTTTAATTTTTTGAGTGTGTCCAAAATGAAGTTATTTGATTTTATTCCCAAAGTGCTTGATACCTTCCTCTTTTACAGCGGACTTTGTACCAGGGAGTCAACCCTGCTGGTCCATTCACAGGACCATATTTTTGGTTTGCATGTGATTTGCATTTTTTGCGGATCGGATATGGACCCATTCATTTCAATTGGGCAAACAAGAATAAGTATTTGTTACATAGTGCAAGACCTGTGGGAAAATGCAGGTCGGTATCCGTGTTTTGCATCCACATGATCGTGTGATGGCTTTGTCCTTTTTGTGGACCACAAAACAATGGATCCACAAAACATGGGCACCGGCAAGATGTGGCCAAAGATACGATATGTTCCATCTTTGGCTGTATCTTGCAGATCATGACCCATGGAAGTCAATGGGTCTGCAACGGGACTGTGGCTGGCCGCGTTTTGTGGATCCATGTTTGCAGTCCGCAAAATAGACACGGCGGTCAAACGATTTTATGTGTTTTTCAGTCCACAAAACGCAGATCTGCAAAATAAGGATAGCATTAGTGTTGCATCTATTTCTTTTTCGGACCAATAGACCACATTTTGTAGCAAAGTATAGGACATGTTCTATCTTTTGAGGAATGGACATACAGATGTGGAAAGGACACAGATGTCCTATTCTTGGTCACAAATGCGAAACACAAACCCATAAATTTCAATGGATCCACAAAGAAAACGTTATCAGTATTTTGCAGACCACAAAATACATATGGTGGTGTGGAAGCCCGCTTAGGCTACTTTCACACTTGCGGCAGAGTGATCCGGCATGGACAGCATTTGTAGACTGATCCGGATGCGGATCCATCTTACAAATGCATTGCAAGAACGGATCAGTCTCTCTCTCTATATTTTTTTTCACATCTTTACCGGATCCGGCATTGCGTTCTTTTTAATGCCGGATCTAATACATTTCAATGTAAATTAATGCCGGATCTGATCCTGAATTTTGGACAGAGATAATACCGCAGCATGCTGCGCTATTTTCTCTGTCTAAAACGCCGTTCAGTGACTAAACTGATGACATCCTGAACGGATTGCTCTCTATTCAGAATGCATGGGGATAAAACTGATCAGTTCTTTTCCGGTATTAAGCCCCTATGACAGAACTCAGTGCAGGAAAAGAAAAACGCTAGTGTGAAAGTACCCTTAAGCCTCATGCATGAGGAGGAATATGTGATCAGCGTATTGTCAAAAGACCCTTCAAACAAGTAGGGACTGTCCCCAAAGCAGAAATGCCCTTTAAAGGGGTTGTCTCACTTGAGAAAATGATATTTATCATGTACATACTAATGCATATTCATTGTCCATATTACCTCCTCTTCTTGTTTCAATCAATATTGTCTCTCATTATACAATGCTAGTTTCTAGGGGTGGCTGAGCTTCCTCAGTAAAAGAAGAAGTGTGGTCCTCTCTTGTGGCTGGGATTACAGGAGCATGGATAGGGGTGAATGCAGAGCAGCTCCTGTCCCAGCCACTTCCTATCTGCACAGCTAGATTGCGAAGAACAGCTCTAGGGCATACGCAGTAGCCGTTCTACACATCTACAACTCCTAGGGATAGATTGCCGGGAGAAAGTTCCCAGCGTTTGGAAGACCGGTGTGAACATTCACAGTGCAGGGACAGAAGTATAACAGGTCCATGGCTTGCTCAAAATACAAATACAACTTGTCAATGTCGCTCTGCCAACACTGCTGATGAATTTGATTCACTAGCAGCCTTGGGAGCAAGCACGCACATGCAATGGGCAGGATTAGATCATCCCAGCGCGCTTGCCTGTGCCTTCAGTCATACTAACAGGCACTGCCCCCCCCAGAAAAGAAAGTTCAGCCTAGCGACCAGAGGCAGCGCCTAAAAGGAGGAGGTGACACAACCCCTTTAAGGAAATACTGTAGCTAAGCAAGCAATGCTCACTATTAATTTTTTACTGTAGTATATTGCTTGATAAATATAAACACTATTCCCAGAGAATAAAGTAGGATCTGTATAGCAAAACAGGTCTGACAAGAGGCAGAATTTACATACAGTCAGGTCCATAAATATTGGGACATCAACACAATTCTAACATTTTTGGCTCTATACACCACCACAATGGATTTGAAATGAAACGAACAAGATGTGCTTTAACTGCAGACAGTCAGCTTTAATTTGAGGGTATTTACATCCAAATCAGGTGAACGGTGTAGGAATTACAACAGTTTTCATACGTGCCTCCCACTTGTTAAGGAGCCAAAAGTAATGGGACATATGGCTTCTCAGCTGTTCCATGGCCAGGTGTGTGTTATTTCCTCATTATCCCAATTACAATGAGCAGATAAAAGGTCCAGAGTTCATTTAAAGTGTGCTATTTACATTTGGAATCTGTTGCTGTCAACTCTCAAGATGAGATCCAAAGAGCTGTCACCATCAGTGAAGCAAGCCATCATTAGGCTGAAAAAACAAATCAAACACATCAGAGAGATAGCAAAAACATTAGTCCTGGCCAAAACAACTGTTTGGAACATTTTTAAAAAGAAGGAACGCATCGGTGAGCTCAGCAACACCAAAAGACCCGGAAGACCACGTAAAACAACTGTGGTGGATGACCGAAGAATTCTTTCCCTGGTGAAGAAAACACCCTTCACAGCAGTTGGCCAGATCAAGAACACTCTCCAGGAGGTATGTGTATGTGTATGTGTGTCAAAGTCAACAATCAAGAGAAGACTTCAGAGTGAATACAGAGGGTTCACCACAAGATGTAAACCATTGGTGAGCCTCAAAAACAGGAAGGCCAGATTAGAGTTTGCCAAACGACATCTAAAAAAGCCTTCACAGTTCTGGAACAACATCCTATGGACAGAGGACAGATGAGACCAAGATCAACTTGTACCAGAGTGATGGGAAGAGTATGGAGAAGCAAAGGAACTGCCCATGATCCTAAGCATACCACCTCATCAGTGAAGCATGGTGGTGGTAGTCTCATAGCGTGGGCATGTATGGCTGCCAATGGAACTGGTTCTCTTGTATTTATTGATGATGTGACTGCTGACAAAAGCAGCAGGATGAATTCTGAAGTGTTTTAGGCAATATTATCTGCTCCTATTCAGCCAAATGCTTCAGAACTCATTGGATGGCGCTTCACAGTGTAGATGGACAATGACCCAAAGCATACTGCAAAAGCAACCAAAGAGTTTTTTAAGGGAAAGAAGTGGAATGTTATGCAATGGCCAAGTCAATCACCTGACCTGAATCCGATTGAGCATGCATTTCACTTGCTGAAGACAAAACTGAAGGGAAAATGCCCTAAGAACAAGCAGGAACTGAAGACACTTGCAGTAGAGGCCTGGCAGAGCTTCACCAAGGATGAAAACCAGCATCTGGTGATGTCTATGCGTTCAGGCTATAATTGACTGCAAAGGATTTGCAACCAAGTATTAAAAAGTGAAAGTTTGATTTATGATTATTATACTGTCCCATTACTTTTGGTCCCTTAACAAGTGGGAGGCACATATGCAAACTGTAGTAATTCCTACACCGTTCACCTGATTTGGATGTAAATACCCTCAAATTAAAGCTGACAGTCTGCAGTTAAAGCACATCTTGTTCGTTTTATTTCAAATCCATTGTGGTGGTTTATAGGGCCAAAAATGTTAGAATTGTGTCGATGTCCCAATATTTATGGACCTGACTGTAGGTAACTAGAAGATAAAATGGAAGAATCGAAAAAGAATCAGATATAACCACTCATATAATAAAAAAAAGTCTGAAATGGAGCGAGCAGTACGTGACTGGAAAACTGTGCAGAGGTTATGACCGACAGGGACTAAAAGAAAACAAAACAACGAATGGAAAGAAAAATATGAAGATGATACTAAAAGGGGAAGAGGGGAAAATGGCCCTGGATGTGCCAGAGCAGACAGTTATGATTATTTGTTTAAAGGGAACCTGTCAACGGGATTTTGTGTATAAAGCTGAGGACATGGGTTGCTAGATGGCCGCTAGCACATCCGCAATGTGTGCTTTTATTGTGTGAAAAAAACTATTTGATACATATGCAAATTAACCTGAGATGAGTCCTGTCCCTGAATCATCTCACGTATGTATCAAATAGTTTTTTTTACACAATAAAAGCACACAGAGCTATGGGGACTGGGTATTGCGGATGTGCTAGCGGCCATCTAGCAACCCATGTCCTCAGCTCTATACCCAAAAACCCGGTGACAGGTTCCCTTTAACAGTTGTGCTCAGGCAAGTTCCTACTGACATGTGGAGCAGTAAGAGAAAGGGCCAAACTTCCCTTCATTTATTGCATCACACCGAAGAGATGATAAAGCAAATACCGTATATACAAATGACTTCTCTTCTCACTGCCCCTGACATTCATTATCTTACTAAGAAGCAATTCCAGTTTGAAATGTCTTTACAGAAACATCATAAAACTGCTAAAGCAACAATTCTAGAATTGCTACTGTTTGCGTGCTGTGCAGAAAGGCGAAAAACTCTCCAAATTTCCCTCCACATTGTTGTTGATTCTGTAGTTTATGGCCACGGGCTGCAAAATGTGTTAGATTAATCTGTCAATGTCAGGGCAGGTAGGTGTGAGGTTACCAGTAGTTTCAGTCTGTTCCCAAACAGAAGTAGCAATTATAATGCAACACTCATTGGTCTGGAAAGCACCAATCCAGTCAAATAAAAAAATACATAAAAAAATAAAATAAATGAAAACTGCTGGATTGTCAAAAAACATACCTGATAAACCAGGAGCATTAAAAAATTTTTTTAAGCAGGATCAGAGCAGCAGAGACCCAAGCAGGATTGGAACAGCAGCGATGGGGGGGATCGGTGGAGGGGAGTACCTCTTGTGTTTTTAAAGCCCTATGACCCTGCTGCAAACTATTTCTTTAGCTGGAATTCCCTTTTAAGTGTATTTCTATAACTCCTAATACTCAGAAAGGAACTCTGGTCCCCAAATGATATGTGCACACCCTATACCAAAGCATTTACCTTTATGAGACTCAGAATACAGTGATCACACTATATTAGGATATTATGAAGGCGAACAATGCGTTGAAGTAAGAATTACAGATTTGCCATCTTACCATTAATAGCAGATATCTTTCTTTTGAGCAAGGGGTGTGTGGCTAGTCTGGCGACTGCTCGAGTTTCCGCAGTGCTGTTTGCCTATTAATGAAAAATGTGAAATGTGATAAATGTATAATAAAAGTGGAAAATTAATAGAATTAAAAGCAACAATAATGTAGAGTACATTAACATCCAGACAACAACTTAATACTAGGCCAAAAACCTGCAATAAAAAGCCAATTGATGGACTAGTTTCCATAACTGACCAGAAGATGATGAAGTTAGATCAGATCTACCCAATGTTATACATATATACATCAGGCTCTGTTCACATATGCAAGCTATCTTCCACTGCACAACAAATCCCATCAGACGCCATTGAGTTCAGTTGTGGTTTCTGTTGCTTTGATGGAAAGAATTGTGCTGCCTACTGCTCTAGTCTTACTGTCAAATCTGATGGAACTTGCAAAGGAGGCACCAAACTTGCGTATCTTATAAATCAGCTAAAATCACTATAAAAATTAAATGGTTGTATATTACATGACAGAGGGGCAAAGTGTAAGATATTTTTCAGCCAGTGATTAATTATAACTGTGCAAATGCAATCACTGCTTTGCTCACAACTGTAGCAGTCTGTAGAATTGAAACATGTTCTGTCTGAACAAATTACACTATCTAAAAGCTTTGCAATTCCTTCTTAGTCTGGACCTGCCTACTCTCCAGTAATGCACTGAAGAAGGCGCATCTTAAACCACCTGACAGTTTAACTTGAAGGGTTGTCAGGGCATAGTCTCCTGTCTGACCTGAAAATGGCAAACGAGTATTGTGCACAGTTCCTACCCAAATTAACGGAACCCAAGCACAATACTCGCTAGGTGTCAGACAGAACCTGACTGTTTTATGCAGTAGGGATCTGCATAAAGTATTTTGGGTAAGATATACCCTTACTAATAGCTGCCGAGTCATGCCTGCTTCTCTAAGCTCTACGGTCACTGTGCTGCTTACCACTCCCCGCCCCTCCTTTCTCCATAGAATTCTATGTAATGATGCAATTTGATGCTTCTGTGAGCAGGCAGCCTGTCCTTGTCTCACAAGGCAGATTTATCACAGATTTCAGAGAGAACAATAGTTAAGGGGGGAAGGAAGGTAGCTGATAACTGGAGAACCAGGCATTTTTCTCTGATAAGATATATTACAAAGTTTATTAAATTTGTCTTTTCTAGTGGGGTACCACGGGATCAGTATTGAGCCCTATTATCTTTATTATATTTGTAAATAATCTTGTACAGGGATTGCACAGTAAAATATAAATGTTTTCTGAAGATACTAAACTCTGTAAAGTAATTAACAGAAAAGAGGGTCAATTACTGCTACAAATGGATGTGGATAGATTGGAGACTTGGGCAAAGAAGGGGCAAATGAGGTTTAACACACAGGAAAGGAAACAGCATGTTACCAGTACACACTAAATGGGAAAATACTGGCATAGAAAGGGACTTTTAGTTGACAGTAACCTCAACTGTAGAAACCAAAAAGGGGAAAGCAGTCGGCACTCCTCTGGCAGAGTCGTGGTGCACGCGTCCAGGGTATGAAACTGTAGAAACCAGTGTCAGGCAGCTGCGGCCGAGGCCAATAAGATTATGGGTTGCATCAAAAGAGGCATAAATGCACATGACGAGAACATAGTCCTGCCACTTTACAAATCACTGCTCAGACCGCACATTATGTGTTGTGTGCAATCTTAGGCCCCTGTGAACAAGACATACATAAAACTTGAGCAGGTTCAAAGGAGAGCAACTAAAGTTGGGTGGACTTCAATAACCAGAAAGATTATCAAAATTAGGGTTATTTAGTTTAGAAAAAAAGACGACTAAGGGGAGATCTATTAACTAACTGTATAAATATATCAGGGGTCAGTACAGAGATCTCTCTCATCATCTATTTATCCCCAAGACTGTGACGAGGGGACATCCTCTGTGTCTAGTGAAAGAAGGTTTCTCCATCAATATAGAAGAGGATTCTTTACTGTAAAAGCAGTGAGACTATGGAACTCTCTCTCTCTGAGGAGGTGGTAATGGTGAACTCACTAAAAGAGATCAAGAGGGGTCTGGATGTTCTTCTGGAGTGTAATATTTCAGGTTACAGTTAGTAGATTACTAGAGATGGGTCGTTGATCCAGGGAGTTATTCTGATTAACAGATTTGGAGTCAGGAAAGAATTTTTACTTATGTTACTAATGATTTATGTAAAGTTATGTAAAAAGTTAAGGACATCATTGTTGGAGAAAAACTCCATATATGAGTAATGCCACAATGTTTTTTCTGTCATAGTCACATTGAATCCAAAATGGAAAAAACTCCCCATTATTGGGTCATCCATTGCTGGACACTATATCACATGATATACCTGGGATCCATTCAGTCAGAGATTGCTGTCCGGCAAAGTTCCTTTGGTCTTGGGCAAGACAACCATGGGATTTGCTGTGTGATGCATAATTCCTACTGTAAAATTATGAACTTACGGATCTGGCAAAGTAAAAATAGCTACACATTGAAATGTATATTTTAGGGGGAAACCTTTCAGTTTTATATATGTTTTAAGATTGAAACGGTAAAATTACAAAATGTTAAGTCTGAAATGACCTGGGCAGGATCACACTCATTCACTGATTGCCTCTGTCATTACATCATTAGATCCACTCCCAAGAAATGCCTTCGTTCACATTCAGTAAATAGTTTTTCTATTTATTATGACTTGGAAAATACTGTTTTCTACAGACAATGGCCCCTTATGCTTGGCGGGTGTACACACAATCTAGTCTTTAACGGCACAGTGCGGGTTCGGCCTCTCCGGCCCTAACGCCACATATCCTGTAAATAAACATGAGGCAATGTCTTCTGACTGCTGCAAGAGAACGGCATTCTGTGCTACACCTTTACACACAAATACATTCCAGAAACTAAATACTGTACCTTTCCAATGAATGGAACAGTAATGGAACACCGACGAAATATCTGTGATACATATTCATACAGGTGAAATTGGAAAATTAGAATATTGTGCAAAAGTTCATTTATTTCAGTAATGCAACTTATAAAGGTCTAACTAATATATGAGATAGACTTATTACATGCAAAGCGAAATATTTCAAGCCTTTATTTGTTATAATTTGGATGATTATGGCTTACAGTTTATGTAAACCCCCAAAGTCACAATCCCAGAAAATTTGAATATTGTGAAAAGGTTCAATATTCTAGGCTCAAAGTGTCACACTCTAGTTGGCTAATTAATCCATAACACCTGCAAAGGGTTCCTGAGCCTTTAAATTGTCTCTCAGTCTGGTTCAGTAGGAATGACAATCATGGGAAAGACTGCTGACCTGACAGTTGTGCAGAAAACAATCATTGACACCCTCTATAAAGGAGGGAAAGCCTCAAAAGGTAATTGCAAAATAAGTTGGATGCTTCCAAAGTGCTGTATAAAAGCACATTAATAGAAAGTTATGTAGAAGGGACAAGTGTGGAAGAAAAAGGTGCACAAGCAGCCAGGATGACCGCAGCCTGGAGAGGATTGTTAGGAAAAGGCCATTGAAAAGTGTTGGGGACTTTCACAAGGAGTGGACTGAGCCTGGAGTTAGTGCATCAAAAGCCACCACACACAGATGGATCCTGGACATGGGCTTCAAATATCGTACTCCTCTGGTCAAGCCTCTCCTGAACAACAAACAACGTCAGAAGCGTCTTACCTGGGCTAAAGAAAAAAAGAACTGGTCTGTTGCTCAGTGGTCCAAAGTTCTCTTTTTTGATGAGAGCAACTTTTGCATCTCTCATTTGGAAACCAAGGACCCAGAGTCTGGAGGAAGAATGGAGATGCACACAATGCAAGATGCTTGAAGTCCAGTGTGAAGTTTCCACAGTCTGTGTTGATTTGGGGAGCCATGTCATCTGCTGGTGTTGGTCCACTGTGCTTCATTAAGTCCAGAGTCAACGCAGCCGTCTACCAAGAGATTTTGGAGCACTTCATGCTTCCTTCCGCAGACGAGCTTTATGGAGATGGTGACTTCATTTTCCAGCAGGACTTGGCACCTGCCCACACTGCCAAAAGTACCAAAACCTGGTTCAATGACCATGGGATTACTGTGCTTGATTGGCCAGCAAACTTGCCTGACCTGAACCCCATAGAGAATCTATGGGGCATTGCCAAGAGAAAGATGAGAGACATGAGACCGAACAATGCAGAAGAGCTGAAGGCTGCTATTGAAGCATCCTGGTCTTCTATAACACCTCAGCAGTGCCATAGGCTGATCGCATCCATGTAATTTATGCAAAAGGGGTCCGAACCAAGCACTCTGTACATATGCATGATTATACTTTTCAGAGGTCCTACATTTTTCTATTTAACATCCTTTTTTTTATTGATTTCATGTAATATTCTAATTTTCTGAGATTGTGACTTTGGGGTTTTCATAAGCTGTAAGCCATAATCATCCAAATTATAACAAATAAAGGCTTTGCATGTAATGAGTCTATCTCATATGTTAGTTTCACCTTTTAAGTTGCATTACTGAAATAAATGAACTTTTGCACAATATTCAAATTTTTGGAGTTTCACCTGTATGTTGGGATGTCATCAAATGGTTGGAAATTAGGAATTTCCCTCTCCCAATTAAAGTACATTGTGGAATTTCAGAAGTATACTATTAAATTACCGTGGCGATGTACATACAATGAACCAACAATCATGAAATGCATAGTGATTCACTAGGTATTAACACATCACACAAGAGTCCAAAAATGTGAATTCAGAGAAATGTAGTCAAAGTTACAAATCACTGTCCTGCAATCCCTCATTTCCAAATGAAATGCTATTGCCTGCATGGCTCCTATATTTAAATCCTGACGTCAGTCATGTGAGCCTGTCCTTAGCCTCTCTGTTTCTTACGGTGACGTGGTGTCCACTGCTTTGTTTCTGCATCTTTAGGTTTCTTCTGGTCCTGGATGCATCTCCTGTGGAGATCTGATGATGCCACATGCTCCATGCCTAAAGGACATGACATCCCCAGCAGAAACACAGGGGTTCACATGAATGGCATCACAATCAGAAAATAGCAGACATTCAGGTGATATTATATTTGGAAATAAGAGAAAATTTTATATATATATATATATATATATATATATATATATATATATATATATATCTCAGACGAATGATGAGGCAGCACTTCCAGTATAGAGTGAACGGGTGAGGACCCCAAACTTTATTCAAGCGACATTTCGGCCTGCTCAATGAGGCCTTTCTCAAACTTGAGAAAGGCCTCATTGAGCAGGCCGAAACGTCGCTTGAATAAAGTTTGGGGTCCTCACCCGTTCACTCTATACTGGAAGTGCTGCCTCATCATTCGTCTGATATATTTCGTGGAGGAAGAGCCGACCTCTGTGGGGACTTTGCACCCGGTACATCGTATCTGACTGTGCTGCTGCACCATTTGTATATATATATATATATATATATATATATATATATATATATATATTATATTATATATATATATAAATATAATGGAAAAAAATTGGACTGCACTCCAGACGGTTTCTTCGGTAAAACAACAGGTAGTGTTTATTCACTCATGTGGTGGCAGCAAAAAAGCTTTTTTGCTGCCACCACATGAGTGAATAAACACTACCTGTTGCTTTACTGAAGAAACCGTCTGGAGTGCAGTCCAATTTTTTCCCATTATCTACAAGTGGGTAAGATCCAGTTACCGTACTTGGACTTTGCACCCGCCTTCATTTGCTTCCAAGGTGGTGCTGCCAGTAGTTTTTTGCATTATATATATATATATATATATATATATATATATATATATATATATATATATATATATAAATAAAATAAGTTCACAGGACAGTGAAATACATAGGTAAAGGTTGAGAAAAATTGGACAACCCCTTTAAAGGGCTTGCCCCAAGATACAAAATTATCCCCTATCCACAGCAGTTGGACCCCCAATATTCACCTATTCACCAGTCATGAGAATGTCAAATCCTCCAAATAAGTTGGGGCTCGGTCGAGCAAGCACACTGCGGCTTCACTCCTCCTCTCTGGGACTGGAGACAGACTGTGTGCTGTACTTGGCTATATCTGTCAGGCCCAAAGAGAATGAATGGACATACATGCTCAACCACCACTCAATTCATTTAGGTGGGTACTTCAATGTTAACATCTGATTTGACATCGCCGCAGCCCATCACTGGCCACGGCGTTGACTGGCTCCCCTTATGTCATGATAAATGGTGACATGATGCAAGAGGATCTGGTCCTCGTCACAGCGAGTGATTGGCTGCGGTGATATCAAACCAGATTTTGACATCAAGGGAGCCCAGTGCAGCATCTTAGGCCTGGAATAGAAGAAGCGGGGAGCCAATGCTGGGAAACAGGTAAGTAATGTTTCCTTTACAGGTCTTGCCAAGTGTGTGTGTGTGTGTGTGTGTGTGTGTGTTTAGGGCGGGGGGGTTCAACAGATATAAAAAACAAACAAAAAAACAACCCCTTTAACCCCTTCCTGATATATGACGCAATAGTACGTCATAGCGGCAGGAGAATTCCCACCATTTGACGTACTATTACGTCATGCTGAATGGGTGGGCACAATTCCGGTACCCGCCCAATCAGTGTGGGGCCAGGCAGTCACTGATAGCCGGGCCCCTGCTGTATCCACTGGCATTGCTATAAAAGCCGATGCTGGTGGATTAACCCTTTCTATGCCGCGGTCAGTGCGGAGTACGGCATAGAAGGTTTTTGCAGCGGGTAAAGGATCCCATTGGGTCCCCGTTGAGATGGCAGCCTGATGCCTTGGAGAGGCATTGGGACCTGGATCCACTGAAGCCTAGGAGATTCAGCCGCAGGCTGTGTCTTCTAGGCAACCTGTCAATGTATTACTCAGTGAAATATACACACACAGGCAATGCATTACAATACAGATGTACTGTAATTAGAGATGAGCGAAGCAAGCTTCGCATGCTACATCTGAAGCAACTTCTTTAAAAAAAAATATTGTTCTAATACTGTACAGAGATTCGTCTCCATACAGTATTAGAATGTTTGGGCTCCAAAGAGACTAAGTAAGTTATTCACGAAGTCGCGCAAGAATAACTTTGGTAATTGATTATTACAGTGGAAAACCACTTGGTTGGAACCAAACCCGGCTTCGGTTCTGAGTGGTACCTTCGAACTGAAACAGAGTTCGGTTCCAAAGTTTTTTATTGTAATAATCAATTACCGAAGTAATTCAACGAAGTCTCGCGTGACTTCATGAATAACTTATGGACTCAGATGAGTTAAAGTACATTCTAATACTGTACGGAGACTAAATCGCCGTACAGTTTTATAGCACATACAGACACACACACACATTAGGTGTCGCCGCGTTCGTAACGACAGGCTCTAAAAATATATCACATAATGTACCCCGTCAGATAAACACCATAAAAAAATTAAAAAAACTGCAAAAAAAATAAATCACAAAAAGTGCAACAGCAAGCGATCAAAAAGGCGTACGCCCCCCAAAATAGAACCAAACAGCCACCTCACCCAGCAAAAAATTAGCCCTTACATAAGACAATCGGCCAATTTTTTTTAAAAGACTATGGCTCTCAGAATAAGGAGACACAAAAACATGATTTTTTTTTTTGTTTCAAAAATGCTTTTATTGTGTTAAAGTGAAATAAGAAAAAGTAGACATATTAGGTATTGCCGCCTCTGTAACAACCAGTTCTATAAAAATATCACATGACCTAACCCCTGAGGTTAAGTATGTAAAAAAAAAATAAAAATTGTGCCATATAAAGCCATTTTTTGTCAACTTACATGACAAAAAGTGTAATACCAATCAATCAAAAAGTCATATGCACCCCAAAATAGTACCAGTTACCTCATTCTGAAAAAAATGAACCAATCGCAAAAAAACGAACAAAAAAATAAATAAAATATGGCTCTCAGAATATGGACACTAAGGCTACTTTCACACTGGCGTTTCTGGGTCCGCTTGTGAGATCCGTTTCAGGGCTCTCACAAGCGGCCCAAAACGGATCAGTTTAGCCCCAATGCATTCTGAATGGAAAAGGATCCGTTCAGAATGCATCAGTTTGCCTCTGTTCAGCCTCCATTCCGCTCTGGAGGCGGACACCAAAACGCTGCCTTCAGCGTTTTGATGTCCGTCTGACGAAACTGAGGCAAACGGATCCGTCCTGACTTACAATTTAAGTCAATGGGGACGGATCCGTTTTCACTGACACAATATGGTGCAATTGAAAACGGATCTGCACCGATAATGCAAACGCTTGTATCCGTTCATAACAGATCCGTTTGCATTATCATGAACAAAAAAAACATGATTGTTCATGGTAATGCAAACGGATCCGTTCTGAACAGATACAAGCGTTTGCATTATCATGAACAAAAAAAACATGATTGTTCATGGTAATGCAAACGGATCTGTTATGAACGGATACAAGCGTTTGCATTATCGGTGCAGATCCGTCTGTGCAGATACCAGACGGATCCGCACCTAACGCAGGTGTGAAAGTAGCCTAAAAGATAATTTTTTTCAAAAATGCTTTATTATGTAAAACTGAAACAAACTGAAAAGGTAGACATATTTGATATTGTCGCGTCCATAATATCCTGCTCTATAAAAATAGCACATGATCTAATCTGTCAAATGAACATTGTAAAAAATAAAAACTGTGCCAGAATAGGCATTTTTTGGTTACCTTGTGTGACGAATACCGCACCTCGCTGCCGTCTGACGTCAAATACATAAAGCCAGCGAGATACGGTATAGTCACTGGTTACCAAGGCGTGACGTTACGCCGTCCCTGAGGAGCAGGTAAGGTCATCTTGGTACAGTGTTCACAGACTCCTCCTGTCCACAAGGGCACAGAGAGGCAACAAGCTGAGTGAGCCTTTCACTGCCCCAGTGAAACAGCACTTCCTCAGCCCGGGAAGACTGCCATCAGCTTCTCGTTTGATATAAGCCCGGTCCGCTAATGGGATTATATAAGGTGAGAAACCAACCCGCAGTAGCGTCTAACTACGCTGAAACACGGACGTTAAGATTCGTGATCGAGATACAAGACAGCACAAGATAAAATTATCTATTTAATCGCCTTAAGGGCTCAGTAGAAATAACACTATACACATAAAAAATATACACAGTGGTCTGAGGTTACAAATAGAGATGATGGGGTACAACCAGGGTTAAGCAGAACAAAAGTCAGTTTACCAGATAGATGAGTCCTTTGGCTGGTGATGAGTTTTTAGCTGTAGTCACATGGGAGGCAGTGATGTCAGCAGTTTGTAGGTCCCTCTAAACACATGGCACGATGTGATCCCCCTTCAAAGAAAAGACAAGTCCACTTGGGGGCACGAGCCTTTTGATCTGTAGCAGGCCCCTCCCGGCCTCTGGGAGGAGTCCACTCCCCCTCTTCTGGGGCTGGCAGCAAATGAGCCACAAAACAGATTAGGGCTGATGGCTCCAGACCAGAATGTCGCAGAGAGGTGGTTATGGCACCAATGGATCCGCCTGGGTTCCGGATACCAGTAAAGTCCAAGCATGGTACCGTTATTTGGTTTCTGTGGGGAGATATGTATATCTCCCCTCCCTGGCATCCCACCACCAAACTATGACCATGAGCCTGTTCATCGTGGCCACAGGGACACAACTACGTATCTGGTTTATATCTGTGATGGACGGGCGATTCATAATTCCTTATGAATTGCTGGGTCCAATATGTCTGATTGAAGTGGTGAATGGCTTAGATTCCCTGCTCCATTAGCTGGGTTCCTGGCTGGCTGTATGGAGGTGTAAGATGTAAACAAAGGTGGCCTGGTAGATGTTCTCTGCCATTTGGCTGGGCTTTGAAGCAGGGCCCCCCTGTGGAGTTCACTACCTCTGCTATCTGACAGCAGATGGCTGGTGTGGGAACATGGCTAATATTAAATAATAATACATATTCCTCACAGCTTGCCTCACAAAAAACGTAATCTAGAGCAATCAAAAATCACATGTACCCCAAATTATCATTAAAACTGTCACCCTATCCTGTAGTTTCCAAAATGGGGTCACTTTTTGGGAGTTTCTACTGTAAGGGTGCATTACAGGGGCTTCAAATGGGACATGGTGTCTAAAAATCAGTCCAGCAAAATCTGCCTTCCAAAAACCATGTGACGCTCGTTTCCTTCTGCGCCCTGCCGTGTGCCCTTACAGCGGTGTACAACCACATATGGGGTGTTTCTGTAAACTGCAGCATCAGGGTAATAAATATTGAGTTTTGTTTGGCTGTTAAAGGGTTTCTACCATCAGAATTACTGTTATGTAGCTGACTGATATTAGCGATGTGCTAATGTCAGCACTACATAACAGTATGTTTTTTACATTTCTCCCTGCATCCGTTCTGATAAAAGAAGCATTTTTATAATATGCTAATGTGCCTCTAGGTGCTATGTGGGAGTAGAATCAGCACCTAGAGGCTCTGTCTACTCACCCTTTATCCCGCCCAGGTCCCCTGTTCTGCTCGCTCCTCTTGATTGATGTCACGGTTCGCAGCATCGCTGACGAAATCCCGCACCTGCGCCGTTTACTTCTGTATTCGGCGCAGGCGCAGTGAGTGAAGGCCGCTCACCTGGTTCCGGCTTCCTCATTGCGACGTAGTCGACGCAGGCGCAGTGAGGAATCCGGCGCCAGGAGCGCATCATAAAAGTGCTTATTTTATCAGAATGGCTGCAGGGAGAAATGTAACAAACATACTGTTATGTAGTGCTGACATTAGCACATCGCTAATATCAGTCAGCTACATAACAGTAATTCTGATGGTAGAAACCCTTTAACCCTTGATGTGTTACAGAAAAAAAAAAAATTTAAATGGAAAATCTGCCCAAAAAAAAATGAAATTTTGAAATCTCATCTTCATTTTCCTTTAATTCTTGTGGAATGCCTAAATGGTTAACAAAATTTGTAAAATCAGTTTTGAATATCTTGAGGGTGTCGTTTCTAAAATGGGGTCATTTATGGGTGGTGTCTACTATGTAAGCCCCACAAAATGACTTCAGACCTGAACTGGTCCTTAAAAAGTGGATTTTGGAAATTTTCTTAAATTTTAAGAATTGCTTCTAAAATTCTAAGCCTTCTAAAAAAAAAATTCTGAAAATTTCAAAATGATGCCAACATAAAGTAGACATATGGGAAAAGTTGAGTAATAAATATTTTATGAGGTATCAGGAGGGCCCGGGGTAGAAGGGGTAAATTATCTTGATAATCGTAACAGATGTGCACAAATGGTGAACAGAAATCTTTACTAAATCTTCACACCTTAATAGTTCTTGACATCAACTAAAGCTTTCCACAGGTTTACTACACAGCATTGTTTACTTTCCAGAGTATGAAAAGAAATGAGAAACAGACTCCATGGCAGGACACTTCCCAGACACAAAAACAAAAACTTCAACTTGATATTGGTTTGGCTTTGACGTGTGGATTGAACACATTACTTTACTAGCAATGCCGTAGCACTGGAAGTCAGAGGACTAAGAAGATTACAGCACACCATGAACACAATCTGTGCTAGGATATATTCATGTGGTAGGACATCAAAATATACTGACAGTGATGGTCAGTTCGCAGTGTTCGCCAGCGAACACATGCGGGCTGCCATCTTTAGTAAGGTAGACTCACCCGTCGCCCCTCACAGCCCGATGAAGGCCCCCGGCGGCTGTTCTCAGAACTGCCTGCTCCCGGTGACTGCATTTGATTTCAGAACGGCTCCCGGCAAGGGCTTACCTGTGCATCGCCGGACGGGCGAGTCTACCTTACTAAAGATGGCAGCCCGCATGTGTTTGCTGGCGAACTGACCATCACTGTATACTGATAGAAAACACTCCTCAAACCTGACAACAGAGGTAAACATGGAACATTGTAGACCGGGGGTCAGCAACCTCCGGCACTCCAGTAGTTGTGAAACTATATTTCCATGCATGGTGGGAGTTGTAGTTTCACAGCAGCTAGAGTGCCAAAGGTTGCCGACTCCTGGAATCCAGGAATGTTACTTTGCTTTAGTTGAGAAATCAACAATCATCTTCTTTGCTTTTTTTCACATTCAGAAAAAAAAAACGATTCTACGTAAACCACTTTTTCCATTTTAATCCATTTGTTCTGAAACACAGCAAGTGGTAACACCAAGAGAAACCAGAATATTCATTATGCCGATTCTGCAGTTTTCATTAAGCTCTCCTAGTATTATTATGCTGTGCTTCCTGGTTTTAGAAACTCCTTACATGTGGCCCTAATCTTTTGCTTGGACATAGATCAGGGCTCAGGAGTAAATGAGGCCCAATGTGGTGATTTACTCATCTTGTGCTGACAACTGTAGCGCCTCTGGGGTGAAATAATAAATGGAACCTCCGAGAAGATATTTAATGCTCTATTTTGAGCATTTTCACCCCACTGGTGTTTTGCAAAAATTTATGCACAACAGATTTTCTCCACCGATATGCCATTTCAGTACCTAATATGCAGTACCCATTGTGTGCCAGAGTGAAAACTAAGCCCTCCTATTATGCGGTTTCCTGGTTTTAGAAACAACCTACATGTGGCCCTATTCTTTTGACTGAACATTTGATGCCACGTGTATCTTGCAGCAATCAATATGCAGCATGCAAAGTGAAAATTATAAGTTTTCCACAGATATGGCATTTCAGTACCCCCTGAGTGAATTGATATAAGGGTTCTACTGGGTACTGAAATGCCAAAAATGTGGGTTCAGAATGCAGCGCAGATTTGGATGGGTTGGTTTAAGGGGGCCATGTTGCTGTTGAACAGCCTCTACAGTACCAGTACAGCCATTTTTGACAACCATACGTCTTTTATTTTTCTCTTGATAAGGCTGTGTGTGTGGCTTATTTTTTTGCGGGATGAGTTGTATTATTTGGGGGTACATACAACATTTCAATAACTTTTATTTAGCTTTTTGGGAAGCAGAAAAAAAAAAAAAGGCAGCAACTTTGCCGTTGCTTTTTGGGTTTTGTTATTGCGGCGTACATTGTGCGGTAAAAATGCCATATTAACTTTATTCTGCCAGTCAGTACGATTACAGACATTCAACTTTATATAGATTTATTATTTTTTTTGCGGGGCAGGATGAGTTGACTTTTTCATTGGTACTATTTTGGGGTACATAAACTTTTTGAATCGCTTGATATGTTTTTTTGGGAGAAGAGGTGAACAAAAAATGGCTGTTATGGCACCATTTAAATTTTTTTTTACAGCGTACACCTGGCAGGTAGATCATGTGATATTTTTATAGAGCTGGTTGTTACAGACATGGTGAAGATAGCGTTTTCCTGCTGGTTTACACAGTAGACACCCAGTGGTCAAAGATAACTCAGACTTTTAACTCTTCAGAAGCTGTGGTCAATTGCAACCCTGCCATTTGAGCGGTCATTTAGAGAGAGCTCAATGCTCCCAGTGACCGAACGGCTTCACCCGCAATGAGATCACGGGAGCCACATAGTTGCTATAGCAGCCTGGGACTTTCTAAAGGCTCTGAGGTTTGCTACAGTAAAGTTCCTATTGAGCCTTGTCTCAGGCATAGTAGGAACACAGTAATTGTACCATAGATTGCAATGGTAAGCCACTGCAGTCTGATGACTGCATGCTCAATTCCCCTATGGGGGCTTTGAAAAAAAAAAAAAAATAATAATAATTTAAAGCTACCAAACGGTAGTAAAGGAGGACCGGAAGTGATGACTGCAGAGCTCCCCAGGCTCTGTACTCACCACGAGCTCGATGTTAGAAGAAGCGGTGGCTACCGGAGCAGGAAAGGTAAGTATTTATTTGTTTGTTTTTTTATCTGCTCTAAGCATGGGGGTCTGAACTGAGGTAATTCATTCACATTGGGAGTCTGGTCTGAGGTCTGAATTTGGGGTCTTATTAACATTGGGAGACTGATTGAGGCTCTGAGGTCTAATGAAAAATGTTTGTTTTATTATTTTCCTCCTAGGTCTCGCTTATGGGCAGGCGTGTCTTATAGTGCGAAAAATACTAATATATATATATATATATATATATATATATATATATATATATATATATATTAGGGCTGCACGATATGGGAATTTTGTGCGATAGCGATTAGGGCCCTCTGTGGAGGGCGCTGTTATGTGGGGGATCTGTGGAGGACACTGTTATGAGGGGGATCTGTGGATGACGCTGTTATGTGGGGGATCTGTGGAGGGCGCTGTTATGTGGGCGATCTGTGGATGACGCTGTTATGTGGGCGATCTGTGGATGACGCTGTTATGTGGGGGATTTGTGGATGACACTGTTATGTGGGGGATCTGTGGATGACACTTATGTGGGGGCTCTGGGGAGGACCCTGTTATGTGGGGGCTCTGGGGAGGACCCTGTTATGTGGGGGCTCTGGGGAGGACCCTGTTATGTGGGGGATCTGGGGAGGACCCTGTTATGTGGGGGATCTGGGGAGGACCCTGTTAAGGGGGGGATCTGGGGAGGACCCTGTTATGTGGGGGATCTGGGGAGGACCCTGTTATGTGGGGGATCTGTGGAGGACCCTGTTATGTGGGGGATCTGTGGAGGACGCTGTTATGTGGGGGATCTGTGGAGGACGCTGTTATGTGGGGGATCTGTGGAGGACACTGTTAGGGGGGGGATCTGTGGAGGACACTGTTAGGGGGGGATCTGCGGAGGACACTTATGGGGGACCTGTGGATGGCACTGTTATAGGGGATGTGTGCTATGACACATGGGGGGCCATGAGGGGGGCCAGCATAAGACACACATATAGCATCTTATGCTGGTCCCCCTCATGGCCCTATGTGTCCTAAACTGCGCACATAACGCTCCTATTCCTAAAATGGCCAGCCTCTGTACTTTCACTATGAATGCACTCACACTGCAGAGAGCGGCAGCGAGCGAGTAGGCCGGCGCGTGACTGACGTCACTCCTCCCACTTAGTCACGCTCCTGCTTCCTGAATTAAGTGACGCAGTGCATTCATCTCTGCTGTGCATTCATCGTGAAAGTAAGTACAGAGGCTGGCCATTTTATCAATAGGACAGAGGACATTTTATCAATAGGGGCCCCTTCTTATATAATCGCGGCATTTTCGGGTCGGCCGAATCGCCATATCGCATTTGCCGATTATCGCGATTCGATTATTTTTGCGATATATCGTGCATCCCATATATATATATATTATATATATATATATATATATATATATATATAATTAGAAGAAAGTAGGACTGCACTCCAAGTAAAGTGAAAAATCAGTGAAGCGTTTATTCACCCATAACTTTGGCAACTTAGCTAAGTTGCCAAAGTTATGGGTGAATAAACGCTTCACTGATTTTTCACTTTACTTGGAGTGCAGTCCTACTTTCTTCTAATCATATTATTGGGACATTACCGCTGTCTCTTTGGATTTTGCACCCGACTCCTGGTGGTGCTCCCGCTGGATTTTTCTTCAGTATATATATATATATATATATATACATATACATATACACACACACACACACACACAGTTGCAAGAAAAAGTATGTGAACCCTTTGGAATGATATGGTTTTCTGCACAAATTGGTCATAAAATGTGATCTGATCTTCATCTAAGTCACAACAATAGACAATCACAGTCTGCTTAAACTAATAACACACAAAGAATTAAATGTTACCATGTTTTTTTTGAACACACCATGTAAACATTCACAGTGCAGGTGGAAAAAGTATGTGAACCCTTGGATTTAATAACTGGTTGAACCTCCTTTGGCAGCAAAAACTTCAACCCAACATTTCCTGTAGTGTGTGTTATTCCCTCATTATCCCAATTACAATGAGCAGATAAAAGGTCCAGAGTTCATTTCAAGTGTGCTATTTGCATTTGGAATCTGTTGCTGTCAACTCTCAAGATGAGATCCAAAGAGCTGTCACTATCAGTGAAGCACGCAATCATTAGGCTGAAAAATACAACAAACCCATCAGAGAGATAGCAAAAAACATTAGGCGTGGCCAAAACAACTGTTTGGAACATTCTTAAAAAGAAGGAACGCAACGGTGAGCTCCGCAACACCAAAAGACCCGGAAGACCACGGAAAACAACTGTGGTGGATGACCGAAGAATTATTTTCCTGGTGAAGAAAACACCCTTCACAACAGTTGGCCAGATCAAGAACACTCTCCAGGAGGTAGGTGTATGTGTGTCAAAGTCAACAATCAAGAGAAGACTTCACCAGAGTGACTATAGAGGGTTCACCACAAGATGCAAACCATTGGTGAGCCTCAAAAACAGGAAGGCCAGCTTAGGCCTCTTTCACATGGGCGTCATGTTTAAGGGTCTGATAAGATGCGGGTGCGTCACGGGAAAATGTGCGATTTTTCCGCGCGAGTGCAAAACATTTCAATGTGTTTTACACGCGCATGAGAAAAATCGGCATGTTTGGTACCCAAACCCGAACTTCTTCACAGAAGTTCGGGTTTGGGTTAGGTGTTGTGTAGATTGCTATTATTTTCCCTTATAACCATGTTAATACAGAATGCATAGTACAATAGGGCTGGAGGGGTTAAAAAAAAAATAATAATAATAATAATTTAACTCACCTTAATCCACTTGATCGCACAGCCCAGTTTCTCTTCTGTCTTCATCTGTGAGGAAAAGTAGCTGTGGTGACGTCACTGCGCTTATCACATGGTCCACCATATGATCCAGCACCATGGTGATGGACCATGTGATGAGCTCAGTGATGTCACCACAGGTCGTTTTCCTCACAGATAAAGACAGAAGAGAAGGCGGGCTGCACGAACAAGTGGATTAAGGGGAGTTAAATTTTTATTTTATTTTTTTAACCCCTCCAGCCCTATTGTTCTATGCATTCTGTTTTAAGAATGGTATTATTTTCCCTTATGACCATGTTATAAGGGAAAATAATAATGATCGGGTCCCCATCCCGATCGCCTCCTAGCAACTGTGCGTGAAAATCGCACCGCATTTGCACTTGCTTGCGATTTTCTCGCAGCCCCATTCACAAAATAAAGCTTGCTGCGATTTTCACGCAACGCATAAGTGATCCGTGAAAATCACCGCTCATGTGCAAAGCCCCATAGAAATGAATGGGTCCGGATTCAGTGCGGGTGCAATGCGTTCAACCTCACGCATTGCACCCGCGCGGAAAACTCGCCCGTGTGAAAGGGGCCTTAGAGTTTGCCAAACGACATCTACAAAAGCCTTCACAGTTCTGGAACAACATACTATGGACAGAGGAGACCAAGATCAACTTGTACCAGAGAAGAGTATGGAGAAGGAAAGGAACTGCTCATGATCCTAAGCATACCACCTCATCAGTGAAGCATGGTAGTGGTAGTGTCATGGCGTGGGCATGTATAGCTGCCAATGGGGGGGTTCTCTTGTATTTATTGATGATGTGACTGCTGACAAAAGCAGCAGGATGAATTCTGAAGTGTTTCGGGCAATATTATCTGCTCATATTCAGACAAATGCTTCAGAACTCATTAGACGGTGCTTCACAGTGCAGATGGACAATGACCCAAAGCATACTGCAAAAGCAACCAAAGAGTTTTTTAAGGGAAAGAAGTGGAATGTTATGCAATGGCCAAGTCAATCACCTTACCTGAATCTGATTGAGCATGCATTTCACTTGCTGAAGACAAAACTGAAGGGAAAATGCCCTAAGAACAAGCAGGAACTGAAGACAGTTGCAGTAGAGGCCTGGAAGAGCATCACCAGGGATGAAACCCAGCGTCTGGTGATGTCTATGCTTTCCAGACTTCAGGCTGTAATTGACTGCAAAGGATTTGCAACCAAGTATTAAAAAGTGAAAGTTTGATTTATGATTATTATTCTGTCCCATTACTTTTGGCCCCTTAACAAGTGGGAGGCACATATGCAAACTGTTGTAATTCCTACACCGTTCACCTGATCTGGATTTAAATACCCTCAAATTAAGGCCTCCTGAACACGTCCATTCACTTCAATAGGGCCGCAAAAGATGCAGACAGCACTCAGTGTGCTGTCCGCATCCGTTGCTCCGTTCTGAGGTCCTGCAAAAAAAATATAGCATGTCCTATTCTTGTCCGTTTTGCGGAAAAGAATAGGCATGTCTACAATGGGTCGCCCGATCCGTAAATTGCGGAATGCACATGGGCGGCTTCTGTTTTTTGCGTATCCGCGGTTTGCAGACCGCAAAAAAACTGCAAGGTCGTGTGCATGTAGCCTAAAGCTGACAGTCTGCAGTTAAAGCACATCTAGTTCGTTTCATTTCAAATCCATTGTGGTGGTGTATAGAGCCAAAAATGTTAGAATTGTGTCAATGTCCCAATATTTATGGACCTGACTGTATACACACACACACACACACACACACACACACACACACACACATTATATATATATATATATATATATATATATATATATATATAAAAATTTATATTGAAATGCAAATCAACGTTTGCCTCATACTGGCAGTGAGTAACAAAAAAAGTGGCTGCAGCGAGAAGGAGTTAAAGGAGTTGTCCCACAAAAAATATTCTAAATTTTTTAAACCAGCACTGAATACTTTTGTAACTGCATGTAATTAAAAAATTTGTATAGTCACTGAGTTATTCACTGAAATCTATCTATATAGCGCCACCTGGCATTTGCCCTTTTTCTAAATTCTCTATCCAGTTCACCAAGGTTGACATATATGAGCAGTTCCATCCTTCAACTGCCACCAGCTGCAGCAGAAAGGACATACCCCATGAGCTGCCAGGTTGAAATAAATCTAGCAGAGCAATTGCATCAATGAATGGACAGATCGCTGGATCCAAGAGACTGTCATTTACTATATGATATCCGATTTTTATTTTTTCCATCACTCGTAGGAAACCCCTTTGAACTTGTGGTTTTGGAAGCAGTCTGCACTATGCTTTAGGATCTTTACATCTAGATCCAGGCTGACTGCAGAGGAAAAGGTATATCGGTGGGTACTCCATTAAGGGGAAGGCTTTTACTTGGTTTTCCTGGTGGTCAACCACACCTAAAGCTGTCGAGCTTCTAAATCAGTGAAGACTTTTACCTGCTAAACTGCTAGAGCCTATACACATTGGCAGGAGCCTAGTGTCACAGACATGGTGTCAACTGTGGTGACAGTACTGAAGATGGTCTTGCCCCTAAAGATTTTCCTTCACTTGTACAAGTCTTATATAGGGGATGTTCCACACTGTTCCCCCCATTTTTCCTGTATAGCTCCCCACTTTGTGTAATTTAATACCAGTTACCCGTTACCTCCTGACGAAGCCTTTTCCTGGCGAAATGCGCGTTGAGGTATAGTCCTGTCCAGACATCCGGTGCTTCCACAAGTGACGGGTAATCAGTGCACCCCTATTTTTATCTATAGTATTCTTATGTGGTGGTCATTTTGTTGATATGCTACCGTTGCCGTGTCCTTGCTCAGTTTACACCTTATTCTCGTGACCTAGCCTTCTTTTTATCATTGCAGGCTGGCAGGCACAGCACGGGTGGCAGCTTATACAATATCAACTTAGGACATGCATTTTGCTACATGTTACTCTGGTTAATTTTACCTAAGATCTACCAGTGTGTGGTATAACACTTTGGATGTTCTGGTTTGTTCCCCTGTCAGTGCGGTGCATGTGAGGGTGGGGGACTGTTGCTCCGATACACGGGGAGTCCCTTCCTCCCATGATCAGGTGCCTTATGTTACTGTAGAATTAATCTCATGTATTATTAAAGCTACATACATTTTATGAGTGTTTTCCTCCTTTTTTGGGGGTTATTGGTTTGTTTTTTTTGGTCATTGAATACCAGTTGTTTTCCACCTGAAATGACAAGGGCGCAATCTGAAAATAGCAAGGACTTGCTATGTCAAGTAAATGCTTGCAGCACTGTAGTCTGACATTCACATAGCTCTCAGAATGTCAGGTATGCAAGCTTCACCCTCTGGATAAATGGTTACAGAAATGAATTCGGATTTCTATCTAGTCCCATTTCAATCATCACCTGGGCGGAAAAATTTGATCAGATCATTTTTCTTGTCTTCTAGTCACGGGTCACATTTTAGAAGACAGGTAAGTACGATACTCATGATTTTCACTACCATTTGAAACCACTTTCTAGCTTGGAAAATGTATGCGGAAATAAAAATTTAGGTTAAGATTTTATCAAATTACACTGAAAAAACAATGTACAGTAATAATACCAAGAGTGTAATGGGTAAAATAACGCTGAGGACAAGAATGTCATTTGTATTGGAAAAAACAAAAAAACAATCCTAAAGTTTCATGCGCACAACCATATTGTAGATACTTGCTACACCTACAGATATCCATGGGCCCATGCTGTACCCCAGATGCTTTGCAGCATGCTGTATTATGGAGGTATTCTTCCTTTAGAAATTGCTTCCAGGGCTAGGAGGATTTAACAAAATCCTGCCTCTGCTTAGGCCAATAAGGGAACCTTTAGAAAGCACAAAATTGAAAAAGCTTGTGGTGGCAGACTAGTGAGGAATAATCTTCAAACAAACTACCCTTAAAGGGGTTTTCCAAGATTTTCTTACTGATGACCTATCCTCTGGATAGGTCATCAGTATCTGATTGGTGGGGGTCTGACACCCGGGACCCCTGCTGATCAGCTCTTTAAGAAGGCAACGTCGCTTGCAGTAGCGCCATGGCCTTCCTAGGCCAGTTACGACACGTTCATTGATCATGTGGCCTAGAAGCAGCTCAAGTGAATGGGGCCGAGTGCAATACCAAGCACAGCCACTACACAATGTATAGCACTGTGCTTGGTAAGCTGCAAGAAGGCAACGGAACAAAACAGCTGATGCGTGGGGGTCCTGGGTGTCGGACCCCCAAGGATCAGATACTGATTACTTATCTAGAGGATCGGTCATCAGTAAAAAAAGAAAAATACTGGTAAAAGGGGGATTCCTGTGGATAGGGGATAACTTTCAAATTGTTGGGGGTCCTACCTCTGGAACCTCTACCGATCACGAGAGCCTCCCTGAAATGGACAGTGTGGCTGGTCGGGAATTCATTTCAATGGGAGCGCTGGAGATAGCCGAGTACAGTGCCAGCTATCTCCAGCATTCCCATAAAAATGAATAGAGCAGCAGCGCACATTTCAGGGGGGCTCCACAGGGTATGGGTCCACAGTTGAAGGACCCCCACCGATCTGATAGTCATCCCCTATCCTGTGGATAAGGGATAACGTGTTAGAACTGGAATACTCCTTTAACTGCTTGCTGACCGTCCGTTGACTTCTCTCTGCAAGCATGTTTCTGGATGTCCTTGCAGAGTTTGCAGCTAACGGTGCGGGGAGTCTGCGGTCATTGACAGCCAGGCCCCCCATATAGAAGGCAGGGATGTTTTTACTGTCCCTGCTTTTCTGAGTGCTGTGTATACAGATCAGGAAGCGGCAATGCCATCTGTTACTTCGTTCCTAGCCATCATAAGATCGCTGAGGACCGAGTACCTGCACAAGCTGATGGATATTAGCAGACCGAGATCATCTCTGCAGAGATGCAGTACAGCCTTGTACAACGTCTACGGTGGCCGAAAAAGGAAAAAAACAATTTTAAAAAAAATAATTGTTGCCATGCAGCAGCTTCTTAGACCTGAACAAAAGTTAAAAAAAAAAAAAAACATCCCCTGGTGAATGGCTCGGTCTTAAACTAGTTCAATATCTTAATAGCTAGTTAAGATAAGGAGTGTTCGCCACTCTGCGGTGCAAATGGTTTCAAATGAATAGCTGCAAATTCTAGGAAAGGACGACCTCAGCTGCTGTCAGTCCTCCAGGACAGTACAGAAAACTAAAATGAACTCCAATCCGTTGCCAAATTACCATAAATTACAGGCACTACATAAACCTTCTACGTGGCCATATTTTAGCAGTCTGTGCTCAGCTTGTTAAAACATGTTACCATGCACAAGTTCAATTGAGGTTATGTCATTTCTTATTTTTAGGAATGCAAAAATGGTTGGAATTTCCAAATCTAAGTCCCAAGACTTAAAGGCATATACCTCAACTACAGTTGCTTGCAAGTCAGAACCCTGGGGAGGTTAACAAACGTATAATAAATGGAAGATACGGATAGGGAAAAGATAATACTGTACAAAATACAAATTATGCCATTTACCCGTGAGACAGTAAAAAGCTAGGCGTGAAAGCAACAAGGACAGGTGTAAGATGAAAAAAACATTACACAAGACTGAGATAATAAAAATAAAAACTACGGTAAAATGAAAGGGGTATGTCCTCCTGAACACCATGAAGCTGAGTAACTTGTTCTGAGCCTGACTTACAGCCTAGACTATAAGGCAGCGCTTCAATCACTCAACGATAATTACTAGCTGCTTCCTATAAACGTAGAGACACTAAATAGTAATATCATGCAAGAACAACAATCTCTTCCAATGTGCTAAGAAAAATCAGGACAGCTGTAAAAGGGCATCCTTCTGCAGGGTCCACCCTCTTAAACCAGGCATATTACCTAGTAGGGATGATTCTGCTGATTAAAAACATACATTTTATAAGAAGCTCTATTTTGCAGTTATGGAGAACGTTGTCCTTTAATACTCATACAACTGAGTGCTTAAAGGGGTTGCCTCCTGAAAAAGGGAATTCATACATACCTGCTCCACAGCGCTCTAGTCTTCCGCTGTCTACATCCGACTGGCCATGGGCAAAGTCACAGGCACTACCCCAGCCAATGACTAGATTCAGTGGTTAAGTGTTGCTTGTGGCCACATCTGCACTGAAGTTAGTCTATAGCTGGAGTATTGCTTTTGACCATGCCCATGAAGAAAACAGCGTGAGGATTGAGAGATAGAAACAGCAAAGAAAGAACGAAGAATCGGAGCGGCGTGGAGCGAGTAAATTTGAATCTTTGTTTTCAAGAGGCAGGTTGGGGGGCATTACATAAAATATAATTATTACTGGAAAACCCATTAAATGGATGCTAACTTTTCCCACAACTCTGCAAAAATCAACAGTACAAACAAATATATCTTGTCAGAGAGAAACATCTAGTTCTCCTTCTCCTGTTATCAGCTGTTCCTTTCCCTTCCCATTCTCTCTTCTAAAATGACTGAAAATCCCAAAAAATCCATTGGACAGCAGCTGTTCACTGAAGGATCAGATTACATTATCCCATACAAGTCTATGGAGAGGGGAGGGGTGAGCAGGAAAAGAGTGAGCCACACGCAGTCAAAGAGACTACATCAGCGAAACAGACAGTTTCTGTTTCAGCCCAAGTGCTAGATTCACATCTGTACAGGTTAGTACTTCACTGTAATGTCCTCCACCATCTTGGAGCTACTTCTGAGCAAAGGAGATTTTCATCTATTTTCTGCGTGAACTGGATGGGTGCAGGTTAGATTCAAGTTACATAATGGCCAAAAATAGTGTTATTCCGCATGTATACACACTATACTATTGATTAATGAAAAGTTTGTTGAAGGCTATGACACTTTAAAGGGGTTATCTGAAAATTTTATATTGATGGCCTATCCTCAGGATTGGTCATCAATATCAGATCGACAGGGGTCTGTTTCCCAGGACCCCTGCCAATCAGCTATTCAAATAGGTTGCGGTCCTCCGTGAGCACTTAGGTCTCTTCCTAGGACGATGGTGTCACTGTATATTGGTCACGTGGCTAGGCGCAGCTCCTATGCATGGTAAACTGTGTAGAGACTGCAGCGCTCACTGGAGCTCCGATGAATGCAGCGGCCTCTTTAAACAGTTGATTGGGGGATGCTGGGAGTCAGACCATAACCTATCAATATCATTTAAAGAACATTAAAAGAACAATGCAGGTTTATTGTCACAATTTAGGATTAAAGACTAGCTAATCAACTTGTATGTAAAGAAATGGGGGGGGGGGGGCAATACAAGAAATAATTACCTTATTAAATACTTTATCAAAGTCAATTTCCTTTCGTAAGGCAGTTTTGGTCACATCATCTGGTTTTAGCTTCTGTTGAAAGAAAAATGGAATTAAATAGTTAAAAGAACTCAGTCTACACAAAATTAGTAAAATATATAAAGCACTTAAATGTGTTCCTAGAGATGGAAAATGAAATATCAAAGTTTTTTTTTTACGGGAGTTAATATGAGAATAGGCCATCAATATCTGATCGACAGAGGTCCGATACTCATGACACTCTCCAACTAGCTGTTTGAGAAGTTTCCGGTGAGTGAAGTAGCCTCCTCACAGCTCACCAAGTACAGCACCACCCACTGGATTGTGGCCGTGCTTGGCATCGCAGCTCAGCCTCATTTACTTGAATGGGCCTGAGCCGTGCCTAGGCCATGTGACCGATAAATGTAATGTCACTGGTCTAGGAGGAGGCCGCAGCACTCACTGCGGTGCCGCAGTCTCTTCAAACAGCAGATTGACTGAGGTGGCGGGAGTCGAATTCCCACCAATAAGGTACTGATGAGCAATCCTAAAAAATGCAGACTCCTGGGCACATTTATTAAGACCACCGTTTTAGACGCCGGTCTTAATAAAGCCCTAAGCTAGCCGTGGATCCGCCGAAGTTTTGAAGAGGTGCAGGCCTCTCCATGACTTCGGTGCATCCAGCGCCAGCTCTAAATGGAAGACAGCTTCCTTGTAGACTTACATGTAGACCATTTTCTACGCTTAAAACAGATGTAGAAAATGATGAGTGACACGCACTTTTTTAGACCCGGCGTGAGCAGGGCAAAGTATCAGATAGTGGCGCAAATAACCATTGCACCACTATCTGCGCCTGAAATACGCCTAATATAGAGGTATTTCAGCATGATAAATGACCCGCTACCTCTTTAATCTTGTCTGTGATGATCTCATTCATCCAGGTCCTGGTTTATCAGTAATAATAAGTCAGAGCAACATAAACAGCTGGTGGACAGAAATCGTCCACTCAGTATCAAAAAGAGCTTCTGCGGCAGATGATGTGTGTATCACAGAGAAGTAATGGACACCCTTTAAAGAATATGCTTTAATATGATGACAGTATAATATGCTTTTATATGATGACAGAAAACCTCTGACTGTCTACTGTCCCTATAATCTATAGTAGGGGCCAATTATCCTGAGTTCTGCTCTCAGCTGAAAAGCAGATGCAACTGTATCTAGATAATGACCGGGACTAGGTATAGAGCCATGAATGTAAACGAGGGTGCTCTCATCAACTCACAGAAAAGTAATATCTTTCAAGTAACGAGTAAGTGAAAAACAAAGTATATTAGAAAGTTGTAGAACTTTTCAATTATATAGTGATTACGGTAACTATAACAAAATGTATGCCACGGTCAGTTGCTAGTTCCCACACTGTGGCTTACATTTTTGTCATAGTGAACTTGGTGCAGTGGCAGGAGAAGGCCTGTAATACAAAGCTCTGCTCCTGCCAGGATTGGAGAAAACTTTGATCTTTACAATTTAAACCCATAGCTGCAGTGATGAACAGCAACCATGCCAGACAGATAGCGAGGGCTCATGGCAATGGTGCCTGGGTCTGCCATGTCCCTTTATATTCTTAATAAATGCTGTAGGTAAGATAGATAGATAGATACATATGTAGATAGATAGATAAAGCAAAAAGATAAATTTGTTGGGGAAAACTGTACAATTGAAAGGAGGCTAGAACCCTGTGAGGCCACCTCTAGCCTGGATACAAAATGAGATAGTTAGGCATGGAGGTATACAGGTTCTGTATGGTATTCTGCGGGACATTTGCCTGGAGATGTTGCAGCTGTACCCGTAGATCCTACAAACTCGTAGGTTGCAATCTAATGGAGCCACTACTGGGAAACCCTTGCTGTGTGTGGGTGAGCATTATTCTGCTGAAAAATGCTAGTTGGATGCCCTGCCATAAGAGGCAACACCTGTGGGCGCAGGATGTCCTGCTCATATTGCTCAGCTCAGGATAGGTCATCAGATCGGTGGGGACCAACACCCATGAGACCCGCAGATCAGCTGTTTTATTAGAGACCGCTGCACTCAATGGGCACCAAGGTCTAGAAGCACCTCAGCTCCATTCAAGTGAATGGCGCAGAGCTGTAATACCAAGCATATCCGCTACACAATGGACGGCGCAGTGCTTGGTAAGCTATGAGAAGGCTGCGGCATTCCACAGGAGCGCCTAAGTTTCCTCAGTCGTTCAACACCAGGAACAGGAAAAACCTCTTTAAATGAAAAAGGGTCTCAACGTAACGGTGTTCAAGTAGTGTACATGAGGTCTTATTACTAAAGGTGTATAATTTACTTACTATTCAGCCGTTTTCCCTATTGAAACAAACTTTCCCGTTAAAGCGGTGAAAAAGTATGTGAACCCTTTGGAATGATATGGATTGCTGCACAAATTGGTCATAAAATGTGATCTGATCTTCATCTAAGTCACAACAATAGACAATCACAGTCTGCTTAAACAAATAACACACAAAGAATGAAATGTTACCATGTTTTTATTGAACAAACCATGTAAACATTCACAGTGCAGGTGGAAAAAGTATGTGAACCCCTAGACTAATGACATCTCCAAGATCTAATTGGAGTGAGGTGTCAGCCAACTGGAGTCCAGTCAATGAGATGAGATTGGAGGTGTTGGTTACAGCTGCCCTGCCCTATAAAAAACACACACCAGTTCTGGGTTTGCTTTTCACAAGAAGCATTGCCTGATGTGAATGATGCCTTGCAAAAAAAGCTCTCAGAAGACCTACAATTAAGAATTGTTAACTTGCATAAAGCTGGAAAGGGTTATAAAAGTATCTCCAAAAGCCTTGCTGTTCATCAGTCCACGGTAAGACAAATTGTCTATTAATGGAGAAAGTTCAGGACTGCTGCTACTCTCCCTAGGAGTGGCCGTCCTGTAAAGATGACTGCAAGAGCACAGCGCAGACTGCTCTATGAGGTGAAGAAGAATCCTAGAGAGTGTCAGCTAAAGACTTACAAAAGTCTCTGGCATATACCAACATCCCCGTTAGCGAATCCACGATACGTAAAACACTAAACAAGAATGGATTTCATGGGAGGATATCACAGAGGAAGCCACTGCTGTCCAAAAAAAAACATTGCTGCACATTTACAGTTTGCACAAGAGCACCTGGATGTTCCACAGCAGTACTGGCAAAATATTCTGTGGACAGATGAAATCAAAGTTTAGTTGTTTGGAAGAAACACACAACACTATGTGTGGAGAAAAAGAGGCACAGCACACCAACATCAAAACCTCATCCCAACTGTGAAGTATGGTGGTGGGGGCATCATGGTTTGGGGCTGCTTTGCTGCGTCAGGGCCTGGACGGATTGCTATCATCGAAGGAAAAATGAATTCCCAAGTTTATCAAGACATTTTTCAGGAGAACTAAGGCTACTTTCACACTAGCGTTCAGAGAGGATCTGTCTGGTGTCTGCACAGACGGATCCTCTCCTATAATGCAGACTTAGGTTCCGTTTAGAACGGATCCGTCTGCATTATAGTTTAGAAAAAATTCTAAGTGTGAAAGTAGTTCAGACGGATCCGTCCAGACTTTACATTGAAAGTCAATGGGGGACGGATCAGTTTGAAAATTGAGCCATATTGTGTCATCTTCAAACGGATCCGTCCCCATTGACTTACATTGTAAGTCTGGACGGATCCGTTTGCCTCCGCACGGCCAGGCGGACACCCGAACGCTGCAAGCAGCGTTCGGGTGTCCGCTTGCTGAGCGGAGGCTGAACGCTGCCAGACTGATGCATTCTGAGCGAATCCGCATCCACTCAGAATGCATTGGGGCAGTACGGATGCGTTCGGGGCCGCTTGTGAGCCCCTTCAAACGGAGTTTTACAAGCGGAGCCCCGAACGCTAGTGTGAAAGTAGCCTTAGGGTCATCTGTCCACCAGCTGAAGCTCAACAGCAGATTGGTGTTGCAACAGGACAACTACCCAAAGCATAGAAGTAATTCAACAACAGAATGGCTTAAACAGAAGAAAATACGCCTTCTGGAGTGGCCCAGTCAGAGTCCTGACCTCAACCCGATTGAGATGCTGTGGAATGACCTCAAGAAAGCGATTCACACCAGACATCCCAAGAATATTGCTGAACTGAAACAGTTCTGTAAAGAGGAATGGTCAAGAATTACTCCTGACCGTTGTGCACGTCTGATCTGCAACTACAGGAAAGTTAATGCTGCCAAAGGAGGTTCAACCAGTTATTAAATACAAGGGTTCACATACTTTTTCCACCTGCACTGTGAATGTTTACATGGTGTGTTCAAAAAAAACATGGTAACTTAATTCTTTGTGTGTTATTAGTTTAAGCAGACTGTGATTGTCTATTGTTGTGACTTAGATGAAGATCAGATCACATTTTTGACCAATTTGTGCAGAAATAGATATCATTTCAAAGGGTTCACATACTTTTTCTTGCAACTGTATACTCAGCAAGGATTTGTCCTGAAACTTTGTATTGTTTTTTTTTTTTTTTAAATATATCTAGCTGCTTTGCGCGGAGAATGCCAGAAATACTTTTCAAGTCTATAATTTGAGGACGTGTCCAAAGCATCGTATCCAGCTAGTAGAAACCAGTTACAGGGCTATGCTTAGACAATGCTGGAAAAATCACCACATATTTCTACACGTTCAGATTTTTTTAATACTCACAATTAAAAGCACAGTAGCTGCCAGCTCCAAAAAAACATTGGCAAAAATTAGAGACCATAATCGTGATGACATAAGTTTGTCAAATTGTAGGACATGGGGTTGTCTCACTTCAGCAAATAGCATTTATTATGTAAAGAAAGTTAATACAAGGCACTTACTAATGTATTGTGTTTGTCCATATTGTTTCCTTTTGCTGGCTTCATTTATTTTTCCATCACATTATACACTGCTTGTTTCCATGGTTATGACCACCCTGTAATCCATCATTGGTGGCTGTGCTTGCACACTATAGGAAAAAAGCACCAGCTTATGTGCGCTCCCATGGTCCTGGCCAACAGAGAGGCTGGCCGCTGATGGGTTACAGGGTGGTCGCAACTACTGAAACGAGCAGTATATAATGTGATGGAAAAATGAATCCAGCCAGCAAAGGAGGCAATATGGATAATACCAATACATTAGTAAGTGCCTTGTATTAACTTTCTCTACAAGATAAATGCAACTTGCTAAATTGAGACAACCCCTTTAAGTTATCCTCTATCCGTTCGGTTATTTCAGGAATTCCCATAAAAGTTAATAAAGCGCCATACACACACCCGACTGGCCGCTCTGTTCATCTCAGGGGGGCTGTAAGGGATACAGAGCCCCCCATTCTGATAAATAGTTATCCCGTATGGTGTAGACCCAGTGCTTGGCTATCTCAGGCAGTCTCATAGAGTGCGACAGTATGCATGTCTGACTACTGCTCCATTCAAATGGGGACAAGGGATCCCTGTTCTTGTAATCCGTGGCGATCTCAGCAGTCGACCCCCACGGATCAGACACTTATGACCAGTCAATGGACAGGCGGTAAGTTGTCATTCTGGGATATCAATTTTGATTTCACAATCCTGTCACAATACCTGATGCTACAGTACTCGCCTGTCTACTGCAGCATACTTGCATTATCTTTGTTAACAGACTCACAATTTTGAACGGCTCAAAATCAAGTAAAAGTTTAGCTATTTAAATCCTTTGCTATGGATAAATTTTGCTGTCACTTTGACTCCCACTGACAGTACATCACAGGACCTCATATGACCGACTACATATCCTAGATATGGTCTCTCTGTACTGAATCGGTTAACCAGTGTTCCCTCTTTTTGTTTAGTAGGCACAGTCATTGTGTTTCGTGAACGGGAAGAAGTATTAGGCTACGTTCACACTAGCGTTGTTGTTTTCCGCTATTGAGAACCGGCAGAGAATCTCAATACCAGAAAACAACATTTCCGTTTAGTCCTCATGCATTCTGAATGCAAAGAGATCCGTTCAGGATGCCTTCTGTTCCGTCAGCATTCTGTTTTGTGACCAGACCCGAAACCGCTGCAAGCTGCGGTTTTGTGTCCATCATAAAAAAGGAAAAAACAAAAACAGATCCGGCACTGAAAACAATGCAAGTCAATAGGGACAGATCCATTTTTTTAGGAGCCTAAAAAAACGTATCCGTCACCCATTGATTTTTAATGTATTTAATAATGGATCTGTTTTGATTTCACACAACCACATCCTAATGGAAATAATGGATCTGTTAAATTTCCGGTATTGAGATCCTTTGCCGGATCTCAATACTGGAGAACAACAATGCAAGTGTGAAACAGTTGAGCTGTGCAAACTCACACTTCGGGTGTAAGAATTTTTGAAAATTGGAAAATTACTCATTAAAGGGGCATTCCAATAAGAAGCAACTGATAATAACTAGATTGGTTGGGGAACTGACCGCTAGGACTTCCACTTATCACCAAAACAGGGGACCTGTTCCCCCATTTCCAAAGCCTCTAGACCAGTGATGGGCTAACCTTGGTACTCCAGCTGTGGTAAAACTACAACTCCCAAGATGCCCCCCTTCCTTGGCTGCTCTCAGAACTCTATAGAAATAAATGGAGCATGCTGGGAGTCGCAGTTTCACCACAGCTGGAGTGCCAAGGTTAGCCATCACTGCTCTAGACTGTGGCTAGGATGCACCTGAACAGAGTGGTGGTCAAGCATGGGCCATGTGGCTACATTGAAGCCTAATGGTACTGACAAAACTAGCTGAGCACAGCACTCAGCCACAAATTTTGACTGGAGCAGTATGGTTTATGCTTGACCACCACTCTATTCAAACTTCACAAAAACGCAATCTAGCAACTGAGGGTATTGAGGACAAGGGTTCCCCCCAATCATGCCATCAATGGGCATCCCAGTGGTTGGACCCTCACAGATCTAACATTTACAACCTATCCAGTGGATAGATAATTGTTTCGGACCAGAACATACATTATGCGGGAGATTTTTTTGGCGCCACTATGACAAAATTTTGTTGCAATTTTGGTTTTTACACCACCCCGTTGCATTCCTCATCAGGGGCGCAAGTTTTGTATTTGCATGTAATTAAAAAATTAAAAATTGTGTATAGCTACTGAGTTAATTCATAAAATGCACCTATATAGCACCACCTTCTGTTTGAATGGGAAGATCTCTGGATCCATGTCAGGTACAGGGCTGGTTCGAGCCTTGTTAGAAAGAGCCTGTCATGTTCTATCTAAAGTTCGATTTTAATTTTTTTACATTAAATCATGGGATAACTCCATTAAATAAATACTCCAACCCCCCTACACCGTTCTTTGTTTTTCTTGGCTGCAGAGGTGACATCCTTTACACACCATGTCACCACTGCAGCAAATCACTGACCTCAGCTATCACATCCCGTATTCTGCTATGGTCAAGGATTGGCTGTACAGGGACGAGCTGCGTACAGAACCTCCCCACGGCAGCCAGGAAGATGAAAACAGCGCTGCGGCAAAGGAGAAAAGCAGCAAGTATGATTTTGTTATTTTATCAGATTTGGTGACGCTGAGGAAGCATTTATGCAACTTGGACGACCTGAGCAATTAGATGCTAAACAAACTATACTACAACTTTTCCTCATCTTATTTCCAGCTGCAAGAACATAGAACAGCTTTACTCATCTACTAATAGAAACCGCAAGTCTAAAGCGGTAATCTAAAATAGAACTGGCCCCTGTAATTAAGTGTACAGTAGCTGGCCACGCACATGGATGACTTATGAGCTTAATATATCTCCGGAATTAAAGATCTCAGCGTAAATTACAGCATTACCTTTAGGATTCCCTTGTTACCAAATAGAATACCACATCAGACATTTCAGTCGACACCCCGATTAGGATTCTCCAAAAATTTAAATTATATGCCCATGTACCAATTTCTATTGCTCCAATGCATCTCAATGAAATATGGAACAACTTTGGAAATAATCTTGGTTAAAAATTTCCTATTCTGTGCCAACCTTCTAAACAGATTTGTGTGTATCCATGGTAACAGACAACAAACAAACTGTGTAGTCTGATCCTGCAATCAATGCTTCTTGCTCTCCCACCAAATGTAGAAAATTATTTATTGCCCCTTGTATAATTGCCTTTAGTCCGAATATTGGGGACTACAGGTTCCAGATGAGTAAAGACTGAAAACATGCAAAGATGAAAGAAGAAATTCTATAGGCCGTAAATACATACAGACACAGGCTTCATGCTGCAAACGCTTCTGTTGTCGATTAACCTGAATCTTGGCCTGGTTTAACTGTCTGTATCAAGATGAAAAGACTGACTTTAAAGTTCAGCTCTCCGATGAAAGTATGCACTGAGAAGTCTTGCTTTATTGCCTAGTTACAATTCCTCTACCGGAATGAATGCAAGCTTGGAAAAGAGAATTGCTCACAGACCACCGGGTCTGCCAAACCACAATTGTGTAATATGCTCCATGCATAGCTTTTAGTAAACAAAATGTTCTTCTGGCTGAAGCCCAATGGTCAAACTCTCCCAAAGCTAATCCCAAACAATAACATAGGCTACAATCTTAAGTGTTACTTTTACTCAACTAATCTACCAATATTAATTATAAAAGTTGGTCATCTTTAATTCTCATTCTTTACAGTCCACATTCTTTATACAGCACACAACACACAAATATGGAGAAATCAGCTAAACTAGGGATCACCCAATTGACCCAATAATCTACATTCATGATCACACATATCTGTTATCCAGTTATGCAAATGTACTGCAATTAAAAATCCACGACAGTGCACTTAGATTTAAATACTGATGACCTATCCTCTCTGGATAGCTCATCTGTATCTGATCGGCGAGGGTCCGAAACTCAGCTGCTGCAGAAGGCACATGGCCTAAGCACAGCTCAGTCCCCCTAAACTGCCATACCAGGCGCAGCTGCTATACAATGTACGGCACTGTGCTTGGTCAGCACACAGAGGGCAGCGGCGCTCACAGAAGCACAGATACCTTCTCAAACAGCTGATTGGCAGTGGTCAGAGTTGTCGGACCCCCACCGATCAGATACTGATGACCTATTTAAAGGATATCAGAAGACAACTAGAGAGTGGTGTGTACAGATAGCACAAGGAGCGCTGTATTCAGCACTCTGGTCCTAACTGTGTACTAGTGAGCGCTCAGTAGTATTCGCTTCATAAGACACACTGCCAAAAGCAGCCCCCCCACCCCACTTTTGGGGGGGGGGGGGGGGGGAGTGTGCCTTGTGGAGCGGATAATACAGTATGTAAGCAATTACAATAATAGAGCAAAATAATAAGTTCATTGGAAGAAAACTGTATAAATTGAAAGAAGGCCCTAGTACCCTGTTGGCCCACCTCTAGCCTTGATACAAGATGAGTTAGGATTGGGCATGGAGGTATACAGGTTCCATATGGTATCCTGCAGCACATTTGCCCACAGATGTTACAGCTGGGTCTGTAGATCCTGCCGAAGTTAACATCCCAGCTGGTCCCATAAATGCTAAAAAAAAAAAAAAAAAAACCACTAGGCTTGAGCAAAACAGCTAATTTTGCGACTGGGCAGATAACATTTTTGGCAGATGTAAATCTGCTGTCAATCATTGCATTTCCTAAGTCTGGTGAGCCAAAATTTCCAATTTCTGCCACCTTTTTATCTCAGGTGTATGTGATGCTTAAAGTAGTTCTTCGAGACTGGCCTCATCTATGCCATCGGTCACGTGATGTGCTTGCACATGTCACTGCTGAGGCCACTGATCATTTGAAAGCGGTGGCATGCATGCAGGTGGCATGTAATACTTCTGGTCCAGCTAGTACTGGAAATGGAGAGGCGCTTAAATTGGAGCACTGGTCTTTTTTTATTTTTTGATCCGCACATCCTGCCTAGTAATATCAAAAAAGGTTCCCAGTCTGAGAGAACACCTTTAAGGAAAGTTGGTGGAAAGTTGTTGTGTCTGGTCTGCAGTAAGACAAAAGGATCAACAAGCCACGTCTCCCTTAGTCGGTCTCCAGCCCAAGACAGAAGAGATCAGCAGGAGATTAACAACTTTGTGCTCTGCAGGATTTCTGCTAAATCTGTGTCAGGATCATGCAGAGAGTGCTGTAGACTGACAAACAACAAGAGCCATTACATTTCTTGCTTACTTTTAGCATTCATCTCGAGCAGTTCAAGTGAAAATAATAAACTTTGTAATATATCTTACTACAGAAAAATGCCTCTTTCTCCACTTTTGAGTCTCATCCTTGCTGTACTAATCACAATCACCAGGGAAAACTTACAAATAAAGATAAGGCCTTCAGAGGAGAAATCTGGTGGTGAATGCACAATGCAAGTCATTTAATAGCCAGATATAGTATTAGTCCTCATGCACACACATGCGCTTATTCTGAAGAGTCACCTGAACCTAAAGGTATGCTAAATCATGATTTTCTTAGAAAGAGATTTTTAAACCTATTTGGCATTTTCATTTATTTTTTTTTCTGCACATAATCCTGAATTATTTGACAGTTTAAAACTAACCAATGAGGCACACAAAATAGGCCCTTATTTTCTCCAGCTGACTTTTCAGCTTTGGTGTGTGAACTGGACCATGGTCCGCACATTCACCTCACCATTAGAGGGCAGCATATTTGTGGAAGCCAGCAATGGCAGGGCAGTAACACTACACACTCAATGCCTTGAAATGCAGGGGTCTTGGATTCAGGGTTGGGTGGGGTTGTAATTCATCACTTTCTGGTGATTTTATTACTCTACTAACAGTGTTCTAGCCATTAACTCACATCCTGCTGTATTGTCTATACAGACAATGCAGGTACAATGAGTGTACATCGATCACTGCACCACACTAATATGCAACTCCTCCCTCCTTCCATTGTATTAGTGATGGTGTTGAGCGAACTTCTGTTTTAAGTTCGGCGTCTAAAGTTCGGCTTCCGGTTAGCGAAGAATCCCGATATGGATTCTGAATTCCGTTGTGGTCCGTGGTAGCGGAATCAATAAATCTGCCATTATTGATTCCGCTACCACGGACCCCAACGGAATTCGGAATCCATATCGGGATTCTTCGCTAACCGGAAGCCGAACTTTAGACGCCGAACTTAAAACAAAAGTTCGCTCAACACTAATTAGTGATCTTACTTTGGAGGTATGTGGGAGTTTGGCTGTGAGTCGGACCTTGACACCTATCGGACAGTAGTAATTTGAGTATTGGAATGCCTTAAAACGTATATTTATTTAAATACCATTAAAATAGTAGGCCCAACGATAAGGAATACATATATATAACACCTCACCTGGAGGTACCAGCTGCCAACCAGAAGTGAACTGGTAGGGAAAATAATAAATGAGCCAGGCAATGTGTACACTGGTTCACTCAGAGGGTGAGTTAGCAAATGATAGGGATAGAGATATGAGAGGGAGACAGATGCTGGGACTCAACCCCTCAATATGTCCCTATATCCTAACTATAAGACTGAACCCTCTCTGACTGCCCCTAGATGGCCCTCAGACCTATCCTAATGACTGCCCAGCTTCGTCAGAAGCAAAAAGACCAGTCACTCATAAGGGCAGGCAGACAAGAGAAGTACATATAAACAAAACAAAACTAAGAAAAAGCGGGACGCAGTGGCAAAGCTGTGAGAAAAGGATTGGACACAAAAATTTGTGGAGCTTGGCTGCAACAAGAGCAAGTGTGATGTCCTCGTTGCACCAAAGGCCTAGTTTGCATATTAAGAAAAAGTTGAATGGGGCCTCAAGTCAACTAAAGAAAAACAACATTTTAATCATGTCAACTCTGGTGTAAAAAGTAGCACATTTTGTCATGATATTTTTGTGCAAAAATGTGTGACCTGTGATTTTACACACCTATCACCATGTTTGAAAAGTGAGTGGGAACGTGGATGTGGTTAATTATGTGGGTAAGTATGCGTCAAAATTATGAAATGAGATAAAAAGTTGCTAAAGAAAAAGGCGCAATCTCATTAGGGGAACGGCATAAAAACGGGAGTGTTGTTTTCAAAGGTGCGCCAAATTTATCACACACCAATATCTGATGTGCTTTTCTAATTGCAGGAGTTATTCAGCTTTTAAAAAGCATGTCTTATCTAAACTTATATGTCGAGTCTTCCAACTTCCTAATATGCTTCCTTTTAAAAAGATCCATTACGGTACTGGTGTTTTTTGTGTTACAGTCAGGTCCATAAATATTGGGACATCGACACAATTCTAACATTATTGGCTCTGTACACCACCACAATAGATTTGAAATGAAATGAACAAGATGTGTAGGAATTACAACAGTTTGCATATGTGCCTCCCACTTGTTAAGGGACCAAAAGTAATGGGACAGAATAATCATAAATCAAACTTTCACTTTTTAATGGTTGCAAATCCTTTGCTGTCAATTACAGCCTGAAGTCTGGAACGCATATACATCACCAGACGCTGGGTTTCATCTCTGGTGAAGCTCTGCCAGGCCTGTACTGCAACTGTCTTCAGTTCCTGCTTGTTCTTTGGGCATTTTCCCTTCAGTTTTGTCTTCAGCAAGTGAAATGCATGCTCAATCGGATTCAGGTCAGGTGATTGACTTGGCCATTGCATAACATTCCACTTCTTTCCCTTAAAAAAACTCTTTGGTTGCTTTTGCAGTATGCTTTGGGTCATTGTCCATCTGCACTGTGAAGCACCGTCTAATGAGTTCTGAAGCATTTGTCTGAATATGAGCAGATAATATTGCCCGAAACACTTCAGAATTCATCCTGCTGCTTTTGTCAGCAATCAATAAATACAAGAGAACCAGTTACATTGGCAGCCATACATGCCCACGCCATGACACTACCACCACCATGCTTCACTGAAGAGGTGGTATGCTGAGGATCATGAGCAGTTCCTTTCCTTGTCCATACTCTTCTCTTCCCATCATTCTGGTACAAGTTGATCTTGGTCTCATCTGTCCATAGGATGTTGTTCCAGAACTGTGAAGGCTTTTTTAGATGTCGTTTGTCAAACTCTAATCTGACCTTCCTGTTTTTGAGGCTCACCAATGGTTTACATCTTGTGGTGAACCCTCTGTATTCACTCTGGTGAAGTCTTCTCTTGATTGTTGACTTTGACACACATACACCTACCTCCTTGAGAATGTTCTTGATCTGGACAACTGTTGTGAACAGTGTTTTCTTCACCAGGGAAACAATTATTCGGTCATCCACCACAGTTGTTTTACGTGGTCTTCCGGGTCTTTTGGTGTTGCTGAGCTCACCGATGCGTTCCTTCTATTTAAGAATGTTCCAAACAGTTGTTTTGGCCACGTCTAATGTTTTTGCTATCTCTCTGATGGGGTTGTTGTGTTTTTTCAGCCTAATGATGGCTTGCTTCACTGATAGTGACTGCTCTTTGGATCTCATCTTGAGAGTTGACAGCAACAGATTCCAAATGCAAATAGCACACCTGAAATTGAACTCTGGACCTTTTATCTGCTCATTGTAATTGGGATAATGAGGGAATAACACACACCTGGCCATGGAACAGCTGAGAAGCCAATTGTCCCCTTACTTTTGGTCCCTTAACGAGTGGGAGGCACATATGCAAACTGTTGTAATTCTTACACCGTTCACCTGATTTAGATGTAAATACCCTCAAATTAAGGCCGAATGCACACGGCCGTGGAACACGGACGTGAGCGGTCCGTGGTATCCCGGCCTGGCATCCTGCTGACAGCAGGAGCTCACGGCGTCATTGGTTGCTATGACGCCATGCGCTTCATGCTGCCGCTGCACTACAGTAATACACTCGTATGATCTATACGAGTGTATTACTATAGTGCAGCGGTGGCATGAAGCGCACGGCGTCATAGCAACCAAGGACGCCGTGACCTCCTGCTGTCAGCAGGATGCCAGGCCGGGATACCACGGACCGCTCACGTCCGTGTTCCACGGCCGTGTGCATTCGGCCTAAAGCTGACAGTCTGCAGTTAAAGCATATCTTGTTCGTTTCATTTCAAATCCATTGTGGTGGTGTATAGAGCCAAAAATCTTAGAATTGTGTTGATGTCCCAATATTTATGGACCTGACTGTATATGACCATCAGTTTTTTCCCAGCGCGCACCGCCAATAGTATAAAATGTTGCAGCTTAGGTGGTACTTTTGTTCCCTGTGCACCCTACCCGTGGATTAAAATGGTGGCGCCCAGAAGGAAATATCACAACTACAGCAATGGCAACTCCACAGCAGGAAAAGTCAGAGGATGAAATGACTGGGAGGCCACAAGGGAATTTGTTACCCTGAGTTTGGACATGAGTAGTACTGCAGATATGGGTCCTGATTTACTTAAAGGGATTCTGTCATCAGGTTTGGGGCTATAGAGATACGGACATGCACGGCTAGATCGCCGTTAGCATGTCCGCAATATATGTGTCCTATAGGGCTGTGTGGTTTTAATTTCTTTAAAAAAGGATTTTATAGATATGCAAATGAGTGTTGAATGTGTCCAAGGGGCTGCACTAACCTTACTTGTGCCCAGCCATGCCCGCCTGTGAAGGAGCCCAGCACCGCCTATGTCTCCTCCTTTCATCAACGATAGATAGCCGTAATCTCACGATGTGCGAGCTCGCGCATGCGCAGTTCTTTCCCTGAGGCTGATGCCAGCACAGGGAAGGAACACTATACCGGCAGTGCGCATCGTGAGATTACGGCAATCTATCGTTGATGAAAGGAGGAGACATAGGCGGTGCTGGGCTCCTTCACAGGCGGGCACAAGTAAGGTTAGTGCAGCCCCTTCGACACATTCAACACTCATTTGCATATCTCTAAAATCCTTTTTTAAAGAAATTAAAACCACACAGCCCTATAGGACACATATATTGCGGACATGCTAACGGCGATCTAGCCGTGCATGTCCGTATCTCTATAGCCCCAAACCTGATGACAGAATCCCTTTAAAACTTCACTCCAAAATTCTGGCATCAAAAAGTTGCAAAATAGGACTTTTGCGACTTTTTTTCCACTCACTTGCACAAAATGTAAGAGATTGCGCAAAAATGTGTGATTTTTTTTACACTCACTTGTGCAAAATTTTTGGACCACTCACTGCAGTTTTGTAATATGGCTGGAAAAGTGGGTGCACTTAGCTTTGTTAATGAGTCCAGGTTTATGATTGTGACTTTTTTTTAAAGATCGCAAATAAGTCGCTATCTCACTCCAGGAGGAGGATGGTGTAGGAAAACTGGAGGAGCTTTTCTAGACAGAAGTGTTAGGTTTAGGCCCCTTGCACACGACCGTATGGCTTTTTCAGTATTTTGTGGTACGCAAAAAATACGGATGACGTCCGTGTGCATTCTGTTTTTTGCGGAACGGAACAGCTGGCCCCTGATAGAACAGTACTATCCTAGTCCGTTATTAGGACAATAATAGGACATGTTCCATCTTTGAACGGAACGGAAAAACAGAAACACAAAATCAGAAGGCATACGGAGTACCTTCTGTTTTTTTTGCAGATCCATTGAAATAAATGGTTCCGTATACGGAACGCAAAAAAACAGAACGTAAATAGTTTTTTTTCTGTGTGAAAGAGGCCTTAAGGACAGGCCAAATTTATCAAATAACTTGTGACATTTTATAAATGTGGCACAAAGTACTCCAATACAGACTCAAATATTCTCCCCATGGTAAATTCCGCCCACGGAGTCCAGATTACTATTTTTTATTTTCCTACTGCCCCCCCTTTCCCACGCTATGAGCACTCAGAAATGCGTTAAAATGCATAGTCAGGACTGCCATGTATGCGCACATGAGTCCTCTCCATTATGTTAGAACAGCACAGCAGTCCGGACGGTGTATTTCAGTGCAGCTTCGAGAGCTAACAGCGGGGATACAGGCAGTAGGAAAATATAAAATAGCAATCTGGATTCCTTGGGAGGAATTTATCATAACAGCGCTATGGAATAAATGGCGCTTTAATTCTAAATAACAATAACAAGGGAATAATATCTGAAGCCAGTTTTGGTTGAGTCTGTGTCAGAGTACTTTTTGCCACATTTATCAAATGTCACGTTAGTTCATAAATTTGTCTTATCCTTCTACCTAACACTTGTCTAGAAAAGTTACTCCAGTTTTCCTTCTCCACTCTCCTAGTGGAGTGAGATTGGGGCTTTTTGCTGACTTTTTTTTTTTAAAAGTCTCAATGATAAATCTGAAGTGAAACTCATTAACATAGCTAACCACACCCACTTCCCCACCCATATTTCAAAACTGGAGTGAGTGGTGTAAAAATTCGTAAAATTTTTGCGCAAGTGAGAGAGTGAAGGCATGATAAATCAGAGCCCTTATCTGCATTACTACCCATGTATATAGATAATAGTCCAAAATCGCGGTGACATATTCCCTTTGATTGCCCATGCTTTACAATGCTACTGCAGGTCACTTGATGTGACCAACCAGTTAAGGGGGCTGACCGACATGCGGGAATGCGATGGATGAGAGAGACAGGAAAGACAGAAAAATTGCGGGAAATATAGTTTTACAGTATAAACAGCGCAGTGTGACCGCCACCGAAGTGGGGAGATCAGGAATGTCCACAAAAGCCAATAAAATGGCCTAGAGGGAACAATAAACATGTTCCCCGCACTACATTTACTATCAGGAAATTGTATGAAGGCAATAACCCTTTTAACACTTAATTTGCTTATTTAGCTTTTGAGAATGAAAAATGTATTAAAAAATTTTTTGACCAGAAAATAAAATGTTGCTTCTCAATCTGAAAAAAATTAAATAAAAAATAAGGGTATGCTACAAGAACCCACTATCTGTAGTAAGGCATGTGGTCCTTATCTTCAGACAGTCTTCAGTGCACTTTTATTCCAAATTGTCCAGATTTTCCTTCGCTCTGGGCACACAGTGGATCATGACCGCATCTTCTAAAAATGTATAAAGAACTGGCCATAGCCGGAGCATGAAGTCAGCATTCACTTCTGCTATTCACAAGTCTACTAAAACGGGAACGGTCCTCCTTTTAAGGAGGACTTGCAGTAAATACTCCAAGCCTTTAAAAAGTGCATGCATTCCTAAACAAATGTACACTTAGCCTGGCAAGCATGTGTGCCAAAGTAAGCCAGGATCACAGAAGAAATAGCAAAAACACAGAAAAATGTTGGATTAAAATAACTGAAATGTTCCAGACAATTTGCAAGAGTGAGTTACAAGTGGCAGGACAGACTGCATATGGAATAAGGGGTCTATGGAGCATGTATTTTACCTTTATATACTGAATTTCTTCAAGAAGTCTTTGTGCTCGTCTTTGATTTTTGACCGTCAGTTCTTCTGTTCCCCTGATAATATAAAGTAATAGAGTTAAAATAAATTACATAATGAATGAAGTGTGGCAAGGATTGGATAGTACCATGTTAGCCCGCAAAAACAATGTGATGTTGAATACTATTGCGTTAATAAATAATAAAGTATTATAGGAGAACCAGAAAAAAACATATTGCAAGCTTTCAGAGCACAAAGGCTCCTTCTTCAGGCAGGATTACATATGAAAGACTGAGAAAGAGGCAAGACACTTATAGAATGTTACAGCAAAACATATACATGGGGGGATGCATAATAAAAGATAAGGCTGATCAACAAGTAGAAATGGTCAGCGGAGACAATTTAGATTAGGGATTGGGATTCGAACTGAGAGAGGTGTGAATTTTGTCTAAATAGTGGGTCATAAAACCAGGGTTGAGATTCAGTCCATCACTTAATGACTGGATGTAGTCATTATTTTAAATTCCCAAGTTTTTCTGTCTCTATCATTCTTAAAAGTTGCCTTTGGATATCAAAACCTTTAAGTCTGTCACGAACCAGCGAGTGTGAACCCACTGCGCCAGGTGTCCTACCTACTCTAAGGGCGTTGTCTAAGTGAACCCCTGGATCTTCACAATACCCCTGATAGTGGGAATAGACTTTCCCGAGGGGAACACCAGGTCACTACCTCTTGAGGAGGATAGGCACACGAGGCAGCTGGTCCAGGCAGACCAGGAGGTACCTCAGATTGGTCCTGCACCTCTGGTATCTAAGGATGAGACAGAGACGTAGTCAGACAGGCAAAAGGTCAGGGCAGGCAGCACAGGTACAGGGCAGGCAATCCGGATCGGCAACGGGAAAGTTTTATGGCCAGAAGCGCTCTCTGTCTCCTATACAGTAATTCCTTTCAGCAGGGGAGGAGAGCTTGGAGAAAAATCCACATGTAAACATCTTGCCCTTGGAACCTTTCTGTAGTAAAACAGCACCGGCTCCTATGGAGAAGTCGCCCACTTCTAAAAAGAATTGGCAAGAGACATCGGGATGACGCAGAACAGGTGCAGAAGCAAAGGACCATTTTAATTGGACAAACGCGGCCTCCGCCTCAGGAGTCTAGTCTCTGACATTCACCCCTTTCTTGGTAAGAGCGCAGATCGGAGATGTAAGAAATAGAAATTAGCAAATCAAAAGAAGTGCTGTATAGCATGAAGACCCTGTGGACGGAGCCAGTCCATTACTGCATTTAATTTTTCAGGATCCATCTGCAGCCCGGTATCAGAGATTACCATATTTTTCACCCTATAAGATGCACAGGCCCATAAGACGCACCTAGGTTTTAGAGAAGGACAATAACAAAAAAATATTTTCCATTACACCTCAGATTAAACCTTAGCTAACAGCCCCAATCAGACCCCCAATGTTAATAAGACCCCAACAAGTCACATGAATGACCCACAATCAGAACTCATATCAGCCCCTGCTGCCTCTCATATTGGCCCCCGCTGCCTCTCATATTGGCCCCCAGCAGCCCCTATTGCCTCATATCAGCCCTCTGTAGTCCTCCATTGCCTCTCATGTTGCCCCCATTGCCTCTCTTGTTGCCCCCAGCGCCTCATGTTTAATAAAATAAATAAACCACTTACCTCTCCTGCTCCTGGATGCCGCCGCTCCTCTCCTCCAGCGCGCTCTGTCTTCCAGCTGTGCTGTGATGGCTGCGCACAGCATGAGATCACAGAGAGCAGTCACGCTGTGCACAGCCTTCACAGCCGAGGACCAGGAAGCGGTGAAAACAAAGCCTTCACCGCTTCCCGGTCCTCCGGTACTAATGAGTGCTTCCATAATGGAAGTGCTCATTAGTATTCACCCCATAGGACGCAGGGGCATTTCCCCCCCACTTTGGGGGGGGGGGAAAATGCGTCTTATGGGGCGAAAAATACGGTATGTTTTCGAGGAACTGTATGGTAGATTTTTCAAAGATGCATTTCTCGAGTTTGGCATAAAGTCGATTCTATCTCAACCGCTGTAAAACCAAATGTACATGCTTCCGGTGAGTGGTCAAATCTAGAGAATAGATCAGTATATCATCTAGGTACACTATCACACAGACATAGAGCAGGTCCCGGAATATATCGTTTACCAACTCCTGGAAAACTGCGGGAGCATTGCACAGACCGAAGGGCATGACGAGATACTCGTAGTGTCCATCACGAGTGTTGAAAGCAGTCTTCCACTCATCGCCCTTTTCAATGCGGATAAGGTTGTATGCACCGCACAGGTCACATTTTGTGAAGACCTTAGCTCCCCGGATCCTGTCAAAGAGTTTGGAAATTAGAGGAAGAGGGTATCGATCTTGACTGTGACCTTATTCAGACCTCGATAGTCGATACAGGGCTGTAAGGATCCACCTTTTTTCTGCACAAAGAAGAACCCGGCACCGGCTGGTGAAGTAGACTTACAGATAAACCCCCTCTCGATATTCTCCTTGATGTACTCAGACATCGCTTGGGTCTCAGGAAGTGAGAGTGGGTACACTCGACCACGAGAAGTGGCACCAGAAAGTCAATCGGACAAATCATAAGGACAATGAGGAGGCAGGGTCTCGGCCTCTTTCTTACTGAAGACATATGCCAAACTGGCATACTGCTGTGGAAGTCCGGACAGGTCTACAGGTACAGTAGGCGAGGAAGCAGGTTGGACCTCTGATAAGCAGGTGAACTGGCAGGATGATCCCCAACGCAGAATATGACCGAAGTGCCAGTCCAGAAGTGGAGTGTGCTGAAGCAGTCAGGGAAGACCAAGAATAACTGGATTCACAGACGCTGGCAGCCCATAGAATGAGATCATCTCTGAATGCAGAACCCCTATTTGCAACTTTAGGGGCATAGCAATAGAAAGCACAGGTTTGGGAAGTGGCAGTCCATTTACAGAAGCCACTGATAGAGCCCTTCTAGACGGATGGTAGGAAGCCGGTAATGATGGACAAGAGCTTGCTGAATGAAGTTACAGGCTGACCCAGAATCCAAGAATGCAGGCACAGACAGTGCGAATACCTTGTAAGAGAGAGTCACAGGAAATGACCGTTTCGGAGAGGACTTCTTCTTGTCTAGGACCACCTCTCCAACTGATCCTAGACATTGGCGTTTCCCGGGTTCTGTGGACAATTACTCACAAATTGGGCATTGCCTCCACAAAACAGACACAGGTTCTCTGCTTTGCGGCGTAAACGTTCCTGGTCAGACAATCGAAGGCGCACTATTTGCATGGGCTCTTCAGATGAGGTAGACACTAGAGGAAGAACCGGCCTCTGGAAGGATGGAGCCAAACGAAGTGGTCTTCTTTTGCATGCGACCTCCTTAAAACGTTCCCTGAAACGCATATCTATCCTTGTGGCCAAGGTGATCAGGTCATTCAGAGTAGACGGACGCGGTTGGGACCAGCTAATTCATCCTTAATCCGGTCAGAATGGCACTGCCGGTTGAGCCTCTTAGTTCCATGCAAGTTCAGCAACCAGGGTACGAAACGGGATGGCGTACTGACGCACAGACGAGGAACCCTGTCGTAGAGGCAGCAGAGCTGATGCAGCGGAGGACATGCGGCCGGGCTCTTCAAAAACCAGCCGGAAGGTAGCCAGTGGTCTCTGGACCTCCATGTTCCCAAATAGGATTTGCCCTAGCTAGGTCCTCATCAGACAGCAGGGACACAATGAAGGCAACCTTGGACCACTCAGTGGGAAACTTCTGCCCATGCAACTCAAAGTGGATCAGGCACTGATTCAGGGATACACGACAGGTTTTTGGATCTCTACCATAGCAGGGTGGCACAGGGAGTTCCACACCAGCGGCACGCAAATCCGGATTCACCGGTGTGGGTATTGCAAGGGTAGCAGCGACTGGCGACCCTGCAGTAGCTGGAGAAGAGATTGCATCGAGACAAGCAGCAACATTTTGCATGAACTGCATCATGACATCCTAACATTCGCTCTGATGCCTCACTTCATGTAGCAATTCCTGAACGACAAGCTTGGGGTGACCAGCGGGGTCCATAGCCTCAGTGTACTGTCACGAACCAGCGGGTGTGAACCCACTGTGCCATGTGTCCTACCTTCAATAAGGGAGTTGTCTAAGTAAATTCTTGGGTCTTCACAGTACCCCTGATGGTGGGGATAGACTTTCCCGAGGGGAAAACCAGGTCGCTACCTCTTGAGGAGGATAGGGACACGAGGCAGCTGGTCCAGGCGTACCAGAAGGTACCCGAGACAGGTACCAGAGGTGCAGGACCGAAGGATGAGACAGAGGCGTAGTCAGACAGGCAAAAGGTCAGGTCAGGCAGCACAGGTACAGGTCAGGCAATCCGGATCGGCAACCGGAGAGTCAAGGCAAACAGGCAGGGATCTAACAGGTAGCAGAGTCCAGGAATACAAATACGAGTCAGGGACACAGGCGAGAATCAGGAACCTTAGCAGGACACAAGGACCTTGACACTGAGGCATCTGGGAAGTGGGCTGAGCCACTTATATATGTGGAGGAGGGCTAGGATTGGTCAGCGAGGTCACATGACTTAACCCATAAAGCCCAGGAAGTGACGCGCGTTGGCCTTTAAGGAAGTGCTGTAGAAAACAAACAGCAAGGATGCTGTGGCCAGGGCTGAGAGGAAACTGTGGAGCGGATCCCAGAACAACAGTTCTCACACAGAGCCCAGGACTGCAGCGTTGAATGCGAAGCACCGGCCGCAGATCACCGCTGAACACGGCGCCCGGGACCATGGCAGTAAGCAGGGGAACAGCGGCGCACCGCAGCAGCTGTTACAAAGTCATTCATGGAGTGTCCTGGTCCAGAGAAATGGATTCCTACAGTTGTATCAGCTTTGTGGTTTATCTTAAATCTTTGCAGGTTCATTCTGGATCGCAGTTTCTGTACAGTCTCCCCAATATAAATTGCTCCATTAGGAGTATCATGTACAGAACATTGGAGGATTCACATGAGAAGGTGTCCATGAACTTACAGGTCTGTTGGGTATACGGACTGTATTAGTGGATAAGACGTGTGCAGGTCTTGCTTTTTTTGTGGTTGCATGGAAAAGTACCCGTCTGTGATGGTGATGAGAGGGCACGCCTGACAAGGAGATTCCTCAAGTTTGATGGTTGTTTGTATGCCAGAAGAGGTAACTCTGGAAATATTAGTTTTTTGTCTTTGTTGAATATTGGTTGGAGGGCTGCTGCAATTTTCTTTAGGATGTTCATTCGAGGGTTGTACATCACCATTAAAAAACACCCTGTTGGTGACCTCCTTTTGTCTGTAATCCAAGAGGCTGTTTCTTGGAATCCTCATGGCTCTATGTATTTGTTCTTGTATGACCAGGGGATGATATCTCTGTTGTAGGAATGTATTCCTTAGTGACAGCAGATGTTTTCTGTCCTCAATGACTGAACAAATACGGATATAACATAGGGCCTGGCTGTAAATGACGGACTTTTTAACCTGTTTTGGATGAAAACTGTTCCATATAAGATATGCCGGACGGCCTGTGGGTTTATGATAGATGTTTGTATGGTATTGTTCCTTAAGTCCAGAAAATATACGTGGGATTGGGAGTAATTGAGAGTGAGCCTCATGGTCGGGTCAAACTTGTTGACGTTTTTATGAAATGTCAGTAGTTCCTCTTCTGAGCCAGACAAAATCAGCAGAAGGTCATCGATATACCGAAAGTAAGCCAAAAGGTTTGTTGGTGCAGGTCGACAGAAAATCCTTCTTTAGTTTGGCCATAAACAGGTTGGCATACTGTGGTGACATTCTACTACCCATGACGCTACCCATACGCTGTAGGTATATGTCTTCCCCAAAGGCAAAGTAATTGTGGTGAAGTACATACCTGATCAGTTTCAGGGCTGGTTCCGTGGCAAGATTTTTTTTTTTTGCAGGAAGTACTGACATGCGTCTATGCCATCCTTGTGAGAGATATTAGAGTACAGGGGCTCTACATCCATATTCACCAATCTAGTGTTTTCTGGTAATGGTCTAATGGCTGATAGCTTGCACAGAATGTCTGTGGTGTCCTGGATAAAACTAGGTGTCCTTTTGACCAAGGGTTTCAGAATATTCTCTACCCCGCTCGAGATCCCTTCAGTTAGGGTCCCCATACCTGAAATGATTGGTCTGCCAGGATTCCCTTCTTTATGTATTTTCGGTAGCATGTAAAAGGTCCCCATTTTAGGATTATCCAGTAGGGTGGGTAATTAAACTGTGCAACCAGTGGGGCCCCCACCGATTACAAGAATGAAGTGATTGTCACAAATGCATTCCACTCTAGGACTGTAGGGGCAGCAGCGCACATGCATGACTGCTACATTCACTGTAGGGACTCTTCTTGTGATCAGTGGGGGTCCTAGCGGTTGGACTCCCACCATTTAGATGCTTAAGTCCTATCCTGTGTATCGGGGATAAGTTCTTATGGTTGGACAGCCCCTTTAATGTCTACACTTCCTCTGTTGATATGGATTCTGATCAGTATAAGGTCAAGTTTAGGCGTAAATTAATCCCTTCCTGCGCTGACTGGGGCAGGAAGGTGTTCATTTTTTTTATTTAAAATAAAAACAAACAAATAAAACAAAAAGTCATAGTCATTAGTTTTACTAATAGTAAAGCAGACTACATACACACAAATTTATCCCCTTTGTCTTTCATTAAGAAAAAATTCTAATAAAAAATATAGTTATTAGTTTTAGCAACAGTATATATAGAGGACTTCTGAACTTTTTATTGATACCATTCTGGGGTGTGCATGACTTTTTGACTTTCCGTTTTGCTGTTTGCCGTATGGGCAATATATTTTTATACTATGGGCATTTTGGCACAACGCGACACCCATGATGTGTATTTTTTTTATTTTTTTAGTTCTTTTATTTTTATTTTGGAAAAAGGGGGTGATTTGAATTTGTAGGTTTTGTTTTTTAACTTTTTTTTTTATATATATACTTCTCATAGGAATGCTTGTTTCCTATGGAGCCCTATTACAGGCAAGGGCTCCATAGGAAATACTATGCAGCAGCCTCCTGTCATTCACAAAGACAGGGGCTGCTGCATACACGCTTTGGAATCTCCTATCGCCACATGGGGGAGCCGGAGCAACACCGGTGTTTCATGCGCTCAGATGCCGTGGTCAGGATTGACCACGGCATCTGAGGGGGTTAAATGTCCGTGATCGGGGGTCCAGGAGCGGGTGCCACCTTTAAAGACCCAGCCAGCGCCGAACTATTACGGCGCTGGTAGGGAAGGGGTTAAAAGATAGTAACTTTGAAGGAGTTTCTACTGTTTTGGCACTGTACAACATCTGTACTAGCAGTATGGTGCCATAGAACCAGCAGTAGAAAAATAGGTTTCCAAAATCCAAAATGAGCTCTAATCCTATGAAGTGTTGACATGAGGACAGCCAGTAGATAAATTACACAAGTAGCCTCTATATTCAAAGCAGAAACATGTGGTAACGATTTTAGAAAAAATGTTTTGTCTTGAAATCTTTTGTAACAGGAAAAAAAAAATGGTAAGAACGGAAAAATATACATTTTTGAAAATATATAATCTCTATCATCTAATGCAGGCATCCTCAAACTGCGGCCCTCCAGCTGTTGCAAAACTACAACTCCCAGCATGCCCGAACAGCCTACAGGTATCAGCCTACAGCAGGGCATTGTGGGAGTTGTAGTTTTACAACAGCTGGAGGGCGCAGTTTGATGATGTCTGATCTAATGGCACAAAAGGGAAAATGTGTTCTATGACCTATATAAAATACATGTAGGTTGGCTCAGAAATGAAATAGTTATTACAGCATGAAATGTTGTAATTCTCCTATTGTAATGGGCCTATCTAACTGGTAATGAAGTAGTTAATAAAGACCAACTTTATCAAAGAATTTTAGCCCAAAATGAGTAGAATAAAAAAATTCAAATAAAATACCCTTAAAGTGGATGCTTTTAACAAAATAATGCTGCACATGAGGACTATATAAAACACAACTACCCAGAACACTCCAGAGTACATAAAACTATAGAAATCTACCAATCAATATCAGTAAGTCTGGGGCTTGTGGCGCGGTTAATCACTAAAAATATCTATGACTGTAATGGAAGTTTTCTGAAATGGACTCAGATTCTTCTGTGGAGATCTGTCTACATGCTTTACACGCTGTGTTTCATCAGAAAAGGAGAGAAAAATAAGGCTACCAGGGCCTAAAATAATCTGGTTAAAACTTCAAATCCAATTTCTACTAGTATGTGCTGTACAACAAGCAACAAAATTCATTAAGATATGGATTTACTAACTTTTTGGATTTCAGCTTCGAAATGTGCCGGATTAGTTTGCGAAGTGTTAGAGCTTTTACTTTCTTTACATCTTTCCGCATCTTCACAACCTGTGGGAGAAAAGTAATTCCAGACAAGAATCATGAGTAAGAAGCAAGAACTGGAAAAAAAACACTTGTGTGTCACAGAATTTTTTTTCTGCCAGTTAAAACCAGATAGCGACACACATATCCGTTTTTTTTTTTTTCCATATCGGTTTTATTTTCTGATTACAGATTTTTTATTCTATTTCCTAAACATGATTGTCGGATCGCCCATCATGCCTGAGCTGTTCTTAACATTTAGAGAAGCTTTACAGCAACCACCAGGACAGGGGAACCTCATTGACTTCTATTAAGTTTTGTAGGCATGGTCTGTGACCTGTGTAAAAGGTCAGTAAGCATTGACAATCAACTATTGTGAATGGTGGAACCTGTGTTATCTATACAAAGAGGTGCTGACATTCTTATCTTACCTGTAATGATAGGCAGATAACTACAGTACAGTCATCTGTACAGACCATAAGACCAAAACGGAAGGATCTTATAGTTTGTTTAAATATAGTGAAATGGAAAATAAAAAAAAATCACCAAAAATTATATAAATATCTGTTTAATATAAAAATGTGATTTAAACAATTAGTCATTTTCTGACAACACATTCCCTTTAAATCTCATTACACAACAACATGTATTAGCTGCATAGATCAGAGGACAGTGCTGGATATAACTGTATAGTGCAGTGATGACAAACCTTTTAGAGACCGATTACCCAAACTGCAACCAAAGCCCACTTACCTATCGCCAAGTGCCAGCACGGCAATTTAACCTGAATACCAATATAGTATATCTTTTATGTACTTTATCATTTAGCTATAATAACCTGCATACATTCAGTGCGCTGCCTGTGCTGTTCATAGTGTGCCCTGCACTGATGAGTGGCAGGAAAAGTCTAAGGGATATTGGTACACCATAGACTTTTTCCAGGGTGCGGGTGACCACAGAGAGGGCTGTGAGTGCCGCACCTGTGCCATAGGTTCGCCACCACTGGTATAGTGTATGGTTCTTAATAGGGTTGCACCGGGTATCGAATTATCGATACCCAATCGATACTTTTGTACCGGTATCGATTAAATACCGGGATTTGCCATTTACCGATACTAGGCTGCGCTACTGCACAGCCTAGTATCAGAGAACATGGAGCGTGCTGCTCTCAGCGTGCGCCATGTTCCCCTAGCAGCACAGGGGAGGAGAAGTCACTCTCTCCCTCCCCCCTGTGCTGCCACCAATGGGAAGAGAGAGGGGCGGAGGAGAGGAGGGGCTGAGGCCACTGCGCCACCAATGAAGATAAGCAACTCATTAATACAAATACAGTAAGAAGTGGCCAAAGGAGGAAAAAGGCGCTCATAGGGTGAGTAGGTTCAGAACAAGCTTCCAAATACAGGAAGAGTGGTACTGCTCACCTGTTGTTGTTGCACCTAATGTTCGGTGCAACTATACTGGAGGCGAGTAGGAGTGGTTTAGGTGTTGCTGGTTGGTGCTGCCGGTTACGTCCGTGTTCACCTTTGGCGGGGGCCAGGCCGCCGTCCGGGTCAGTGTATGAAGTATGTATCCACTGGACTCTGGGGTCGAGTGGAGGGTGGACCATAGGCGCAAAACACAACCAGAGTTTGTTTCAAACCAATAGTTTTTTTTAATTGTTTTTGTTATCGTGATCTCACGATAACAAAAACAATTAAAAAAACCTATTGGTTTGAAACAAACTCTGGTTATGTTTTGCGCCTATGGTCCACCCTCCACTCGACCCCAGAGTCCAGTGGATACATACTTCATTAATACAAATACAGGAGGCGGGTGCCGGCTGCAGAATCACATAGTCGGCAGCCGACCTCTATGACAGGGAGCTGCGATCATCGACAGTTAACCCCTCAGGTGCTGCACCTGAGGGGTTAACTGCCGCTGATGGCAGCTCCCTGTCATAGAGGTCGGGTGTCGACTATGCGTTTATGCCGCTGGCACCCGCCTCCTGTATTTGTATTAATGGTTTAAAAACATTGGTTGCGCAGTGAGCCCCCCCTAAAACACCCCCAGTATTAAATCATTGGGGGCAGTGGCCACAGGGTCCCCTCCACACTCTTCATTGGTGGTGCAGTGGCAGTTGTGATCGGAGCCCCAGCAGTGTAATCCTGGGGCTCCGATCGGTCAGGGCTGCCATGGTAAGATCCCTGCTGCTGTGTACACAGAGCCCAGGGCAGCAGGGAGAGTGTAAAGATGCCCTGTGAGTGAAACTGCGCGATTCACAATTTTTTTTTTTCGCCTTGTCCCCCCCCGTCCCCCTCCAAAAAAATTTAAAAAAATGAAGAATAGGACTGTTCTATTATGGGCCGGACGTTCCATAAAATGCATAATGCACACAGCTTTTTTGGAGTTTTATTTTTTTCTCGTGGTATCGAATATCGCAATACTTTTTTTATGTTCAGCGACGACAATGGTTTCTAAATAGGGATAAGTCGATAGCATAAGACCTCGTTTCAATACTGTATGGAGCGAACGTTCCTGAGTTCGGGAAATGTTTTTTTACAGTATAAATCAATTTCTGAAGTTATTATGCAAAGTCTTGCGAGACTTAGTGAAGTAATAACTTTGGCTCATTGGAGTCCATACATTTTAATACTATAGTATTGAAATAAAGTTTTATGCAAATCGACTTCGGATACTTCATCCGAAGTCGATTCGCTCATCCCTATTTATAAACCATTGTCGTCGCTGAACAGGACAGAACATTTGGCATTAAGTTACAGCTCCACAATGACTTTGGCTATGGTAAAATCACAGGTTATCATGGAGGGGTTGGAAGGTTGCAAGACAATCCCAAGAATTTGCTATATCCTGAGATGTCCAGAAAAATCTCTTTAAAGATGTGCTTTACAGGAGTCGCATGAACCAAAAGGTACAATGGAAGGAGTTGATGACGGATTTCTGTGGGAGGGTTTTCTAGGCATGTTCTGTGAAGAGGTTGAGGAAGGCCTCATGCACATCTAAGTCCCGTCTAAGTAACGTCCGTCACACGGCCATTTTTAGCACCAATGAAAGTCTATGGGGCTATTCACATGGCCATTCTTTTAACGGCCAGTGAATAGCGTCCGTCCAAAAATAGGACATTTCACGGTCAGACTGACCCATTGAAATCAATGGGACCGTTTTTAAGGACCCGATCTTTATTATTGTCCCTTATAACATGGTTATAAGGGAAAATAATAGCATTCTGAATACAGAATGCATTGTACAATAGGGATGGAGAGGGTTAAAATAATAATAATAATAATAATTATTTAACTCACCTTAATCCACTTGTTCGCACAGCCGGCATCTCTTCTGTCTTGTTGTGTGAGGAATAGGACCTTTGATGACGTCACTACGCTCATCACATGGTCCATCACCATGGTAATAGACCATGTGACGGACCATGTGATGAACGTAGTGACGTCATCAAAAGGTCCTATTCCTCACACAACAAGACAGAAGAGATGCCGACTGCGCGAACAAGTGGATTAAGGTGAGTTAAATAATTTAAAAAAAAAAAAATTAACCCCTCCAGCCCTATTGTACTATGCATTCTGTATTCAGAATGCTATTATTTTCCCTTATAACCATGTTATAATGGAAAATAATAAAGATCGGGTCCCCATCCCGATCGTCTCATAGCAACCGTGCGTGAAAAATCGCACCGCATCCGCACTTGCTTGCGATTTTCACGCAGCCCCATTCACTTCTATGGGGCCCGCGTTGCGTGAAAAACGCACAAAATAGAGCATGCTGCGATTTTCACGCAATGCAAAAGTGATGCGTGAAAATCACCGCTCATGTGCACAGCCCCATAGAAATGAATGGGTCCGGATTCAGTGCGGGTGCAATGCGTAAAACTCACGCATTGCACCCGCGCTGAAAACTCGCCCGTGTGAAAGGGGCCAAAGTGCTTGGAAAGCTGCCGGGAGCAGGCTATGCTCCTCTGAGCTACAAGGAGCGCGGCGGCTTCCTGAAACAGCCGATAGGCCGAGTGCCGAGACTCAGATCCCTGCCGATCTGCCCTACAATTTTAGATGCAGTCACTGCCACAAAGTAATCGTGAAAACGTACACAATAAGCAATGCTTCTTGACTCTATAGAGCAAAGCAGGAAAAAGTCTCAAAGAAAGAAAACTATCTTGCAATTCCACAAACAAACTTAACATTTATGCCAAATGTGTGGAAAACATAACTGGTACATATTGTCACTTTTCATAGAACGTTCCACTTCTGCTATGGACCAGGAGTGGTAGAACAGCCAGGTTTCTGTCAGCTAATGACCACCATGGTGCTGAGTGATACAAAGAGGTATGCTGCTCTACTGGCATTCTTCGTCTTTGTAAACTTGCAGAAAAACATATGGCCACACAGTGGGGCAGAAATCTGTCTCAGACAAGAGAGCGTGACTTAGGGGAAAGTGGGCATGACGATGTCATAATGTGTTCCAAACTTGCAGCAGAATCTGGAACAAAGTAAGCCAATTAATAGGTGGTATAAACTTAGACTAGACAGTCCAAAGGTGTGCCAGGCACCATCTGTCAGGGGAGAGAAGGGGGCTCCACTAACACTTTAGACTGAGAACGGAGGGTTCAGACGACATTTCACTAGTATGTAAAAGGAACTTAAATTTACTCTGGCTAAATCTTAGACAGTATTGGTATCTGCCTCATTATTCTACACAAAAATCACAATAATATGACCAGCCATTACAGATTACTGGTCTTGAATTAATAACAGTGTAATATTCAGTTTATAAACGTGGGTAATTTAAAGGGCTGTCCCATTACAACTTATCCTCTATCCACAGGATAAGGGCTTGTTCACACGACCGTGTGAAGCCCGTGCCCGTATTGCAGACCACATTTGCGGATCCGCAATACACGGGTCCCGTTCCGTGGCCATTCCGCATCACGGATGCGGTCCATTCACTTCAATGGGTCCGCAAATCCGGAGATGTGGAACGGAACACTACGGCGTGCTTTCTGAGGTTCCGTCCCGTGCTTCCGCACCGCAAAAAGGTAGAGCTTGGCGGAACGGAGGGATCGTGGACCCATTCAAGTGAATGGGGCCGCGATCCCTATGCGGCTGCCACAGGGCAGGTGCCTGTGCTTAGCGGACCGCAATTTGCGATCCACAGCACGGGCTTCACACGGTCGTGTGAACAAGCCCTAAGGGTTGAGTGTCTGATCAGCTGGGGCCCGACCTGCAGATCATGAGAATTGGGGCCCCATGTACTTTTATTGGAGTGGCAGACACACGTGTCCGCCATGCAATTCAATGCTATAGGACTGCCAAAGATAGCCGAGTACAAGCGATATCTCCGGCAGCCCCACAGTTGAATGGAGCGGAAGCGCAAATGCACGTCCTCTACATCATTTGAAAGGAGGAACACGGGTCTCCCATCGATCAGACACAGACATCAGATAACAATGTGGATAACGTAACGTTTTTCTACAAAGAAAAACGCAGTGTAATACAGCACCAGCAAAGTAAAAAGGAGATTTAGCAAATGTTATGTACACTTTGTTTTTTCTTAGATGTGGAAATTGTCCGGCTGTGTGGATTTTTAAATCTGGAGCATGTCAACTGCTTTTCTTGTCTGGATTTGACCCTTTTTGGTGAGCTCTGTGGTAAATCTGCATCAAATCTGCACCAAAAAAAATTATAATACACAAATGCACCAAAATTGCAATAAATAGTGCAGAAAATGTCACCTTTCATAAACATGTCTAGGTAGATCCCACACTGGTGCAGTTTAGAAGCAGCTCCGATTAGAGAGCATAGTGCGCCATCACTGGGAGGCGGCCGGCCACTGCCACCAATGAAAATGTTGAGTGGGCTGAGGGAGGAGTGTGAAGGAGCAAGGGAGGAAAATGGTGTAACGTGCGGGCGGAGGGTTCCGCTTGCTTCTGATGATGTGCACCGCGGCCAGCCACCAGCACTAACCTCAATGTTGTCATGATGTGAGATAAATGATAAGGTGTCACTTATTAATGTGAGGCACATGGTGTTATTACTTTAGTACCTCCATGTGCCTCACATTGATAGTAAGTGACCCCATAAGTACCCCCCCCCCCCCCATAATGGGCAACATGAGGTGCCTGATGAGTTATTTACCTATAGGACTCATGCACATGGCCGGTGCCCAAATTGCAGTCCACAATGCATGGGCACCGACCGTAGGGCCGCCGTACGCGGACGCATTCATGCTTCCGTGGGGTTTTGTGCCTCTGTTTCGCACCACACCTTCCTGTGAATGAGTTTGAATCCGTGATGTGGTGCACAAACGGCCGATGCCCATATATTGCGCACCCGCTGTTTTGAGGGCCGCAATACGGGCTAACAGCAGCAGTGTGCATTAAGGCCTCAATGCGTGTCTCATGGAGGTCCAAATTAATAAAACCATGTGCCTCACATCAGCAGCAAGTAACATAATGTACCTCCAGCCATTAACCCCACGTTGCCCATTATGTGAGGAGGTAATGGATGGGGTTACTATTAATGTGAGCCACCTGGTTTCATGTTAATCCCATCATGTACCACCTCACACATTAATTTAACGTTATACACTCACCTAAAGAATTATTAGGAACACCATACTAATACGGTGTTGGACCCCCTTTTGCCTTCAGAACTGCCTTAATTCTACGTGGCATTGATTCAACAAGGTGCTGATAGCATTCTTTAGAAATGTTGGCCCATAATGATAGGATAGCATCTTGCAGTTGATGGAGATTTGAGGGATGCACATCCAGGGCACGAAGCTCCCGTTCCACCACATCCCAAAGATGCTCTATTGGGTTGAGATCTGGTGACTGTGGGGGCCATTTTAGTACAGTGAACTCATTGTCATGTTCAAGAAACCAATTTGAAATGATTCGAGCTTTGTGACATGGTGCATTATCCTGCTGGAAGTAGCCATCAGAGGATGGATACATGTTCTCATTCTGTTTACGCCAAATTCGGACTCTACCATTTGAATGTCTCAACAGAAATCGAGACTCATCAGACCAGGCAACATTTTTCCAGTCTTCAACAGTCCAATTTTGGTGAGCTCGTGCAAATTGTAGCCTCTTTTTCTTGGTACCCGGTGGGGTCTTCTGCTGTTGTAGCCCATCCGCCTCAAGGTTGTGCGTGTTGTGGCTTCACAAATGCTTTGCTGCATACCTCGGTTGTAACGAGTGGTTATTTCAGCTTGAATCAGTCTGCCCATTCTCCTCTGACCTCTAGCATCTACAAGGCATTTTTGCCCACAGGACTGCCGCATACTGGATGTTTTTCCCTTTTCACACCATTCTTTGTAAACCCTAGAAATGGTTGTGCGTGAAAATCCCAGTAACTGAGCAGATTGTGAAATACTCAGACCGGCCCGTCTGGCACCAACAACCATGCCACGCTCAAAATTGCTTAAATCACCCTTTTTTCCCATTCTGACATTCAGTTTGGAGTTCAGGAGATTGTCTTGACCAGGACCAACCCCCTAAATGCATTGAAGCAACTGCCATGTGATTGGTTGACTAGATAATTGCATTAATGAGAAATAGAACAGGTGTTCCTAATAATTCTTTAGGTGAGTCTATACTGGTGTATTTAAACAATGGAAGGACTTATATTTTTGTGGCAAAGTATCGATGTGGTATCGCATATTGCGATGCTTTACTAGGTATAGAAATCTAAAATTTCAAGCTCTGGTACTGTCACAACCCTATTTCACAGGTTACAGAATAACAGGCTTTACATCTCACAACTAGACTTTCCATTTTCTTTACATTTTCTTAAGATGTGTGAGGTATGTATGAAGAAGAAGAGGTGGTCAAGGGCACATGTCTAATTATCATTGAATTACATGATAAATTGGAATGAACAGTGCACCCACTGCTTTTATAGGGGCCTACTTCACCTCTATATGCTTTCAATTTGATATGGAATCCAAGAAAGAAAATGGTGGCACCCTACATCAAATGGTGTACTAGGTGCTACCCTCCCTAGTAGCAATGCTTATAGGGCAGAAAAATGTCCACAATGTGGTGCACAGAACACCATAGGGCAGCACACAATTTAGACTACTTTCACATCTGCGTTTTTCTCTAAAATAGCCATGACGGATCCGGCACTAAAACCATTAGAAGTCAATCTGTTTTCTTTTGTGTCCAAGAAAATGGATCCGGCACCATAGACTTACATTGTGTGTCATGCCGGCCAGAAAAACATTGCTTTTCTGTCCGGTATGGGAACACAACCAAACAGAACGGAATGCATTCTGTTCCTTTCAGTTCAGTTTTGTCCTCATTGACCAGGAATGGGGACAAAACTGAAGCATTTTACTCCGGTCTTGAGATCCTCTGACGGATCTCAATACCGGAAAGGAGAAACGCAGAATTGAAAGTAGCCCTACCTATGGAGCCATTCAGTATGCCTCTGCACACAGATCTGCTGAGGACATGAAGGATGAACTTTTTGTGGGTGTAAAATTTTTGTTTTGTTTTTTAAACTAGCAAGTAGAATATTCCTATAGCAGCAAAAACATGGCCTCCATGCACATCACCCACAAAACGCTCTGCTGCATCGAGATTGGCAACCACTGGAAATCATCACAAGCTGGCATGTTGATTTTTAGAAAAAGCACCTTGTGTAGGGAACGGCCCCATCCATTCAGTAATGAAAGCATGAGGAGACAAAAAAATAAAAAGGACATGGTCTGTAAAGTCAATGTATCAACTGAGTCCTTCCAGATGCCGTCAATCATGGAAACAGAGCCGGAAGTTCTGCCACCCATTAAAGGGCTTACTTCATAAGCTACTAGGTGGCAGACTGTGCACACAAGTAGTGCCCATGAGATATATGCCGCTCTGTAAGAACAGTTCTTTTGCGGCACAAGAAAAAAAAAAAAAAAACAGCAAATAAAGAATTAAGATGTTGCTGTCACCCGCTACCCACAAGGTGCAGAGATTTTGCAGCCTAAGGGTACTTTCACACCTGCGTTTTTCTTTTCCGGCATAGAGTTCCATCATAGGGGCTCAATACTGGAAAAGAACTGATCAGGCATATCCCCATGTATTCTGAATGGAGAGCAATCTGTTCCGGATGCATCAGGATGTCTTCAGTTCAGTCATTTTGACTGATCAGGCAAAAGAGAAAACCGCAGCATGCTACGGTTTTATCTCTGGCGAAAAAAAAACTGAAGACTTGCCTGAATGCCGGAATTCCGGATCCGAAAAAAATAAATGCCGGATCAGTTTTGCCGGATGACACCAGAAAGACGGCATTTCAATGCATTTTTTTGACTGATCAGTCTTACTAATGCCATCAGTTGGCATACGTTTTGCCAGATCCGCAAGTGTGAAAGTAGCCTAATGTGTTAAAATCCAACACTAAAAACTAGTCACAGGCTCCACTGCAATATCTTCCACATGTGGCACAAGACAGAGCATGGTATGGTGGCACACACAGTCTAGCAGGGATGGCCAACCTGTGGTCCTACAGCTGTTACAAAACTAGAAACTCCCAGCATGCTTGGACAGCCTACAGCTATTAGGGCATGCTGGGAGTTGTAGTTTTGCAACATCTGGAGGGCCGCAGGTTGAGCATCCTTGGTCTACAGTATGGGTCCACAGGAGACTGTGGGTCCATACAGGACACAATCTTTCCTTGAGACTTCAGAGGGGTCTCTAATAGCCATTCTTAATTGCGCTCTATCACTGTCCTGTACATTCACTGTGTGCGTCACCGATACTGTGATGTGCGGATGCATGCCACGTGACCGCTGCAGCCAATAACGGTCCTCAGCAGTCTAAGGGCTCATGCACATGACCGAATGTGTTTTGCATTATGCATCCGCAAAACACAGATCCCATCTGTGTGCATGCTGCCATTTTCTTTTTCACTTCAATACGGACAAGAACAGGACATGTTCTATCTTTTTAGTGGGGACCACGGAAGGGATGTGGGGATGCAGACCACACAGTGTGCTGTCCGCATCTTTTGCGGCCACGTTAAAATTAATCACCAAAATATGCGGATCGGATGCAGACCAAACATGCTGAGGACAGTGATTGGCTGCAGCGGTGGCGTTATGTATACCTGTACATTCACTGTGTGCGCGCCACGTGACTGTTGGGCAGTCTAAGGGCTCATGCACAAACGCTGTTGCCCGGTTTCCGCAGGCGGATGCAGACCCATTCAACTTAAATGGGTCCGTGATCCGTCCGCAATGCAAAAAAAAATAGAACATGTTCTATTGTTTTGCGGTGCAGAGGCACGGAGAGAAACCCCATGTAAGCACTCAAGCATTCAAGTGAACGGGTGTTTTCGGGCCACAATACAGGCCTGGCCGGCACACGTTCATGTGCATGAGCCCTAACCCTGAGGACGGCGATTGGCTGCAGTGGTCACAGGCTGTACACCAGCACGTCCCTGTTGCAGTTTGAAAACAAGTAGAGGCAGAAGAACCGGACAAAAACCACACTAGAGAAACGCGTGAGCATAAGATCATTTGTTATTTTAGGCTTGTCCGAGATAATCACCTCTGACAACCGCCTTGAAGTTGTTCTTCAGGACTGCGCCTGGGTGGACGTGGCCCAGCTGCTCTTATGGAAACACACACACAATAATATATACTGTAAATACACTTACATTCTCCATTAATGTATTTCATCACGAATCGGCTGTTTGAAAGGTTGCAATAAATTAAACTGACGTTCGCATGCTGGCAATTTCTCATATTCCCACAACTGAACAAACAGGAAATCTCTTAGTGAAGCTTAAAAAACAAATTACTTGGGAAGAAACCTGGATTTCTTTCCCTAGGTGTCCTGCGAACAGTGTCTTTAAGAGATGTAATTACCATTCATTTACAGGTTCTACCACCAGGATCGTGTTCACACTAGAAAACGGTTTCTGTCAAGATGGCCTCATACATAGATATACAGGGAGTGCAGAATTATTAGGCAAATGAGTATTTTGACCACATCATCCTCTTTATGCATGTTGTCTTACTCCAAGCTGTATAGGCTCGAAAGCCTACTACCAATTAAGCATATTAGGTGATGTGCATCTCTGTAATGAGAAGGGGTGTGGTCTAATGACATCAACACCCTATATTAGGTGTGCATAATTATTAGGCAACTTCCTTTCCTTTGGCAAAATGGGTCAAAAGAAGGACTTGACAGGCTCAGAAAAGTCAAAAATAGTGAGATATCTTGCAGAGGGATGCAGCACTCTTAAAATTGCAAAGCTTCTGAAGCGTGATCATCGAACAATCAAGCGTTTCATTCAAAATAGTCAACAGGGTCGCAAGAAGCGTGTGGAAAAACCAAGGCGCAAAATAACTGCCCATGAACTGAGAAAAGTCAAGCGTGCAGCTGCCAAGATGCCACTTGCCACCAGTTTGGCCATATTTCAGAGCTGCAACATCACTGGAGTGCCCAAAAGCACAAGGTGTGCAATACTCAGAGACATGGCCAAGGTAAGAAAGGCTGAAAGACGACCACCACTGAACAAGACACACAAGCTGAAACGTCAAGACTGGGCCAAGAAATATCTCAAGACTGATTTTTCTAAGGTTTTATGGACTGATGAAATGAGAGTGAGTCTTGATGGGCCAGATGGATGGGCCCGTGGCTGGATTGGTAAAGGGCAGAGAGCTCCAGTCCGACTCAGACGCCAGCAAGGTGGAGGTGGAGTACTGGTTTGGGCTGGTATCATCAAAGATGAGCTTGTGGGGCCTTTTCGGGTTGAGGATGGAGTCAAGCTCAACTCCCAGTCCTACTGCCAGTTTCTGGAAGACACCTTCTTCAAGCAGTGGTACAGGAAGAAGTCTGCATCCTTCAAGAAAAACATGATTTTCATGCAGGACAATGCTCCATCACACGCGTCCAAGTACTCCACAGCGTGGCTGGCAAGAAAGGGTATAAAAGAAGAAAATCTAATGACATGGCCTCCTTGTTCACCTGATCTGAACCCCATTGAGAACCTGTGGTCCATCATCAAATGTGAGATTTACAAGGAGGGAAAACAGTACACCTCTCTGAACAGTGTCTGGGAGGCTGTGGTTGCTGCTGCACGCAATGTTGATGGTGAACAGATCAAAACACTGACAGAATCCATGGATGGCAGGCTTTTGAGTGTCCTTGCAAAGAAAGGTGGCTATATTGGTCACTGATTTGTTTTTGTTTTGTTTTTGAATGTCAGAAATGTATATTTGTGAATGTTGAGATGTTATATTGGTTTCACTGGTAAAAATAAATAATTGAAATGGGTATATATTTGTTTTTTGTTAAGTTGCCTAATAATTATGCACAGTAATAGTCACCTGCACACACAGATATCCCCCTAAAATAGCTAAAACTAAAAACAAACTAAAAACTACTTCCAAAAATATTCAGCTTTGATATTAATGAGTTTTTTGGGTTCATTGAGAACATGGTTGTTGTTCAATAATAAAATTAATCCTCAAAAATACAACTTGCCTAATAATTCTGCACTCCCTGTACAGTCCCGGTTCCCCCTTTTTATTTTTGCTACAGGGTTCCTCGATTTCTGCCTATTTTTTTTATTTCTTTTTGGAACATATGGAGAATTCACAAATACTTTTCCAGCTCAGTCCTACTGCTCTTTCCCACAATAACCAACAGCAGATGAGTCTTGCGGGAACACAATGTGAAGAATGACAACGCAGGGCTGGAGAAAACCCAGAAGCCAAATAGCCAAAACGCCTAGAACATTGCTGCGGGCGCAAGGTTTTCTATTCTACCAGGATTGGTAACAACTTTTTGGGTTGAGTTCACCACATATGTGAACCTGACTGAGACATACGGTGGTCCCTTGAGGACAATTCAGTATGTTAGTACTTAAAGAAAGTGAGAATAGCAGTCAGGACAATGTTATCAGTCCTTGCTAGCAAGAAATGAGTGCTACTACACTGTGTCTGAAGTCTCTACCTGAGACTAATTTCACACCATTATGGCCGTTACAGGGGTTGTGCCATAAACCATACGTTTCACCCTAAAGTTTATTTTCATCAATTATTCTAGCTCCCATTTTGCCTTGGATGGTTTTTCTTTTTTCAAATTGACCTCATTTGCAGTTTTCTCTTATCCCCCATGCTTGAATTCTATTTCTGGTTCTGGTCTTGGTGCAGTTTGGCGTGTCCTGACATCAGCAGATCATGCGACACTAACCACGGCCTTTGTTCTTACCAATGACTCTTCCTACGCCCTACATTATAAGGCTCCAATGCAGGACATAACGTACAGCAAATGAATATCAAAACTGATTTGCCACAGGGTGCAAGGTGAGTAAGGGCTTGTTCACACGACCGTATGGCTTTTTCAGTGTTTTGCAAGCCGTTTTTAGTTTAAGGAGGACCTTTCACTAGAATAAAACATCTAAACTAACTATACAGACATGTAGAGCGGCGCCCAGGGATCTCCCTGCACTTACTGTTATACCTGGGCACCGCTCCGTTCTCCCGGTATAGCCTCCGGTATCTTCACATGTTAGGCTCCATCCAGTGGAACCTGCCGGCGTCTCATTCTCCCATGCTGTAGCTCTGGCCAATCGCAGCGCTCAGCTCATAGCCTGAGAGGCTTTTTTTTCTCTCAGGCTATGAGCTGAGCGCTGCGATTGGCCAGCGCTACAGCATAGGAGAATGAGACGCCGGCAGGTTCACCTGGGTGGAGCCTAACATATGAAGATACCGGAGGCTATACCGGGCGAACGGAGCGGCGCCCAGGTATAACAGTAAGTGCAGGGGATCCCTGGGCACCGCTCTACATGTCTGTACAGTTAGTTTAGGTGTTTTATTCTAGCGAAAGGTCCTCTTTAAGTAGTGTTTCTCTTTCCATTCCGTTTTTTCCCTCCTGTTTTTCCGTATGGCATATACAGTTATTAAATAGAAAAAATTGGGCTGGGCATAACATTTTCAATAGATGGTTCCACAAAAATGAAACGGACACGGAAGACATACGGAGTACATTCCGTATGTGTTCCATTTTTTTTGCGGACCCACTGACTTGAATGGAGCCACAAAACATGATTTGCGGGTAATAATAGGACATGTTCTATCTTTGAACGGAACAGAACAGAAAAACAGAAATACGGAAACGGAATGCATACGGAGTGCATTCCATATTTTTTTTTGCGGAACCATTGAAATGAATGGTTCCGTATACGGAACTCAAAAAACGTTCGTGTGAAAGAGCCCTAAATGTGAGTCAGTAAGGCCTCTTTCACACTTGCGTTGTTGGGATCCGGCGTGCACTTCCGTTGCCGGAGGTGCCCGCCGGATCCGGAAAAACGCAAGTGTACTGAAAGCATTTGAAGACGGATCCGTCTTAAAAATGCTTTCAGCGTTACTATGGCACCCAGGACGCTATTAAAGTCCTGGTTGCCATAGTAGTAGTGGGGAGCGGTATGCTTACAGTCCGTGCGGCTCCCGGGGCGCTCCAGAATGACGTCAGAGCGCCCCATGCGCATGGATGACGTGATCCATGCGATCACATGATCCATGCGCTTGGGGCGTCCTGACGTCACTCTGGAGCGCCACGGGAGCCGCACGGACGGTAAGTATGCCGCTCCCCCGCTCCCCGCTACACTTACCATGGCTGTCAGGACTTTAGCGTCCCGGCAGCCATGGTAACCACTCTGAAAAAGCTAAATGTCGGGTCCGGCAATGCGCCGAAACGACGTTTAGCTTAAGGCCGGATCCGGATCAATGCCTTTCAATTGGCATTAATTCCGGATCCGGCCTTGCGGCAAGTCTTCAGGATTTTTGGCCGGAGCAAAAAGCGCAGCCTGCTGCGGTATTTTCTCCGGACAAAAAACGTTCCGTTCCGGAACTGAAGACATCCTGATGCATCCTGAATGGAGAGAAATCCGTTCAGGATGCATTAGGATAAAACTGATCAGGATTCTTCCGGCATAGAGCCCCGACGACGGAACTCTATGCCGGAAGACAAGAACGCAGGTGTGAAAGAGCCCTAATGTGGGTAAAAATGCAATCTTAACCACTTCCCGCAACTGTAACGCCGAAAGGCGTCATTGCGGCGGCTCCCCCAGGCTACGCTAACGCCAATAGGCGTCATCTCGCGTGAGCCGAGATTGTCTGTGAACGCGCGCACACAGGCGCGCGCGCTCACAGGAACGGAAGGTAAGAGAGTTGATCTCCAGCCTGCCAGCGGCGATCGTTCGCTGGCAGGCTGGAGATGTTTTTTTTTTTAACCCCTAACAGGTATATTAGACGCTGTTTTGATAACAGCGTCTAATATACCTGCTACCTGGTCCTCTGGTGGTCCCCTTTGTTTGGATCGACCACCAGAGGACACAGGTAGCTCAGTAAAGTAGCACCAAGCACCACTACACTACACTACACCCCCCCCGTCACTTATTAACCCCTTATTAGCCCCTGATCACCCCTGATCACCCCATATAGACTCCCTGATCACCCCCCTGTCATTGATTACCCCCCTGTCATTGATCACCCCCCTGTAAAGCTCCATTCAGACGTCCGCATGATTTTTACGGATCCACTGATAGATGGATCGGATCCGCAAAACGCATCCGGACGTCTGAATGAAGCCTTCCAGGGGCATGATCAATGACTGTGGTGATCACCCCCCTGTCATTGATTACCCCCCTGTAAAGCTCCATTCAGACGTCCGCATGATTTTTACGGATCCACTAATAGATGGATCGGATCCGCAAAACGCATCCGGACGTCTGAATGAAGCCTTACAGGGGCGTGAACAATGACTGTGGTGATCACCCCATATAGACTCCCTGATCACCCCCCTGTCATTGATTACCCCCCTGTCATTGATTACCCCCCTGTAAAGCTCCATTCAGACGTCCGCATGATTTTTACGGATCCACTGATAGATGGATCGGATCCGCAAAACGCATCCGGACGTCTGAATGAAGCCTTACAGGGGCATGATCAATGACTGTGGTGATCACCCCATATAGACTCCCTGATCACCCCCCTGTCATTGATCACCCCCCTGTCATTGATCACCCCCCTGTCATTGATCACCCCTCTGTAAGGCTCCATTCAGACATTTTTTTGGCCCAAGTTAGCGGAATTATTATTATTTTTTTCTTACAAAGTCTCATATTCCACTAACTTGTGTCAAAAAATAAAATCTCACATGAACTCACCATACCCCTCACGGAATCCAAATGCGTAAAATTTTTTAGACATTTATATTCCAGACTTCTTCTCACGCTTTAGGGCCCCTAGAATGCCAGGGCAGTATAAATACCCCACATGTGACCCCATTTCGGAAAGAAGACACCCCCAGGTATTCCGTGAGGGGCATATTGAGTCCATGAAAGATTGAAATTTTTGTCCCAAGTTAGCGGAACGGGAGACTTTGTGAGAAAAAAATTAAAAATATCAATTTCCGCTAACTTGTGCCAAAAAAAAAAAATTTCTATGAACTCGCCATGCCCCTCATTGAATACCTTGGGGTGTCTTCTTTCCAAAATGGGGTCACATGTGGGGTATTTATACTGCCCTGGCATTCTAGGGGCCCCAAAGCGTGAGAAGAAGTCTGGTATCCAAATGTCTAAAAATGCCCTCCTAAAAGGAATTTGGGCACCTTTGCGCATCTAGGCTGCAAAAAAGTGTCACACATCTGGTATCGCCGTACTCAGGAGAAGTTGGGGAATGTGTTTTGGGGTGTCATTTTACATATACCCATGCTGGGTGAGAGAAATATCTTGGTCAATTGCCAACTTTGTATAAAAAAATGGGAAAAGTTGTCTTTTGCCAAGATATTTCTCTCACCCAGCAAGGGTATATGTAAAATGACACCCCAAAACACATTCCCCAACTTCTCCAGAATACGGCGATACCACATGTGTGACACTTTTTTGCAGCCTAGGTGGGCAAAGGGGCCCATATTCCAAAGAGCACCTTTAGGATTTCACAGGTCATTTACCTACTTACCACACATTAGGGCCCCTGGAAAATGCCAGGGCAGTATAACTACCCCACAAGTGACCCCATTTTGGAAAGAAGACACCCCAAGGTATTCCGGGAGGGGCATGGCGAGTTCCTAGAATTTTTTATTTTTTGTCACAAGTTAGTGGAAAATGCTGATCTTTTTTTTTTTTTTTTTTTCATACAAAGTCTCATATTCCACTAACTTGTGACAAAAAATAAAAACTTCCATGAACTCACTATGCCCATCAGCGAATACCTTGGGGTCTCTTCTTTCCAAAATGGGGTCACTTGTGGGGTAGTTATACTGCCCTGGCATTCTAGGGGCCCAAATGTGTGGTAAGGAGTTTGAAATCAAATTCTGTAAAAAATGACCTGTGAAATCCGAAAGGTGCTCTTTGGAATATGGGCCCCTTTGCCCACCTAGGCTGCAAAAAAGTGTCACACATCTGGTATCCCCGTACTCAGGAGAAGGTGGGGAATGTGTTTTGGGGTGTCATTTTACATATACCCCTGCTGGGTGAGAGAAATATCTTGGCAAAAGACAACTTTTCCAATTTTTTTATACAAAGTTGGCATTTGACCAAGATATTTATCTCACCCAGCATGGGTATATGTAAAATGACACCCCAAAACACATTCCTCAACTTCTCCTGAATACAGAGATACCAGATGTGTGACACTTTTTAGCAGCCTAGGTGGGCAAAGGGGCCCATATTCCAAAGAGCACCTTTCGGATTTAACAGGTCATTTTTTACAGAATTTGATTTCAAACTCCTTACCACACATTCGGGCACCTAGAATGCCAGGGCAGTATAACTACCCCACAAGTGACCCCATTTTGGAAAGAAGAGACCCCAAGGTATTTCGTGATGGGCATAGTGAGTTCATAGAAGTTTTTATTTTTTGTCACAAGTTAGTGGAATATGAGACTTTGTAAGAAAAAAAAAAAAAAAATAAAAAAAAAAATCATCATTTTCCGCTAACTTGTGACAAAAAATAAAAAGTTCTATGAACTCACTATGCCCATCAGCGAATACCTTAGGGTGTGTACTTTCCGAAATGGGGTCATTTGTGGGGTGTTTGTACTGTCTGGCCATTGTAGAACCTCAGGAAACATGACAGATGCTCAGAAAGTCAGAGCTGCTTCAAAAAGCGGAAATTCACATTTTTGTACCATAGTTTGTAAACGCTATAACTTTTACCCAAACATTTTTTTTTTATCAAAGACATGTAGAACTATAAATTTAGAGCAAAATTTCTATATGGATCTCGTTTTTTTTACAACTGAAAGTGAAAAATGTCATTTTTTTGCAAAAAAATCGTTAAATTTCGATTAATAACAAAAAAAGTAAAAATGTCAGCAGCAATGAAATACCACCAAATGAAAGCTCTATTAGTGAGAAGAAAAGGAGGTAAAATTTATTTGGGTGGTAAGTTGCATGACCGAGCAATAAACGGTGAAAGTAGTGTAGTGCCGATTTGTAGAAAAGGGCCTGGTCTTTAGGGGGGTATAAACCTGTGGTCCTAAAGTGGTTAAAAAAATTGCCCAAAGCCGTCTATCTAATGGGTGGTGGTCTGACTCCCAGTACAGCCTAGGATGAAACCCCTTCAAATACCTGATTGGTGAGCCAGACCGCCATCGATCAGGCACAGATGACCTAGCCTAAGGAAAGCTCAATATTTAAATCCCATTAGGGTACTTTCACACTTGCGTTTTTCACTTGAGTTCCGTCACAGGGGCTCTATACCGGAAAAGAACTGATCAGGTATGTCCCCATGCATTCTGAATGGAGAGTAATCCGTTCAGTTTGCATCAGGATGTCTTCAGTTCAGTCGTTTTGACTGATCAGGCAAAAGAGAAAACCGTAGCATGCTACGGTTTTATCTCCGGCTAAAAAAACTGAAGACTTGCCTGAATGCCGGATCAGGCATTTTTTCCCATAGTAATGTATTAGTGCCGGATCCGTCCTTCCGGTATGCACATGCGCAGACTGAAAAAAAGGTGAAAAAATAAATGCCGGATCCGTTTTTGCCGGATGACACCGGAAAGACGGATCCGCCATTTCAATGCATTTTTTCGACTGATCAGGCATTTTTAAGACTGATCAGGATCCTGATCAGTCTCACTAACTGCTTGCCGGATCTCTCTGCCGCAAGTGTGAAAGTAGCCTTAGATGAGTCAGTTAATTGAAAATGATCACCTTCTTAATGCAAATAAAACTACGTGGACCACATGTCTCCTGATATTTCTAGTTTAGCGGATCCGTTTATTTCCCATGATATAACAATTCAGCAGCATATTTATTACAACTGTATAACTATATTGACGACTGGGTGTTACCATTGCCGTTATGGAAGGGGTGTGCCCCCCTACACAGCCGGACACTGCAATTTGTTCACACATTCCCAGCATAACAGTATAGTAATAACACATTCTTAAAAGGGTTTTCCAAGACTTTACAACTGTTTTATCTTTAGGACAGGTCTTCAGTATCTGATCGATGGGGGGCAGACACCAGAGACCCTCGCCGATAAGCTGTTTGAGAAGATGCCAGGGCTCCTGTGAGCGCCACGGCCTTCGCCCTGCTTACCAAGCACAATGGCCGTACATTGTATAGGGGCTGTGCCTGGTATCATAGCTCAGCCCCATTCACTTCTATGGGGCTGAGCTGCTCCTAGGGCATGTAACATCTCCGGCTTAGGAAAAGCTGTGAAAAGGCCATGACGCTGAAGGCAGGGCCGTCTTTACCAAGGGGCAAAAGGGGCAGCTGCCCCGGGCCCAGTTGCTCCTGGGGGGCCCAAGGCAGCTGCCTCTTAAACCCTGCTAGCCACTGCCCCGGGTGTCAGGCTGTCAGCTATACCAGGATTCCAGGCATCATGATCGGACTGTGTTAAAGTTGTGATTTAGGACCTTAATGACATCATCACCATGTGACCAGTAACCTAGCAATTACTGGTCACATGGCTATGAGGTCATCACAGGTCCTGTGGAGTGTTGCAGAAGTTAACTGTGGAGTTTTTTTGTGTGAAGATTACATCAGAAAAAGGTGACAGGGGCTGTTCTGTTAATATACTGTAAACTACTGTATAGTGGGGTGCTGTATACTGTGTGGGGGCCTGTATACTGTGGGGGGGGCTGTATTCTGAGGGGGTGGGGCTGTATACTGTGTGGGGGGCCTGTATACTGTGTGGGGGGCCTGTATACTGTGTGGGGGGGGGGGGGCTGTATACTGTGTGGGGGGGCTGTATACTGTGTGGTGGGCTGTATACTGTGTGGTGGGCTGTATACTGTGGGGGCCTGTATACTGTGTGGGGGCTGTATACTGTGTGGGGGCTGTATACTGTGTGGGGGCTGTATACTGTGTGGGGGCTGTATACTGTGTGGGGGCTGTATACTGTGTGGTGGGCTGTATACTGTGTGGTGGGCTGTATACTGTGTGGTGGGCTGTATACTGTGGGGGGGAGGCTGTATACTGTGAGGGCCTATATACTGTGGGGGGGGGCTGTATACTGTGGGGGCCTGTATACTGTGGGGGGCTGTATAGTGTGGGGGGGCTATACTGCTGTACTGTATACTGTGGGGGTCTGTATAATGTATACTGAGGGTGCGGTATAGTGTGGAGTGCTATACTGCTGTACTGTATAGTGTGGGGGGCTGTATCATGTATTGTTTGGGGTGCTGTATACTGTGAGGTGTTGTATACTGTGGGGTGCTAAACTGCATACTGTGTGGTGCTGTATACTATAGGGTGCTATACTGCATACTGTGGGTTGCTGTATACTATAGGGTGCTATACTGCATACTGTGGGGTGCTGGGGTGAACTGTAACGCTAGGGTGAGCCGAGCCCTGGTCTCCTTCCTGCAGAGCGGTGCCCACTTCCAGCCTGAGCCCAGCTGCCCAGAGCACTGATCCTGAGCCGCTGGAGTCTTCAGAACTGGAAGTATTTACAGTCATTCACTGGACTCTACCAGATGTGTGGATTTTTTGTGTGTGTGTTGTGGTGGAGGGCGTGATTGCCTAAGGTGTAGGAAGGCGGGATCCAGGGGGCCCAAGTAAATTTTTGCCCAGGGTCCAATCAATATTAAAGACTGCCCTGGCTAAAGGGGGGGGGGGAAATGAGTGATTCAATTAGAGCATCATATATTAGACTGATAAGTGTAATGCTGTTCTGTGGACATCTAAATTTTGAATTATCAAGAGAACAACAGAGCTGTTATCCAAATTCTACTAATCTACTATTACCAGATAACACATTCTCCTCAGAGCAGCAGTAAATTGACAAGGGGTTCCCTATCTATGTAGAAGATTTACTGTATCTCTCTCTGCTGACAGTTATATAAAGACAATATTACATTTTCAATGACATAGGGCTGCCAAAATAAATTTTACAAAAAACAGCCCAAAAAAAATTATTAAATGCCTTCTATGAATACCAAGTTTAAAAGAAATAACTCTTTCTGAAGGTCATACTTAAAGGGGTTGTGTCACTTCAGCAAATAGCATTTAGGTATTATGTAGAGAAAGTTGAAGAGGACCTTTCATGGGTCCGGACATCCTCCATAATAAAATCCCTCTGTGCCTGCGATGTGTCCGTGCGTGTGTGGCAATGTTAAATGCGCATGCGCGGCACGCCGGCCAATAGAATCGCAGCGCACCACATGCGGCCGCACCGCCCACATAAGCGAGCCGGAGAACAGAATCGGGAGAGAAAGAAGCACTCTCCGCTAATTGGTGAAAGAAGCGGTTAGGGGGCATGGATTTGAATCCCCATCATCGCAAGGGGGTTACCTGGAGCAGAGACCACCTCAGCAGGGGTAGGACAGGAGGTGGAGGTGGCATAAGCACAGGCACCAGAGGGAGGAAGGGCATCTGGAACAGGGGCACTATAGAGAGGAGGCAACTGAAGGAGGGGCACTGAGGGGGTATCTGGAACTAAAAGGGGGGCACTTGGAGCAGCGGTACTCGGGGAGGGGGGTCCTGGATGCAGGGAGAGTAGGGGCTCTTGGGAACAGCTGGAGCAAACAGCAGAGCACCTGGAGCAGGGGCAACTGATGGGGGTTACCTGGAGCAGGGGCAACTGATGGGGGTTACCTGGAGCAGGGGCAACTGATGGGGGTTACCTGGAGCAGGGGCAACTGATGGGGGTTACCTGGAGCAGGGGCAACTGATGGGGGTTACCTGGAGCAGGGGCAACTGATGGGGGTTACCTGGAGCAGGGGCAACTGATGGGGGTTACCAGGAGCAGGGGCAACTGATGGGGGTTACCAGGAGCAGGGGCAACTGATGGGGGTTACCTGGAGCAGGGGCAACTGATGGGGGTTACCTGGAGCAGGGGCAACTGATGGGGGTTACCTGGAGCAGGGGCAACTGATGGGGGTTACCTGGAGCAGGGGCAACTGATGGGGGTTACCTGGAGCAGGGGCAACTGATGGGGGTTACCTGGAGCAGGGGCAACTGATGGGGGTTACCTGGAGCAGGGGCAACTGATGGGGGTTACCAGGAGCAGGGGCAACTGATGGGGGTTACCTGGAGCAGGGTACTACAGGATCACTAATGGATGGACACTAGAGCAGGAGTATTCCTGTTAGAGGCAAATAACAAGACTGCGGCAGCCCCCTGCACTCAGCACCTGGTGCCGCTGCTTCTATACACAGAACATCCTCCTCCAAACTCCCCTCAGAGCCGAGCCCCGGGGAGCGAGTCCTCCGTCGGGCAACCTCATGCAGAAATGCCCGGGATCTGGAAGAGGAGGGAGCAGCGTGCAGGCCGCAGAGACAGCGGGATCTGGTGATGGTGCCGCGGGTACAGTGGCATCGGAGGCATGCACTGCAGCTTGTCAGGTAACGGGAGCCCTGGCCCTCCATGCAGACACCTGGAGCGGGGTACAGCATGTGGATCGCCGTGTGCCGATTGGGCGGCACGCCGCGCATGCGCAGTTTCATTATCTGCACACACGCACGGACACGGGTCATGCACATAGGGCTTTTATTATTATACAGTCATGGCCAAAGGTTTTGAGAATTAAATGAATATTGGAAATTGGAAAAGTTGCTGCTTAAGTTTTTATAATAGCAATTTGCATATACTCCAGAATGTTATGAAGAGTGATCAGATGAATTGCATAGTCCTTCTTTGCCACGACTCACGCGCATAACAAAACAGAAGGTGCATATTAAAATATATAACACTATATAACGACTATACAGGGAGTGCAGAATTATTAGGCAAGTTGTATTTTTGAGGATTAATTTTATTATTGAACAACAACCATGTTCTCAATGAACCCAAAAAACTCATTAATATCAAAGCTGAATATTTTTGGAATTAGTTTTTAGTTTGTTTTTAGTTTTAGCTATTTTAGGGGGATATCTGTGTGTGCAGGTGACTATTACTGTGCATAATTATTAGGCAACTTAACAAAAAACAAATATATACCCATTTCAATTATTTATTTTTACCAGTGAAACCAATATAACGTCTCAACATTCACAAATATACATTTCTGACATTCAAAAACAAAACAAAAACAAATCAGTGACCAATATAGCCACCTTTCTTTGCAAGGACACTCAAAAGCCTGCCATCCATGGATTCTGTCAGTGTTTTGATCTGTTCACCATCAACATTGCGTGCAGCAGCAACCACAGCCTCCCAGACACTGTTCAGAGAGGTGTACTGTTTTCCCTCCTTGTAAATCTCACATTTGATGATGGACCACAGGTTCTCAATGGGGTTCAGATCAGGTGAACAAGGAGGCCATGTCATTAGATTTTCTTCTTTTATACCCTTTCTTGCCAGCCACGCTGTGGAGTACTTGGACGCGTGTGATGGAGTATTGTCCTGCATGAAAATCATGTTTTCTTGAAGGATGCAGACTTCTTCCTGTACCACTGCTTGAAGAAGGTGTCTTCCAGAAACTGGCAGTAGGACTGGGAGTTGAGCTTGACTCCATCCTCAACCCGAAAAGGCCCCACAAGCTCATCTTTGATGATACCAGCCCAAACCAGTACTCCACCTCCACCTTGCTGGCGTCTGAGTCGGACTGGAGCTCTCTGCCCTTTACCAATCCAGCCACGGGCCCATCCATCTCGCCCATCAAGACTCACTCTCATTTCATCAGTCCATAAAACCTTAGAAAAATCAGTCTTGAGATATTTCTTGGCCCAGTCTTGACGTTTCAGCTTGTGTGTCTTGTTCAGTGGTGGTCGTCTTTCAGCCTTTCTTACCATGGCCATGTCTCTGAGTATTGCACACCTTGTGCTTTTGGGCACTCCAGTGATGTTGCAGCTCTGAAATATGGCCAAACTGGTGGCAAGTGGCATCTTGGCAGCTGCACGCTTGACTTTTCTCAGTTCATGGACAGTTATTTTGCGCCTTGGTTTTTCCACACGCTTCTTGCGACCCTGTTGACTATTTTGAATGAAACGCTTGATTGTTCGATGATCACGCTTCAGAAGCTTTGCAATTTTAAGAGTGCTGCATCCCTCTGCAAGATATCTCACTATTTTTGACTTTTCTGAGCCTGTCAAGTCCTTCTTTTGACCCATTTTGCCAAAGGAAAGGAAATTGCCTAATAATTATGCACACCTGATATAGGGTGTTGATGTCATTAGACCACACCCCTTCTCATTACAGAGATGCACATCATCTAATATGCTTAATTGGTAGTAGGCTTTCGAGCCTATACAGCTTGGAGTAAGACAACATGCATAAAGAGGATGATGTGGTCAAAATACTCATTTGCCTAATAATTCTGCACGCAGTGTATGAACTGACTAGGGTCTCTGCTGCACTGTACCGTATTTCTCGCCTTATAAGACGCACCTAGGTTTTAGAGGTGAACAATAAGAAAAAAACATTTTCCATTACGCCTCAGGTCAGACCAGAAATCAGACCCCAATGTCAATCAAACCTCAGATCAACCCCCCAACCTTTAGCCAGCTATTAACCCACAGCCCCCCATGTCAGCCATCAGCCCTTATGCTAACCAGGAAGCGGTGAGTACAGATCCTTCAGCGCTTCCTGGTCCTCCTGTACTAATGAAGCGCTTCCATAATGGAAGCGCTTCATTAGTACCGTGTTAAAGACGGCCCTGATTGCCGCGGCCCGGCAAACAATCTTCCAGGGCCCGGTCCTAGGAAGCAGCCCGGCGGTTGGGGACCGCTGGCGAAGGGCATACTGAAATAACATCTTACAGCAAGTGCTTACTACAGTATGTTTTCTATGCACTGCTTTGTTCGCCCGCTGTGCGTTGCCTGGTATGTAAATTCATAACATCAGTACATGGAGGAGGAGACGGTCGTGTTTCTCAATGGGCATTTCCTTCTCTCTGGCTGTGAGCAGGCCAATCGCAGTGGAGAGCGTCACAGTCAGGGAGAAGGTTAGTTTTTTTTTCTCTCTAAATCTGTAAGCCCGTTCTGCAAAAAGATAGAACAAGTCCTATATTCGGCAACAAAATGTGTACCAAGGACCAACGGAAGACGAGTCCGCAAATAATGCGCATGCAACATGGACTGTATCTGTATGCATTTGCAGATGCGCAATTTGCGGACTACGAAATACTTACGGTTGTGTGCATGGAGCCTTAAACTGAAAACATACAACATACTTCTAGTTTTGAGGAACCTGGGTGCGAGTATTGAGGCGTCTCATTACACGTAAGCGCGTTATACTAATTCAGTAGCTGAACTGCTTCGTTATTCTAAGAGACTGCTGCGACATGGAAATTAAAATTCTATATGGTAACCCTCAAATCATACAACGCCACTGACAGCAGTCAGCAGTAATGGCTGACAAGAGGACCCTCAAGACCGGGGGGGGGGGGGGGGTCACTCATAATAAAAAAATAAAAAGACATAGCATTTTCACAAACTAGAATTAAAGCAAAGTTCACTTGAACAATTCTGAAGAATATGAACATAGAGAAGTTTTCCAGACATAGGAAATGAGGTCACATATTGGACAGTAATGTAGGGGAGACTAGAAAAATAAATCTCGAGTTTTGGTGTCTCTTTCACATAGAAATAATTTGCCAAACCATCCAGGGTAACAAAACAGATTGTGTTTGGACAGAACACCAAACTTACATAAGCAAATATCCAGCTAAGGGACTTGAATGTGCACAAAGCTTTCGAGGATTTAACCCCATGTGAAACCACAAATAACTAACTCTCTGCAACTATGGGACTAAAAATGTAGTAACAGAAGACCTATAACTGCCAGGTCAGGAAACTGTAGGTCATCAGATACCAAGAGATTCATAAACTGCATTACCGAAAGGCCCTTGGGACTGACCACTGAAACGTGATGATCCCAGACTTCTAGATGAAGTTCTCATTTGATTCATTGCTTTTTTAGAAAATTCTAGGACAATTCCATCAAAACCAAAAATGGCTTGGGGTAAAATTGGGAGCAAAAGTTTATGGAGCTATTCCAACATTTCAAGTAATGACCACGTTTAACCAAATAAAGACCCAGATATTTTTTTTTCCCCTTTTTTTACTCCCCATATTCCAAGAGCCGTAACTTTTTCAATTTTTACTTCACATAGACAAATGAGGGCTTCTTTCTTGCAGGACACGTTTTATTTTTTTAATGGCACCATTTAAAGGGAACATGTCAACAAAATGTTTATCTGCCAATTAAAACTAGATAGTGACACATATCCCTTTCTTTTTGTTTTATTTTCTGACTAGCAGAAGGACCCGGCTTGGCACGGGTATATTTCATTTAAGGTTTGTGTACGTCAAAGATATTGACAGTATCCACTATAACAGTGACATCTACAGTACCCCGCCCCTTTAAAGCTGACCTACAGCAGTGAAGAAAAATGGCTGGGTTGTTATGGAAACCTGGTGTAAAACTGTGTGTATGTGGAGACTAAGGACCTGCGAGCTTCTATTGGCTAATAAGGGTCATGTGACCAGGCTTATATTGGCTAATGCATTTTTGGGGAATATCTCACGCAGGGATGTCCTTTTGAACAGCTCACTCTAAGACAGCAGCGTGAGCCTAAGGGAGAAAGTCACCGTCCCTCCCACCGCTGCAGCTGACAAAAGGTGATTTTTATCTTCATTTTTTTCAATCCCTGTTGGCTGTGGAGTGGGAGGGGACGTGACGTTACTGGATTGGGGGCGTGGCTTGGTGGGTCCTGGGGGCGGTGTTTTTAAGTCCGTCTTTTGAGGGTGGCCTGAATGGCCACCCTACCTGCCCCCTGAAATGTCACCTTCACAGCAGTCCGCTCCCTTAAGTGTCATCCACAGCGCCCTGCCCCTTTAAAGCGAACCTGTCAACGGGCTTTTGGGTATAGAGCTAAGGACATGGGTTGCTAGATGGCCGCTAGCACATCCGCAATACCCAGTCCCAATAGCTCGGTGTGCTTTTATGGAGTAAAAAAAACTATTTGATTCATATGCAAATTACCCTGAGATGAGTCCTGTCCCTGACTCATCTCATCTCAGCTCTATACATCAAATCCCGGTGACAGGTTCCCTTTAAAGCTGACCTGCAGCAGTGAAGAAAAATGGCTAGGTTGTTATGGAAATCTGGTGTTAAACTCTGTGTGTATGTGGAGACTATATATATATAGTGGATATATATGTATGTGGATATATATGTATGTGGAGACTATATATATATATAGGATGTGTGGGTGTGTGTGTGTATATATATATATATATATATATATATATATATATTGCAGGTTTATTCTATTTCTTGAACATAATTATGGGGTCTGCCATCTTGCCTGAGCTGTTCTTAACAGCATTTAGAAAGCAAATTGCTTTACGGCAACCACATGGACCATAGACACATTGGCCTGGTGCTGACCCTATTAACTGGGGGTATGATCTAGGTATGCTCTGTGACCTGTGCAATCACCTATTGTGAATGGTGGATCAAGCCTTATCTCTACATAGAGGTGATACCATTACAGGTAGGATTAGAATGACAGATAAGCAATCTGTATTGAGCAAGAAGTGGTGCCTACTATTAGGCTTAGTGGTCAGTGCGAAAACTGCAGGGTTTTATATTTTTTGTTTAAAGTGCAGCTGCCAATTTTAATTTGTAGGGATAGAGAACATTTTTCGAATATACTTTTTTTATAGGGAAAACGTTATAGCAGGAATCTTGGCACTGTCATGGGGGGGGTCGGGTCTGTGGATGGCACTGTCATATGGGGGCGGTCGGGTCTGTGGATGGCACTGTCATGGGGGGGGGGTCGGGTCTGTGGATGGCACTGTCATGGGGGGGGGGGGTCGGGTCTGTGGATGGCACTGTCATGGGGGGGGTCCGGTCTGTGGATGGCACTGTCATGGGGGGGGGGTTGGGTCTGTGGATGGCACTGTTATGGGGGGGGGGATCTGTGGATGGCACTGTTATGGGGGGGGGGATCTGTGGATGGCACTGTTATGGGGGGGGGATCTGTGGATGGCACTGTTATGGGGGGGGGATCTGTGGATGGCACTGTTATGGGGGGGGGATCTGTGGATGGCACTGTTATGGGGGGGGGGATCTGTGGATGGCACTGTTATGGGGGGGGGGGGGGGATCTGTGGATGGCCCCGCCGCTCACATCAGTAGAATATTCTGGCAGTAACTTTTACTTCAAACTTTAAATCAGCACATCTTTATTACCTGACAATGAAGCTCCAGTAACAGGCAGAGCGGGCGGCGGCGTAACGTCACTCACTCACGAGACGCGCCTGCTCTGCCCACTTTAGGAATGAAGCAGACGGAGCAGGCGCGTCACGTGAGTGAGTAACCTTACGCCGCTGCCCGCTCTGCCTGTTACTGGAGCTTCATTGTCAGGTAATAAAGATGCGCTGATTTAAAGTTGAAGTAAACGTTACTGCCGGTTAAGGACCCGCAGGCATAGCGCCTGACCCCCCGCATAGCAACGAATCGGCCGATTATTCGATAACGGGATTCGTTGACAACTAATCCAGTTATCAAATATTATCAATAACTTTGATTAATTGTTGCAGCCCTATCTGTTATACAGTAGGCACCCGCCGTGTAAGGAGCAGGATCACCTTGTGAGCCTACTAGATACATGCCCCAACCATCCATGACTGATGTATATACGCCATGAGTCGTTAAGAGGCTGAAAGACAAAGTTTACAATAAAAACAAAGCTGTGTTACCGCATTGCTTGTACTTGCTAAAGAACAAACCTGTGAATACAGGTATTTAATCTGCAAGATATAAGGGAGCTGTAAGACAGATGACATGAGAAAGTAGTACGAGACGGAGAACAAACAGTACATTGTAACAATTCAAAGTGACAGCACCCAAAACCACTTCTCCACTGCGGCCATAGACACGACGTCATTATGTAAAGTTACATTACAAGAACTAACTGCATAACAACCGGTCAGTCTAGATGTTCAATATAACTGCTGCCAAATAATGACCCATAAACATAGTTAACTCATTCTAAACGCCGCTAGAACCCTATTGCATTTGTCCAAGAAGAAGAAAAAAAATAAATGATATAAAATACCCTAGATGCACGTAGCCTAATTTCTTCCACTTCACTTAGTAGAGGGATTAAATAGCGCAGGATCAATAGGGTGGAAGAAGCACACAGCTGGAGCGTGCAGTCTGAGTGGAGCTCACCCTGATCGGGCTTACCGGACACAACTCTGGAGCAAGACGTATAGGAACTACAACTCCCACAATGCCATGCTGTAGGCTGATAGCTGTAGGCTGTCCGTGAATTATGGGAGTTGTAGTTTTCCAACAGCTGGAGGGCCGCAGGTTGAGCATGCCTGACGTAGAAGGATAGCTGTACAGAATATTTGATACAAGATACTTTATTTAGCAACGCATTTCGTCACCATAATGGGGACTTCGTCAGGCCATAAGTACAAGTAACAGGCAAACACTGATTTAAAGGGCATCTGTCAGCAGATTAGTGCCTATGAAACTGGCTGACCTGTTACATGTGTGCTTGGCAGCTGAAGACATCCGTGCTGGTTCCATGTTCATGTGTTCCCGCATCTGATGTTTTAATATCTGCAAATTAAACTCTAGAAGCAACAGGGGTGTTGCTGTTACACCTAGAAGCTCTGCTCTCTTTGCAACTACCACGCCCTCTCTACTTAGATTGACAATGCCAGACACTGCCTGACCTGGTCAATGAAAGTGCAGAGGGCACGGCAGTTGCAGAGAGAGCGGAGGCTCTCCTAGGCTCAGAACCTATAGAAAGGTGTGCTTTCTAGAAGAATGCAGCCATGTTTTTCTTACTAAGACCAACCCTTTTAAATCTGCTGTACTATTAAATGTACAGAGGAAGCTACAAATTCCTGCATAGATGGAAGCAGTGCTGACACAAGCCATGACGTGGTTACTCACTGTATTCATTTTTATTTACCAGATATTGCCTCCTGCTTGCTTTCAGACTTTCCAGAAGGTGTTGTACTGTGGAGCAGGGAGGACGTTTGTTCTCTCGAGCTGAATATGTCTGTGGTATCACAGAACTGATGATGTGGCAGCCCTGGAACAGCTGCTGGAAGCACTCCTATGTACACATACAACGCAGCACAGGCATTTTCCCCTAATCTGCATGGTACGGTCAAAAATATGTTCATATCTAGAAGTCCATGCCATTCCCAAGTATTTGCATACAGGCCTTAAGCGCAATTCAGCAAGAAAAAAATATCATCTCAAACATTCTTCATAGCCTTTAAAAGAATTCAAGTAAGGCCTCATGCACACGGCCATTGCTTTGGTCCGTATCCGAGCCGCATTCACTTCAATGGGGCCGCAAAAGATGCGGACAGCACTCCGTGTGCTGTCCGCATCCGTTGCTCCGTTCCTTGGCCCCCCTAAAAAAATATAACATGTCCTATTCTTGTCCGCACTTTGCGCCCTGACTCATACAAATGGGCAGCACTCGTCATCCACTTCTAAAGGACTTCCGGAAATAGCTGCGCTCAACCAAACCCATGATGCAGTCCCTGATAGCCAGGCCCCTGCAGTATCCGCCGGCATCGCTGTAAAAATCGATGCTGGCGGATTAACCCCTTCTATGCTGCGGACAGCGCTGACCGCGGCATTGAAGGTGCATGTGGCGGGTGACCCTTGTCACCCGCACTGCTGTGGCGGGGACCCGAAGGGTGACAAGGCAGCCCGATTCCATGCACAGGCTGCCCAATGCCTTGCAAGGCATCGGGACCTGCCTTCTATGGGTGCCCAGGAGATCCAGCCTCAGGCTCGGTCTCCTAGGCAACCTATTAGTGTATTACTCAGTGTAATACACTAACGGGCAATGAATTACAATACAGATGTATTGCAATGCATTGAAGAGGTGATCAGACCCTCAAAAGTTGAAGTCCCAGAATGGGACAGAAATAAACTTTTAAAAAAAGCAAAAAAATAAAGGTGTTTTTAATAAAAAAAAAAAGAAGTTTTAAGTAAAAAAAGAAAAAAACGCCCCTTTCCTCTGATTTTATAATAAAAAAACACACGTTAGGCATCACCGCGTCTGTATGACCATATCTATAAATATATCACATGATCCACCCCTCCCGATAAACACCATAAAAAAATAAAAATAAAAACGGTGCCAAAAAAAACCGAAAAGGCGTATGTCCAACAAAATTGTACCAATAAAACAAAAACAAACAGTCACCATAAAGTGTAATAGCAAGCGATCAAAAAGTCATATGCACCCCAAAAATGTACCAATCAAATCATCGTCTCATCCCGCAAAAATGATACTCTAAGACAACTACGCAAAAAAAAAATACTATGGCTCTGACTATTTTATGATTTTATTAAATTTTTTTCAAAAATGCTATTAGTGTATAAAACTTAAATAAATAAATAGAATTATACATATTAGGTATCGCCGCATCCGTAACAACCTGCTGTATAAAAATATCACATGACTTAACCACTCAGGAGAACACCATAATTTTTTTTTAAATAAAACGGTGTCAAAAAAGCAATTTTTTTGTCACCTTACATCACAAATAGTGTAATACCAAGCGTTTAAAAAGTCATAACCACCCCAAAATTGTACCAATCAATCATCTCAGCACGCAAAAAATGAGCCCCTACCTAAGACAATTGCCCAAAAATAAAAAATAAACTATGGCTCTCTTAAAAAATGCTGTTATTATGTAAAACTTAAATAAATAAATAAAAAAAGTATACATATTAGGTATTGCCACGTCTGTAACGACCTGCTCTATAAAAACATTACATGACCTAACCCCCCCAGTTGAACACCGTAATAAAAAAAAGATAAGTGTCAAAGAAGAATTTTTTTTTGTCACCTTACATCACAAAAAGTGTAATACCAAGCGATCAAAAAGTCAGATGCACTCTAAAATAGTACCAAACGGTCATCACATACCAAAAAAATGAGCCCCTACATGAGACAGTCGCCTAAAAAAAAAAAAAAAAATATTGCTTATAGAATATGGAGACAAAAATTTTTTTCCCCCAAAAATGCTTTATTATGTAAAACAAACAACCAAAAATGTAATCACTTTTCAATGAGCCCATGACAGCACCCTTGAGAAACCGCCTCCTTCCAGGACAGGAGCACTTAAGGAGGGATACCTTCCCCATACCACTAGTTAATTGCGGGAACTTGTCCTAAAACACATCCACTCTTATTTAAAAAAAATAATAATTATATATATATATATATATATATATATATATATATATATATATATATATATCACCTATATAGCACCACCTTGAAGAAAATAGCAGACGGGTGCAGGGTCCAAGTACGGTAACTGGATCTTACCCACTTGAAGATAATGAAGAAAATTGGACTGCACTCCAGACGGTTTCTTTGGTAAAACAAGTAGTATTTATTCACACATGTGGTAGCAGCATAGGAGCGACGTTTCGGCTCAACATGAGCCTTTCTGAAGCCTTGAGAAAGGCTCATGTTGAGCCGAAACGTCGCTCCTATGCTGCTACCACATGTGTGAATAAATACTACTTGTTTTACCAAAGAAACCGTCTGGAGTGCAGTCCAATTTTCTTCATTATATATATATATATATATATATATATATATATATATATATATATATATATATATATATATATATATAAAGAAGAAAAAGAAAGAAGCAGCACTCAAAGAATATATGCGGGTGCAAAAAGTCCTCCTTATAAGACCTGTGACCAAGGTCCAATTGTGAACATACAGCAAAAACGAAGGCAGCACTCCAGATTGTGAAAAGAAGTGGAAGGTTTATTCACCCAACCAGCAGCAACGTTTCAGCTCTCTCTATGGAGCCTTTGTCCAGCTGAGTAACATGTGCATAATGGCATACATAAATAGTGACAGTAATTAACATGATTACAAATCAATTCCAATAGTCATAGACATAAATAAGATGAATATAAAAATAACAATCATGTAAATGGTATAATTCATCCATACAACTAGTATATATATAGTGACGAATAGGTGCATATAAAAACATACATGGTGTAATTCATATTGGTTACAATATGCCCTAATCTTGCATAATTGGTGATTATTACAAATGTGAACAGATGTGTAAGTATATTGAAAAATTACTTTAAAAACCTTTGAATGGGTAAGAGGCTGAAGCGGCATGGTAGAGACTGCTGGCGTCCAGAAACCGCAATATGAATTACACCATGTATGTTTTTATATGCACCTATTCGTCACTATATATATACTAGTTGTATGGATGAATTATACCATTTACATGATTGTTATTTTTATATTCATCTTATTTATGTCTATGACTATTGGAATTGATTTGTAATCATGTTAATTACTGTCACTATTTATGTATGCCATTATGCACATGTTACTCAGCTGGACAAAGGCTCCATAGAGAGAGCTGAAACGTTGCTGCTGGTTGGGTGAATAAACCTTCCACTTCTTTTCACAATCTGGAGTGCTGCCTTCGTTTTTGCTGTATGTTCACAATTGGACCTTGGTCACAGGTCTTATAAGGAGGACTTTTTGCACCCGCATATATTCTTTGAGTGCTGCTTCTTTCTTTTTCTTCTTTATATTTGGACCCAAAGAAGCCAAGCACCTGCAATATGGATCACACCAATGAAGGTACACACCCTGATGTATTTTCCTACACGCCTGAAGACGGAGAGAGGATATTGCAAGAGTCGGTGAGAGACGTCTCTTTTTTGTCCACATTTTCTGCCACTGATCTCAAAAAGAAATATGAAAATGAAAATAAGCGTCTTATTAGCTTGGATTTGCATCTTATCACTTTGAGTGAGTACCACCTGGCACATAGGATCCCAAGAGGGATGCGCTCGCATCTAAGACCTGATTTATTTTCAAATAATGCTGACTTTTGTTCCAGATTTGTTCAGATTTCGAACAAATATGCGTTTGATATTATTTTACTCAATGTTGAATTTTTGCAGAAAGAGAAAATGACAGTACAGGGAACTCTGGATGAATTGATAATGAAATTGAAAAACGTGTTATCTACAGAGGACTTTGATTCTTATATGACCAATAATGTACCACACTTTGATAAATTCAAGGCGGATCTGCAAAGTAAAAAACGTGGCAAATGGATGCGAGACCTGAATGATTATGCAACAGGTTTTATTTATAATTGGCAAGGAGACCAAAGGAGAAATCGCAGGATGCCGGGGGAGAAATATGGTCCTATTTCTCCTTCTAGGAATAAAAAGTCACAGGGACACTCTGCTCGGGACAATGCTACAGATTCACAACTGGATACCATGCCCTCTGTTCCTTTTTTAGGGGCAACCCCCGAGTCAATAGGACTCGCAGAGGGGGGAGGAGACAACATAAACAGAAGAAAAGGGAGAAATGTGCAGCCCCAACAGGGCAGGACTCTAAGACGCAAGATATAGGACATGATACAGTGGTGAATATTTCTTCGACACAATTGAGTGCTGCACAATTGTCTTTGCTAAACAAGGGTCTATCATTCTGCCCTGTAAATGCCACCAAATGGTTCGATTTAGAAATGGATCTGCAGAGATTCCTACGTAACATTAAATTAAAGGTATTTTTTGCGAAGCAGGATGCTAGACCTTTGTCTGAGAATGCAGGTATTAGCGAATTGAATTTGAAAGATTTGGGGTTATTTCTGAAAAGTGATTTTACTCCTGTCATAGACCATCCTGCTATTGAGGCTTTTGGTCTCGCGGTCAAACGCGACATCGAAGGCCTCAAACAGGATACACTTCAGCACCCATTGAAATTTGCCAATATTACTACAGCAGAAATTTCGGCACTTAGAGATCTGGCTTCGGACCACAGCCTCACCATCAAGTCCGCCGACAAAGGTGGTGGGGTTGTGGTCATGGACACCGGATCCTATGTGGCCGAAATCAGAGAGCAATTGGCCGATACTAAGGTTTATGAGAGGATCTATAATGATCCGAAGTTTGTGCTGTTAAGAGAACTAAAGGATATTCTGATTAGAGCTAAAGTGAAAGGTATAATTGATGACAACATTTTTTCATTTTTATATTGTGATAAGCCGACAACGCCCATTTTATATACTTTACCGAAAATACACAAATCTCTGACTCCACCCCCGGGACGCCCCATCGTCTCGGGCGTGGACTCATTGTTTTGTAAGGTAGCCATTTTCCTTGATAAAATCTTGCGTCCTTATGCAGCAGCATCACGTTCCCACATCAGAGATACCAATGATTTTTTAACCAAAATTGCAGATCTGTCCATACCAGAGGGGGCAATACTGGCTTCATTCGACGTGATAAGCCTTTATACCTCTATAGAACATGAGTTAGGTATACGAGTTATCGAACAGACTCTAGAAAAGACACAATACAGTACTGACTGTCAACAGTTCTTGAGTTCCCTTCTCAGGTTCATCCTGACTAGGAATTATTTCCTATTTCAGGATGACTTTTTCCTACAATTGCGTGGTACCGCGATGGGGTCCAACGTGGCGCCGACTTACGCAAATCTTTACATGTCCCATCTTGAGGAGTCTGTCGTCTATGTGTGCCACCACTTCAGCCATGTGCTGGGGTGGTGGCGATACATCAACGACATTTTCCTGATTTGGGTCGGCGCCACGGAGGACCTCATCGCCTTCCACGTTTTCCTTAATACCATTGATCCTAGTGTGAAATTTACACTCTCCCACTCTTAATCTACAATACAATTTTTGGATACCCAGGTCAGCATCCAAAATGACAAGCTAATAACCGACCTGTATGTAAAACCAACCGACAAAAACACACTGTTGCGTTACGAGAGCCACCATCCAAAACCTATGCTTAGGTCACTCCCTTTTAGTCAACTTCTTCGTGTGAAGAAAATTGTGCAAGATCCAGCACTAGTTGATGGTAGATTAAAAGAGATGGGCCAGAAATTCCAGATACGTGGTTACCCTAAAAAGCTTATTCAAGAACATACTAATAGGGTGAAACCCCTTACTAAAGAGACTATTAAGGCGGGACTAGGTGATCCTAAACGATCCCAGCCCCGGATCCCTTTTGTCTCTGAGTATAATACCAATAGTACGACTATTGCGGCCATTATCAGAAAGCATTGGCGCATTCTGGCTAGTAACTTTGAACAAATTGAGGAGTTTAAGGCTCCACCTCTTTGCTCCTATCGACGCAGTCGCAATTTAGGCGACAGACTGGTCAAATCAGATATTGGCACATCCAGGGAGACATGCGAGTCTTATTTTGGATCCACCAGGAAGGGTTGTTACCCATGCTACAGCTGCATTAATTGCAAGCTGATGCTGAAAGGTGATACATTTCTCCATCCAATTTCAGGACAGAATGTTAAAATCAGACAGTACCTAACGTGCGATTCGTCGTATGTTGTGTACTTGCTGATTTGTCCTTGTAACCTTTTATATATTGGGGAGACTACTTGGGACGTCAAAACTCGTCTCAACCAACATCGCTATTCCATTCGGAAACAAAAAATGGATCTCCCAGTGTCAAAACATTTTGCTGATGCTAAACACACACAAAATGACCTAAGATTTAGAATTCTGGAACAAATAACTCCTTCCAGACGAGGGGGTGATCGTGTCAAATTACTAAAAAAAACGTGAACTATACTGGATTTACACTTTGGGCACCCTGAAACCTCAGGGCCTAAATGTGGAGTTTAGGGTTGTTTAATTGCTGATTATGCATGTCCTTTCTTTTTCTGATTACGTCTATGGAAAATAACATGTGCTATTTATCTAATTGGTTTTCTCCTTATCTCCTCTGTTTTATACAGGATCTTACTATGACTTTATACTATGAATGGACATTTGGGGTGAAGACTGGAGGAACTGTGTCGGCGATCCTTATTCACATTCTTGTACTTATTTGCGTTGCTGAAAGGTGCAGTGATTGTCCCTGTCTGCCTGCTGTGGCTTTAGCCCCTGTAGTGGGGACTGGGGTCACATCACACGGACAGTTGGATAATCCTGCTTTAATTTCCCTTCTTTTTCATATATTTTCACTATTACAAGGTTACCGATGCATTGGATCCTTACGCTCCTGCAGTCTGTTGTGACTGATCCCTAATTTGGACTAGTCACTACATGACAGGTACGAGCGTTTTGGAGCGGATGCGCCGATAAATCTGGACGACAGGGTGGAGCTGGTATGAGAGCCACGCCCACCTGTCAAGACGGATGTCCTGACGGTGACCGGCATTGAACCGCCGGCCCCCGATCTATGGATCGGCTTCTCTGCTAAATATGCGGTATACATTCCATCAACTAGTGCTGTGTCAAGCTGGATGGGCGTTAACGCCTTGTGGCGCATGCGCCCTTACTTCATGTTTCCATTGTGGCCATCTTTGTTATGGTCAGCAACGTCACTCAGTTTTGGTACAAGTCTCGCGATAATATACGGTGCGGCGCATGCGCCGCTGCGGTTTCCGGACGCCAGCAGTCTCTACCATGCCGCTTCAGCCTCTTACCCATTCAAAGGTTTTTAAAGTAATTTTTCAATATACTTACACATCTGTTCACATTTGTAATAATCACCAATTATGCAAGATTAGGGCATATTGTAACCAATATGAATTACACCATGTATGTTTTTATATGCACCTATTCGTCACTATATATATACTAGTTGTATGGATGAATTATACCATTTACATGATTGTTATTTTTATATTCATCTTATTTATGTCTATGACTATTGGAATTGATTTGTAATCATGTTAATTACTGTCACTATTTATGTATGCCAAACGTTGCTGCTGGTTGGGTGAATAAACCTTCCACTTCTTTTCACAATCTGGAGTGCTGCCTTCGTTTTTGCTGTATATAATATATATATATATATATATATATATATATATATATATATATATATATATATATATATATTATATTTTTATATATTATATATAAATTTTGGGGGGGGAATTATCCCAGGTGCGGTCATGGGCTCATGGAACAGTGATTACCGGTAATTTAAGATTAAGTAATCTTAAATTTCCCTTACACCCATGACAGCACCCTTGAGAGACGACTAGAATAGTACCTAGCTTAGGGGGGGGGGGGGGGGGGGGGACCACTGCCTGCAGTACTTTTCTGCCAAAGGATAACTGCTCCATAGAGTCTAATTATACTAAATATAATCTGTAGTGGCGAAAGAAAGTACACGGAGACTTACAGGTAGCAGCCCTACAAATTTGCTCTAGAGATGCATCAGCCCTCTCTGCCCAAGTAGTAGAAATGGATCTGGTAGAGTGAGCACCAAATCTGAAAGGAGGGGATTCCCCTCCTGAAGAATAGGCTAAGGAGATGGCCCCTACCAGTGTCAGACTGGGGTACCTAGGGACCACCAGTAAAATTTATTTTGGGGGGCCACCATATGGATACATTTAAATATAATAAATAATCAAAACACGTTTTTTATATGAACATCGGCTGGTGGAGGTGATGTACAGTGAATATATGTATGTAGTGCAGTAAATCTACTATGTTATGTGCCACTTGTGCAGGGGGTGGAAGACTAGCGGCCCACCTTAAGGGGCCCACCGGGGGATTCCACTGTACCCCTGTGGGCCAGTCCGAGCCTGGCCCCTACTATCCATCTAGAGTTCTAGAAGAAACTTTATCACCCCTGTTTTTACCACAAAACTGTATAAAAAGACTAGAGGATTTTCTTCATTGACTAGTGACCCACAAATATTCTGATAAGCATCTTTTGACGTTTAGACAGTGGAGCCTCCTTTCTTTCTCATTCTTTGTGTCCTGACAGGAGGAAGGAAGAACAATGTCTTGGGTCCTATGAAACATAGAGACCACTTTAGTTAAAAAAAAATAGGGATCTGGCTTAAAGGGCTTCTGTCAGCCCACTAAACCGTTTTTTTTTTTGGTTACTAATAATCCCTACACTGCGATTTATGCATACATAAGTTAAATAATCATTTCTGTTCAGTAGAATTTGCTAAAAAGCGATTTTTTAAATATGCAAATTACCTTGCTACCAGCAAGTAGGGCGGCTACTTGCTGGTAGCAGCCGCATCCTCCGACCCTAATGACTCCCCTTCCGCATTGTGATTGACAGGGCCAGGGAACGGAATCGTTCTCTGCTGGCCCAGCCGTACCTATCTTCAATCTGCGCAGGTGCACTGAGAGACGGCCGCTCCATCCTCAATGCGCCTGCGCCGATGACGTCACATCTACACCCGGCGCAGGCGCATTGAGGAGAGAGCGGCCCCCTCTCAGTGCGCCTGCGCAGATTGAAGATAGGTACGGCCGCGGCGCAGGCGCCATATTTTGAATGCAAACAGGGCCAGCAGAGAACGATTCCGTTCGCTGGCCCTGTCAAATCACAATGCGGAGGGGGCGTCATTAGGGTCGGAGAATGCGGCTGCTACCAGCAAGTAGCCGCCCTACTTGCTGGTTCAAGGTAATTTGCATATTTTAAAAATCGCTTTTTAGCAAATTCTACTGAACAGAAATGATCATTTAACTTATGTATGCATAAATCGCAGTGTAGGGATTATTAGTAACCAAAAAAAAAACGGTTTAGTGGGCTGACAGAAGCCCTCTGTCTTCCAGGACGTTAGTATAAGGAGGAACGGCAGAGAAGGCCAAAATCTCATCAACACGCCAGGCTGAGGAAATCGCTACCAAAAAGGCAGTTTTGAAAAATAAAAATTTTAATAGGTAAATCCTGCAAGGGCTCAAAAGGAGGCTCCACCAATCTAGATAAAACTAGATAAAGGTCCCAAGGGGGGACGGAGGATCTAATCACAGGCTTATGGCTCATTCACGCAACCGTGGTTTGGTTCCGCATCTGAGACGCATTTATTGCGGCTTGGGTGCGGACCCATTCACTCTGTGTGCTGTCCGCATTGTTACTCCGTTCCGTGGCCCCGCAAAAATTATAAGTCATGTCCTATTCTTGTCCGTTTTGCGGACAAAAATAGGCATGTGTATAAAGGGCCATCCATTCCGTAAATTGCGGAAGGCACGCGGGCTGCATCCGTATTTTGCGGATTCGCAATTTGCATACCGTAAAAAAATGCCACGGTCGTGTGAACAAGCCATTAATCCTACTAATGGCTCTAAAGAATCTCCTCATCCATGGATGATTGGCAAGAGGGGAATCAAAGTAGGCACTAAGGGCAGAGATCTGCACCTTAAGGCCTCATGCACACGACCGTTGTGTGCATCCGTGGCCGTTGTGCCGTTTTTTTTTGCGGACCCATTGACTTTCAATGGGTCCGTGGAAAAATCGGAAAATGCACCGTTTTGCAGCTGAGACCGTGATCCGTGTATCCTGTCCGTCAAAAAAATATGACCAGTCCTATTTTTTTGACGGACAACGGTTCACGGACCCATTCAAGTCAATGGGTCCGTGAAAGAACACGGATGCACACAAGATTGGCATCCGTGTCCGTGATCCGTGGCCGTAGGTTAGTTCTTATACAGACGGATCCGAAGATCCGTCTGCATAAAAGCTTTTTCATAGCTGAGTACTCAGAACCGACAGTATATTCTAACACAGAGGCGTTCCCATGGTGATGGGGACGCTTCAGGTTAGAATATACTAAAATAACTGTGTACATGACTGCCCCCTGCAAGGTGCTGCCAGGCAGCAGGGGGCAGCCCCCTTCCCCCTGTAGTTAACACATTGATGGCCAGTGTGGCCGGCCCCCCCTCCCTCCCCTGTAGTTAACTCCTTGGTGGCCAGTGCGGCCGGCCCCTCCCCTGTAGTTAACTCATTGGTGGCCAGTGGGGCCGCCCCCCCCTCCCCTGTAGTTAACTCATTGGTGGCCAGTGGGCCCCCTTCTCCCTTGTAGTTAACTCATTGGTGGCCAGTGCGGCCGCCCCCCCCCCCCCCTGTAGTTAACTCATTGGTGGCCAGTGCGGCCGCCCCCCCCCCTCCCCTGTAGTTAACTCATTGGTGGCCAGTGGGCCCCCTTCTCCCTTGTAGTTAACTCATTGGTGGCCAGTGCGGCCGGCCCCCCTCCCTCCCCTGTAGTTAACTCGTTGGTGGCCAGTGGCCCCCCCCTCCCTCCCCTGTAGTTAACTCATTGGTGGCCAGTGGGCCTTCTCCCCTCCCTCCCCCTCCTAATTAAAATCTCCCCCCTATCATTGGTGGCAGCGGAGTGTACCGATCGGAGTCCCAGTTTAATCGCTGGGGCTCCGATTGGTAACCATGGCAACCAGGACGCTACTGCAGGTAAGTGACATGACCTGTCACTTACCAGTAGGAGGAGCTCCCGGCCGGACCTGTCACTTACCAGTAGGAGGAGCTCCCGACCGGACGCAGACATCGCAGCTCGCAGGTAAGTATAATGGTTCTACAAATTGCTAAGTAACCATGGCAACCGGGACTGCAGTAGCGTCCTGGTTGCCATGGTTACCGATCGGAGCCCCAGCGATTAAACTGGGACTCCGATCGGTACACTCCGCTGCCACCAATGATATGGGGGAGATTTTAATTAGGAGGGGGAGGGAGGGGAGAAGGCCCACTGGCCACCAACGAGTTAACTACAGGGGAGGGAGGGGAGGCCCACTGGCCACCAATGAGTTAACTACAGGGGAGGGGGGGGGGGCGGCCGCACTGGCCACCAATGAGTTAACTACAGGGGAGGGAGGGGGAGGGGACGGCCGGCCGCACTGGCCACCAATGAGTTAACTACAGGGGAGGGGGGGGGGGACAGCCACACTGGCCACCAATGTGTTAACTACAGGGGGGGGGGCTGCCCCCTGCTGCCTGGCGGCAGTCATGTACACAATTCTTTTAGTATATTCTAACCTGAAGCGTCCCCATCACCATGGGAACGCCTCTGTGTTAGAATATACTGTCGGATTTGAGTTTCACCATGTAACTCAAATCCGACGGTATATTCTAACATAGAGGCGTTCCCATGATGATGGGGACGCTTCAAGTTAAAATATACCATCGGATTGGAGAAAACTCTGATCCGATGGTATATTAACTCCTGACTTTACATTGAAAGTCAATAGGGGACGGATCCGTTTGAAATTGCACCATATTGTGTCAACGTCAAATGGATCCGTCCCCATTGACTTGCATTGTAATTCAGGACGGATCCGTTTGGCTCCGCACGGCCAGGCGGACACCAAAACGACTTTTTTTTCATGTCCGTGGATCCTCCAAAAATCAAGGAAGACCCACGGACTAAAAAACGGTCACGGATCACGGAAAAACGGAACCCCGTTTTGCGGACCGCAAAAAAATACGGTCGTGTGCATGAGGCCTAAGAGTACTCGGTCTTAAGTTTTTATCCAGAACCTTTTGCAAAAAAAATTTTAATTTTCAGTATGGGAGGAGAACTTAAGGGATCAACCGGGATTTTACAGAAGTTTAGGAAAGTCTTCCATATTCTGAGATAAATGGTAAAGGTTACTTCTTTTCTGCATGATAAAAGGGTAGATATAACTTCCTTAGACAAGCCCCTGCGTTCTAAGATTTCCCCCTCAAATACTATGCTGCTAGATGAAGACTTCTCACTTCCGAATGGAGAACAGGGCCTTGAAACAACAGATCCTGCCTGTCTGGCAGAATCCAGGGATCTGTCAGGGATAGGGTTCCTCAACCAAGTGATCCAGGTCCTCCTTGGCCAAAATGGGGCGATTAGAATAAGCTTGGTCTGTTCCTGCCTCAGCTTATGTAGTGCCTTAGAGGAGGAAAGGCGTACAGGAGCTGATTCGGCCACGGAAGAAACAACGCATCTATCTCTGCCGGAGAATCTTCTGGATTTAGAGAAAAGAAAAAGTTGCATTTCTTGTTCTGTCTGGTCGCAAAAGGGTCTATTTGAGGAGGACCCCAAAGTTGAATTATCTGGCTGAAGACTTCTTGGTTTAAGCACCACTCTCCTTGATCTCACTCGTTTCTGCTTAAAAAATCTGCCACTTTGTTCTCTGCTCACTTTAAAATGTACAGCCTTAACGAAGGGAACATAAGGAAAAACCAGGGAAAAAATGTCTGTGGTTAAGGACATAAGGTTTTTTGATTTGGTTTCTCCCTGCCTGTTTAAATAATGACCGTGGCGTTGTCTGAAAAGATTTTTATTCCTTTCCCTTGTATTTTGGGCAGGAATTCTCTTAGTGCTACAAGGACTGCTCCGAGTTCCCTCATATTCTGCAACACCTGACTTTTTATCGAGCTCCATATCCCCTGATGGACCTCCCCCTGACAATAAGCGCCCCACCCTGACGGACTGGCCTCCGTAGTGATGGATATCTGTTCCTGGGGATCCCAATGTAATCCCTGGGATAGATTTGCAGGTTCTAGCCACCATGTTAAAGACTGTATCACCCGAGGGGTAAGTGGAAGTGAGTCGTCTAATGGGGATAGTGACCCTTGCCATTCTTCCAAAATCTGCCACTGAAGAGACCTGGAATAAAAAAAAGGGCCCAATTGACCGCAGGTATTGTGGAGGTCATTCTGCCCAATACCGTCATCCCGTGTCTGATGGTTCGATTCTTTGAGCTTACAAGGGACCATACGTCTTCTCTTATTCGTGATACTTTGTGTTGAGGAAGAATACAATACCGGTTCACTGAATCCAGGATTAGACCTAGAAACATACATCTTTGGGAAGGTATCAGATTTGACTTCCCCCAGTTTATCTGCCATCCTAGTTTTGTTAAGATTCTTATTACTTCCAGAATATGAGCAATTAGGAGATCTTCGGATTCTGCCACTAACAGGAGGTCGTCCAAATAAGGGATCACCAGGATGTCTCTTTCTCTTATGTGGGCCAAAACCTCGGCCATTAATTTTGTAAACAGTCTGGGGGCCTGAGATATTCCAAACGGAAGCGCTCTGTATTAAAAGTGATGGACTTGACCTTCCATGGATACCGCCACCCTGAGATATTTTTGGAAATCTGTATGAATTGGAATGTGATAATAGGCGTCTTTTATGTCTAAGGTGGCCATGACGCAGTCTTTGTAGAGATGCTTTATTATGGACTGGACAGACTCCATTCTGAATTTTTTGTATTTCAGGAAATTATTTAGATCCCTTAGATTTATGATCATCCTGCATGACCCATCCGGTTTGGGTACCAGAAAAACAGATGAATGAAACCCCCTGCCCCTTTCCGAATCTGGAACAGGAACCAGGACGCTTTTTTCTATTAGAGAAAAGATTTCTTGTCTTAAAGCCAGGTTTCTTGCAGAATGGTGATTGAGCTTTGTAATTCTTAATCTATCCGGTGGGGGGTGGCAAACTCCAGACGAAACCCATCTTTTATGATGCCTAAAATTCACTGGCTTAACGAGATCTTTTTCCATGCCTGAAAAAATAGAGAAAGTCTTCCCCCCACTGGACAGAAACCGTCATTGCTGGGTCTAGAGGCAGACTGAGTTAAAGAGGAATCCTTTAATTGTTCTATTTTTATTTTCTTGTCAAAAATTCTGCCTTCTGTCTGTATTGTAAGATTTTTTGTTCCCGCAAAAAAACTGCTATCTTTTTGGAGGTCTGGAAACAGGGAAATGCTTTTTGTTATCAGAAGCCTTTTCTAAAAGGTTTTCCAATACAGGCCCAAAGAGATAATCTCCTTGCCATGGGATAGAGCAAAGTTTATTCTTTGAACCGGAGTCACCCGACCATCTTTTAAGCCAAACCGCTCTTCTCGACGAATTGGATAGGGCAGCTGACCTGGCAATTAGAGATTCTGTTACTAGGATTTCACTTACTGAGCTGTTAACATGACCACATCAGTCTTCACGATTTATATTACAATATACTAGTATTACTGCCCTGTGTCTTGTAATTTGTCTATAAAATCGCTTTTATTAATATGCAAATTACCAAAATAAGGAGCCCAAGGGGCTGTCCTTTTTTCTGTTGGAGCCCCTTCTCCTTGAGCCCAGCACCGCCCTACTGCTAATTTATTCACACCTCATTGCCGACCTAATATGCCTGGTGCGCCGTAATCTCGCGCATGCGCCGTGGAAAGGCCAGTCAGCGCATGCGCAATGTGTTCTGTAAGGCCGATGCCAGGAGACCGCGCGGGCGCTTTCAGGTCTATCCACAGCGCATGCGCGAGATTAAGGCGCACCAGGCATATGAGGTCGGCGATGAGGAGTGAATACATTAACAGGGGTGCGGCTGGGCTCCAACGGAATTAGGCTCCTTATTTAGGTAATTTGCATATTTATTAATAAAAGCTATTTTATAGACAAATTAAAAGACACAGGGCAGTAATACTAGTATATTGTAATATAAATCGTGAAGACTGATGTGGTCATGTTAACAGCTCAGTAAGTGAAATCCTGGTGACAGAATCCCTTTAACTTTAAAGCAGTTATGCCCAACCTATGGCCCGCGGGCCGCAACAGCGCATGCTGCCTGTTCCTGCAATCTCCTCGCCCAGCGCCGCCTCCTAGCTAATTTATTTACTGCACTTGCCTCTGTGGAATTGAAGAGAAGCACTGTAATCTCGCACAGGCGCACTGGCAGATGTATCGAAGTGCGCATGCACCGTCTTCCTGGCCTCTGCCAGTGGGCCTGTGCGAGATTACGGCGCTTCTCTTCAATTTCACAGAGGCAAGCACAGTGAATAAATTAGCTAGGAAGCGGCTCTGGGTGGCTTCAGTCAGATCCTCCACTGCCATGCTTGCGCCGTGTGCCCGACACCACCAGGAGCTGGCCTTTCCTCCTTTCATCTCCCAGATATCTCCCGGATATCTGTGGACGACACTGAGGGGGGGGGGGGGATATCTGTGGAGGACACTGAGGGGGGGGGGGGGATATCTGTGGACGACACTGGGGGGGGGGGGGGATATCTGTGGACGACACTGAGGGGGGGGGGGGGATATCTGTGGACGACACTGAGGGGGGGGGGGGATATCTGTGGACGACACTGAGGGGGGGGGGGGATATCTGTGGACGACACTGAGGGGGGGGGGGGATATCTGTGGACGACACTGAGGGGGGGGGGGGATATCTGTGGACGACACTGAGGGGGGGGGGGATATCTGTGGACGACACCGAGGGGGGGGGGATATCTGTGGACGACACTGAGGGGGGGGGGATATCTGTGGACGACACTGAGGGGGGGGGGGGATATCTGTGGACGACACTGAGGGGGGGGGGGATATCTGTGGACGACACTGAGGGGGGGGGGGGGATATCTGTGGACGACACTGGGGGGGGGGGGGATATCTGTGGACGACACTGAGGGGGGGGGATATCTGTGGACGACACTGAGGGGGGGGGGGTATCTGTGGACGACACTGAGGGGGGGGGGGGGATATCTGTGGACGACACTGAGGGGGGGGGGGATATCTGTGGACGACACTGAAGGGGGGGATATCTGTGGACGACACTGAGGGGGGGGATATCTGTGGACGACACTGAGGGGGGGGGGGATATCTGTGGACGACACTGAGGGGGGGGGGATATCTGTGGACGACACTGAGGGGGGGGGGGATATCTGTGGACGACACTGAGGGGGGGGGATATCTGTGGACGACACTGAGGGGGGGGGATATCTGTGGACGACACTGAGGGGGGGGGATATCTGTGGACGACACTGAGGGGGGGGGATATCTGTGGACGACACTGAGGGGGATCTAGGGAGGGGTGTGGGGATATTGGGGTGTGAGGTCAGATAGGTATGTGGGGGTGGGAGATCGGGAGGGGGGGGCCCATAATTCTTTTTGCTATGGGGCCCAGTCATTTCTAGCTACGCCCCTGATTGTTAAGATTGGGCGGGTACTGGAGCACCCTGCTGTAGGAGAAGTCGGCGGGAGATGAAAGGAGGAGGGGCCAGCTCCTGGAGGTGTCGGGCACACTGCGCAAGCATGGCGGTGGAGGAGCTGACTGAAGCCTAAAGACCAGACATCAAGGTAGACCTGCAGAAGAAGGTGACAGCGCAGTATGTGATGTATACATGTCTGTAATGTATGTAGTGCAGTGTGTGATCATCACATACATGTATACATCACATGCCCCCTCACAGTAATAATGCCAAGATATGTGCCCTCTACAGAGGTAATGCTCACACATGCCCCCTCACAGTAGTTATGCCCAGATGCGCCCCCTCACAGTAGTTATGCCCAGATGCGCCCCCTCACAGTAGTTATGCCCAGATGTGCCCCCTCACAGTAGTTATGCCCAGATGTGCCCCCTCACAGTAGTTATGCCCAGATGTGCCCCCTCACAGTAGTTATGCCCAGATGTGCCCCCTCACAGTAGTTATGCCCAGATGTGCCCCCTCACAGTAGTTATGCCCAGATGTGCCCCCTCACAGTAGTTATGCCCAGATGTGCCCCCTCACAGTAGTTATGCCCAGATGTGCCCCCTCACAGTAGTTATACCCTGATATGTGCCCCCTCACAGTAGTTATACCCTGATATGTGCCCCCTCACAGTAGTTATGCCCAGATATGTGCCCTCTTCACAGTAGTTATGCCCTGATATGTGCCCCCCTCACAGTAGTTATGCTCACACGTGCCCCCTCACAGCGTTTGCATTTCTTTCTGGCAAAGCTACCTGGTTCCGGTCCGAGAAATTTATACCAAGTCTAGTGCAGCCCTTAGATGAAAAATGGTTGGGCACCACTGCTTTAAAGCATCCGCCGAAGCATCGGAAATGAAGTCCACTGCTTTAATGATGGTAGGAAACACTTTTAGTAATTGGTCCCCAGGGGTTTTATCGCAGATATGGGACTCCGACTCTTGTAGCCATAATTTTAATGATCTGGTAGTAGCAATATTTGGTTTAAATACTTGGGTTGAGGCTTCCCATGCTTTTTTAGGGTATAGCTCTGCACGCCTGTTCATAGGATCCTTTAGAGTACCAAGATCCTCAAAAGGTAAGGCTGACTTATGACATTTTGGCAATAGGGGCGTCTAGTTTAGGAAGCCTATCCCAACAGGAGGACTCACCCTCATCAAAGGGGTATTTTCTTTTTACATTTAAGGCATAAAGAATTTCTTGTCAGGCTTATTCCATTCCCTCTGAATTAAGTACTGTATTTTATGTTTTTATTTAAAGGAAACACTCTTGATATTTTGTGCCCCAGATCAAACATTATATCCTGGACAGACTGGCTCTCTAGTAGGGTTGAGCGAACCCGAACTGTAAGTAACAGTAAACGTTCGGGTTCGGGGTTCAGCGAGTTAATGGCGCTTTTTGAAAGGCTGCAGAGCAGCCAATCAACAAGCGTTTTACTCTTGTGCCCTTAGAAGCCATCGCTACTAATGGCATTGCTGTGATTGGCCAGTGCAGCATGTGACCCAGCCTCTATATAAGCTGGAGTCAGGTAGCGCTGCACGTCACTCTGCTCTGATTAGTGTAGGGATTTTACCCTGCCCTGAGCCCAGCGACACAGAATAAGAACTTTTATCCGTCTGTTATTTAGGTGGGCAGAGGCGGCGGATATTTTATGCAAGCTCAGTGCACCAGCACAGCATATGTGCATTTCTGACATTCAAATCCAAGCTTGAAATACTACAATAATAATCTGGGTTTAAAAAAAAACACCCATTTTTGGCAATATCCTACATGAGGTGCCTTTGCAGCATTTGTCAGTGTGAAAGACCAGCTTGAAATACTTCAATAATTTTCTGGGTTTAAAAAAAACCACCAATTTTGGGCAAAAAACTAAATTTGCAGCCTTTGCTGCATCTGTCAGTGTGAGATACACACGTTAAATACTGTTGTTCTATTCTGCTATTAAAAAACACCCATTTTGGGCAAGATCCTAAATTTGAGAAATATGAGGAGAGCGTCAAATAAGGGACGTGGCCCCGGTCGTGGTGCTGCTGGTGGAGCTCCTGTTGCAGGGAGAGGACGTGGTCGATCTGTGCCAGCTACACGAACAAGTGGAAAACCTTCCTCAGGTGCGAGTAGGCGACAGAACCTTCAGCGTTATTTGGTCGGGCCTAATGCGGCTCTACGAATGGTGAGGCCAGAACAAGTACAATGATCCAGACAAAAAAAATACCTAGTAGCCATTGGCTCCTGAACTGAAAAATGTAGGAGCCAAATAAAATTTTTAGTTGCCAAATCAACATTTTGGTATCGTGACAACGCTACGCCGATCATATCGGCGTAGGGTTGTTTCGATACCAAAATTTTGATTCGCTTTCGTCACCATAAAAAAAGTATTGCGATACTCAATACCACGCGAAAAAAATAAAATAAAACGCGTGCATTTAGAATTTTAGGAAACGTTCGGCCAATAATAGAACAGTTCTATCCTAATTTTTGTGGTGACAAGATGACAAAAAAATGGCGAATCGCATGGTTTTTATTTATTTATTTCTGTTACGGCGCTCACCGCATAGGAGATATTTTTTAATAATTTGGACTTTTCGGACGCAGCGCTATGTAATATGTTTATTTATTTATTGTTTATATATTTTATATCCGACATTTAGCTTTTTCTGAATGGTTACCATGGCTGCAAGGACGCTAAAGTCCTTGCAGCCATGGTAAAGTGTAGTGGGGAGCAGGGGAGCAGTATACTTACCGTCCGTGCGGCTCCCGGGGCGCTTTAGAGTGACGTCAGGGCGCCCCACGTGCATGGATGACGTGTCGCATGGATCACGTCATCCATGCGCATGGGGCGCTCTGACGTCATTCTGGGGCGCCCCGGGAGCCGCACGGACTAAGTATACTGCTCCCCCGCTCCCCACTACTACTATGGCAGCCAGGACTTTAATAGCGTCCTGGGTGCCATAGTAACACTGAACGCATTTTGAAGACGGATCCGTCTTCAAATGCTTTCAGTTCACTTGCGTTGTTAAGGATCCGGCGGGCAACCTCCGGCAAATGGAGTACACGACGGATCCGGACAACGCAAGTGTGAAAGAGGCCTAATCCGTTCAGAATGCATCAGGATGTCTTCAGTTCAGTCATTTTGACTGATCAGGCAAAAGATAAAACCGCAGCATGCTACAGTTTTATCTCCGGCGACAAAAAACTGAAGACATGCCAGATCCGGGCATTTTTCCCCATAGGAATGTATTAGTGACGGATCCGGCATTTAAAATACCGGAATGCCGGATCTGTCCTTGCGCAGACCGGTAAAAATGTGTAAAAAGATACAAGATGGATCCGACTGTCCGCATGACAAGTGGAGAGACTGATTCGTTCTTGCAATGCATTTGTGAGATGGATCCGCATGAGGATGCGTCTCACAAATGCTTTTAGTCACATTCCGATCGGCAGATCCGGCAGGCAGTTCCGACGACGGAACTGCCCGCTGGATCACACTGCCGCAAGTGTGAAAGTAGCCTTAGGCCTCCTTCAGACGGGCGTCACGTTTTGGCTCCGGATGCGTCCCGTGTGCATTGCGGCAAACCCGCGCAGGTAGGTACGCAATTGCAGTCAGTTTTGACTGTGATTGCGTTCTGTTGTTCAGTTTTTATCATGCGGGTGCAATGTGTTTTGTCTGTGGTACCCAGACCCGAACTTCTTCACTGAAGTTCAGGTTTGGGTTCAAGGTTGTGTAGATGTAATTATTTTCCCTTATAACATGGTTATAAGGGAAAATATTAGCATTCTTAAAACAGAATGCTAAGTAAAATAGGGCTGGAGGGGTTAAAAAAAAATAATAATAATTTAACTCACCTTAATCCACTTGTTCGCGCAGCCCGGCTTCTCTTCTGTCTTCATTTGTGAGGAAAAGGACCTGTGGCGACGTCACTGCGCTTATCACGTGGTCCATCACATGATCCATCACCATGGTAATGGACCATGTGATGAGCTCAGTGACATCACCGCAGGTCCTGAAGAAAGAACAGGAGACCGGCAGCTACGCGATCAATTGGAGGAGGTGAGTTAATTATATATTATTTTTTTAACCCTCATTGGCACTGCGCCACCAATGTTTATTATACTGGGGTGCTGGGGAGGCGCACTGCGCCACCAATGTTTATTATACTGAGGTGTGGGGGGGGCACACTGCGCCACCAATGATTATTATACTGGGCTGTTGGGGGGGCGCACTTCGCCACCAATGCTTATTATACTGGGGTGTTGGGGGGGCGCACTGCACCCCCCATCAAGATAACTGACCTGTTAATACAAATACAGGAGGCGGGTGTGGGAATCAAATAGCCGGCACCCGACCTCTATGACAGGGAGCTGCGATCCGCTACAGTTAACCCCACAGGTGCCGCATATCTTCATTGGTGGCGCAGTGGCCACAGCCTCCTCCCGTCTCTCCTCTTATTGGCGGCGGCAGCAGCACAGGGGGGAGGGAGAGACTCCTTCTCCACTGCGCTGCTGAGAAGAACTTCGGCAGAGCTGCGGCGACGGGTCTAGTCGCAAATGGCGACAAGACTAGTCTTGTCGCTATTTGTATATTCTAAGTCACATTCGCGACCATTTTGGTCGCCATCTGGAGCCCTGAAGTACAAGTGATAGTAGTTTGGGTTGCTGACAACGCCTCCAGTTCCTTTACATGGTCTCCCACCCAGTCTCCTGCTAAAAGATCAGAGTTGGCACCTGCAGCCGATGTCCATCAGTCTTTCACCTCACCCCCTTGCAAATCAGCCATGCAGTCTGAGCCCCAAGTCATGCAGCAGTCTCTTCTGCTTTTTGATGACTCTGCTAGCAGGGTTTCCCAGGGCCATCCACCTAGCCGTGCCCCAGAAGTGGAAGAGATTGAGTGCAACCACTTATGTTTCAAGATGAGTACATGGGAGGAACACCGCAGCACATCTCAGATGATGACGAAACACAGGTGCCAACTGCTGTGGCTTTCTGCAGTGTGCAGACCGACAAGGAGGGCAGGGGTGAAGACTGGGTGGAAGATGATGTGGAAGACTATAAGGTCCTCGACCCCACATGGAATCAAGGTCATGCGAGTGACCTGTGTAGTTCAGGGGAAGAGAAGCAGTGGTCGCACAAAGTCACCAGCATAGCAGAAGATGGAGCAGGGTGCAAAAGCGGAGCCGTCCCCTAGACAGTACACCTGCTACTGCCCACCTCAGGAAGGGACCGAGCACACTAAAGCCAGCTCCAAGGAGTTCCCTGGCATGGCAGTTCTTCAGACAACGTGCTGACGACAAGACACGAGTGGTTTGCACACTGTGCAATCAGAGCCTGAAGCGAGGCATAAACGTTCTCTACCTGAGCACAACCTGCATGACCAGGCATTTAAGTGCAAAGCACGAGCTGCAGTGGAGTAGACATCTCAGAAACCAAGAAAGGTCTCTGGCTCCTCCTGCTTCCTCTTCTGCTGTAGTCTCGGCCTCTTTATCCACCTCTGGAGTGACAGTGCCACCTGCCACCCCACAAACAGAGGATCTGCCAGCAACACCAACACCTGGGTCACCAAGCATCTCCACAATGTCCCACAGAAGCGTTCAGCTCTCCATCTCCCAAACGCTGGAGAGGAAGAGGAAGTACCCCCCTACCAACCCGCGATCCCTGGCCCTGAATGCCAGCATTTCAAAATTACTGTTCTTTGAAATGCTGTCATTCCGTCTGGTGGAGACGGAGAGTTTTAAAAGCCTTATGGCGTTGGCTGTCCCACAGTACGTTGTGCCCAGCCGCCACTACTTTTCCAGGCGAGCCATCCCTTCCCTGCACAACCAAGTGGGTGACAAAATCAGGTGTGCACTGCGCAACGCCATCTGTGGCAAGGTCCACCTAACTACGGATACGTGGACCAGTAAGCACGGTCAGGGACGTTATATCTCCCTAACAGCACACTGGGTAAATGCAGTGGTGGCTGGGCGTGAGGCGGATAGCAGTTTGGCGCATGTCCTTCCACCACCGAGGATTGCAGGGCGCTTCAGTTTGCCTCCTGTTGCTTCCTCATCCGGTCAGCGTAACACCTTCACCACCAACTTCAGCACAGCCAGGGGTAAACGACAGCAGGCAGTTTTAAAACTTATCTGTTTGGGGGACAAACCCCACACCGCGCAGGAGCTGTGGACGGGCCTTGAACAACAGATCGATGAGTGGTTTGTGCCAGTCAGCCTCAAACAAGGCCTGGTGGTGTGCGATAATGGGCGAAATCTCGTAGCAGCTCTGGGACTAGCTGGTTTGACGCACATCCCTTGCCTGGCGCATGTGCTGAATTTGGTGGTGCAAAGATTCCTTAAAAATTACCCCGATATGTCAGAGCTGCTGCATAAAGTGTGGGCCGTCTGTGCGCGCTTTCGGTGTTCTCACCCTGCTACTGCTCGCCTGTCAGCGCTGCAGCGTAACTTTGGCCTTCCAGCTCACCACCTCATATGCGACGTGCCCACAAGGTGGAACTCCTTGCACATGCTGGCCAGACTGTGCGAGCAGCAACAGGCGATAGTGGAGTTTCAGCTGCAGCACGCACGGGTGGTTCGCTCTGCGGAACAGCACCACTTCACCACCAATGACTGGGCCTCTATGTTAGACCTGTGTGCCTTGTTGCGCTGTTTTGAGTACTCCACCAACATGGCCAGTGCCGATAACGCCGTTCTCAGCGTTACAATCCCACTTCTATGCCTCCTTGAAAAAACGCTGCTGGCGATGATGGAACAGGATGTGGGATCATTTCGTAGGGTTTCCGGCCAGTTATTACCAAGTGGCTCACATCATACCTTACAGTCCAGACATTTAGAGCCAGATTTATCATTAGTTCAAGTCAAAATAATGGAGTGAAAAAGTCAGAAATTTTTGCACAATCGCTAAAACTGCGCAAAAATGTGCTACTTTTATTGGCTCTGCGCTATGCCCGCCGGTTTTCTGAAAGTGGGCGTGTTTTCTAATGTAAATCTCTAGACAGATTTACTATTGCGACAATTGAAAAAAAAAATTGCTAAATATTGCGCAATTTCACTCCAGTGAGGACCATGCTTATCTTTTGCAACTTTTTAATAGAACATGCGACTTTTTCGTAAAGACGTACGACTTTTGTAAATGCCGCTTACTGTGGGATAAACTGCTACCGTCAAACCACATTTATCACAGTATTAAAGGACCATTAATAAATCTGACTTAGCCAAAAGTGACTATGAACATATGCAAAAGTGGAGTAAGATGAAAGTGTAATGATAAATCTGCCCTTAGTGTCTCCCACTCGCACACCACTTCCTTGTCTCTTCCCCTCCTTGCCTATTAGTGTCACTCAAGGCTCTGTCCTAGGGCCACTGCTCTTCTCAATCTACACCTTAGGCCTAGGACAGCTCAGAGTCCTATGGCTTTCAATATCACTTCTACGCTGACAACACACAAAAGTACCTCTCTGGTCCAGTTATCACCACCTTTCTTATATATATTCCCACATTGCCTATCCTCTATAGCAGTGGTGGGCAACCTGCGGCACTCCAGCTGTTGTGAAACTACAATTCTCAGCATGCTCTATATATTTCTATAAGAGTTCTGAGAAGAGCAAAGTATACATGCTGGGAGTTGTAGTTTCCCAACAGCTGGAGTGCCGCAGGTTGCCACCCCTGCTCTATAGCCTCCCTTTTCTCCTCTCACTTTCTTAAAGGGGTTATCCAACACCTATAATGCCCCCCCAAAATGCCACGGCACCTCATACAGGTTATACTTACCCCACTCCCCAGGACCCGCGTCGCTCCTGATGCCAATACAGCCACCCCTGCATCTCCCCGTCACGCGGATCAAAATATGCGGCAACGGAAAAAGGGGGGGGGGGGTGTTGTGGCAGCCAATAGCTGGCTGCAACGGGGACGAGCCTCCCAAACATTGCGGGTGACACGACTCCCAGCCCCCTATTCAGACCTTCCTATCACAGACATAGGCTGCACAATCTCCCTGGTCAACCAAGTCTGCTGCCTTGGGGTAACCTTTGATTCTGCTCGGTCCTTCAAAAAGCACATCCAAGCCCTTTCCACCTCCTGCAACTCAAAAATAACTCTCGGATCTGCACATTCCTCAAGAGTGTGCAAAAATGCTTGTACATGCCCCCACCATCTCTCACCTAGACTACTGTAACATCCTCCTCTGTGGCCACCCATCTAGCACTCTTCCACCCCTCCAATCTATCCTCAATTTTGTGAAGTATAAGAGTAAGGCGGCTCTCTAAGACTCAAAAGAATGAAATAGGGTGCTCAATCCAAACAAAGCGTACCCAACGCTTGTGGTGAGGGAATATAAGTGAAAGTATAGGGATGGCACTCAATTGTTTTGAGTGGCATCCCTATACTTTCACTTCTATCCTCAATTTTGTCACCCGACTAATCCACTTCTCCCCCCGTTACTCTCTTGCCTCTTCTCTGCCAATCCTTTGACTGGTTCCTTGTTACCCAGAGAATCCAGTAGAAAACACTTACTATGACATATAAGGCCGTCCGTAACCTGTACCCTCCGTACATCTCTGAGCTACTTTCCCTACACATCCCCACAAGTAATCTCCGATCCTCACAAGACCTTCTCTCCTCTTGTCACCGCCAGATCTCTGAGAAGTTCTGACAGACGTTCTTCAGTACCTCTTGCATGATGTTCTTTTGTTTTGGTTTCGTTTTGTCTTCTCTCCTCCCTCTCCCAGCTGTAATCTATTAGCAGTGATCGCCACCCTTTATATCGTCTCCAATACTGCTTCACTTTGCGGTTTATACCACTTCCTGGATTGTGCTCACTGCTAGATGCTGCAACTGCTGGTTCCTCAGATAAGTCTATTCCTTTATTTGTGTTTTCCTGTTGGCTTGATTCTAGGTGACCCTGACTCCCTCCGTATTGAGTGCAGGGAGCCGGTGGTCGTGTCCCCTCACTATTATAGGGTTTTCAGGTGTCACTCAGTCTAGGTACGGGGGCATGCAATTTTCTATCATAAAGATCTTTGCATGGGCTGAGCAGTCAGGGAGAGCTCTAGGGCTTTTATAGGGCTCACCCATTTGTTCCTTAGTTTGGGATCAAGTCAGTTGGATCTATATATGTGACTTCTAGTTTTCTGCATAACCATCCGTGACACTCTCTACCCCAACATATCAGACAGTGGAAACCTTCAAAAGAAACCTGAAGACCCACTTCTTTAGACAAGTCTACAACCTACAGTAACCCTGCTGCTACTATACCGCCATGACCAGCTTTACCCTCACCGTGTCCTTCTCCCATCCCTTGTAGATTGTGGGCCCTGTCTCCTTCCGTACTAGTTTGCACTAAGCATGAACAAGACGAGTTACAATTGTCTGTATTATGTATGTATACCCCTTTTCACATGTACAGCGCCATAGAATGAATGGTGCTTAAATAAATAATAATAATGGCTAAAGAATTTGGCATATCAATGTGAAAGTATTTGCCACAAAATATAAAAAATAGCCCAGGAAAGATGGTTCTTAAAACTAATTATAGGGCATCTATTAAAATTACACAAGTACAAAAAAAGAAAAGAAAAAGGCAAGCCAGAATATAAACCACTACAATATATGTGTTACTGGACAAGACAAGAACAGATGAGAAGACAATAATAGCATACATATGTTGATAGTGTGTCGCCATCTAGAGTATGTACTTGGTATTGCACTCCGTTTTGTTACATTAGCATTTTCTGTTAAAAGGACCTGTCACCACAAAATGCAATGCAATCTGACAGCGCCATGTTATAGAGCAGGAGGAGCTGAGCAGAGTGATATACATTTTTTGTGGGAAAAGATTCAGTAAAACCTGTAATTTATACCTTTGCTTTTTCCACCTCCTGTGAATAACTATGGGTACAGGGAGGAGGTGTTATCAGTGATTGATGGCATCGTGTGCATAAGTGTACATAGGGAGATAGCTGTCCGTCACTGGTAACACCTCCCTCCTGTACTGGGCTGCAGATATAAATGTAAAAATTACTGAATCTTTTCTTATAAAACTACAAATCAATCTGCTCAGCTTCTCCTACTCTGTAAGGTTACTTTCACACCAGCCTTTTCCCTTTCCCCTATTGAGATCCGTCATAGGACCTCAATAGCAGAGGAAAAAGCTTCAGTTTTGTCCCCATTCTTTGTCAAAGGGGACAAAACTGAACTGAAGGGAACGAAGCGCACCAGAATGCATTCTGTTCCATTGTGGACAAAATAATGCAGCAAGCAGCGTTTTTGTGTGCGTCATGAGATTCTCGGGCACAATAGAAAACGGATCCGTTCCCCACTGACTATTAATGCAGTTCATGACGGATCTGTCTTGGCATTTTTAAAGATAATACAACCGGATCCGTTCATAACAGATGCAGATGGTTGTATTATCATGATGGGAGCTTTTTTGCTGATCCTGGACGGATCCAGCAAAAACGTTAGTGTGAAAGTAGCCTAAGGCCCCTTGCAGTTTTGACTGTGATTGCGTTCCGAAATTCAGTTTTTATCGCGCGGGTGCAATGCGTTTTGCACGCGCGTGATAAAAAACTGACTGTGGTACCCAGACCCAAACCCAGACTGAAGTTTAGGTTTGGGTTAGGTGTTCTGTATATTTTATTATGTTCCCTTATAACATGGTTATAATAGCAATAGCATTCTTCTATCTTCATTAAGCAGGACCTGTGCTGACGTCACCGCAGGACCTGCTGAATGATGATAGAAGGATCTTCTACGTGGTGAGCGCGATTACGTCACCAAAAGGTCCTTTTGCAGGTCCTGAAAGAAGAAAGAAAGAAGAGGATGCCGGCTGCGCGATCAAGTGGATAAGGTGAGTAATTTTATTTATTTTTTTTAACCCCTCAATCTACAGTTTACTTAGCATTCTGTATTAAGAGTGATATTATTTTCCCTTATAACCATGTTTTAAGGGAAAATAATACAGGGAATACACTTTAATGGGGTTCGGGGTTGCTTTCATCCCTATGATCTCCTAGCAACCATGCGTGAAAATTGCTTTTTTCACGCAGCCCCATTCATTTCTATGGGGCCTGCGTTGTGTGAATAACGTAGAATAAAGAACCTGCTGTGATTTTCGCGCAACGCACAAGTGATGCATGAAAAATCACCGCTCATCTGCACAGCCCCATTGAAGTGAATGGGTCCGGATTCAGTGCGGGTCAATGCGTTCACCTCACACATTGCACCCGCGCGGAAATCTCGCCCATGTAAAAGAGGCCTAAGCCAGTTTTTTTTACTTTGCACCAGTTTTGATAACTCTCCCCCATAGTTCTCTTACCTCCTGTAGCTATCTTGGGGAAATCGCAATGGTCTTCTTAGGCATCTTTCACACAGCCATACAGATTGTGTAAGGATGCAATGCGTTAACCTCTGTATTATATAACAGTTGATTATTTCTAAATAAAATGGTAAATAAAAGGCTGTTGGACCATTACATTTTTTATAAAGGCTCTGTATGGTTTAAATAAAACACTCACAAGGGAGGACCATGCAGTGCCAGAATGGGAGCAGTGGGGATCAGTAAGGAGAGTATTACTTACTTTATACCATGCAGGGCTTTTTAGAAACAATTTTAAATGGCCAGTCAAACCCCGTAACCCTTTCTAGGACCAAGGTGTAACTGTACGTCCAAGGTGCAGGAGGGATACACGCGGGTGGGCTCACAAGGTGATCCTGCTCTATTCGCGGCAGGTGCTAACTGTGTAATACAGCTGACCAGGTAATTACCAGGATTGGAGATGACTCCTCAGATGCCACAGTCAATGGCAACCACAGCAACTGTAGGGTTGCCATATGTAAAAGTGTTCCCCGACTAAGATCAGGGAACCTCTTACACTGTACTAATAGCCCGAAGCCTCAAGAAGGCTTCGGGCTATTAGTGGAATATACCAAAACAGGCCATTAAGTGGCAGCACTGTATTGTTATATTGAAAATGAAGTGTTCAGTGATGGCTATATAGCCACCAATACAATAGTCAATCTAATGATTGGCAGTTATAGTCACCCAGGGTGACATTAAAAAGTAAAAAAAAAAAAAAAAAAAAAACATAAAAAGTGGTCAAAAAGTCATATGTACCCCAAAATGGTACCAATGAAAGCTACAGCCAAAAACAGGCCTTCGTACAGCTCTGCAGATGGAAATATAAAAAATGTTATGGGTGTCAGAGTATGGCGATGCAAAGAAACTCTTTAAAGTTTTTTTTTTTTTAAGTAGTAAAACCTAATAAAACAACATAAATTTGGCGTCGCTGTAATCGTACTAACACACAGAATAAGGTCATCATGTCAAGTATAAAGTGCCAATAAAAATACTTATACCACAAAAAAGCCCTCACAAAAACAAAATTGGCCCAGTCCTGAGGGGGTTAAGGTGAAAGTAGTGAGGGGGTTCTTGGTAAGGCCTATTTCACGAGTCAGTGATGACGTCCACAACAAGACGGTCAGTATTTCATCGGGAAGATGTCTGTGAAGGGTTAGGGAAAGGTCCACGTGCACTGCTAGGCTGAAAAGGGATTTCCTGAGCATCTCCTAACAATGGTCAGTGAAAAATACTGACAGAACACGTGGTTTTCACAGACACATTGGAGGAGAGCCATCAAAACTGGTGTAAAGTAGAACTGGCTTAGTTGCCCATAGCAACCAATAAGATTCCACTTTTCATTTCCCAAAGGAGCTGTGAGAAATGAAAGGTGGAATCTGATTGGTTGCTATGGGCAACTAAGCCAGTTCTACTTTACACCAGTTGTGATAAATATCCCTCACAGATTTCAATGGATACGTCTGGGCTTCATCAATGACCAAAGTACTGCAGGTCTCCATTGTTTTACCACTGCCCCCCGGTCAATGGAAAAACAAGGATACGCAAATATAGGGAGAAAGAGGACAGCCAGATCTGTGTTTTGGGGGATCCACGGTTTGGGGACCGCCAAACACATGCGGCTGTGTCATTGAGGCCTAATGGTATACTCCCATCTTAGGCCACGTTTTAGTCTGTGGCAAGTTGATCCGGCAAAAATGCCAGCTGTCGGCCAAACCCCGGAATTTATGATGGAAAGCGTCTGGATCACCGCCGGACCTCATTACAGTCAATGAGGATCTGGCGATGAACTATAGAAACACCAATGTCAGAGCTGGATCTGCTGGCGGAGATGAGAAGGAACCCATAGGCTACTTCACACTAGCGTTTTCAATTCCGCTATTGAGATCCGTCATAGGAAAACGCTTCAGTTGATTGTCAATGGGGACAAAACTGAACTGAACGAAACGGAGTGCACCAAAATGCATTCCTTTCTGTTAGGTTGCGTCCCCATCACGGACAGAATAACGCTGCAAGCAGCAGCAGCTTTTTTCTGTCCGCAATGTGGTGCGGAGCAAGACGGATCCACCCTGACACAATGTAAGTCAATGGGGACGGATCCGTTTTCTCTGACACAATCTGGCACAATAGAAAACGGATCCGTCCCCTATTGACTTTCAATGGTGTTCAAGACTGATCCGTCTTGGCTATAGAAGACATAATACAACCGGATCCGTTCATGACAGATGCATGCGGTTGTATTATTGTAACGGAAGCGTTTTTGCAGATCCATGACGGATCCGCAAAAAACGCTAATGTGAAAGTAGCCTTACACCTGCTTCACACTTGCCTTGTGGCTTTCCGGTTTTGAGATTCAGCAGAGGAACTGAAAACCAGGCCAAAACGGATCATTTTGTCCCCATTCATTGTCAATAGAGACAAAACTGATCAGGATGCGTTCCATTCCGTTTTGTTGCATTTTAGACCGGACACAAAACCGCTACCAGCTGTGGTTCTGTGTCTGGTCTAAGAAACATAACAAAACGGATCCGGCATGAAAATCGATGTAGGTTAAGGCTAGGGCTACACTGATGTCGCGCGACAATTTTTATAATGATAGTCTATAATGTCATGCTGCGACTGCAACGCGACAGTAGCAAAAAATCTATCCAAGATGGATTTTTCTGCGACTGTCACGTCGCAGTATGTCGCAGTGCGACACCATAGACTATCATTAGAAAAAGTGTCGCACGACACATGTTGCAGTGTAGTTGTGCCCCACGTGTCGCGCGACACATGTTGCTCGTGTAGCCCTAGCCTAAGGGTACTTTCACACTTGCATTGTTGGATTCCGGCAGGCAGTTCCGTCTGTATGCAAACGAACGCATTTGTGAGACGGATCCGGATGCGGATCTGTCTCACAAATGCAATGCGATACCGGATACATCCCTCCGGTTGTCATCCGGAAAAACAAATCCAGTATTTATTTTTTTCACATTTTTAAAGGTCTGCGCATGCAAACCGCAAAACCGGGTCCGTTTTTCCGGAACACTTAGTGCCGGATCCAGCATTAATGCATTTCAATGGAAAATAATGCCGGATCCGGCATTCTGGCAAGTGTTCTGGAATTTTGAACAGAGAAAAAACCGCAGCATGCTGCGGTATATTCTCAGTCCAAAAACCGTACAGTGACTGAACTGAAGACATCCTGAACAGATTGCTCTCCATTCAGAATGCATAAGGCTAGTTTCACACTAGCGGCAGGCTGTTCCGGCAGGTGAACAGCCTGTCGCATTCGTCCTGCCGCTAGTTCACTGCATGCAGTACTTTTAGTCCGGCTGCCTCTAACCGTGCCGCCGCCAGAACTCCGCCCCCGGGGACGGAGCGGCAGTCCAGAGGCACACGTGAACTAGCAGCAGGACGGATCAGACAGGCTGTTCACCCGCCGGAACAGCCTGCCGGAGTCCCCGGGACTAGCTAAGGCTACTTTCACACTTGCAGCAGAGTAGTCTGCATGCAAACGGACAGCATTTGTAGACGGATCCATCTCACAAATGCATTGCAAGAACAGATCCGTCTCTCCGTATGTTATCCGGAGAAAGGGATCCGTTATATATTTTTTTTCACATTTTTACCGGTCTGCGCGGACGGATCCGGAATTGCGGTATTTTTAATGCCGGATCAGGCACTAATACATTTTAATGTAAATTAAAGGGTTTCTACCACTTCGTTTTCACATAATTAGCTTTCAGACACTAGCGATCCGCTAGTGTCTGCTCTACCGAACCATCCTAATATAATAGCTTTTGGGGCAGCCGTTTCGCTAAAAAAAGAACTTATATCGATATGCTAACGAGCCTCTAGGTGCTATGGGGGCGTCATTAGCACCTAGAGGCTCGGTCTACCTTCACAAACTGCCGCCGCCCAGCGCGTCCCTCCAGCCCGCCCATCTCCTCCGGAATGCGATCCTCCCTGTGAGCGTATGTATTCGGTGCATGCGCAGTGAATGTCTGACCGCTTCCCTGCTCAGACATCTCCACTGCGCCTGCGCCGATGACATCATAGTGCTCCGAGGAACAGGCGCAGTGGAGATGTCTGTGCAGAAAGCGGTCAGACATTCACTGCGCATGCGCCGAATACATACGCTCACAGGGAGGATCGCATTCCGGAGGAGATGGGCGGGCTGGAGGGACGCGCTGGGCGGCGGCAGTTTGTGAAGGTAGACCGAGCCTCTAGGTGCTAATGACGCCCCCATAGCACCTAGAGGCAAAGTCATTAGCATATCAATATAAGTTCTTTTTTTAGCGAAACGGCTGCCCCAAAAGCAATTATATTAGGATTGTTCGGTAGAGCAGACACTAGCGGATCGCTAGTGTCTGACAGCTAATTATGTGAAACGAAGTGGTAGAAACCCTTTAATGCCAGATCCGGCATTCCAGCAACTGATCCGAAATTTTGGACGGAGATAATACCGCAGCATGCTGCAGTATTTCCTCCATCTAAAACGCCGATCAGTGACTGAACTGAAGACATCCGGATGCATCCTGAACGGATTACTCTCCATTCAGAATGCATGGGGATGAAACTGATCAAGTTTAACGCAAGTGCGAAAGTATCCTAATAATGGAAGCGTTTTTGCTGAACCCTACCGGATCCAGCAAAAACGCTAGCGTGAAAGTATAATGGTGTCAGATCCAGATTTTTTTTGTTGACAAAAAAAATACAGGGCCATCGCCCATTGATTTTCGCAACAGATCCGGTTTGCTCGGCACGGATCCGTTTAATTCTCGTAGAACTCTTGGAGCAGATATCTACTTCTAACAAATACAGACGTAGCGTAGAACCCCATAGCACTGCACTGCATCTCAACTTCTGTGCCCCAAGACACCATTGAGCAACAGTAACTTCTTAGGGAAGGATCCCTGGCGGATGAGCATTAGATTATAATGACAGTGCATGTACATGGCTGCCCTCACCTCATTATTCAGGTTCAGCACAGGAGCCGCAGCCGTCATGATCACTGAGACACCGGAATCCCGCACCTGACTCTCCCACACCGTGGATGCTAGTGTGCTGGAGGACCTTCAGTGACATCACAGCCATGTGACCAGTCACATGTGTGGGCGGAGTCAGGCTCCGAGGAAGTAATTGTATGAGGCAAGTTCCTTAGGCTCCTGTAGCACACACTGCAAAGGTTAGCCAGCTCCTCCCACACGTGATTGATCACATGGTCATGATGTCATCAAAGGTCCTTTAGGACATTGAGCTCTGGCTAAACGCAACTTTCCCATGTGTCTATGATATAAACACAACCACACATGTCTGACTACGGAAGCCGGCCAGGAGCAAAGCTGTCTTATCGCTTCGTGAATGAAGTTAACTGGCTGCATAAGCACGTGTGCAGTGACAAGTGTGTTTATATATGTGTGTGCGTATATATATATATATATATATATATATATATAGAGGCACGTTTTAGTGAGTTCCATTCAAGCTAGTCAAAGAACCTTTTAGTTGTTATGCTGTTTGTGTATTTTCATCTTTTTTGTGACACCTTTGTTTGCTACAATTTTGCGCAGGATAATATTGTTTTCGGCAATTATAATGCTTTAAGTAATTGAAAAATAGAAAAATAAATTAAAAAAAGAGAAACCCCAATTAGTATTTATGGTCATACCTCCCAACTTTTGAAAAGAAGGAAGAGGGACACTATGTGCGGTGCACGTGCAATGAGCAGGACCGTGGTACGGTTACACGGACGCCAAGTTATGCAGTGGGTCAGGATATGGGTATAATAGTCTATAGTTCTGTTCGTGACGCCAATTGCAGCGTGTGCAGGGTACCGTCACAGGGCTGGGTGTTATAACTCACGTCCCAGGTTAGGAATGCCAGAGTGGTGTAATGTCTCTGTGTGGTAGTAGTAATTGTGTCAACGGTGTCTCCTACCTGGGTACGGCTGGATCCTGGCTCACTTGCAATAAAATGAGTGTAGTGCTAGTAGGAGTAATAGAGGAATTTGCAGCAATAATTGAGATCCAGACCTTTGGTAAAGTTCAAAGTTGTCTTTACTGATTGTAACTTTCATCCAAGCAAGATACAGCTTTAGTCTTAGGTTCCAGCAGGCATTGGCAATGGTTGGCAGGAATTTATCTTCTGCTCCTATCATGTATCTGGAGCTTTGCAGGAAAGGACGACTGATTTGTTGCTCTAAACTGTGGCAGGAATTTGGCTTCTACACTTTCTATCTTCTGCTGTATGGGGACTGACTAGCTGAGGAGGGATATGGCTTCTCCTGGGTCTCTGGACTGTACGCACAGTTATCTTCTCAGGGTATGCTTCTTCCTGGAACTTGAGTTGTCTGCTTGCTTCTTCCAGCTGAGACTACAGGGCTCAGGCTGGGGATGATGATCAATGTCTTAGCCGAGACAAGATCCTGGCTTGATTCCCTATATCTGGGAGCTCCTAACACACACAGCCTTCCCCTAGCAGGGGTGACTGGCACCAGTGCAGTTTCTAGGTAAAATTTCTCTCAGGGCGAGTGTCAAAACCCCCCCCCCCCCCATCAAAACTGCTCGATGAAATCATATCAGAAGAGTACTTGCAACGTCTCACCATATATATATATATATATATATATATATATATTTTTTTATGCTTAACACAAGATTTATTGAGAGCAAAAGTAAATCATAAATTACTGCTTAAACTGCTAAAAGTCGCAGGCCGAGTGGTACAGGAGAACTGCAGTATAAAGGAAGGCAATACCCTTAGAAGAGTAGTCATGAAATACAATCATCAATAATGTGCAAAACCAAAAAACTGTCATGTTAGCATTTTATAACTAACTAAAACCTAATCACAGCAAGTCTCAACTAGCACACGCAAGTAAATGTACAAAAACCAAGTAACATTTAAAACCAGATTCAAAGCATAGATGGCAGGTGGATTACTGTATACTGTACATAAAATGTATGGAGGTTACACCATGCCGGACAATATAACCTCTGTGCCATCCTGTACAATAAACAGTATAACCCCTACACAGTGTAGCGGTATACTGTATACTGTGGGGCACAGTGTAGAGGTATACTGTACATTGTGTGGCACAATGTAGAGGTAAACTGTATATTATGGGGCACAGTGTAGGCTATATGTGTATAACATAAACATACTCCACATGAAAACTTACAATTACTTGGCTTGGCCCTTGGGGATCTCAGACACCACTTCAACACTTTGGCCGGGGGCTCAGTGGAGCTGATGTTGTGATTTATCCTAAGGAGAAAGATTTCATAATAAGGATTTGGAGAAAGGGCAGAGGGGTCGCAGAGCAGGGAGAGGCTTGTGCTGCTACGAGAGAACTCATACCATGGGGGAGTAATAAAGCCCACCATAATGCCCCCCAGTAGAAATAATTCTCCTTATAATGTGCAAAACATACCCCCTTGTAATGCCCCCAGTTGAGCTAATGTTCCCATAATGTGCCAATATAAAATACCCCTTCTCAGTGCCCCTGTAGATGACCCCATAGTGCTCCTCTCCCCCCTTTCCCATAGTTCCCACCATAATGTGTCCCAGTATAAAATGCCCCTCTACAGAGCCCCCCATATAAAATACCCCTTCTTTTTAGCCTCAGTAGATGCCCCTATACCCAATAATAATGTGCCAGTAATAAGTGCCCTAATAGATGCCCCCCAATCATGCGCCAGTAAGATGTGCCACCATAGATGCCCCCTAATCATGTGCCAGTAAGATGTGCCCCATAGATGCCCCAATCATGTGCCAGTAATAAGAGCCCCCCACCATCATGTGCCAGTAGCTAGAGTGCCCCCCCTATCATGTGCCAATAGCCCCCTTATGTGCCAGTCACCCCCCCATCAAGTGCCAGTCGCTCCCTTATGTGCCAGTAGCCCCCCCCCCCCTTATGTGCCAGTAGCCTCCTATTATGTGCCATTAGCCCCCTTATGTGCCAGTAGCCCCCCTTATGTGCCAGTAGTCCCCATTATGTTCCAGTAGCCTCCTATCATGTGCTAATAGCCCCCCTTATGTGCTAGTAGCCCCCTTATGTGCCAGTAGCTCCCCTTATGTACCAATAGCCCCCCTTATGTGCCCTGACTGGCACACTAACTCTAACTTCCTTCTCCACCCATGAGGCAGGATGTGGGTGCAACCCACTTTGCTCACAGAGCTGAACTATTCCAGCTCAGAAACACTAAACTGAAATTTAACTCCTTGCTGCCACCTGCTGGTGAACATGAAGAATGACAACAATATACATTTAAGGCTACATTCACACTTGCGCTTGATCGGATCCGTTCTGAACGGATCCGATCATATTAATGCAGACGGAGGCTCCGTTCAGTACGGATCCGTCTGCATAATAACTTAGAAAATTTCTAAGTGCGAAAGTAGCCTGAGCGGATCCGTTCAGACTTTCAATGTAAAGTCAATGGGGGACGGATCCGCTTGAAGATTGAGCCATATGGTGTCATCTTCAAGCGGATCCGTTCCCATTGACTTACATTGTAAGTCTGGACGGATCCGCACGCCTCCGCACGGCCAGGCGGACACCCGAACGCTGCAAGCAGCGTTCAGCTGTCCGCCTGGCCGTGCGGAGGCGAGCGGAGCGGAGGCTGAACGCCGCCAGACTGATGCAGTCTGAGCGGATCCGCATCCATTCAGACTGCATCAGGGCTGGACGGAAGCGTTCTGCTCCGCTCGTGAGCCCCTTCAAACGGAGCTCACGAGCGGACAGCAGAACGCTAGTGTGAAAGTAGCCTAACAAGATTTATAATGCACATTTGTGAGGATGTACATTAGATGACAATGTTAATGCTCTTAACAGATTGTAGCGGGGTAAAAGAGTTTAGTAACACAACTCTGGGGTGTTGGTAATTTTTTTACACTACTGTAGTAATTATTCCTCTTGATTCCCCCTTACAGCGATGCCTAGATATGTTCCCCTCACAGTAGTTATTCCAAGATATGTGCCCCTTCACTAGTTATGGCTACATATATGCCCCCTCACAGTAGTTATGCCTAGATATGTGCCCCCTCACAGTAGTTATGGCCACATATGTGCCCTTTTCACAGTAGTTATGCCCAGAAATGTGCCCCCTCACAGTAGTTATGCCGAGATATGTGCCCCCTCATAGTAGTTATGCCGAGATATGTGCCCCCTCACAGTAGTTATGCCGAGATATGTGCCCCCTCACAGTAGCAATGCCCTGATATGTACCCCTCACAGTAGTTATGCAAAGATATATGCCCCCTCACAGTAATATGCCCAGATATGTGTCCCCTCACAGTAATATGCCCAGTTATGTGACCCCTCATAGTAATATGTCCAGTTGTGCCCCCTCACAGTAATATGCCCAGTTATGTGCCCCCTTCACAGGAAGTAGAAAAAACAAACTCTACATACTCACTTGGTCCTACCGATGATCTCCCCAGCAGCAGGATACACAGAGCTGCTGGTTTGTGTAGGGGGGGGAACACAGCTGACTGCTGGCCCCGCCCCCTGCACAGGTCAGCAGTGTGGACTGCCGACGGGGAGGAGGAATGATGGAGCAGAGAGAGGACGGCTCTCTGCTTCTTAATTACTGTGATGACATTACAGGCAGCTGTCTCTGCTTCCTATGGACACAGAGACAGATGCCTGAGAGCGAGACATTCCTCCCTTGTTCCGGGACCGGGGATAGCCACTGAAATCTGGGACCGCCCGGCGGGATTCGGGACGGATGGTAGATATGATGTGTGAGTCCACTAGTGTCTGATGGTTTTTATACTAACATGGCCTGGTTTGGATAAAGAGCGCACATGCTAATCTCCCCCTGCATACTACAGCTTTACATCCCATACCGAAAAAACAACATGACACAAGGTTTGGCAGAAATGGTTGGCAAGTGCCACTTCATTCATTTGTTACATAACCACATTGCCACCTCTTATGGGAGCCTGGCCCAAATCGCTGCACCTCAACCAGCTCCATTGTCAGCCGGACCAAGTGTCCAAAATCATTTCTCCACTCAGTGGCTGACAGCTGGACTATGTCTGCCTAGTACCACCTAGCTGGTTGAAGCACCGCAATCTCAGCTTTTTATACTGTGGCTGCAACTAAATATCAAAACAAATAACTGATTATTGACTTTATGACTTTCCATGACCTTTCCATTTCCAGCTCCATATTTGTTCTCACCCCACCCTGCTGCTACCAAACCCACAGCGGGGAGATTTATCAAAAACTGGTGCAAAGGAAAACTAGCTTAATTGGAAAATGAAAGATGTAATCTGGTTGCTATGGCCAACTAAGGCCTCTTTCGCATGGGTTTTGGGCCGGATAAGATGCGGGTGCGTTACGGGAAAATGTGTGATTTTTCAGCACGAGTGCAAAACATTTTAATGCGTTTTGCACGCGCGTGAGAAAAATCGACATGTTTGGTACTGTTGTAGAAATATTAATAGTTGTAATCAGTTCGCATCAAAGTTTGTGTAAGGAAAAAGGTAAATCCCTATTCCCTTAGCCGCAGTCAGAGACAGACCCAGGTGCTACCATCTTGATTGAATTCTTGCTGAGCACTCCTCCTCCTCCCTGCTCAGTCTGCTCCCTTTATTTACTCACAAAAGGTATAAAAGGGGCTGGCCCAAGACAAGGATACAGGAAGTGATGACATACAGGAAGTGATGACATGTCAAAGGACAGGGAGGGGCAATCAATGTGGCTGGACAGACAATGCACACACCCCATCCCTGTATAAGGAAGGATGAGTCATGTCCATTGTCTGACCAGCCAGGTGGCCGCCCACCCCCCATCACTGTCAGCATGGACCCCATTCAATACTGCTCAAAAGTGACCAGTATCTAATGAAGATCATTCTAGAAGGTTTTCATACTGACGGTTTTGCCACTGGTGCCGATTCAACCCAAGTACCCTCTGCTAGAGCGTTCTTTGGCTAAATCCGACACAGGGAGACAGATGACAATCTATAAAAACACACACATCCTAAGATAAAATGTCCACATAATAAAATTTCCACAACAGTACCCAAACCCGGTTTGGGTTAGGTGTTGTGTAGATTGTATTATTTTCCCTTATAACATGGTTATAAGGGAAAATAATAGCATTCTTAATACAGAATGCTTAGTAAAATAGGGCTGGAGTGGTTAAAAATAAATAAAAAATCATTTAACTCACCTTAATCCACTTGTTCGCGCAGCCCGGCTTCTCGTCTGTCTTCATCTTTGCTGTGCAGTAGGAAAAGGACCTTTGATGACTTCACTGCGCTCATCACATGGTCCATCACATGATCCAGTACCATGGTGATGGATCATGTGACGGACCATGTGACGAGTGCAGTGACGTCACCACAGGTCCTTTTCCTACTGCCACAGCAAAAATGAAGACAGAAGAGATGCCGGCTGCGCGAACTAGTGGATTAGGTGAGTTAAATTATTTTTAATTTTATTTAACCCCTCCAGCCCTATTTTACTAAGCATTCTGTATTAAGAATGCTATTATTTTCCCTTACAACCATGTTATAAGGGAAAATATTAATAATCGGGTCCCCATCCCGATCGTCTCCTAGCAACCGTGCGTGAAAATCGCACCGCATCCGCACTTGCTTGCGGATGCATGTGATTTTCACGCAGTCCCATTCACTTCTATGGGGCCTGCGTTACGTGAAAAACGCACAAAGTAGAGCATGCTGCGATTTGCACGCAACACAGAAGTGATGCGTGAAAATCACCGCTCATATGCACAGCCCCATAGAAATGAATGGGTCAGGATTCAGTGCGGGTCAATGCGTTCACCTCACACATTGCACCCGCGCGGAAATCTCGCCCATGTAAAAGAGGCCTAAGCCAGTTTTTTTACTTTGCACCAGTTTTGATAACTCTCCCCCATAGTTCTCTTACCTCCTGTAGCTATCTTGGGGAAATCGCAATGGTCTTCTTAGGCATCTTTCACACAGCCATACAGATTGTGTAAGGATCTGTTCAGAGAAAACTGATGGCTTTGCAGAGAAGTTTAATCAGTTTGAATTCAGAGTGTGCATTTTTTTTCCATCCAGATTGTATGCATTTTTGATGCACGTGAAAATACCAATCTAAATCTCCTACCATCAGTGAGAAACACATTGCATCCGGATGCATCCGTTTTTTCACGCAATTCGCATTCAACTCTATGGAACCAGAGCTGCGTGAAAAAGGCACAGTATAGAACATGCTGTGATTTTTCTTGAGCACAGATATGATGTAAAATGTAAAAAAAGCTATGGCTTTGATGAAAAAAAATCACTGTTTCCTTAACCCCTTAAGGACTCAGCCCTATTTCACCTTAAGGACTTGGCCATTTTTTGCAAAACTGACCAGTGTCACTTTAAGTGCTGATAACTTTAAAACACTTTGACTTATCCAGGCCATTCTGAGACTGTTGTTTCGTCACATATTGTACTTCATGACACTGGTAAAATAAAGTAAAAAAAATAAATTTTTCTGCATAATAAAATACCTAATTTACCCAAAATTTGGAAAAATTAGCAAATTTCAAAGTTTCAGTTTCTCTACTTCTGTAATACATAGTAATACCCCCAAAAATTGTGATGACTTAACATTCCCCATATGTCTACTTCATGTTTGAATTATTTTGGGAATGATATTTTATTTTTTGGGGATGTTACAAGGCTTAGAAGTTTAGAAGCAAATCTTGAAATTTTTAAGAAATTTACAAAAACCCAATTTTTAGGGACCATTACAGGTCTGAAGTCACTTTGCGAGGCTTACATAATAGAAACCGCCCAAAAATGACCCCATTTTATAAACTACACCCCTCAAGGTATTCAAAACTGATTTTACAAACTGATTTTACAAACTTCGTTAACCCTTTAGGTGTTGCACAAGAGTTATTGGCAAATGGGGATGAAATTTGAGAATGTCCCATTTGAAGCCCCCTGATGCATCCCTAGAGTAGAAACTCCATAAAAGTGACCCCATCTAAGAAACTACACCCCTCAAGGTATTCAAAACTGATTTTAAAAACTTCGTTAACCCTTTAGGTGTTGCACAAGAGTTATTGGCAAATGGGGATGAAATTTGAGAATTTCATTTTTTTGCCTAATTTTCCATTTTAACCCATTTTTTCCGCTAACAAAGCAAGAGTTAACAGCCAAACAAGACTGTATCTTTATTGCCCTGACTCTGCCCTTTACAGAAACACCCCATATGTGGCCGTAAACTACTGTACGGCCACACAGCGGGGCGTAGTGTGAAAGGTGCGCCATATGGTTTTTGGAAGCCAGATTTTGCTGGACAGTTTTTTTGACACCATGTCCCATTTGAAGCCCCCTGATGCACCCCTAGAGTAGAAACTCCATGAAAGTGACCCCATCTAAGAAACTACACCCCTCAAGATATTCAAAACTGATTTTACAAACTTTTTTAACCCTTTAGGTGTTGCACAAGATTTAATGGAAAATAGAGATACAATTTCAAAATTTCACTTTTTTGGCAGATTTTCCATTTTAATATTTTTTTTCCAGTTGCAAAGCAAGGGTTAACAGCCAAACAAAAATCATTATTTATGGCCCTGATTCTGTAGTTTACAGAAAAACCCCATATGTGTTCGTAAACTGCTGTACGGGCACACGGCAGGGCGCAGAAGGAAAGGAATGCCATACGGTTTTTGGAAGGCAGATTTTGCTGGACTGTTTTTTTTGACACCATGTCCCATTTGAAGCCCCCCTGTTGCACCCCTAGAGTAGAAACTCCAAAAAAGTGACCCCATTTTAGAAAGTACGGAATAGGGTGGCAGCTTTGTTGGTACTAGTTTAGGGTACATATGATTTTTGGTTGCTCTATATTACACTTTTTGTGCGGCAAGGTAACAAGAAATAGCTTTTTTGGCCCGTTTTTTTTTTGTTGTTATTTACAACATTCATCTGACAGGTTAGATCATGTGGTAATTTTATAGAGCAGGTTGTCACGGACGCGGCGATACCTAATATGTATACAATTTTTTTTATTTATGTAAGTTTTATACAATAACTTCATTTTTAAACCAAAAAAATGTTTTAGTGTCTCCATAGTCTAAGAGCCATATTTTTTTCAGTTTTTGGGCGATTATCTTGAGTAGGGTCTCATTTTTTGCGGGATGAGATGAGGGTTTGATTGGCACTATTTGGGGTGCATATGACTTTTTGATCGCTTGCTATTACACTTTTTGTGACATAGGATGACAAAAAATGGCTTTTTTTACACCGTTTATTATTATTTTTTTTTTACGGTGGTCACCTGAGGGGTTAGATCATGTGATATTTTTATAGAGCCAGTCGATACGGACGCGGCGATACCTAATATGTATACTTTATTTTTATTTATGTAAGTTTTACACAATGATTTCATTTTTGAAACAAAAAAATCATGTTTTAGTGTTTCCATAGTCTAAGAGCCATAGTTTTTTCAGTTTTTGGGCGATTATCTTGAGTAGGGTTTCATTTTTTGCGGGATGAGATGACGGTTTGATTGGTACTATTTTAGCGTACATGCGACTTTTTTGATCACTTTTATTATCTTTTTTTGGGAAGTAAGATGGGCAAAATTAGAATTTTCTCATAGTTTTTATTTTTTATTTTTATGGTGTTCACCGTGCGGGGAAAGTAACATGACCGTTTTATAGATCAGGTCGTTACGGACGCGGCGATACCTAATATGTGTAGTGTATTTTATTTTTTACATTTTATTCAGTGATAAATGTTTTTTTTTATCTTAACTTTTTTCCCTTTTTTTTTATTTTTTTTTGACCCAGACCCACTTGGTTCTTGAGGATCCAGTGGGTCTGATGTCTGTATAATACAGTACAGTACAATATATATTGTACTGTACTGTATTTTACTTACACTTTGTCTGAACAGATCTATGCTTTTAGCATAGATCTGTTCAGCACCATGGACAGCAGGACGCCTGAGAAGGCGTCCTGTTGCCATGGGAACCTTCCCCGTCTGCCACAACTTCGTAGACGGGGGAAGGGTAAGCACAGGGCTGAGGGGGGCTGTCGGGGGGCTCTCTCCCTCTCCATCGGGCGGCTGCAAAGGCACAGCAGCCCCCCGATGGAGAGGGAGGGAGCCCCCCCGACCGATGACAGTTAACCTTTTCCATACCGCGGTCCGTACGGACCGCGGTATGGAAAGGGTTAAACGGCTGACATCTGCACAGATGTCAGCCGTTTATACCAGGGTGTCAGCAATGTGCTGACACCCTGGTATACCCACTAGAAGCCAACGAATTTTCAAGGGGAGGCGGGCGGGGGATCGCGATCCTGCACGCCGCACCTCCCGCAACGCCCCCACCGCCTGCGACACCGCCTGCGAAAAATCTTTATTTTAGGCACTCAAAAGTTTCTGATCTCCGCGGTCAGGGACCGCGGGGATCAGAAACTGCAAAAAGCGCAGCAACCCGCAGGTCTGAATTGACCTGCGGTTTGCTGCGATCGCCGACACGGGGGGGTCACATGACCCCCCCCCTGTCGTTGTGACAGGATGCGGCTGAATGATTTCAGCCGGCATCCTGTTCAGATTAACCCCTGGGGCGCCGAAATCCCGATTTAAAGTTAGGACGTACTGGTACGCCCTGAGTCCTTAAGGACTCGGGAAATAGGGCATACCGGTACGCCCTGCGTCCTTAAGGGGTTTAAAGGGAATCTGCCACCTGTGGCCTCCCTATCAAACTGTTTGCATAGACACATAGCTGAGGCTCACCTGATTAAAACACAGTTTTTCTTTTGTTGATCTGAGTGTAACGGGGAGTCGGTGACGCGCTTCCTTCTTGCAGCGCCATCGGCATCCCGTCTGTGTGCAGGAGCGAGGACGCAGCCGGCGTTCCACTAGACTACGAGCAGCAGGGGAGCTGAGCGCCGATAATGATGAATCGGTGCTCGGCTGTGTAATGTGAGTCATGTGACGCTGGCCACGTCATGTGACTCACCAGTCAGGGCTATTTAAACAGGCAGCCTACTGGCCACAGGTTGTCTGTGATTGGTCAAGTTACCTCACCAGCCTTCATTATATATTCAGACCTTGCTTGTTTTGACCTCGCTACCTCCATTTGTATTTGACGTGACCTCTTGGCTTCAGACCTCGGCCTTTGTTTGTGACCTTGCTATTGTGTTTTTCCCTGTGTACTGCGTGACCTCCTGGCTTTTGACTTTTGCTTCCCTGACTCTGTTCACGGTTTTCCTTTGCTTTTAGGCACCTGCACGTATTTAAGCTAGGGACCGCCGCCAAGTTGTACGCCGTCAGATAGGACGGGTCGTGCAAGTAGGTAGTGACAGAGGTGCGGGTGGAGTACAGGGCTGCACTCTTCCCTTCCCTCCGTGACAGAATCACAGGCCATACTGTACAATGGAACTTTTGCGAGTCCTCATGGATCAAGTACATAGTCTTGCCCAAATGGTTCAGGAATTGGGAGAAAGGCTGCAGCAGCAGGAGCTGCTTCAGACCCCGCGTATAGCGGCCTCCTCCACTTAGAAGCCTGAACCTCATGTTAAATTGCCCGATCGTTTTTCAGGGGATGGCAAATTGTTTCTAACATTTAAGGAAAGTTGTAAGCTTAATTTTCGTTTACGCCCTCATTATTCAGGTCCTGAGCAGCAAAGAGTGGGAATCATTATCTCTTTGCTGCAGGGGGACCCACAAGAATGGGCTTTCTCTCTCCCCATGGACTTCCCTTGCCTAATTTCTGTTGAAGCGTTTTTTAAGGCTTTGGGTGTATTATATGACAAACCTGACAAGTTGACTGTAGCTGAGTCCCAATTAAAATCTAAAGTCAGGGGGACAGACTTGTGGAAGAATACTGCACCCAATTTCGGAAGTGGTGCGTTTCCTCTGGCTGGAATGATCCAGCACTGAAGTGTCAGTTCAGGGCAGGACTCTCTGAAAATTTAAAGGACATGTTGGTTAGTTATCCCCCTCCTGACAATTTAGAACAGACTAAGGGCCAGATTTATCATTAGCTCAAGTCAAAATAAGGGAGTGAAAAGTCACAAGTTTTTGTGCAATCGATAAAAACTGCGCAGAAATTTTCAACTTTTATTGGCTCTGTCGCTTTCCTCGGCAGTTTTCTGAAAGTGGGCGTGTTTTCTTATGTAATGAATCTCTAGACAGTTTTACTATTGCGACAATTTATAAAAGTCGCAAAAAATCGCGCAATTTCCCTCCAGTGAGGACCATGCTTATCTTATGCGACCTTTTTAATAGAACATGCGACTTTTCTTAAAGACGTGCGACTTTTGTAAAGCCGCTTACTGAAGGATAAACTGCTACCGTCAAACCACATTTATCACAGTATTAACGGACCATTGATAAATCTGACTTGGCCAAAAGTGACTTTGGACATATGCAAAGTGGAGTAAGATGTAAGTGTAATGATAAATATGGCCCTATGACTTTGGCTGTTGGACTGGAACAACGTATTAGGAAAGACAACGAGAACAACAGATGTTTCCACAAGTGGTGATCAACCCGATCCCTCACCCTTTAGTCAGATTGGAGAATCCTCCTGAAGAGCCCATTGCAAATCAGTATGACCAGGAGGGATCAAAGACGTCAGAGGGGTGCCTGCTTTTATTGCGGAGAGTCTGTTCACTGGTTACGACTATGCCCTAAGGTTCCTCCGTCCAGGAGATCACCCGGACCGAATGCCCAGAAGGATAAGGTACTCCCGGAAGTGGTTAAAAGAAAAATATTATTACCAGTAGCTATTTCCTTGGGTTCCTGTAAATGTTTTGGTAAAACGTTTATTGATTCAGGATTTTATAGACCATAATTTTGTTATTTCCATGGGGATACCCATATTATCTCTTTCTGACCCTATCCACATTATTGCTATTGATTTTACTCCTTTGGTGGGTGGTACTGTGGAGTTTTGTACTCCAGAGATAACCTTGACTGTGGGGGTTTTTCATACTGAAAATTGTTCTTTTTTTATATAATTTTTTTTACCCATGGAGATAGTCATGGGCATGCCTTGGCTCCAGAATCATAACCCAGTAATGAACTGGTCCACGGTGTGAATTAGAGAATATGGGGACCTAAGTGTGATTCATGCTGCCTACCCGTTATTCAGGCTGGAATCACTACTGGGTGGGAAGCCCTTGATGTGACCTCTTGGCTTCCGACCTCGGCTTTGTTTGTGACCTTGCTATTGTGCTTTTCCCTGTGTACTGCATGAACTCCTGGTTTGTGACTTTTGCTTCCCTGACTCTGTTCACGGTTTTCCTTTGCTTTTAGGTCCCTGCATGCATTTAAGCTAGGGTCCGCCGCCAAGTTGTATGCCGTCAAATTGGACAGATGTGCGGGTGGAGTCCAGGGCTGCACTCTTCCCTTCCCTCCGTGACACTGAGGCTCTGTTACCAAGTTCTAAAACTTTTTTCTTAATATTCAAATTAGGCCATGGGTGCAACGAGGACATCACCATTAGAGATGTCCCGAACTATTCGCCGGCGAACAGTTCCCGGCGAACATCGCTTGTTCGCCGCGGCGGGCGAACATATGCGATGTTCGGTCCGTCCCCTATACGTCATCATTGAGCAAACTTTGACCCTGTACCTCACAGTCAGCAGACATATTCCAGCCAATAAGCATACCCTCCCTCCCAGACTCTCCCACCTCCTATCAAAAAGCAAGGACAGCATCCATCTTGGATTCATTCTGAAGCTGCAGTGTTAGTTAGAGCAGGGAGAGTGCTGCTGCTGCTGAATTAATAGGGAAATCGTTAGCTAGGCCAGTGTTCTGTGTCCACTCCAGTCCTCAAAGACTCATCTGCTGTAAGGACAGCGTCCTGACAGCACCCCAAAAAGCCCTTTTTAGGGCTGGTACATCAGTCTGCTTTTATTTTATTTTTTCTATATACACTCACCTAAAGAATTATTAGGAACACCATACTAACACGGTGTTGGACCCCCTTTTGCCTTCATAACTGCCTTAATTCTACGTTGCATTGATTCCACAAGGTGCTGATAGCATTCTTTAGAAATGTTGGCCCATATTGATAGGATAGCATCTTGCAGTTGATGGAGATTTGAGGGATGCACATCCAGGGCACAAAGCTCCCGTTCCACCACATCCCAAAGATGCTCTATTGGGTTGAGATCTGGTGACTGTGGGGGCCATTTTAGTACAGTGAACTCATTGTCATGTTCAAGAAACCAATTTGAAATGATTCGAGCTTTGTGACATGGTGCATTATCCTGCTGGAAGTAGCCATCAGAGGATGGGTACATGGTGGTCATGAAGGGATGGACATGGTCAGAAACAATGCTCAGGTAGCCCGTGGCATTTAAACGATGCCCAATTGGCACTAAGGGGCCTAAAGTGTGCCCAGAAAACATCCGCCACACCATTACACCACCACCATCAGCCTGCACAGTGGTAACAAGGCATGATGGATACATGTTCTCATTCTGTTTACGCCAAATTTGGACTCTACCATTTGAATGTCTCAACAAAAATCGAGACTCATCAGACCAGGCAACATTTTTCTAGTCTTCAACAGTCCAATTTTGGTGAGCTCGTGCAAATTGTAGCCTCTTTTTCCTATTTGTAGTGGAGATGAGTGGTACCCGGTGGGGTCTTCTGCTCTTGTAGCCCATCCGCCTCAAGGTTGTGCGTGTTGTGGCTACCTCGGTTGTAACGAGTGGTTATTTCAGTCAACGTTGCTCTTCTATCAGCTTGAATCAGTCGGCCCATTCTCCTCTGACCTCTAGCATCCACAAGGCATTTTTGCCCACAGGACTGCCGCATACTGGATGTTTTTCCCTTTTCACACCATTCTTTGTAAACTCTAGAAATGGTTGTGCGTGAAAATCCCAGTAACTGAGCAGATTGTGAAATATTCAGACCGGCCCGTCTGGCACCAACAACCATGCCACGCTCAAAATTGCTTAAATCACCTTTCTTTCCCATTCTGACATTCAGTTTGGAGTTCAGGAGATTGTCTTGACCAGGACCACCCCCCTAAATGCATTGAAACAACTGCCATGTGATTGGTTGACTAGATAATTGCATTAATGAGAAATAGAACAGGTGTTCCTAATAATTCTTTAGGTGAGTGTATATATTGCAGTTGCCTGCCCGTGTGTGAGAGGCCACAGGCCCACAGACTGTACTGTGTGCACACCACTCATATCGGGTGGCACAGTACCATGCAGATAAAAAAGTCATTACATTTTTACCCTTTAATATAATTGCAGTTGCCTGCCAGTGTGTGTCAGGCCCACAGACTGTACTGTGCCCACTGCCAACCACTCATATAGGGTGGCACAGTACCTTGCACGCATAGTACCACTAATCTAAAAAAAAAAATGACAGGCAGAGGCAGGCCACCCCGCAGGGGCTGTCGTGGTCGTGGTGCTAAGATTTCCTTTGGCCCTAGAATAATGCCCACTGTTCAGAGGCCACGTACCCTGAACTCGAAAAATTCTGAGGACATAGTTGACTGGCTTACACAGGACACCCAATCTTCTACAGCTTCCGCTCGGAACCTTGACGCACCATCCTCCTCCAGCTCAGCTTCGTTCACTCTCAAGTTACCACTCGCCCGCCCGCCGCCCACACCAACACTAGCACCACAGCCGCTTCACTTGTCCATCTGTCAGAGGAGTTATTTACACATCAGTTGGAAGAAATGAGTGATGCGCAACCATTATTGCCAGAGGATGTAGATAACAGGGATATGTCTCAGTCAGGCAGCATTACACACATGGACGTACGGTGTGATGATGATGATGTTTGTACCCGCTGCTGCTTCCTTTGCTGAGTTGTCAGATACAAGTGAAGCGGTTGATGATGACGATGTGTCCGTGGATGTCACGTGGGTGCCCGCTCGAAGAGAAGAAGAACAGGGGGAAGTTCAGATGGGGGAGACAGAGAGGAGGAGGAGACGAGTTGGAAACGGGGAGGTCGTCGCAAGGTGCTAGTGGCACAGTCAGACAGCATGTATCGGCACCCGGGGTCAGCGAGACAGCACGCCAATCAACGCATGCTGTTGCCACCACCAGAATGCCGTCATTGCAAAGCTCAGCAGTGTGGCATTTTTTTTGTGTGTCTGCCTCTGATAACAGCGATGCCATTTGCAACCTGTGCCAAAAGAAACTGAGTCGTGGAAGTCCAAAGAAGTTGTACCACCTAGGTACAACTGCTTTGCGAAGGCACATGATCTCACATCACAAACGCCTATGGGATCAACACATGATGAGTACAAGCAGCACACAAACTCAAAGACACCATCCTCCTCCTGGTCCAGCATCTTCAGCCATGTCAACCACTGCTGTCCTCCTTGCCCCCTCTCAACCACCCGCCCACTCCGCCTCTCACCTTCAGCAGTTCCGGCTCATCTGCCCACAGTCAGGTGTCTGTCAAGGAAATGTTTGAGCGTAAGAAGCCAATGTCACAGAGTCACCTCCTGCCCGGCGTCTGACAGCTGGCTTGTCGGAACTCTTAGCCCGCCCAGCTTTTACAATACAAGCTGGTGTAGTCTGAGGCCTTCAAAAAATTTGTAGCTATTGGGACACCCCAGTGGAAGGTACCCGGCTGAATTTTTTTTTCACAAAAGGCAATCTCCAACCTGTACTCTATTGTGGAAAAGGAAGTCATAGCATGTCTGGCACACAGTGTTGGGGCCAAGGGTCCATCTGACCACTGATACCTGGTCTGCAAAGCACGGTCAGGGCAGTATATCACGTACACTGCGCATTGGATAAACCTGCTGACGACTGCCAAGCATGGAATGCGTGGCTCTGCAGAGGAGCTGGTGACACTGCCACGACTTGCAGGCAGGCCTGCTGCCACCTTCCTTTACTCGTCCTACTCCATCCTTTTCGCTAGCCTCCTCGACTGAGTCCTCTTCTGCTGCTGCGTCTTGCTCCACATCAACTGCACCCCCCCCAGCTCCCCAGGGGCTATTCCCACATCCCGGATACGACAGTGTCACGCCGTCTTGGGGTTGACTTGCCTGAAAGCACTGGACCAGCACTCCTGTCCGCCCTGAACGCACAGGTGGATCAGTGGCTGACCCGCACCAACTGGAGATCGGCCAAAGTGTGGTTGTGACAACGGAAGCAATTTGTTGGCGGCATTGAATTTGGGCAAGTTGACACATGTGCCGTGCATGGCACATGTGTTGAATCTGATCGTACAACGCTTTGTGCATAAGTACCCAGGCTTACAGGACATTCTCAAGCAGGCCAGGAAGGTGTCTGGCCATTTCAGGTGTTCCTACACGGCCATGTCGCACTTTTCCGATATTTAGCGGCAAAACAACATGCCAGTGAGGCGCTTGATTTGCGACAGCCCGACACGTTGGAATTCAACACTCCTAATGTTCGACCGCCTGCTCCAACAATAAAAAGCCGTCAACGAGTATTTGTATGACCGGGGTGCTAGGACAGCCTCTGCGGAGCTGGGTATTTTTTTTTGCCACGTTACTGGACGCTCATGCGCAATGCCTGTAGGCTCATCCATCTTTTTGAGGAGGTGACAAACCTAGTCAGTCGCACTGAAGGCACCATCAGCGACATCATCCCATTTGCTTTCTTCCTGGAGCGTGCCCTGCGAAGAGTGCTGGATCAGGCCATAGATGAGCGTGAAGAGGAAGAGTTGTGGTCACCATCACCACCAGAAACAGCCTTATCAGCATCGCTTGCTGGACCTGCGGCAACGCTGGAAGAGGAGTCTGAGGAAGAGGAGTCGAGGAGGAATGTGGCTTTGAGGAGGAGGAAGACCAACCACAGCAGGCATCCAAGGGTGCTCGTTGTCACCTATCTGGTACCCATGGTGTTGTACGTGGCTGGGGGGAAGAACAGACTTTCAATGAGATCAGTGAGGACGAGGAACGGGACATGAGTAGCTCGGCATCCAACCTTGTGCAAATGGGGTCTTTCATGCTGTCATGCCTGTTGAGGGACCCTCGTATAAAAAGGCTGAAGGAGAAAGACCTTTACTGGGTGGCCACGCTACTAGACCCCCGGTATAAGCAGAAAGTGGCTGAAATGTTACCGAATTACCGGAAGTCGGAAAGGATGCAGCAGTTCCAAAACAAGTTAAAAAGTATGCTTTACACAGTGTATAAGGCTGATGTCACAGCACAACGGGAATCTAACAGGGGAAGAGGTGAAAGTAATCCTCCTCCTACCACGACCACGCCGGCAAGGACAGGACGCTTTACAGACGTGTTGTTGATGGAGGACATGCAGAGCTTTTTAAGTCAAACGCATCGCCACAGCCCTTCGGGGTCCACCCTCAGAGAACGACTCGACCGACAGGTAGCAGACTACCTCGCCTTAACTGCAGATATCGACACTGAGGACCGATGAACCCCTTGACTACTGGGTGTGCAGGCTTGACCTGTGGCCTGAGCTATCCCAATTTGCGATAGAGCTTTTGGCCTGCCCCGCTTCAAGTGTCCTGTCAGAAAGGACCTTCAGTGCAGCAGGAGGTATTGTCACTGAGAAGCGAAATCGCCTAGGTCAAAAACGTCTAGATTACCTCACCTTCATTAAGATGAATGAGGCATGGATCCCGAAGGGACTGACAGTGGGGGATGCATTTGACTAAAAAAGGCCTGATGAGATGCCTTGGGCTATAAAATGGTCCACACGCTGCTGTATTTAATCTCTGCATGCCGGATGACTTGCGTGACTTCTCTGCAGCGGCTGCAACAAGACCTGCTTTTTCAGGCATGTGTACATGCCTAATTTTTCTGGCCTCTGGTGCTGCACTGTGGCTGCAAAAACAAAAAAAAAGGCACATACATGTGTCAATTCCCCTTCGTGATCGTTACCTTGTTGTGGTGAAGGGGCTTGCGTATCACAATGAAGCGATCACCTCTATGAGTGTGTTGGCAATGTTGGCACACCCCAGATGATAAGGTCGTTGCTTCATTGTGAAACAGACCAAAAGCGATCGGCTGGATAATTTTTCATAGAAAAAACATACATTTTCTTTGTGATTATCTAAGGTGATCATTAAAGCCTACTAGGCCAACAATGGGCCCACACTGCAGAATCATTGTTTTCTGGGTCACTTAACTGTCACTAAACTACCTCAGCACGACCATAGGCTTTGAAAAACCGCCATCGCCTGCAATCTCCCAAACGTGCGCATGAGCACAGTAATCACTACACCAAGATTGACTCATAGAGGAATAAAATTTATGTCATGAGTGTGTCAACTATTGACAACTCTTTGCGGTTGTCTAAAATCTATTCGATACATGTCCCCTGATAGAGGACGTAACAGGGATTAAACTGATAAAAATAGTACTACTTAACACACCACTCATATAAGGTGGCACAGTACATTGCACGGCGCACGCGCAGTGCCCCCAAATTGGAAGTAAGAGGACCGACCAAGCATCTTTTTCCATCTCCCGGTTCCTAAAATCTACTCCATACACCGGCCCCTGATAGGGGACAAAAACTTAATAGGAGATTAAACTGGTAAGAACAGATTTTTTTAATTTAAAAAAAGAGGACAGCCTCTGCGGAGCTGGGTATTTTTTGGCCGCGTTACTGAACGCTCATGCGTCCTTTTTGCGGAGGTGACAAACCTGGTCAGTCAAACCCAAGGCAACATCATCGACCTCATCCCATATGCGTTTTTTCTGGAGCGTGCCCTGCGAAGAGTGCTAGATCAGGCTGTAGATGAGCATGAAGAGGAAGAGTTGTGGTCACCATCACCACCAGAAGCAGCCTTGTTGTCGTCGATTGCTGGACCTGCGGAAAAGCAGAGAGAGGAGTCTGAAGAAGAGGAGTCAGAGGAGGAAGATGGCTTTGAGAAGGTGGAAGACCAACCACAGCAGGCGTCCCAGGGGGCTTGTTGTCACCTTTCGGGACCCTTGGTGTTGTACGTGGCTGGGTGGAGGAAGAGAGACCTTCAATGACGTCAGTGAGGACAAGGAACGGGACATGGCTAGCTTGGTATCCAACCTTGTGCAAATGGGGAGTTTGCGGTTGTGCAAATGGACTGTTTGCGGTTGTTTGCGGTGCGTTAAACGGGGAGATTGGTCTGTCAGAGTTTGGTCTGTCACTGTGAAGCGGGCGTAACCCTTACACTATCTGATCGACACAACATCATACCTGATCGTATACACACACTGGATGTTTTAAAGCACGTTATTCCAAACAATTTAAAAAAGCTAGGTGATTTATGCCCTTTATGGATTAAAACCCGACTCTGCGTCAACTACGTAATTTTCCATGGGAGTTTTGCCATGGATCCCCCTCCGGCATGCCACAGTTCAGGTGTTAGTCCCCTTGAAACAACTTTTCCATCACTATTGTGGCCAGAAAGAGTCCCTGTGGGTTTTAAAATTCGCCTGCCTATTGAAGTCTATGGCGGTTCGCCTGGTTTGCCCATTCGCGAACATTTGCGTAACGGAAAATTTTATGTTCGCGACATCTCTACACATGATGTGAAAAGAAACGTAAATTATTATACAAGGTCACCTTTTTTCATTACAATCAGTGGAGGTCCAATTCAGATACTGGCATGAAATTTGAATCCTTTACTGCTGATGCAACTTCGCTATGCATCTCCTTCGGAGCCCCATACGTAATAGGTTTCACTGATCTGTTGTTTTAGACACCTGTCTGGCAGTGAGCTGCTCCACTATAGTGTCGGTCTGCCCTTGCATGCCTTCATAGCCAACGTTCCCCTCTCACATCAATGGCATGTGGTGCTCTGCAGTTTCTACGTCCCTTATTTGCAATGTTGCCATTTGTCCACTCACAATACAGTTTCACCGCAGCAACATGTGAACGGTTCACAAACTGTGCAGTTTTAGAAATACTGCCAACCTTGGCCCTTAAGCCAATAGTCTTGCCTTTTTTAACTCTGACCACGAGGGATATGTGTGCCGTCATCCTATCGCGTACCTTATATACCCACCAAGCCAGCTCATGGCACATGACTTACTGCATGAACTACAGTACTCACCGCCAACGTCAAAAGTTCAAACAAACACAAGAAGGACTATAAAATCAGACAGCACATCAAATACAGTCAGGTCCATAAATATTGGAACATTGACACAATTCTAACATTTTTGGCTCTATACACCACCACAATGGATTTGAAATGAAACAAACAAGATGTGCTTTAACTGCAGACTGTCAGCTTTAATTTGAGGGTATTTACATCCAAATCAGGTGAACGGTGTAGGAATTACAACAGTTTGCATATGTGCCTCCCACTTGTTAAGGGACCAAAAGTAATGGGACATAATAATAATTATAAATCAAACTTTCACTTTTTAATACTTGGTTGCAAATCCTTTGCAGTCAATTACAGCCTGAAGTCTGGAACGCATAGACATCACCAGGGTTTTATCCCTGGTGATGCTCTGCCAGGCCTCCAATGCAACTGTCTTCAGTTCCTGCTTGTTCTTGGGGCATTTTCCCTTCAGTTTTGTCTTCAGCAAGTGAAATGCATGCTCAATCGGATTCAGGTCAGGTGATTGACCTGGCCATTGCATAACATTCCACTTCTTTACCTTAAAAAACTCTTTGGTTGCTTTTGCTGTATGCTTTGGGTTATTGTCCATCTGCACTGTGAAGCGCCGTCCAATGAGTTCTGAAGCATTTGGCTGAATATGAGCAGATAATATTGCCCGAAACACTTCAGAATTCATCCTGCTGCTTTTTTCAGCAGTCACATCATCAATAAATACAAGAGAACCAGTTCAATTGGCAGCCATACATGCCCACGCCATGACACTACCACCACCATGCTTCACTGATGAGGTGGTATGCTTAAGATCATGAGCAGTTCCTTTCCTTTTCCATACTCTTCTCTTCCCATCACTCTGCTACAAGTTGATCTTGGTCTCATCTGTCCATAGGATGTTGTTCCAGAACTGTGAAGGCTTTTTTAGATGTCGTTTGGCAAACTCTAATCTGGCCTTCCTGTTTTTGAGGCTTACCAATGGTTTACATCTTGTGGTGAACCCTCTGTATTAACTCCGGTGAAGTCTTCTCTTGATTGTTGACTTTGACACACATACACCTACCTCCTGGAGAGTGTTCTTGATTTGGCCAACTGTTGTGAAGGGTGTTTTCTTCACTATGGAAAGAATTCTTCGGTCATCCACCAAAGTTGTTTTCCATGGTCTTCCGGGTCTTTTGGTGTTGCTGAGCTCACCGGTGTGTTCCTTCTTTTTAAGAATGTTCCAAACAGTTGTTTTGGCCACGACTAATGTTTATTCTATCTCTCTGATGTGTTTTTTTTTGTGTTTTTTCAGCCTAATGATGGCTTGCTTCACTGATAGTGACAGCTCTTTGGATCTCATCTTGAGAGTTGACAGCAACAGATTCCAAATGCAAATAGCACACTTGAAATGAACTCTGAACCTTTTATCTGCTCATTGTAATTGGGATAATGAGGGAATAACACACACCTGGCCATGGAACAGCTGAGAAGCCAATTGCCCCATTACTTTTGGTCCCTTAACAAGTGGGAGGCACATATGCAAACTGATGTAATTCCTACACCGTTCACCTGATTTGGATGTGAATACCCTCAAACTAAAGCTGACAGTCTGCAGTTAAAGCACGTCTTGTTTGTTTCATTTCAAATCCATTGTGGTGGTGTATAGAGCCAAAAATGTTAGAATTGTGTTGCTGTCCAAATATTTATGGACCTGACTGTATGTAAAAATATGACAATCTTTATTTAGCACCACAAAGTTAAAATACTGTATACAGTATATTGTACACCGTATTTTAACTTTGTGGTGTTTAAAAAAGATTGTCATACAAACCGGATTCCAAAAAAGTTGGGACACTATACAAATCGTGAATAAAAACTGAATGCAATGATGTGGAGGTGCCAACTTCTAATATTTTATTCAGAATAGAACATAAATCACGGAACAAAAGTTTAAACTGAGAAAATGTACCATTTTAAGGGAAAAATATGTTGAATCAGAATTTCATGGTGTCAACAAATCCCCAAAAAGTTGGGACAAGGCCATTTTCACCACTGTGTGGCATCTCCCCTTCTTCTTACAACACTCAACAGACGTCTGGGGACCGAGGAGACCAGTTTCTCAAGTTTAGAAATAAGAATGCTCTCCCATTCTTGTCTAATACAGGCCTCTAACTGTTCAATCGTCTTGGGCCTACTTTGTTGCACCTTCCTCTTTATGATGCGCCAAATGTTCTCTATAGGTGAAAGATCTGGACTGCAGACTGGCCATTTCAGTACCCGGATCCTTCTCCTACGCAGCCATGATGTTGTGATTGATGCAGAATGTGGTCTGGCATTATCTTGTTGAAAAATGCAGGGTCTTCCGTGAAAGAGATGACGTCTGGATGGGAGCATATGTTGTTCTAGAACCTGAATATATTTTTCTGCATTGATGGTGCCTTTCCAGACATGCAAGCTGCCCATGCCACATGCACTCATGCAACCCCATACCATCAGAGATGCAGGCTTCTGAACTGAGCGTTGATAACAACTTGGGTTGTCCTTGTCCTCTTTTGTCCGGATGACATGGCGTCCCAGATTTCCAAAAAGAACTTCGAATCGTGACTCGTCTGACCACAGAACAGTCTTCCATTTTGCCACACTCCTTTTTAAATGATCCCTGGCCCAGTGAAAACGCCTCAGCTTGTGGATCTTGCTTACAAATGGCTTCTTCTTTGCACTGTAGAGTTTCAGCTGGCAACGGCGGATGGCACGGTGGATTGTGTTCACTGACAATGGTTTCTGGAAGTATTCCTGAGCCCATTCTGTGATTTCCTTTACAGTAGCATTCCTGTTTGTGGTGCAGTGTCGTTTAAGGGCCCGGAGATCACGGGCATCCAGTATGGTTTTACGGCCTTGACCCTTACGCACAGAGATTGTTCCAGATTCTCTGAATCTTCGGATGATGTTATACACAGTTGATGATGATAGATGCAAAGTCTTTGCAATTTTTCGCTGGGTAACTCCTTTCTGATATTGCTCCACTATCTTTCTGCGCAACATTGTGGGAATTGGTGATCCTCTACCCATCTTGGCTTCTGAGAGACACTGCCACTCTGAGAAGCTCTTTTTATACCCAATCATGTTGCCAATTGACCTAATTAGTGTTAATTGGTCTTCCAGCTCTTCGTTATGCTCAAATTTACTTTTTCCAGCCTCTTATTGCTACTTGTCCCAACTTTTTTGGGATTTGTTGACACCGTGAAAATAGGAATCAACGTATTTTTCCTTTAAAATGATACATTTACTCGGATTAAACGTTTGATCTGTCATCTACATTCTATTACAAATAAAATATTGACATTTGCCATCTCCACATCATTGCATTCAGTTTTTATTCACAATTTGTTTAGTGTCCCAACTTTTTTGGAATCCGGTTTGTATATTTTTACATATTTTATGTGCGGTTTGTTTTTATACTCCTTATGTTTGAGTATTACTATCTGGGACTAGTGACCGGCACTCTGTTACTCTCAAGTGTGCCTCCCCCCCAATTTCCTATATTGGCTATGACTGTGTATATGTACACTATTGCAATTTACAAGGAGGACATTAGGTGGAGCTGTTATCCAGGATAAATTGTATCTTTATTTTTGTATTATTACCTAACCAGGTTTCTCTTGGAAAAGCCACAATATATAAACAGTTTAAAGAAAATGTTGTGCTGTACATATATGTTCAAATATGAACTTTTCAGAATAATTTTCCATATCATCATTATTATTTTTTTGCCCATTTTAAACCTAGGTTTACAGGAATGTGCTTTCAGTATTTTCTGTGTGGCTGCTGTGTCTGACTGTGTGCAGCACACTAATTAGGGTAGGTGTCCCGCTGAATCGGTATCTTGGGCTTTCAGCAGGCAGTGTATCTCATAGGAAAAAAACATAAAATATTACTTCTTCATGTCCGTATAATTCAACCAGTGAATAAAGGTGCACAGTGGGTAGAATAAAAATATCTATCTATTACAAGGATAGATTTTCTATGAGCTGATCCAATTTTGTCTGAACCTGTTTGACTTGTACTTCTTACAAATGATTTCTAATCCTCTAGATGTTTGCAGTATATCTAGAATTGCATGAACTGAAGCATTGATTACTTCATGTTTAATAGGAATGCAGAACAGCTTCTTTCCAGCAGAGTAAACACCATATTTCGTGAAATTGAACACAAAAATTGAAGTTGGAAAACCCCAGTCACATACATGGAATGGGAGGCTCTCCTTGGATTTGGGGTACATTTGGTGCGGAATCCATGCTGCAGTCTTTGTCATATTTGATACATGTAAATAGAGGCAAACAGGGGTGTGTCCCTACATGATCCGATACTGTTAGCCCTGATCGGACAGTGGGCCGGGACACACTGCACACCCAGTTGTCAATGTATTCATACATTTCTTGTAGGAATGGCACAATGTAGAGTTATAAGAATACTGTAGATGCTCCAGAATTGTTATACTGTGTGGAATACAATCATTCGCTAAAAAAGGTGCAAAATCACAGAAATATAGTGGCAAATATGGGGGAACTGCTCAAACCCCAAACACTGTAGCGTGTTTCTCATTGGGGGAGCAGTCCCACCGCATGTGGACCGCAGCAAACGACCATCCCCAGCAAAAAATGCGTACAATGGAGGATGCCGGCGCGGTCCACATGCACCACAAAGGCATCCTACACAAAACGGAGCATTGTGCGGATGAAAATAGAATTATATAAATCACAGAAAAAAATGCACCAAACGGATATGCCACTGACAATACTGGCTAGTCATACAAGCAGATATTCAAAGCTGAGACTTTTTCCACATCGGAGCCCATCATGCACCACGTCACGGTCTCTCAGCATGGCAAGGTTCCTACCACTACGCTAACTATGGTGTGAACACGGTCTGAAGGTGATGACATCCAGAAATCCAGCTCATGATGGGCTCCGATGTATTCCTGACAGGAATATATTGGCAAAAGTCTCAGCTTTTAATATCTGCTTGTATGACTAGCTAGTATAGTCAGTGGCATATCCGTTTGGTACATTTTTTTTCTGTGGTTTATATAATTCGATTTTCATCCGCACAATGCTCCGTTTTGTGTAGGATGCCTTTGTGGTGCATGTGGACCGCACCGACATCCTCCATTGTACGCATTTTTTGCTGGGGATGGTCGTTTGCTGCGGTCCACATGCAGTGGGACTGCTCCCCCAATGAGAAGCACGCTACAGTGTTTGGGGTTTGAGCAGTTCCCCATATTTGCCACTATATTTCTGTGATTTTGTTTTATATGTATTGAATGTGCCTTCACCTGGCATTAAACACTCCTTTGCACCTAGTAACCTCCATCACACGGTCTGATATGGGTGTGGCTTACAGTCTGGCTTTATTCACATTGCATTAGTTGTCCTGCTATGCGGTTGTGTGGAAACTTGGCTGTCAGCTGGATTTCATCACCTTCAGACCGTGTTCACACCATAGTTAGCGTAGTGGTAGGACCCTTGCCATGCTGAGAGACCGTGACTAGGTGCATGATGGGCTCCGATGTGTTCCTGACAGGAATATATTGGCAAAAGTCTCAGCTTTTAATATCTGCTTGCATGACTAGCTAGTATAGTCAGTGGCATATCCGTTTGGTGCATTTTTTTTCTGTGATTTATAACTCTTTAGGTGCCTTACGAGAATTAAAGGAAAATGAGAATGAAATTTCAAAATTTCACTTTTTTTTTTTAAGCAGATTTTAAATTTTCATCTATTTCTGCAACACATCAATAGTTAACAGCCAAACAAAACTCAAAATCTATTACCCCGAATCTGAAGTTTACAGAAACACCATGTGTGCTCAAAAACTGATGTATGGGCGCACAGCAGGCTTCAGAGTGGAAGTAGCACCATAGGGCTTTTCTAGAGCGGATTAAGCTGGAATAGTAATTGGGAGCTATGTCGCATATCAAGATACCCTGAGATGGCCATACAGTGAAAACCCCCAAAAAGTGACTCCATTACGGAAACTACATGCCTCAAGGAATATTTCAAGGTGTGTAGTGAGCACTTTGACCCATCAAGTGTTTCACAAAATTAGGAAACACTTTGCAGTGAAAAGGAAAAATTGCATATTGCTTTACACCCGCATTTTTCACTTTCCCAAAGGGTAACAAGACAAAATGCACCCCACATTTTGTTCCACATTTCCCCCCGAATACGGCAACACCCCATGTGTGGTCAAAAAATGATATAATAAAATATGGATTTTGCTGTCCTGAATTGGCAGATTTTTGGTGCCATGTCTCATTTAAAAGATTTCTGAGGTCCCCAGAAATTAAAAACACAAAGAAGTGACCCCATTTTGGAAAGAGCACCCCGTACGAACATTTTAAGTGGTAGAAAGCACACATTTGTAAAAATGAAAAATTACTAGCAGACCACAATTTTTCACTTTCACAAGGGGTTAAAGGACAAAATGCATGTATGTGTTCCCCATTTTCTACCCATTCAGGAAACACCCCATATGTGCTTGTAGCCTGCTGTATGGGTACACAGCAGGCAAATAGTAAAATATGAATTTTGCTGACAGGCCTGAATTGGCAGACATGGATTTTAGCCGCCATGCCGCATTAAAACATTTCCTGAAGGGCCCCAGAAATAAAAAAATAAAAAAGAAATGACCCCATTTTGGAAAGATCAGCCCTGTATGAACATTTTAAGGGGTGGAAAGGGCACTTTTGACCTAACAATTGTCTCACAGAAAAGGATATGTTGGAAAGTGGATATGCAAGTGAACTGGACTAAATCAGAGATATAGGACCAGATTTATCATTAGCTCAAGTCAAAATAATGGAGTGAAAAAGTTGCAAATGTTTGCGCAATCGCTAAAACTGCGCAAAAATGTTCAACTTTTATTGGCTCTGCGCTATACTTGCATTAGTGTGAATGGTGGTCAGTACAAGGAAGTCCCTCTTGTCCGTGTACTTAACCACCAGCATTTTCTCACAGAGGAGAGCCCTACTTTCACCCATTCTCAGTGGTTGCCATACCAGTGATCTAGGGAGGCCTCTCTGATTTTTGCGCACTGTGCCGCAAGCCACAGTACCTCTGGCAGTTAGGGACTTGAATAGGGTTAAGCTGGTGTTAGAGTGGTCAATGACAGGACTAACTTTGAACAGACGGTCAAATGTTGGGTCGTTTTGGGGTGGGCACTGTGCATTGTCATTGTAGTGTAGGAATTTCCTAACTGACTCAAATCGGTTCCGGGACATGATGTTACTGTATATTGGAGTCTGGTAGAAAATGTCCAAACTCCAATATTGCCTAACGTTTGTTTTTTTAACAACGCCCATATGCAGCACGAGTCCCCAAAACTTAATTATCTCTGCTGCACTTACTGTGGTCCAACCTAGGGGTCTAGCATATGGTGATTGTAGGGTTCTGAGCAATAAATTGTTGGGCATATAAATTGGTTTGGGTCAACATTAAATTTACAAAATCTTCAGAGAAGAAGATTTTGAAAAAATCTGTTTCTGTGAAGCCCGTACAATCTGAATTCCTGAGTTGCCCACAAACTCAGGAATTTGGGGATGATAATCGTCATCCAGAAGGGGTTCACTCTGGGGGGCTGCCTCCGCTGCTATCCTGGGGGGCCTTCTAGAGGGTGCCTCATCACTGGATAATGATGATGATGAGAAGGTAGAGGAATAGAGAAAAGTGACATCCTCTTCTCCCTCACTGGCAGACTCGGTATCGGAGGCAAGGATGGCGTATGCCTCTTCAGCGGAGTATACTGGTTTGGATGGAGTGGCCATTTTTATTTTATTGGGGTGTGACGTGTGAAATGTGTAAACCTTTATTTAGTGTGAGGGGTGTGTATGTTGTGTTTTCACATGTGAAGGAGCTTACAATAAATTTAAAATTTAGAAGAAAAATGTTTTGTAAAAAAGTATTTTCTGCACAAAAAAAAACTTTGCAGTTCAACTGGGCAGATGCGATCAGTAAAGGACACTACTAATCGGTGCTCAGTGGTTGCAAAATGCACGTACGCATATGGTGCGTTTGTGCAAAATTCTAAACCGACACTAACTGAAATGATATATATTATTTATATATTCCTACTAACTACCACGAACTGCAGGTCTTTTTTCACACCAAAAAATTGAAACCCCCCTCAAATGTGCTGTTGCAAATGAGCAAACTACTGATCGGTGCTCTGCAGCACGCACACAGATTGTGCGTGTGTGCAAAAACTGTAGTATAAAAATTCACTACAGTGCTCTGCAAAATGCACACAAGCAGATGGTGCGTTCGTGCAAAAATCTAAACTGACACTAACTTAAATAAATATACAGTACAGACCAAAAGTTTGGACACACCTTCTCATTCAAAGAGTTTTCTTTATTTTCATGACTATGAAAATTGTAGATTCACACTGAAGGCATCAAAACTATGAATTAACACATGTGGAATTATATACATAACAAACAAGTGTGAAACAACTGAAAATATGTCATATTCTAGGTTCTTCAAAGTAGCCACCTTTTGCTTTGATTACTGCTTTGCACACTCTTGGCATTCTCTTGATGAGCTTCAAGAGGTAGTCCCCTGAAATGGTTTTCACTTCACAGGTGTGCCCTGTCAGGTTTAATAAGTGGGATTTCTTGCCTTATAAATGGGGTTGGGACCATCAGTTGCGTTGAGGAGAAGTCAGGTGGATACACAGCTGATAGTCCTACTGAATAGACTGTTAGAATTTGTATTATGGCAAGAAAAAAGCAGCTAAGTAAAGAAAAACGAGTGACCATCATTATTTTAAGAAATGAAGGTCAGTCAGTCAGCCGAAAAATTGGGAAAACTTTGAAAGTAAGGGCTATTTAACCATGAAGGAGAGTGATGGCCTGGCCTCCACAGTCAACGGACCTGAACCCAATCGAGATGGTTTGGGTTGAGCTGGACCGCAGAGTGAAGGCAAAAGGGCCAACAAGTGCTAAGCATCTCTGGGAACTGTTGGAAGACCATTTCAGGGGACTACCTCTTGAAGCTCATCAAGAGAATGCCAAGAGTGTGCAAAGCAGTAATCAAAGCAAAAGGTGGCTACTTTGAAGAACCTAGAATATGACATATTTTCAGTTGTTTCACACTTGTTTGTTATGTATATAATTCCACATGTGTTAATTCATAGTTTTGATGCCTTCATAGTCATGAAAATAAAGAAAACTCTTTGAATGAGAAGGTGTGTCCAAACTTTTGGTCTGTACTGTATATATATATATATATATATATATAGAACGCTATATATTGTGGGGTTTCGCTTTGGTAGACAGGATTAGCGTATGCAGTATAGAAGCAACAAGTTCTTTGGATCAAACAGTTCAGTATTTTATTCACACTTTAGGCAAGTGACAAAACAAGCAGTCATAATCAAACAAAAAGTCACCTTGCGGTGTTGGTGGTAATTCACACCATGTGGCAATTCTGCCTCAAAGAGTCCTTGACCATCACCAATCTGTTTTCACGCCAAATAGGTAGCAAGCCTTCATCCAGACACAAGGCTCCCAGAGCCCAACACAGAGACCTGGCTTCTGAGCCCAGCTGCCTATTTAAGGACAGCCAGGTGCTGCCAAAACCCAGACTGGCACTTAAAATTTGGTCTGGTATTTGACCTCATCTGGCTGTAAATCAGCCAGCAGCACATACTGGGAGGAAAATACCTGTTTTCCCAGACACAACCTCTCACTGTGTCACATACCCCCCCCCATTTGTTCAACCCTGAGGGGGTGAAGATACGGCAGACAGTTTACCGGGGACAGAGCATCCGCGTTTCTCTGTAACTGGCCTGCCCTATGTTCCACCGAAAATGTAAAGTTTTGTAGGGAGAGAAACCATCGGGGAACCCTGGCATTTCTGACCTTGGCCTGGCTCGTTCACTTGAGAGGGGAGTGGTCAGTCACCAGGCAGAATTTTCTCCCCAATAAATAATAGCGGAGAGATTCTAGTGTCCACTTGATAGCCAGGCACACTCTCTCCACTATACTATACCGGGTCTCGGCTAGGTTGAGCTTATGGCTGAGCAAGACAATGGGATGCTCCTCCCTGTTGACTTCCTCAGACAGTACAGCACCGAGGCCTACTTCGGAGGCATCAGTCTGTACTATCAGTCTGTACTATAAACTCCATTTTGAAGTCGGGCGTTACCAAAATCGGGGACCCACACGGGGCCGACTTCAAAGCGGAGAAAGCCTCTTCTGCCCGATCATCCCAGCGAACCATCATCGACTTGTGTCCCTTCAAGAGTCCTGTCAATGGCGCGGCTAGAGTAGCAAAGTGGGGAACAAACCTCATGTAATAGCCCACCATTCCCAGGAATGACTTTATTTGCCTAGTGGTGACAGGTCGGGGCCAATTCCGTATCGCCTCTATTTTGTTCACTTGGGGTTTGATGACTCCACGCCCAATGACATACCCCAGGTACTTAGTCTCTTCTAAACCTATCGCACATTTTTTTGGGTTAGCGGTTAGGCCAGCTTTCCGAAAGGAGTCCACTACAGTCTGTACTTTGGGTAGGTGACTTTCCCAGTCAGTACTGTGGATGACAATATCGTCCAGGTAAGCCAAAGCGTACCGACGATGTGGATGAAGCACGATGTCCATTAGTCGCTGAAAAGTGGCAGGGGCGCCATGCAGACCAAAGGGTAAGACCTTTTATTGATACAGCCCCTTAGACGTGATGAAGGCAGTTTTCTCTTTGGCAGTCTCCGTTAAGGGCACCTGCCAGTACCCTTTCGTGAGTTCCAAAACAGAAAAATACCGGGCTTTTCCTAACATCTCGATGAGCTCATGCACCCGGGGCATGGGATACACATCGAATTTAGAAACCTCGTTAAGTGTTAGAAAGTCGTTACAAAACCGCAACGTCCCATCCGCCATGGGTATAAATTTTTTATTCCCCAATGACGTCTAGCTGCAACATTAGCTGCACCTCCTCCGATATGGCTTGTCGCCGAGCCTCGTGTACCCGGTATGGTTTTAAACAGACTTTTTCTGAGGCTCAGTGACAATATCATGCTGGATTATGGAAGTTCGTCCAGGGAGGTCCGAGAACACATGCGTGATCTGACTAACAAACTCCCTGGCCTCCTGAGTCTGTTTAGAGGAGAGGCTGTCAGCAATTTTTACTGTGGCAGCCGCCTCACTTGCATCAGACAGAGGGGCCGGTACCTCTTCACCTAGAAAATCCGGGCGCGGGCTGTCTTCTGTACAGGTTTCCCAATCTTTCCACGGTTTGAGTAAATTCACATGGTAAACCTGCTCCGGCTTTCGCCGCCCTGGCTGGTGTACCTTGTAGTTTACATCTCCAATTTTTGAGTACCTCATGGGGCCCCTGTCACCTTACCAGGAACTTACTGTCCACAGTCGGCACCAGAACCAAAACCTGATCACCCGAGCCTGCCGATTATAGACCCAACTCTGGGCTCGCTGAGCTGCCTCCATATGCTCCCTAACAAGAGGCAACACTGTCTCTATCCGATCTTGCATCTGGGTAACGTATTCAATCACACTTTTATGTGGAGTGGGTTTGTTGTTCCCACGCCTCTTTGGCCACATCCAAGAGACCGCGAGGGTGTCTGCCATATAGTAGTTTGAAGGGCGAGAACCCAGTAGCGGCCTGGGGTACCTCTTGCACTGCGAACATGAGATAGGGCAGAAGGAGGTCCTAGTCCTTCTCATCTTTAGCCACCACCTTTTTCAACATATTTTTTATTGTTTGGTTAAACCTTTCTACCAGACCGTCCGTTTGCGGATGGTAAACGGACATCCATAGCTGTTTTATGTGCAGCAACTTGGAGTTCCCTCATCACCTTGGACATAAAAGGGGTCCCTTGGTCGGTCAGAACCTCTTTAGGTAGTCCTACTTGGGAAAACATCTCCATTAATTCCTTAGCTATGATTTTGGCCGAGGTATGTCGCAGTGGCACCGCCTCCGGGTACAGAGTGGCGTAGTCTAGATGTGTTGATGCCCTCTGGTGGACTTCGGTACTGGGCCTATGAGGTCCATAGATATTCGGTCAAACGGTACTTTGATAATCGGGAGAGGTACTAGGGGACTACGGAAATGTGGCTGGTGGCTAGTTATCTGGCAGGTCGGGCAAGACTTACAAAACTCTTCTACTTCTTTGAATATGCTGGTGTCACCGCCAGTTCTGTGAGAAGGTCTGGCAGACGTTCTTCTCTACCTCTTGCATGACGTTCTTTGTTTTGGTTTCACTTTGTCATCTCCTTTCCTTCCCCCAGGTGTCACCTATTTAGACTAATTGTCTCCCTTTATATTCCCTCCCATACTGCATCACTTTGCAGTTTATACTACTTCCTGGATAAGGTGTTCACTGCTGGAGGCTGCTGCTGCTGTTTCCTCAGATAAGTCTTTTTCCTTTATTTGTATTTCCTTGCTGGCTTGATTCTAGGTGACCCTGACTCCGTCCGTATTAAGTGCAGGTGGTCGTGTCCCCTCACTATTATAGGGTTTTCAGGTGTCACACAGTATTAGGTACGTAGGCATGCAATCGTCTACCATAGAGACCCTTGCATGGGCATAGCAGTCAGGGAGAGCGCTAGGGGTTTTACAAGGCTCACCCATATGCTCCTTAGTTTGGGATCAAGCCAGTCGGATGTTTATTTATAAGTTCCTGCTTTCTGCAACATCATCCGTGACAGCTGGGCCAGTAAACCGCTGTAGAATACAATCATGAGTTTTCTGCAGCCCCAGGTGACCGCCGAGAACGTGTTGGTGGGCTAGATCTAACACAAGCTTGCGATAAGCCTTGGGGACCACCAACTGTTCAATAGGCTCACCCCGTAGTTGATTTACCCGATACAACATATCCTGATGAACCACAAAACGGGGAAACACTGACTCTGCCCCAGGTTGTAGTGGTTCACTATCTACTATTAACACATTTTCCCAGGCGCGGGATAGGGTTGCGTCCCGACGTTGGGCAGTACCAAAATGATCCCCGGAGACATTGAGGTCTGCCAATTCAGGACCCGGCGGCAAGTCCTCCACGTCTCCCACCATCACACTTAGGGGGTTTGTCTTCCCCTCTTCCACCGAAGTGGAGGTCACTCCTACCGCTGCCCCTTTGGTCTCAGGTTCCCAGGGTTTCCCCCTGAGCCAGGCCACTCTGCTAGGGTTACACCTGTCTCATGGGTATCAGTCACTCTCATAGCAGGCCACAGTGCCGGGAAATATCTCCCTATTATGAGTTCATAATGTACATTTGTGGCGAAAGTAGTTGGAGACACCAGTGTGGTGGGTAGTCTTTTAAGTCTCCGTGGATGCACATCACCCCGACTTTCCGGCCAGTATACTCAGTGGACCGCACCAGGGTAGCCCGTACTAGTCCAGCAGAGTCTCCGCCGGAGTATCTCCCACTTCCACCTGGCACAAATGATCTAGAGACTCTGGGGTACTTGTTGCACACCGCCTCCTGGCATATAGCGACTGACGGTAGCCATAGTGTCCATGGGCTCATCCCAATGCGCACAGTCAGCCCTTACATGACCAGGCTCCTGACACGGCCAGCAGACTATCGGAGCCAGGTCTGCCGTGGGTACATCCCGGGCGGGTTTTATCAGCTCAAATCTCCGGGCCTGGGGTGGAGATTTCCAGGGTTTGCCGACCCCCTTCCCAACAGAACCCTCCTTTAGATTCCTGGAAGCTTCATAGCGTTCCACCAGGTCCACCATCTCAAGGGCATTGCCAGGAGACACCTGACCGATCCAGTGCTGTAGAGGGTATGGCAAAGCCCTCTAGAACATATCAGCCAACAGAGGATCCAGCTTAGCAGTGGGACTCAGCACGTCAGGCTGTAGCCATTTTTGCAAGAGGTGAAGTAAGTTATAATACTGGGGTCTTGCAGGCTCAGCCAGGTTGAACCCCCCTGATGCACCCAACACATTCACCCCCAGACTTTCCAGAATCTTACCCTTGACTTTATGGTAGTCCGCCACTTGATCGTCCGGCAAGTCAAAATACACCCCCTGGGAATCGGATGGCAGGAACGGATCGATTACCTCCGCCCACTGGTCACGGGGTAGCCTTTCCCTGATGGCCACTTTCTCGTACATCGCCAGGTAGGTTTTGATGTCATCTGCGGGGTCAACTTAGGAATCACGGCACAGACTGCTTTCCAGGCATCGTGGACACTCGGGGTTGCTCCTGCTGTCTGCAAAGCGATCACGTGTTGTAGCAGCAACTGGTTAGTCTTCTGCTGCTGCTTATTAGCCTTGCGTTGCTGCAGGTTTGTCTCTCGCTGCTGCAGATTAGCCTCCATGAGGGCCTTCACAACAGTCTCTATTTTGTCGTGGGGCACTGGTCGTAATGCAGCTAGTTTCATGTACGTCATAGAACCGTGCCTGAAAAATGCAGAAACCCCAAAAATCGGCGTTTAGCCTCAAAAAGGTTGCCTAGGAGACCTCGGCCCCTGTAGAAAGCAGGTCCTGATGCCGTGCAAGACATTGGGCAGCCTGTGCATGGCATCGGGCTGCCTTGTCACCCATCGGGTCCCCCCACAGCAGAGCTTGGGACCCGATGGTCTCCCTCATCCACTGCATGCACCTTCTATGCCACAGTCAGCTTGGTCAGCATTGGCTTTTACAGCGATGCCGGCTGATACAGCAGGGGCCCGGCTATCAGAGACTGCTGGGCACCTGCAGTGATCAGACGGGCACCGCTCCGGTGCCCAACCGATCACCATGACCTAATAGTACGTCAAAATGCAGCAAGTGACTTGCCGCTATGACGTACTATTACGTCATATGTCGGGAAGGGGTTTAAGACCATAAAAAATTTGGGGGGGCAATTTTTTTATGACTTCATTTTAGGCTAAAAATCTTTTTTTGCAATTGTCTTTATTAAAAGTTTCCAAGAGTTTTTGTCTAACAGGGTTAAGTTTTGTCTCCCTGCAGAGTATCTTGTTTTTAGTTTTACAATGGACCCATCAGTTTGCTGCTCTGACGTCTCGATGTATAGCCTTTATCTCTGAAATCTTGACAGTTCATAAACTACAAAGAATATAACAGAAATCACTTGTTGGCTGTTTATGTGATGATAGTAGTGACATTATGGCTAAATCGTTACAGTTGCGGACTATAATTAGCTGCTATAGTCACAGTTTAGGTGCAGGGTGGAGGCATCCTGCGCCTTCGGACAGGGGATTGGCCAGCATGTAAAACAGGGAAAGAGGAAGCAGTGTGTGACCCGCAGACACAGATTGTAGACCCAAGTATTCGGCCCACCTATTACGGTGCTTTGAAGCCTTGTGGCGGATCATGCTGGTGGTGCTGAGGTTGCTAGTGTTCACGCCCCTGCTCATTTTTGTATGGCACAGGTTGCAAACTACAATTCTTTTATAGTCTGCACTTTCTTCAAAAAAGCGCCAGACAGCGGAACACCTACCCCTTGGCAATGGGAGATTTCCACAAGGGGGTGCTCTGGGGAACAGTTGTGGGCCTGTTTGGTGTGGCCCGTCTTCTCCCTTTTGCCACCCCACTGCCTCTTCCAACCTGTTGCGGTGCAGCAGATCCCTCCCCCTCTGTATTGCTGTCCTCGCTCGGCTTTCCACCTTCCCAGGTTGGGTCATTGACTTCATTGTCCACCACCTCCTCTTCCACTTCCTCACTCTGCTCATCCTCCTGACTTGTTGACCTATCCACTACCTCATGATTTAAAACTGTGTCTCATCCTCTTCATCAACCTCTTGAGACAGTAATTGCCGTTGAGTTATTGGCAACTGTGTCTCATCATCATCCACCTCATTAAACAGTAGTTGCCATTCCTCACCATCATCTTCTTGTGATTATGGATGTTCAAGAGTTTGGGAATCAGGGCACAAGACCTTTCCCTCTTCAAGCGTTCTTGGCGAGAGGGCCAAACCATGGAATGGCGCTGAAAAGAGCTCCTCGGAATATCCGAGTGTGGGATCACTTGTTTGCCCAGACTCTCCATGGTGGGAGGAAGGAGGATCAGGGTGGAAGGAGGATCAGGGTGAGGATTGGGTTGAGCGGACTCTTGGCTACTGAGACTGGACTTGGTGGAAGACAGGGTGGTGCTTAACTGACTGGAAGCATTATCTGCTGCAATTCAACCGACCACCTGGTCGCACTGGTCTGACTTCAAGAGTGGTGTTCTGCGCCGCCCTGCAAACTGGGACATGAAGATAGTTATCGTGGATGATTGTTTTTCTTGTGCTCTGGCAGCTGCCACAGTTTCACCGTGCCCAGGGCCACGGCCGCAGCATGCCCCATCAGCATCACGGCCACTGCCCCGTCCCTTACTACTCGCACCTGATGACGCGTTTCGGCCAGCCAATCACTGTAATGACAGCAGCCAACATGGCTACGGCATTACAGTGAGGGCAGTACACATCTGCACGTTTATTGGCTGCGTAGCAGGCAAGAAATATGCGGGGCGGAGAACTGGTTTTCGGCCGAGCATGCTCGATCATCACTAGTAGTTATGCATATTTTTAATTGGCCTTTATTAAAAATATTGAGCCTTTCTGTCACACAGGGTTAATTGGTTTTCTAGCAGTGTAACTGGTACTTTCCCTTTCACTTTGTGCCAGTCATCTAATAACCCTTATCTCTAAACTACTAAGAGGTCATAAACACTTATTTAAGCCACAATCTTATCAGTAAGATAACAACTGAGCAATAATGAGTGTTTATAATGTCAGAAAGCAGAGATAAGGATCCCTTCTGCTTCTTGTCTGACAAAAAATCCAGAAGCTTCTACTAGAATTCTGTACAGAAAATAGGAAGCCATATTTTTTAATAAAGACCAATTAAAAAATATATTTTTAGCTCGAAATAAGTACAATGCAATAATTAAAAAAGATTCCTCAAAAGGTGTACATATCCTTTAAGCAAAGAAAAAACAAAAAAGTTCATGGTATGGACGGCTGATTGCAGTCTCTTGGATGTTATAACAAAGTATGTTTTTGTTACTTCTTTTCTTGCATCTAGAATATTTTTTTAGATTTTTGTGCTAGAAGACAAAATCGAAAACAACACGTCTTATGCAGACTGACATTTCAATATGCTTTTCATTGAATAATATAATACATTTGTCAACCAGGAAATCAAGTTATACTGATGTGATATCCTTTTAATATTGTGGCATATATTTTTTTTTTTTATAACTCAATTTTATATTACTTCAGTTTAGGACCGCTTGTAAATTAGATTACTTTGTATAGAATTATTGTGAAAAGAATATGAAAAATGGTATGCATGGCTCTTTTATAACATGTATCATTTGTCTTGCCGAGATAGATTGTGTTTAACCCTTTCAACACAATCTATCCGGGCCAGTTTTCACCTTCCTGCCCAGGCCATTTTTTGCAAATTTGACATGTCACTTTATGTGGTAATAACTTTCAAACACTTTTACTTATCCAGGCCAATATCTTGTCACATATTGTACTTCATGACAGTGGTAAAATTGAGTCCAAATATTTTATTTTTATTTATAAGAAAATAGCAAATTTACAAAAAATTTGAACAAAATTTCAAATTTACAAATTTCTATTTCTCTACATTTATAATATATTAACTCCAAAAATAGTTATTCCTTTACATTTCCCATATGTCTACTTCATATTTGGATCATTTTGTGAATGCCATTTTATATTTTGGGGACGTTAGATAATAGCATTCTTAATACAGAATGCTTAGTAAAATAGGGATGGAGGGGTTAAAAAAATATATACATTAAACTCCCCTCATTCACTTGTTCGCGCTGCCCGGCTCGTCTTCTTTCTTCTTCTTTGATGACCTGGGAGGAAAAGGACCTTTGGTGACGTCACTGCGTCCATCACATGGTCCATCACCATGGTGATGGAACATGTGATGAGCGCACTGACATCACCAAAGGTCCTTTTCCTCCCAGGTCATCAAAGAAGAAGAAAGAAGACAAGCTGGCTGCGCGAGCAAGTGGATGAGGGGAGTTTAATTTTTATTTATTTTTTTAATCCCTCCATCCCTATTTTACTATGCATTCTGTAGTAAGAAGGCTATTATTTTCCCTTATAACCATGTTATAAGGGAAAATAATAAAATCTACACAACACCTAACCCAAACCCGAACTTCTGTGAAGAAGTCCGGGTTCGGGTCTGGGTACTGTGGCAATGTGAATAGTGATGGGTGCAGAAAAGTCCCGGGGAAGCATGAAAAAGGGGTTGTAACGGTCACGTCCACACACACACAGGGGGAAGGATAGTGACCACTGCGCTCCACCCTCATCCATGGCCCTGCCTACTTGCCTCACGAGTCCTGATGACAGGGGACAACTGGACGACAGTCCCTAACTTAGGATATGTGCAGGGAAGACAGACAAGACAAAATACGGAACATGAACGGACCGGGTCAGAACCAAGAGAGCTACGCAGTACAAAGGATTAAGCAAAGAATGGTCAGGAGAAGCCGGGGTCAAATACCAGGAGAGCAGAGAAGTACAAGAGGAGTCCTAAGAGAGTAGTCAGGTGGGAGCCGAGGTCACAATACCAGGACGGATGCGCAGTACAGGAGGAGCAGGTAAAAGGATGGTCAGGGAACAGGATCAGGTAAGTATTCAGCAGTCCAACAAATAGCCAGGAACCTAGAAATTAACAGGCAACCTGTAGCCAGCAGGCTGCCTGTATTTATAGTGGGGAGTGAGGGTCATGTGACGTGGCCAGCGTCACATGACCGACAGACCAACCAGTCGAGCACCGAGTGATCAGCTCGGCGCTCAAGGCAGACTAGGAGCAGGGAACCACCCAGCTAGTAAAGCCGCCCTGGGAATGAGGTCAAACACAGATCCTCATTCCCAAAGCTAAGCAACAGGTCTGTGGGCAATGGGGGACCGAGTGCACCTTCGGAACCCCGTGACAGTACCCCCCCTTTTACGAGGGGCCACCGGACCCAAGACTTCAGGCAATGGCTTTTCAGGGTGTTCTAAATGAAATTTACGAACAAGTCTAGGAACATGAACCTCCCTGGCAGGTACCCAAGATCTCTCTTCAGGTCCATACCACTTCCAGTGAATCAGGTACTGCAAGGAATTACGCACCTTCCTGACATCCACTATTTTAGACACCACATACTCGACAGCATCATTAACAAGAACCGGCGGAGGCGAGGCTTTTGATGGTACTACCGGTTCAAAATATTTTTTAAGCAGAGATTTATGGAACACATTATGAATGTGGAATGACTCGGGCAGCTCCAACCTAAAAGATACCGGGTTAATCACTTCCGTGATCTTATATGGTCCAATAAAACGAGGAGCAAATTTTTTAGAAGTTACCTTGAGAGATAGATTCTTGGAAGACAACCATACTTTATCCCCAACCTGAAAGTTTACCCCCCTTGAACGTCTCCTATCGGCCTTGAGTTTTTGAGAACATTGAGCCTTTTCTAGGTTCAATTGAACCCGGGCCCAAACTGTGCACAGTTCGGAGGAGAGTTTATCCGCTTCAGGGTTAGAGGAGGAGACGGACGACCCAGAATGAAAACGGGGATGAAAACCATGGTTACAAAAGAAAGGGGAGACCCCAGCGAAAGAATTGACACGGTTATTCAAAGCAAATTCAGCCAACGGAAGGAATTTGACCCATAATTGCTGGTCATCAGCAACATACAACCTCAAGAATTGTTCCACAGACTGATTAAGGCGTTCAGTCTGCCCATTACTCTCAGGATGGTAGGCGGAAGAAAAAGACATCTTTGACAGAAGGCCCTCCAGAATTTGGACACAAACTGCACACCCCTGTCAGAAACAATATTTTCCGGGATGCCATGTAAACGAACAATCTCTCTCACAAAAATAGACGCCAGGGTTTTAGCATTCGGAAGTTTAGACAGGGGAATGAAATGAACCATCTTGCTAAACCTATCGACCACTACCCAAACCACAGTCTTACCCTCCGCCAGCGGTAGGTCAGTTATAAAGTCCATCGAGATATGGGACCAGGGTCTACTGGGAATGGGTAGGGGTCGTAGGTTACCAGCAGGGCGAGTCCTAGGTGTCTTAGACCTGGCACAAACCTCACAGGCTGACACGTAGGACTTGACATCCCTGGTCAGAGTGGGCCACCAATAAGATCTAGAAACCAGATCCTTAGTGCCCTCAATACCCGGATGTCCACAAAAGGCAGAATCGTGACACTCACCCAACAGCTGGAGACGAAATTGTACGGGAACAAACAACTTATCTGTTGGGGTGGATGCCGGTGCCAGATGTTGTTCAGCCTTAATGCGAGCCGAGATATCCTGGGTTAGAGCTGCTAAGAAGATGTTTTTTGGTAGGATGGATTCAGGCGGCGTCTCAGTGGGTTGAAAAGCCACAGAGATAATGCGTCTGCTTTCACATTTTTACTTCCCGGCCTGAACGTAATGGAGAAATCAAAACGGGTAAAAAACAGAGCCCATCGGGCTTGTCGGGGATTCAACCTCTTAGCTGACTCAAGAAACATTAGGTTTTTATGATCAGTGACAACAGTTACTCGATGCCTTGCCCCCTCCAAAAAATGCCTCCACTCCTCAAATGCCCATTTAATAGCCAGCAGCTCCCTATTCCCTATGTCGTAGTTTCTCTCCGTGGGAGAGAATTTTCTGGAGAAGAAGGCACACGGTCTTAGGTTAGTGAGGCTAGCAGGACCTTGTGAAAGGACTGCTCCTGCGCCATCCTCGGACGCATCCACCTCCACAATAAAAGGTTTCTCCTGATCAGGCTGGATCAGAATGGGAGCGCTAACTAAATGCCTTTTTTAAGGTTTCAAATGAAGAGATGGCCTTGGTAGACCAATTCTCCAAATCCGCCCCTTTCTTTGTAAGGTCGGTCAATGGCTTAGCAATTACAGAAAAATTCCTGATAAATTTATGATAGTAATTAGCGAAACCCAAAAACCGTTGTAAAGCCTTTAAGGATGAAGGCCTTACCCATTCCTTAATTGCTAAAACCTTACCAGGATCCATCTTAAAAGGCATGAGGAGTCAAAACATGCCCTAGAAACAGTATCTCCTGTACACCAAAGACACATTTCTCTTGCTTAGCGGATAGCTGGTTCTCCCTCAACACCTCTAATACTTGTTTGACATGAGACACATGAGATTCGAAATCTGGAGAGAATATCTCAAATGTCGTCAAGATAGACAATAATAAATTTACCTAAGAACTCCCTGAGAATATCGTTCATTAAGTTTTGGAACACAGCTGGGGCATTGCTGAGTCCAAAAGGCATCACCTGATATTCAAAGTGTCCTATCGGAGTATTGAACGCTGTCTTCCATTCGTCTCCCTCCTTGATTCGGATTAGATTGTATGCCCCTTTCAGGTCAATCTTGGAAAACCAGGTTGCCCCCAGAACCTGGTTAAATAAATCCGGAATCAATGGGAGAGAGTATCTATTTTGGACAGTGATCTTATTCAATCTCCGGTAATCAATACAAGGCCTAAGACCACCATCCTTCTTTTTAACAAAGAAAAACCCTGCTCCCATAGGAGAGACTGAAGGTCTAATATGCCCTATAGCAAGGCTCTCCTTAATATAATCTTCCATAGCCTTGCGTTCGGGCCCTGAAAGATTATAAATTCGCCCTTTAGGAAATTCGGCACCCTCTATTAGCTCTATGGAGCAATCATAAGGTCTATGGGGGGGGGTAGAACCTCTGGAGTAGGGGATGAGAATACATCAGAGAATTCTTTAATAACTGAGGGTAATGTATTAGACCTTACTGAAACCCCAGCCTGGACCACGGACAAGCATGAGTCACACTTAGGTCCCCATTTCACCAACTCTCCTTTGGACCAATCAATTGTGGGGTTATGTAAACGGAGCCAAGGCAACCCTAGTACCACCTCAACCGGTAGGTTCTCCAGGACTAAAAGAAAACATCTCTCGGAGTGGCACACACCCACGGTAAGAGAAATTTCAGAGGTACATGACCTCACTGTACCACCCATCAGGGGAGTAGCATCAATAGCCATGACATGGATAGGTGTAGGTAAAGCAAACATTGGAATACCCAATTGACTAGCAAATTCAAAGTCAATAAAGCTGGCCGCTGAACCGGAATCAATAAAGGCCTTACCCGGCCACTTATTAACCCCCAGAGAAATTGTTATGGGTACCAAAAGCTTATATTTAGAAAAATCAGGGTGTACCTGGTCTTTAGGTTGTCTTGCCTTAGGAGATTTGTCAGAGAGGACCCTCTTAGGACACTTGTTGATCCAATGGCCAGGATCTCCACAGTAGAAGCACTCTCCGCGTCTGCGACGAAGATTACCCCGGGTCATGCCAACCTGCATGGGTTCCTCGGTGGAGGCCTCAGTGTTGTCCCTGGAAAAGTCCTCTGGCTGGAACACCATCTGAGAACAGAACTGTCGTTCTTGTCGTCTCTCCCTAACTCGTCGGTCAAGTTGGACAAGTAGGGTCATCATCTCCTCTAAGGTCTCTGGAATTTGATAACTGACTAATAGATCTTTTAAATTATCAGACAGACCAGACCTAAACTGACTCTTCAGAGCTGGTTCATTCCATCCTGAGGGGACACACCACCGTCTGAATTGGGTGCAATACTCCTCTGCAGGGAGATGGCCCTGAACCAGTGCCCTAAGAGCCGTCTCGGCTACCAGGGCCCTGTCTGGTTCGTCATAGAGGGTACCCAGGGCCTGAAAAAAAACCTCCACAGAAGTCAGACAACTGGCCCCAGGAGGTAACGAGAATGCCCAGGCCTGGGGATCACCCTGTAGAAGAAAAATGATAATCCCCACGCGTTGGCTCTCGGGACCGGAGGACACGGGGCGCAAACGGAAGTAGAGTTTGCAACTCTCCTTAAAGTAGAGAAAAGGGTTCTGGGAACTTAATCTGGGGCTCAAAATGCGGACTGGAGGCCTGAGGAGTGGAAGAGCCTTGCCCTAACTCGAAAGAACTGAGTTTTTCCCCTAACTCCTGCACCATCTGCGTCAGATTAGAGACATGGTCAGTCAGGGTCACCAGAGGATTCATTATACAGTGGTTATTGGGCCTGGTAATCTGTAACGGTCACGTCCACACACACACACAGGGGGAAGGATAGTGACCCCTGGCCCTGCCTACTTGCCTCACGAGTCCTGATGACAGGGGACAACTGGACGACAGTCCCTAACTTAGGATATGTGCAGGGAAGACAGACAAGACAAAATACGGAACATGAACGGACCGGGTCAGAACCAAGAGAGCTACGCAGTACAAAGGATTAAGCAAAGAATGGTCAGGAGAAGCCGGGGTCAAATACCAGGAGAGCAGAGAAGTGCAAGAGGAGTCCTAAGAGAGTAGTCAGGTGGGAGCCGAGTTCACAATACCAGGACGGATGCGCAGTACAGGAGGAGCAGGCAAAAGGATGGTCAGGGAACAGGATCAGGTAAGTATTCAGCAGTCCAACAAATAGCCAGGAACCTAGAAATTAACAGGCAACCTGTAGCCAGCAGGCTGCTTGTATTTATAGTGGGGAGTGAGGGTAATGTGACGTGGCCAGCGTCACATGACCGACAGACCAACCAGTCGAGCACCGAGTGATCAGCTCGGCGCTCAAGGCAGACTAGGAGCAGGGAACCACCCAGCTAGTAAAGCCACCCTGGGAGTGAGGTCAAACACAGATCCTCATTCCCAAAGCTAAGCAACAGGTCTGCGGGCAATGGGGGACCGAGTGCACCTTCGGGAACCCCGTGACAGGGGTGTTGTTTGCACCAGGAGTGTGTCATCAAATTTACTTTTTCCAGCCTCTTATTGCTACTTGTCCCAACTTTTTTGGGATTTGTTGACACCGTGAAAATTGGAATCAACGTATTTTTCCTTTAAAATGATACATTTACTCGGATTAAACGTTTGATCTGTCATCTACGTTCTATTACAAATAAAATATTGACATTTGCCATCTCCACATCATTGCATTCAGTTTTTATTCACAATTTGTTTAGTGTCCCAACTTTTTTGGAATCCGGTTTGTAGTTAGAACCCAGCCGGAGAGGGGTTTATTTTGTATAATTTATGTTTGCTTTGCTGAGGTGCCAAATAAAGCGATGTTTGGACCTGAAACTTGGTTTCTAGTGAAGATACTTGTGCAGATTTTTCTCACGCGCATGCAAAACGCTTTAAAGCGCTTTGCACTCACGCGGAAAAATCACGCATTTTCCCGCATCCTATCCGGCCCTCACATGCGACGCCCATGTGAAAGAGGCCTTAGAAGTTTAGAAGCAAATCTTGAAATTTTTCTGAAAATTTCCAAAACCCACTTTTTAAGGACCAGTTAAGGTCTAAAGTTACTTTGTGAGGCTTACATAATAGAAACCACCCAAAAATAACCATTTTAGAAACAACACCCCTCAAGGTATTCAAAACTGATTTTACAAACTTTGTTAACCCTTTAGGTGTTCCGCAAGAATTAATGGAAAATGAAGATGAAATTTCTGAATTTCACTTTTTTGGCAGATTTTCCATTTTAATCAATTTTTTTTCCACTAACAAAGCAGGGGTTAACAGCCAAATAAAACTCAATATTTAAAATTACCCTGATTCTGTAGTTTTCAGAAACACCCTATATGTGGTCATAAACTGCTGCACGGGAACACGGCATTGCGCAGAAGGAAAGGAACGCCATACTGTTTTTGGAAAGCAGATTTCACTGGGATAATTTTAAGCTGCCATGTCACATTTGAAGATTCCCTGATGCACCCCTAGAGTAGAAACTCCAAAAAAAGACCCCATTTTGGAAACTACGGGATAAGGTGGCAGTTTTGTCGGTACTATTATAGTGTACATATGATTTTTGGTTGCTCTCTATTACACTTTTTGTGAGGCAAAGTAGCAAAAAATAGCTGTTTCGGCACCAGTTTAATTTTTTATTATTTGCAATGTTCATCTGATAGGTTAGATCATGTGGTATTTTTATATAGTAGGTTGTTACAGACACGACAATACCAAATCTGATTGTTTGTTTCAGTTTTACATAAAGCATTTTTGAAAAAGATTTTTTTTTTAGTGTCTCCACATTCTGAAAGCCGTAGTTTTATTTATTTTTTGGGTGACTGTCTTGTGTAGGGGCAAATATTTTTCGGGATGAGATGACTGTTTGATTGGCACTATTTTAGGGTGCGTATGAATTTTTGATTGCTTGGTATTACACTTTTTGTAAAGTAAGGTGACAAAAATGGCTTTTTTGACAGACTTTTTATTTTATTTTTTCTACGGTGTTCATCTGAAGTCATGTGATATGTGATATTTTTATACAGCAGGTTCTTACAGATGCGACGATACCTAATATGTAAATTTTTTTTTTTTTTTTTACATTTAACACAATAAAAGCATTTTTGAAACATAAAAAATCATCTTTTAGTGTCTCCATAGTCCAAAAGTCATATATTTTTATTTTTTGAGAGATTTTCTTAGGTAGGCGCTCATTTATTGAGGGATGAGGTGACGGTTAGATTGGTTCCTTTTGGGGGCATACGCCTTTTTGATCACTTGATGTTGCACTTTTAGTGATGTAAGGTGACCAAAATTATTATTTTTTTAGTTTGTATTTTATTTTTCTGACAGTGTTCACTTGCGAGAACTGGCTCCATTTTTTACTTTATTTTGGGGAAAGGACGCTTTTTTTTTTTTACTTGAAACTTTTAATATTTTTGTAAAATTTTATTTTATTTTTACATTTTTTTCACTTTATTTTTGGTCCCACTATGGAACTTCAACTTTTGGGGGTCTGAGCCCCTTTACAATGCATCACAATACTTCTGTATTGTGATGCATTTGCTGCAAGTGTATTACCAGTGTAATACAATTACAGCCTGCTTGCCTGTGAGATCCAGGGGGCTGGAGCTCACAGGCTTACAGGAAGGCAGCCACAATGCCTAAGGAAAGCATTGGGCTGTCTTCCCTGCCTTCGGGTCCCTGTCACACTGTCACAGAAGCGCGGGGACCCGATGCAAGCTCTCTCCCTCCCTCCACACATCGCATGTGCCGCGGTCAGCGCGGACCATGACACATAAAGGGTCAATGCACATACAGCAGGGGTCCGGCTATCAGTCACTGCCGGACCCCTGCCGCTGATCGGGCGCAGCTCCTGCACCCGCCCGATCAGCCCGCCGTACTATTACAGCGCTGGTTGGAAAGGGGTTAACCCCTTAAGGACCCATGACGTACATGTACATAATTTCTTTGCTGGACTTAAAGACCCATGACGTATATGTACTTCATGGGGATCGGGCGGGTGCAGGAGCTGCGCCCGCCCAATCCGCAGCAGGGGTCCGGCAGTCATTGATAGCCGGACCCCTGATGCATGCGCCGGCATCAGTGAAATCACCGATGCTGGCACACTAACCCTTCATGTACCACGGTTAGCGCTGACCGCGGCACGTGCGATGTTGGGCGGGGATCGGTGCTGCCATCGGGTCTCCGTGCTGCTGTGATGGGGACCCGATGGCATGGAAGGCAGCTTGATGCCTTCCTTAGGCATCGGGGGTGCCTTCCGGTGGAGAACCTGTGAGATCCAGCCCCCTGGATCTCACAGGCAGGAAGCTGTATGAGTAATACACACTGTATTACTCATACAGAAGTATTGGAATGCATTGTAAAGGGGATCAGACCCCCAGTTGAAGTCCCACAGTAGGAAAAAAATTAAAAAAAGTTGAAAAAATTTAGCCCCCCCCCAAAAAATGTTAATTTTCAAGTAACAAAATATAAAATGTCATTTTCCCCAAATAAACTAAGGCCTCTTTCTCACTTGCGTTGTCCGGAGGTGCCCGCATTTGATCCGTCTTCAAAATGCGTTCAGTGTTACTATGGCACCCAGGACGCTATTAAAGTCCTGGGTGCCATAGTAGTAGTGGGGAGCGGGGGAGCAGTATACTTACCGTCTGTGCGGCTCCTGGGGCGCTCCAGAATGACGTCAGAGCGCCCCATGCGCATTGATGACGTGATCCATGCGATCACGTCATCCATGCGCGTGGGGTGCCCTGACGTCACTCTGAAGCGCCCCGGGAGCCGCACGGACGGTAAGTATACAAGTATACTGCTCCCCCGCTCCCCACTACACTTTACCATGGCAAACAGGACTTTAGTGTCCTGGCAGCCATGGTAACCATTCAGAAAAAGCTAAACGTCGGATCTGGTAATGCGCCGAAACGACGTTTAGCTTAAGGCCGGATCCGGATTAATGCCTTTCAATGGGCATTAATTCCGGATCCGGCCTTGTGGCAAGTGTTCAGGATTTTTGACCGGAGCAAAAAGCGCAGCATGCTGCGGTATTTTCTCCCGCCAAAAAACGTTCCGTTCCGGAACTGAAGACATCCTGATTAGGGATGAGCGAACCCGAACTGTATAGTTCGGGTTCGTACCGAATTTTGGGGTGTCCGTGACACGGACCCGAACCCGAACATTTTCGTAAAAGTCCGGGTTCGGGTTCGGTGTTCGGCGCTTTCTTGGCGCTTTTTGAAAGGCTGCAAAGCAGCCAATCAACAAGCGTCATACTACTTGCCCCAAGAGGCCATCACAGCCATGCCTACTATTGGCATGGCTGTGATTGGCCAGTGCAGCATGTGACCCAGCCTCTATTTAAGCTGGAGTCACGTAGCGCCGCACGTCACTCTGCTATGATCAGTATAGGGAGAGGTTGCAGCTGCGACGTTAGGGCGATATTAGGCAGATTAACTCCTCCAAAAGACTTCATTCTGTGATCGATCTGCAGCTGTGGATCATTGAAGTGCTATTATTGACTTGCTCACTTTTTTGAGGCTGCCCAGAGCGTTTTTAGATCACTTTTTTTCTGGGGTGATCGGCGGCCATTTTGTGACTTGTGGTGCGCCAGCACAAGCTATCACCAAGTGTATTTAACCATCGATAGTGTGGTTATTTTGTGCTATATCCTACATCAGCTGCAGGCTGAGCCTGTGTCACCGAAGTGCATTTAACCATCAACAGTCTGGTTATTTTTTGGCCATATACTACATCAGCTGCAGGCTGAGCCTGTGTCACCGAAGTGCATTTAACCATCGACAGTCTGATTACTTTTTGGCCATATACTACATCTGGTGCAGGGTGAGCCTGTGTCACCCAAGTGAATTTAACCATCAACAGTGTGGTTATTTTTTGGCCAAATATTACATCAGGGGCAAGTTGAGCCTGTCACCCAGCGCCTAAAAAATAGACCTCACATTTCTATTCAACCAAATCTGTACTGTTTTAGCTGGTCAAGTTATTTGTAGTGACCGTAAAAGCACTTTTTTTTCTGGGTTGAAAAACCATTCCCAAATTTGCCATTCTCAAAATAACTAGTTTCTGGTATTTGAGGCCTACTTGAAATCTATCCCAAAAAGAATATTTTACATTGAAGCTAGTGATAGTGTCATTCAGAAAAACCTAAGACACACGCTAGCGTGCTGATAGAAATCTGATTCTGTGATTAAACCTATACCTGTCACACAGCGCAAAAAAAAACAGGCCTCACATCTCTATTTAACCAAATCTGTACTGTTTTAGCTGGTCAAGTTATTTGTAGTGACCGTAAAAGCACACTTTTTTTTCTGGGTTGAAAAACCATTCCTTAATTTGCCATTCTCAAAATAACTAGTTTCTGGTATTTGAGGCCTACTTGAAATCTATCCCAAAAAGAATATCTTACATTGAAGCTAGTGATAGTGTCATTCAGAAAAACCTAAGACACACGCTAGCGTGCTGATAGAAATCTGATTCTGTGATTAAACCTATACCTGTCACACAGCGCAAAAAAAAACAGGCCTCACATCTCTATTTAACCAAATCTGTACTGTTTTAGCTGGTCAAGTTATTTGTAGTGACCGTAAAAGCACACTTTTTTTTCTGGGTTGAAAAACCATTCCCAAATTTGCCATTCTCAAAATAACTAGTTTCTGGTATTTGAGGCCTACTTGAAATCTATCCCAAAAAGAATATCTTACATTGAAGCTAGTGATAGTGTAATTCAGAAAAACCTAAGACACACGCTAGCGTGCTGATAGAAATCTGATTCTGTGATTAAACCTATACCTGTCACACAGCGCAAAAAAAAAAACAGGCCTCACATCTCTATTTAACCAAATCTCTACTGTTTTAGCTGGTCAAGTTATTTGTAGTGACCGTAAAAGCACACTTTTTTTTCTGGGTTGAAAAACCATTCCCAAATTTGCCATTCTCAAAATAACTAGTTCCTGGTATTTGAGGCCTACTTGAAATCTATCCCAAAAAGAATATCTTACATTGAAGCTAGTGATAGTGTCATTCAGAAAAACCTAAGACACACGCTAGCGTGCTGATAGAAATCTGATTCTGTGATTAAACCTATACCTGTCACACAGCGCAAAAAAAAACAGGCCTCACATCTCTATTTAACCAAATCTGTACTGTTTTAGCTGGTCAAGTTATTTGTAGTGACCGTAAAAGCACACTTTTTTTTCTGGGTTGAAAAACCATTCCCAAATTTGCCATTCTCAAAATTGTGGTGAACGGGAACAATGAGGAAAACATCTAATAAGGGACGCGGACGTGGACATGGTCGTGGTGGTGTTAGTGGACCCTCTGGTGCTGGGAGAGGACGTGGCCGTTCTGCCACAGCCACACGTCCTAGTGAACCAACTACCTCAGGTCCCAGTAGCCAGCAGAATTTACAGCGATATTTGGTGGGGCCCAATGCCGTTCTAAGGATGGTAAGGCCTGAGCAGGTGCAGGCATTAGTCAATTGGGTGGCCGACAGTGGATCCAGCACGTTCACATTATCTCCCACCCAGTCTTCTGCAGAAAGCGCACAGATGGCGCATGAAAACCAAGGCCATCGGTCTGTCACATCACCCCCATGCATATCAGGGAAACTGTCTGAGCCTCAAGTTATGCAGCAGTCTCTTATGCTGTTTGAAGACTCTGCTGCCAGGGTTTCCCAAGGGCATCCACCTAGCCCTTCCCCAGGGGTGGAAGAGATAGAATGCACTAACGCGCAACCACTTATTTTTCCTGCTGATGAGGACATGGGAATACCACCTCAGCACGTCTCTGATGATGACGAAACACAGGTGCCAACTGCTGCGTCTTTCTGCAGTGTGCAGACTGAACAGGAGGTCAGGGATCAAGACTGGGTGGAAGACGATGCAGGGGACGATGAGGTCCTAGACCCCACATGGAATGAAGGTCGTGCCACTGACTTTTACAGTTCGGAGGAAGAGGCAGTGGTGAGACCGAGCCAACAGCGTAGCAAAAGAGAGAGCAGTGGGCAAAATCAGAACACCCGCCGCCAAGAGACTCCGCCTGCTACTGACCGCCGCCATCTGGGACCGAGCACCCCAAAGGCAGCTTCAAGGAGTTCCCTGGCATGGCACTTCTTCAAACAATGTGCTGACGACAAGACCCGAGTGGTTTGCACGCTGTGCCATCAGAGCCTGAAGCGAGGCATTAACGTTCTGAACCTTAGCACAACCTGCATGACCAGGCACCTGCATGCAAAGCATGAACTGCAGTGGAGTAAACACCTTAAAAACAAAGAAGTCACTCAGGCTCCCCCTGCTACCTCTTCTGCTGCTGCTGCCTCGGCCTCTTCTGCTGCTGCCGCCGCCTCGGCCTCTTCCTCCGCCTCTGGAGGAACGTTGGCACCTGCCGCCCAGCAAACATGGGATGTACCACCAACACCACCACCTGCGTCACCAAGCATCTCAACCATGTCACACGGCAGCGTTCAGCTCTCCATCTCACAAACATTTGAGAGAAAGCGTAAATTCCCACCTAGCCACCCTCGATCCCTGGCCCTGAATTCCTGCATTTCTAAACTACTGGCCTATGAAATGCTGTCATTTAGGCTGGTGGACACACACAGCTTCAAACAGCTCATGTCACTTGCTGTCCCACAGTATGTTGTTCCCAGCCGCCACTACTTCTCCAAGAGAGCCGTGCCTTCCCTGCACAAACAAGTGTCCGATAAAATCAAGTGTGCACTGCGCAACACCATCTGTGGCAAGGTCCACCTAACCACAGATACGTGGACCAGTAAGCACGGCCAGGGACGCTATATCTCCCTAACTGCACACTGGGTAAATGTAGTGGCGGCTGGGCCCCAGGCGGAGAGCTGTTTGGCGCACGTCCTTCCGCCGCCAAGGATCGCAGGGCAACATTCTTTGCCTCCTGTCTCCTCCTCCTCCTACTCAGCTTCCTCCTCCTCTTCTTCCACCTGCTCATCCAGTCAGCCACACACCTTCACCACCAACTTCAGCACAGCACGGGGTAAACGTCAGCAGGCCATTCTGAAACTCATATGTTTGGGGGACAGGCCCCACACCGCACAGGAGTTGTGGCGGGGTATAGAACAACAGACCGACGAGTGGTTGCTGCCAGTGAGCCTCAAGCCCGGCCTGGTGGTATGCGATAATGGGCGAAATCTCGTTGCAGCTCTGGGACTAGCCGGTTTGACGCACATCCCTTGCCTGGCGCATGTGCTGAATTTGGTGGTGCAGAAGTTCATTCGCAACTACCCCGACATGTCAGAGCTGCTGCATAAAGTGCGGGCCGTCTGTTCGCGCTTCCGGCGTTCACACCCTGCCGCTGCTCGCCTGTCTGCGCTACAGCGTAACTTCGGCCTTCCCGCTCACCGCCTCATATGCGACGTACCCACCAGGTGGAACTCCACCTTGCATATGCTGGACAGACTGTGCGAGCAGCAGCAGGCCATAGTGGAGTTTCAGCTGCAGCACGCACGGGTCAGTCGCACTGCGGATCAGACACACTTCACCACCAATGACTGGGCCTCCATGCGAGACCTGTGTGCCCTGTTGCGCTGTTTCGAGTACTCCACAAACATGGCCAGTGGCGATGACGCCGTTATCAGCTTTACAATACCACTTCTATGTCTCCTTGAGAAAACACTTAGAGCGATGATGGAAGAGGAGGTGGCCCAGGAGGAAGAGGAGGAAGAGGGGTCATTTTTAGCACTTTCAGGCCAGTCTCTTCAAAGTGACTCAGAGGGAGGTTTTTTGCAACACCAGAGGCCAGGTACAAATGTGGCCAGACAGGGCCCACTACTGGAGGACGAGGATGAGGAGGAGGTGGAGGAGGATGAGGATGAAGCATGTTCACAGCGGGGTGGCACCCAAAGCAGCTCGGGCCCATCACTGGTGCGTGGCTGGGGGGAAACACAGGACGATGACGATACGCCTCCCACAGAGGACAGCTTGTCCTTACCTCTGGGCAGCCTGGCACACATGAGCGACTACATGCTGCAGTGCCTGCGCAACGACAGCAGAGTTGCCCACATTTTAACGTGTGCGGAATACTGGGTTGCCACCCTGCTGGATCCCCGGTACAAAGACAATGTGCCCACCTTACTTCCTACACTGGAGCGTGATAGGAAGATGCGCGAGTACAAGCGCACGTTGGTAGACGCGCTACTGAGAGCATTCCCAAATGTCACAGGGGAACCAGTGGAAGCCCAAGGCGAAGGCAGAGGAGGAGCAAGAGGTCGCCAACGCAGCTGTGTCACGGCCAGCTCCTCTGAGGGCAGGGTTAGCATGGCAGAGATGTGGAAAAGTTTTGTCACCACGCCACAGCTAAGTGCACCACCACCTGATACGGAACGTGTTAGCAGGAGGCAACATTTCACTAACATGGTGGAACAGTACCTGTGCACACCCCTCCACGTACTGACTGATGGTTCGGCCCCATTCAACTTCTGGGTCTCCAAATTGTCCACGTGGCCAGAGCTAGCCTTTTATGCCTTGGAGGTGCTGGCCTGCCCGGCGGCCAGCGTTTTGTCTGAACGTGTATTCAGCACGGCAGGGGGCGTCATTACAGACAAACGCAGCCGCCTGTCTACAGCCAATGTGGACAAGCTGACATTCATAAAAATGAACCAGGCATGGATCCCACAGGACCTGTCCATCCCTTGTGCAGATTAGATATTAACTACCTCCCCTTAACAATATATTATTCTACTCCAGGGCACTTCCTCATTCAATACTATTTTTAATTTCATTTTACCATTATATTGCGGGGCAACCCAAAGTTGAATGAACCTCTCCTCTGTCTGGGTGCCGGGGCCTAAATGTGTGACAGTGGCCTGTTCCAGTGGTGGGTGACGTGAAGCCTGATTCTCTGCTATGACATGAAGACTTATTCTGTGCTGACATGAAGCCAGATTCTCTGTTACGGGACCTCTCTCCTCTGCCTGGGTGCCTGGGCCTAAATATGTGACAGTGGCCTGTTCCAGTGGTGGGTGACGTGAAGCCTGATTCTCTGCTATGACATGAATACAGATTCTGCGCTGACATAAGGCCAGATTCTCTGTTACGGGACCTCTCTCCTCTGCCTGGGTGCCTGGGCCTAAATGTGTGACAGTGGCCTGTTCCAGTGGTGGGTGACGTGAAGCCTGATTCTCTGCTATAACATGAAGACTGATTCTGTGCTAACATAAGGCCAGATTCTCTGTTACGGGACCTCTCTCCTCTGCCTGGGTGCCTGGGCCTAAATGTGTGACAGTGGCCTGTTCCAGTGGTGGGTGATGTGAAGCCTGATTCTCTGCTATGACATGAAGACTGATTCTGCGCTGACATAAGGCCAGATTCTCTGTTACGGGGCCTCTCTCCTCTGCCTGGGTGCCTGGGCCTAAATGTGTGACAGTGGCCTGTTCCAGTGGTGGGTGACGTGATGCCTGATTCTCTGCTATGACATGAAGACAGATTATGTGCTGACATAAGGCCAGATTCTCTTTTACGGGACCGCTCTCCTCTGTCTGGGTGCCGGGGCCTAAATGTGTGACAGTGGCCTGTTCCAGTGGTGGGTGACGTGAAGCCTGATTCTCTGCTATGACATGAAGACTGATTCTGTGCTGACATGAAGCCAGATTCTCTGCTATGGCATGAAGAGACTGATTCTGTGCTGACATGAAGCCAGATTCTTTGCTATGGCATGAAGAGACTGATTCTCTGCTGATGTGAAGCCAGATTCTCTGCTATGGGACCTCTGTCCAATTGATATTGGGTCATTTTTATTTTTTTACTTTTTATTTTAATTCATTTCCCTATCCACATTTGTTTGCAGGTGATTTACCTACATGTTGCTGCCTTTTGCAGCCCTCTAGCTCTTTCCTGGGCTGTTTTACAGCCTTTTTAGTGCCCAAAAGTTCGGCCGAACTTCTCGAACCCGAACATCCAGGTGTACGCTCAACTCTAGTAATACTGAAACAAACAACCATATTTGGTATTGTCGCATTCGTTACAACCTGTAACATTCATCTAACCTGTCAGATGAATGTTGTAAATAACAACAACAACAATAAAAACGGTGCCAAAACAGGTATTTCTTGTTACCTTGTGTCACAGCCACTATCTCTGGCTGTGACCTTCCGTCCTTGCTCGTTCGGCGCTCCTCGCTGAAGTTTCGTTTCTGTGTGTTTGTGGTTCTGTATGGGTTAACTCCCCTGTGTTCCTATTAGGAGTTAATCCTCTCTGGCTGCTCTATGGGTGTGGCCTCTCTGCTGCACCCATGGAACCTGTATATAAGGCCTAGTTCACACGAACGTATTACATAGAAAAAATTGGGCTGGGCATAACATTTTCAATAGATGGTTCAGAAGAACGGAACGGATACGGAAGACATACGGATGCATTTCCGTATGTGTTCCATTTTTTTTGCGGACACATTGACTTTAATGGAGCCACGGAACGTGATTTGCGGCCAAATATAGGACATGTTCTATCTTTCAACGGAACGGAAAAACGGAAATACGGAAACAGAATGCATACGGAACACATTCCGTTTTCTTGCGGAACCATTGAAATGAATGGCTCCGTATACGGACCGTATACGGAACACAAAAAAACGGCCCGTACACCCGCAAAAAAAGGTGAACTAGGCCTAAGGCTGAGGTTTACTCAGTTCTGTGTCAGCTCTCCTGGTGTGTGTTGTCTTGTCCTGCTCCTGGTTTGTACTCTCTCTCCCATGCTGCTGACCCATGGGATCCGTGTCTGTCTGTCTGTGCTCTGTGGGTTTCCCTACTTGTTCATTGACGTCCTCTTTCCTGTCTTTCTGTTATCTGTTCTGCCAGTTATGTGTCACGGATGGTGTACAGGAAACAAGACAATACCATATAAACAATGTCTCTCTGAATCCACAACTAAGGAACAAAGGGAGACCCCTGCAATAGACCTGCCGCTCTCCCTCACTGCTCAGCCTATGCGAACACCCCAAAGGTGGATGGCCGCATATCCACGTTCCTCGGCTATCTGTTAGCTGAAGACCCTACAGTGAAGGGACACGACCACCGGCTCCCTACACTGACACGGAGGGAGTCAGGGTCACCTGGATCCAGAAAAGACAAAATCATAAATACATAAACAGCACTTATCTTGCAGACGACTGACGACTGGGAACTGGGAACAGCATGCACACACACTCCAGGAAGTTGTATCAGCCGCACACTACTGCATTATGGGGAGGAACTTAAAGGGTAGCAATCAGTCCAACTGCATGACAGCTGAGATAGACTAACGAGATGAGAAACTAAACCAAAACAAAGAAATTCAAGGAGGAGGATCTGAGAAGCTCCTGTGAGCGCTTCTCAGCTGTCTGGCTGTGACAGTACCCCTCCCTCTAGGAGTGGACACTCAGAGCCCACCTTCTCAGGATGGGACCTATGGAAAGCCCTGATGAGACGAGAGGCCTTAATGTCCGTCACTGGGACCCACATCCTCTCCTCAGGACCATAACCCTCCCAATGAACGAGGTACTGGAGGGAACCGCGGACAAGACGAGAATCCACAATCCTAGAGACCTGAAATTCAAGATTTCCATCAACCATAATCGGAGGAGGAGGCAAAGGCGAGGGTACAATAGGTTGAACATAAGGTTTCAATAAGGACTTATGAAAAACATTATGGATCTTCCAAGTCTGAGGAAGATCAAGACGGTAGGCAACAGGATTGATGACAGACAGGATCTTGTAAGGCCCAATAAACCTAGGACCCAACTTCCAGGAGGGAACCTTCAATTTGATATTCTTGGTAGACAACCACACCAGATCACCAACATTCAGGTCCGGACCAGGCACACGTCTCTTATCCGCCACACGCTTATATCTCTCACTCATGCTCTTTAGATTATCCTGAATCTTTTGCCAAATAGATGACAAAGACGAGGAGAATCTGTCCTCATCAGGCAAACCAGAAGAGCCCTCTCCCGAGAAAGTCCCAAACTGCGGATGGAACCCATATGCACCAAAAAATGGTGACTTATCAGAGGACTCCTGACGACGGTTATTTAAAGCAAACTCAGCAAGGGACAAAAAAGAACACCAATCCTCCTGATTCTCCGCCACAAAACAGCGCAGATATGTCTCCAGATTCTGATTGACGCGCTCTGTCTGGCCATTCGACTGCGGATGGAAAGCAGAAGAGAATGACAACCTAACCCCCAAGCGAGAACAGAAAGCCTTCCAGAATCTGGAAACAAACTGCGTGCCCCTATCAGAGACTATGTCTGAAGGAATCCCATGCAATTTGACAATGTGGTCAATAAATGCCTGCGCCAGCGTCTTAGCATTGGGCAAACCAGGAAAAGGGATAAAATGCACCATTTTGCTAAAACGGTCCACCACCACCAGAATCACAGACTTCCCCGAGGAACGAGGCAAGTCCGTTATGAAGTCCATGGACAGATGTGTCCAAGGACGGGAAGGAATGGGCAAAGGAAGGAGAGGACCTGATGGCCGGAATGAGGGACCTTGGCACGAGCGCAAGTCTCGCAAGCTGCCACAAAACCCTCAACTGACTTACGAAGCGCAGGCCACCAGAATCTCCGAGCGATGAGATCCAGTGTGGCTCTTGACCCCGGGTGCCCAGCAAGGACCGTGTCGTGGTGTTCTTTAAAAATCTTGTGTCTCAAAGCGAGAGGCACAAACAACCTCCCAGGAGGACAAAGATCAGGAGCTTCTGACTGGGCTGCCTGCACCTCTGCCTCCAATTCAGGAAAAAGAGCAGAGACCACCACACCTTCAGCCAAAATGGGACCCGGGTCTTCAAAATTCCCAACTCCCGGAAAACAACGTGACAGGGCATCTGCCTTCACATTCTTAACCCCAGGGCGGAACGTAACAACAAAATTAAACCTTTAAAAGAACAAAGATCATCTGGCCTGTCTCGGGTTCAGACGCTTGGCTGACTCCAAGTAGGCCAGATTTTTATGGTCAGTAAACACGGTAATAGGGTGTCTGGCTCCGCCATTCCTCAAAAGCCAACTTGATGGCCAACAATTCCCTATCTCCCACATCATAATTTCTCTCTGCGGAGGAGAGTTTCTTTGAGAAAAAGGCACACGGTTGCCATTTGGCAGGAGAGGAACCCTGAGACAAGACCGCACCCACCCCTACCTCAGAAGCATCAACCTCAACTATGAAGGGTAACGAAATATCAGGTTGTACTAGGATGGGAGCGGAAGCAAAACTCTCCTTGATATTAGAAAAGGCCTTACGCGCCTCTACCGACCAGGAAGAAAAATCTACCCCCTTTCTGGTCATATCAGTGAGTGGTTTAACAACAGAGGAATAATTCAAAATAAATTTCCTGTAATAATTGGCAAAGCCCAAAAAACGCATCAGCGCCTTCTGATTCTCAGGAAGCTCCCACTCAAGCACAGCGCGGACCTTCTCGGGGTCCATGCGAAAACCAGAAGCGGAGACAAGAAACCCCAGAAATTGGATTTCTGGAACCGCAAACACACATTTTTCCAGTTTCGCGTATAATTTATTCTCCCGCAGGATGAGCAAGACCTGACGTAAGTGTTCCTTATGAGTCTTGAAATCAGGAGAAAAAATCAAAATGTCATCCAAATACACTAATACAAATTTTCCCATTAAATGATAAAAAATGCTGTTGACGAAATGCTGAAAAACGGCTGGGGCATTCATCAAACCAAAAGGCATAACCAAATTCTCAAAATGGCCCTCAGGGGTATTGAAAGCCGTCTTCCATTCGTCTCCTTCTCTGACCCTAACCAGGTTGTATGCCCCTCTTAGGTCTAATTTGGAAAAGACTTTAGCCCCAACAACCTGGTTAAACAGGTCCGGGATCAGAGGAAGCGGATAAGGATCACGAATAGTGATACTGTTCAGCTCCCTGAAATCCAGACAAGGTCTTAAAGAACCATCTTTTTTCTTAACAAAGAAAAAACCAGCGGCAACAGGTGACTTCGAGGGTCGTATGTGTCCTTTTCTCAGACTCAGAGATATAAGCCCGCATAGCAACCCTCTCAGGTTGGGAGAGATTGTATAAACGAGATTTAGGCAGCTTGGCGCCTGGGATGAGATTAATAGGGCAATCATACTCCCTGTGAGGAGGTAAACCCTGAACTCCACTCTCATAGAAACATAGAAACATAGAATGTGTCGGCAGATAAGAACCATTCGGCCCATCTAGTCTGCCCAATATACTGAATACTATGGATAGCCCCCGGCCCTATCTTATATGAAGGATGGCCTTATGCCTATCCCATGCATGCTTAAACCCCTTCACTGTATTTGCAGCTACCACTTCTGCAGGAAGGCTATTCCATGCATCCACTACTCTCTCAGTAAAGTAATACTTCCTTATATTACTGTTAAACCTTTGCCCCTCTAATTTAAAACTGTGTCCTCTTGTGGTAGTTTTTCTTCTTTTAAATATGCTCTCTTCCTTTACCGAGTTGATTCCCTTTATGTATTTAAAAGTTTCTATCATATCCCCTCTGTCTCTTCTTTCTTCCAAGCTATACATATTAAGGTCCTTTAACCTTTCCTGGTAAGTTTTATCCTGCAATCCATGTACTAGTTTAGTAGCTCTTCTCTGAACTCTCTCTAGAGTATCTATATCCTTCTGGAGATATGGCCTCCAGTACTGCGCACAATACTCCAAGTGAGGTCTCACCAGTGTTCTGTACAGCGGCATAAGCACTTCACTCTTTCTACTGCTTATACCTCTCCCTATACATCCAAGCATTCTGCTGGCATTTCGTGCTGCTCTATTACATTGTCTTCCCACCTTTAAGTCTTCTGAAATAATTACTCCTAAATCCCTTTCCTCAGATACTGAGGTCAGGACTGTGTCAAATATTCTATATTCTGCCCTTGGGTTTTTACGCCCCAGGTGCATTATCTTGCACTTATCCACATTAAATTTCAGTTTCCAGAGTTCTGACCATTCTTCTAGTTTTCCTAAATCCTTTTCCATTTGGCGTTTCCCTCCAGGAACATCAACCCTGTTACATATCTTTGTGTCATCAGCAAAAAGACAAACCTTACCAGCGAGGCCTTTTGCAATATCACTTATGAAGATATTAAACAAAATCGGTCCCAGTACAGATCCCTGTGGAACCCCACTGGTAACATTACCTTGTTTTGAATGTTCTCCATTGACTACAACCCTCTGTTGTCTGTCACTCAGCCACTGCCTAATCCACTCAACAATATGGGAGTCCATGCTCAATGACTGCAGTTTATTGATAAGTCTTCTATGTGGGACAGTGTCAAAAGCCTTACTAAAATCTAGATATGCGATGTCTACTGCACCTCCACCGTCTATTATTTTATTCACCCAGTCAAAAAAATCTATAAGATTTGTTTGACATGATCTCCCTGAAGTAAACCCATGTTGTTTTTCATCTTGCAATCCATGGGATTTTAGATGTTCCACAATCCTATCCTTTAATAGGGTTTCCATTAATTTGCCTACTATTGATGTCAGACTCACTGGTCTATAGTTGCTCGATTCCTCCCTACTACCTTTCTTGTGAATGGGCACGACATTTGCCAATTTCCAATCTTCCGGGACGACTCCTGTTACTAATGATTGGTTAAATAAATCTGTTAACGGTTTTGCCATCTCACCACTAAGCTCTTTTAATAATTTTGGGTGTATCTCATCAGGCCCCTGTGACTTATCTGTCTTCACCTTAGACAGCAAACTTAGAACATCTTCCTCTGTAAAGATACATGCATCAAACGATTTAATAGTCATTCTTTCTAGTGGAGGTCCTTCTCCTTTTTCTTTTGTAAAAACTGAACAGAAGTATTCATTAAGGCAGTCGGCTAGCCCTTTATTCTCTTCTACATACCTTCCGTCCTTTGTTTTTAATTTAGTTATTCCTCTCAGAGAAGACATCCAAAAATTCAGAGAGGAAAGGTGGTACAGTCTTAGTAGAAACCTCAGAAACAGATGTTATGAGGCAATTCTCTCTGCAAAAGTTACTCCAACCATTTATTTGCCTCGCTTGCCAATCAATGGTGGGGTTATGTTTAGTGAGCCAGGGTAGCCCCAACACTAGAGGAGTAGGCAAACCACTAAGGACGAAACATGACAAATTCTCAAAATGAGCATCGTTCACAATTAAACGGATATTGTGAACTATGCCCTTTAATGATTTCTGAGAAAGTGGAGCTGAATCAATAGCAAAAACAGGAATATCCTTTCCCAAAGTGCATACCTGGAAACCATGAGTTATTGCAAATTGATTATCAATGAGGTTGACAGCTGCTCCACTATCCACAAAAATCTCACAAAAAATGCTCTTGCTCTCTAGCGCCACCCTAGCAGGCAGGACAAAACGGGAACTACAAGCAAACGGAAAACCTTCAATTTCCGCCTCAACCCTGCCAATAGTAACAGACGGAACATTTTTAAAAGATTTTTTTCCTTTTTTGTCTCTTTATTACTCCCAGAAAACTGCCTGAATCTCCTAGAGGGAAAAACATTTGCCAGATGATTTATACCTCCACAACAAAAACAAACCCTCCCCTGCGGGCTGAATCTTCTATTGTCAGAGGCAATCAACCCCAGCTGCATGGACTCCTGCTCAGAAGGGGCTGACAGCGACTGAGACCCCTGTGCACAGAATGAGACCGCTGCACTGTCCCGGGACTGAGTATGACAGGAAGGAGAGATCTCTCCTCTCTCTCTAAGACGCCTGTCAATACGAACAGCCTGAGACATAGCAGAATCCAAGGAGGTAGGTCTTTCATGAAAGGCAAACGGAGTGCAGCATCATTCCAACCCGTATCTGCTGCCCATCTCCGAAATTCTGAACAGTATATCTCTGCGGATTGTTTACCCTGGCATAACAGACGTAGTCTAGACTCAGCCAGAGCAATACGATCCGGATCATCATATATCTGACCCAGGGCTAAAAAGAATTTATCCACTGAATGAAGGGGCCGTGCCCCCTCCGGCAGCGAAAAGGCCCAGGACTGAGCGTTACCCCTGAGCAGCGATATAATGATCCCCACCCTCCGTTCTTCATCACCAGAAGAATGGGGAACAAGGCGAAAATGGAGTTTGCAAGCCTCTCTAAAACGCACAAAATTCTCACTACCCCCGGAGAACGTATCCGGGAGCGAGATCTTAGGCTCAGCACAAACTCCATGAACGCAAGCTGAACCGGTCACTTGAAACTGAGAAAAAGTCTTACGGAGATCAGCTACCTCCAAAGAAAGACCCTGGAAGCGCTCAGCCAAAAGTGAAACCGGATCCATGCTTGAGAAGGTTTTGGCGGCTGATAATGTCACGGATGGTGTACAGGAAACAAGACAATACCATATAAACAATGTCTCTCTGGATCCACAACTAAGGAACAAAGGGAGACCCCTGCAATAGACTTGCTGCTCTCCCTCACTGCTCAGCCTATGCGAGCACCCCAAAGGTGGATGGCCGCATATCCACGTTCCTCGGCTATCTATTAGCTGAAGACCCTACAATAGTGAAGGGACACGACCACCGGCTCCCTACACTGACACGGAGGGAGTCAGGGTCACCTGGATCCAGAAAAGACAAAATCATAAATACACAAACAGCACTTATCTTGCAGACGACTGGGAACTGGGAACAGCATGCACACACACTCCAGGAAGTTGTATCAGCCGCAAACTACTGCATTATGGGGAGGAACTTAAAGGGTAGCAATCAGTCCAACTGCATGACAGCTGAGATAGACTAACGAGATGAGAAACTAAACCAAAACAAAGAAATTCAAGGAGGAGGATCTGAGAAGCTCCTGTGAGCGCTTCTCAGCTGTCTGGCTGTGACATTATGTTTTAGTTACTTTGTGTGTATTCATATGTCTGTGTTCAGCAAGCCCTTGCTGCATCGCGCCTAGCTGCAGAGTGCTATGCGCAAGGCCACGCAGTATACCACTGGTGGAGCAAGTCCTTCTCTGCTCATTGTCACTCCTGTTTCCTTGCGATGTACCTCTGCTTGTGTTATTAGTTGCCCTGTTTTGTATTTGCCTGTCTGTTATGTTTGCCTATGTGCCGTCGGTACCTTCTGGTACCTGTTGTCCATTCGTTCCTGCTGTCACTGTCTAGTTCACGCTCCAGAGTGGACCCTGGCAACTTCCTGCGGCAAAACCTAACCCTACCTTCTGGGGCCCTAGTGAATACCAGGAGTTGCTTAGTCACGCCCCTCTGGAGTATTACTAGACAGTGGCGCAGTGGGGGTTTTCTCCCACTGTGCTGACGGTACATAGAGCTCATGTTTTGTCTGTGCTGCCTTCCCTGTTTTTTGTTTGTGCAATAAACTCTTGTGTGTCTGTACCTGATTTCTGTTTGTTTATTGATTGACGACGCGGTGGTCTCTCCTGGGACCTCCTACTCGTGACACCTTGCCTCACAAATTGTGTAATATAGAGCAACCAAAAGTCATATGTACCCTAAAAACTGCCACCTTATCCCCTGTTTCCAAAATGGGGTCACTTTTTTGGAGTTTCTATTCTAGGGGTGCATCAGGGGGGCTTCACATGGAACATGGTGTCAAAAAACCAGTCCAGCAAAATCTGCCTTCTAAAAACTGTATGGCGTTCCTTTCCTTCTGCGCAATGCCGTGTGCCCGTACAGCAGTTTACAACAACATATAGGGTGTTTCTGTAAACTAAAGAATCAGAGCCATAAACATTGCGTTTTGTTTGGCTGTTAACCCTTGCTTTGTAACTGGAAAAAATTTATTAAAATGGAAAATCTGCCAAAAAAGTGAAATTCTGAAATTTTATCTATTTCCATTAATTCTTGTGGAACACCTAAAGGGATAACAAAGTTAGTAAAATCAGTTTTGTATACCTTGAGGGGTGTAGTTTGTAAAATGGGGTCACTTTTTGGGAGTTTCTACTCTAGGGGTGCATCAGGGGGGGTCTTCAAATGGGACATGGTGTCAAAAAACCAGTCCAGCAAAATCTGCCTTCCAAAAACCGTATGGCATTCCTTTCCTTCTGCTCCCTGCCATGTGCCCGTACAGCATTTTACAACCACATATGGGGTGTTTCTGTAAACTATAGAATCAGGGCCATAAATATTGAGTTTTGTTTGGCTGTTAACCCTTGCTTTGTAACTTCAAAAAATTGATTCAAATGGAAAATCTGCCAAAAAAGTGAAATTTTTAAATTTTATCTATTTCCATTAATTCTTGTGGAACACCTAAAGGGTTAACAAAGTTAGTAAAATCAGTTTTGAATACCTTGAGGGGTGTAGTTTGTAAAATCGGGTAATTTTTGGGTGGTTTCTATTATGTAAGCCTCACAAAGCGACTTCAGACCTGAACTGGTCCTGAAAAAGTGGGTTTTAGAAATTTTCTGAAAAATTTCAAGATTTGCTTCTAAACTTCTAAACCTTCTAACGTCCCCAAAAAATAAAATGGCATTCACAAAATGATCCAAACATGAAGTAGACTTATGGGGAATATAAAGTAATAACTATTTTTGGAGGTATCACTATCTATTATAAAAGTAGAGAAAATTTGCTAATTTTTCAAAATGTTTGGTAAAATTGGATTTTTTTTTATAAATAAAAATTAATTTTTTTGACTTAATTTTACCACTGTCATGAAGTACAATACGTGACGAGAAAACAATCTTTGAATGGCTTGGATAAGTAAAAGCGTTTTAAAGTTATTACTAGTGATGAGCGGGAGGTGCCATATTCGATTTCGCGATATTTCGCGAATATTCGCATGAATATTCGTGTTATATTCGTCGAAATCGAATATTCGCAATTATTCCAATTATCGCGAAATTATTTTTTCGCATATTGCGAAAATTTATCTTGATAGTATAAGGCAACGTTCCTATGCTAATGACTATGGCTAGGCTAATATGTGTATTTTACGAAATTTCGTAATATTGCTCTAACTTCGTCTCTTAGAATATTACGAATATTCTAAAAGACGAAGTTAGAGCAATATTAAGAACATTTGCAAAAGTCGAATTTGCGATGCGAGTAATATAACACGAAATAGTCGCATGAAGATTTCAACTTAGCACTGCTATATTCCATATTCTAGCCTAATATGGAATATAGCTGTGCTAAGTTAGCACTGCTATATTCCATATTAGGCTAGAATATGGAATATAGCTGTGCTAAGTTGAAATCTTCATGCGACTATTTCGTGTTATATTACTCGCATCGCAATTTCGACTTTTGCAAATGTTCTTAATATTGCTCTAACTTCGTCTTTTAGAATATTCGTAATATTCTAAAAGACGAAGTTAGAGCAATATTACGAAATTTCGTAAAATACACATAGATTGTATTTAAGCTAATATACTGCTATAGTAATAATTTTTAATAGTGTACATATTTTACAAAACTTAAGTTCAGAAGAGGCAAAAAAAAATTACAGGAAAAAAAGGGATTATAGCACTATATTAGCTAAATTACAATCTATATGTGTATTTTACGAAATTTCGTAATATTGCTCTAACTTCGTCTTTTAGAATATTCGTAATATTCTAAGAGACGAAGTTAGAGCAATATTACGAAATTTCTAAAAGACGAAGTTAGAGCAATATTAAGAACATTTGAAAAAGTCGAAATTGCGATGCGACTAATATAACACGAAATATTCGCATGAAGATTTCAACTTAGCACTGCTATACTCCATATTCTAGCCTAATATGGAATATAGCAGTGCTAACTTAGCACAGCTATATTCCATATTAGGCTAGAATATGGAGTATAGCAGTGCTAAGTTGAAATCTTCATGCGAATATTTCGTGTTATATTACTCGCATCGCAATTGCGACTATTGCGAAATTTCGTAAAATACACATATAGATTAGATTGTAATTTAGCTAATATGGAATATAGCAGCAAGTTGAAAACGCCACTGACTGGAGCAGCCAGGAAGCCAGGAATCCAAAGGACAGGTAAGAACAACTTTAGGGAAGTGGGAAAGAAAAAAATATAATAAAAAAAAAAAGAAAAAAAACGAATATTCGATTTCGCGAATATATAGAACGATATTCTAAATATTCGCGAAATCTCGAAATTGCGATATTCGAGAAAAAAATTCGCAATTCGAATATTCGCGCTCAACACTAGTTATTACCACATAAAGTGACACATCTGATTTGCAAAAAATGGCCTGGTCCTTAAGTTGAAAAATGGCAGGATCCTGAAGGGGTTAATAATGAACTTTGTCATTGTTATGCTTTTTACCTCATGAAATATTGTTTAAAGAGGAAATGTTAACATGGTGCTAAGGGGTTAAATTTTTTCACTTTATTGTGCTCTTACATTTGAGACCCAAGTCCCACTCTGCTTGTGTTGTGCAACTTTTTAGACTCTGCTCACCTCCTCATTTTGACTAACATGTATGAAAAGCCACCACACTGTGCCAGATTGTCCAAAGACAGATCCAAATGATGCTTGATATACTCCATTTACTGTGGTTCTTGATAGTTTATGAACCATTTTCTATATTTCTGCATAAGTTTGACCTAAAACGACATCAGATTTTCATACAAGTCCTAAAAGAAGATAAAGATAACTAAATCAAACAAATGAGTCAAAAATGTTAGACTTTGCCATTTAGGAATATAATCCAATATCATATGTCTGAGTGGCAAAAGTATGTGAACCTTTAGGGCTATGAGATATTTTCTAGATGAAATTAGATTCAGGTGTTTTCAATCAATTGGATGACCATCAGGTGTGGGTGACCTGTTTTATTTATAGAACAGGTATCTATCAAAGTGTGATCTTTACAACACACTTTTGTGGAAGTGTATCATGGTGCAAACAATGGAGATTTCTGAGGACCTTATAAAAAGAGGTGTTGACACCCATCAGGCTGGAAAGGTTTACAAAACCATCACTAAAGAGTTTTATCACGGTCGGCGTGACTATCACATACGTGACACAGAGGGAGGGAACAAGGAAGGCCCTGCCCAAGTGAGAGGGAAGGTGGTGACCCCTGACTCACCTAGCGGCTGGCACCTGGCTGCCCTGACGTCCCTAGACGGGTTCCTCACCCGTACGCCGATCACGTGCCTAAAGCCCTGGCTTTCCCTAAGCTGAGCCCTAGATAGTGAACAGGGCGGTGGGAACACTAGTCCGCACCACTAGCTCTAAAGGAAAACACCAAGGGAAGGACAGACAATACAAACTCAACATATAATCCCAGGTGGGCGACAACAGGAGACAACAAGAAGCCCAACAGGGATCCGGAGGGTAGCACTCTGGAACGACAACCAGGATTCACAACTCCAGTGGGTCAGTATAGATGTCCAGGCAGGAAGCTCTATAACTGGCAACTAGAGAAGAGTGAGGGGAGAATATAAGGAGGTTGGGAGTGGCAGACAAGAAACAGCTGAGGAGGAGAAGCTACGGATCCCTGATTGAGACAAAAAGGATAGCAAGGCAAACACAGAAAACAATCACTAAGAAACAACGTGATCTTTAGATATAGAGCGCGCAGCCACCCGCTGCGACCTCCTGACCCCGGGTATAACAGAGTCAGACATGGCTCTTGATACCCTCGTGACAAGTTTACACTTCAACAAGCTACAGTCAGACAGATTGTGTTAAAATAGAGGAATCTTAGGAACATTACCCTCTCCAGGAGTGGTCGACCAAGAAGGTTCACGCCAAGACCAAGGCGTGTAATAAACTGCAAGGTCACAAAGGAACCAAAGGTAACCTCCAAGCAAGGTCTTTCTCACATAAGTGGCAGGATTCCAAGGAGACAGCAGCTCTTAAGTTTGCGAAAGATCACCTGGACAAGCCAGAAGGCTTTTGGAACAATGTTTTGTGAATGGATAATAGCAAAATAGAAGTTTTTGGTTTAAAAGCCTCATCCTATCTGTGAAACATGAGGGTGGTATTATCATGGTATGGATCTGTTTTGCTACAACTGGGCCAGGATGGTTTTCCATCATAGATGAAACAATGACTTCTGAATTATACCAGCAAATTCTAAATGAAAATGTCAGGACATCTGCCATGAGCTGAAATTCAAGAGAATGTGGGTCATGCAGCAAAACAAGGACCCTAAGCACAGATGTTGTTCTACCAAAGAATGGTTAAAGGGATTCTGTCACCTCTCATAACCCAAATTCGGATTTTAAACCAGTCATGCTCCACAGCTTACCTTGAATCGGCTGTGCTGTTCTATATTGTAATCCGTCCAGTAGTTTTGCAGAAAAACGACTTGCCCAGTAACGCCCCTCTTACAGTGCCCAAAACGCCTTCCTCCAGAATCCCTAACCACCCACAGCGTCTCATCCCTCTCCTCCCTGACGGCCGAGCGAAGTCTCGCGCAGACGCAGTACCCACTGAGGGCTGCGCCAGTGCGATTTGCTGGAGACTGAGGGAAGAGCGAGCATCGGACGTCACTGGGCTCGGCGCATGCCCAGTGAAGACGATGAAGCTCCTGCCCTCAGTCTCCAGCAAATCGCACTGGCACAGCCCTCAGTGGGTACTGCGTCTGTGCGAGACTTCGCTCGGCCGTTAGGGAGGGGGAGGAGAGGGATGAGACGCTGTGGGTGGTTAGGGATTCTGGAGGAAGGCGTTTTGGGCACTGTAAGAGGGGCGTTACTGGGCACACAAAGGGGAACATAACACCCCTCTGGGCACCTTCAGGGTTAATTTGCATAATTATAAAAGTCGTTTTTTTCTGCAAAACTACTGGACGGATTACAATATAGAACAGCACAGCCGATTCAAGGTAAGCTGTGGAGCATGACTATTTTAAAATCTGGATTTTTTGTTGAGAGGTGACAGAATCCCTTTAATGAAGAATAAAGGTAACGTTTTGGAATGGACAAGTCAAAGTCCTGACCTTAAAGGGCTTCTGTCACCCCACAAAAGTCTTTTTTTTTTTTTGGGATAGTTACATTCCTTATAGCGCGATATAGGAGAATATAATCTTGTCACTTACTTTCATGCGGCCGTTTCTTTAGAAAACGAAGTTTTATAATATGTAAATCCGATCTCTACCAGCAAGTAGGGAGTCTACTTGCTGGTAGCTGCAGCAGAAAACCGCCCCCTCGCCGTGTTGATTGACAGGGCCAGCCGTGATCTCCTTCTCCGGCCGGCCCTGTCAGTATTTCAAAAATCGCGCGCCTCTGTTCATTCGGCGCAGGCGCTCTGAGATGAGGAGGCTCGTCTCCTCAGAACTCCCTCAGTGCGCCTGCGCCGATGACGTCTTCTCTTTCGGTGATGTCATCGGCGCAGGCGCACTGAGGGAGTTCTGAGGAGACGAGCCTCCTCATCTCAGAGCGCCTGCGCCGAATGAACAGAGGCGCGCGATTTTTGAAATACTGACAGGGCCGGCCGGAGGAGGAGATCACGGCTGGCCCTGTCAATCAACACGGCGAGGGGGCGGTTTTCTGCTGCGGCTACCAGCAAGTAGAGGCCCTACTTGCTGGTAGAGACCGGATTTACATATTATAAAACTTCGTTTTCTAAAGAAACGGCCGCATGAAAGTAAGATATCCTATATTGCGCTATAAGGAATGTAACTATCCAAAAAAAAAAAAAAGACTTTTGTGGGGTGACAGAAGCCCTTTAATCCTATAGAAATGTATAAGAACAATGTAGCAATAATATACAACATTACAGTCACATATATTGTGGTAGATATGATCAACACTATATTCATATGACTCAATAGTGTCGATAAATTCAATAATATATATCACACCAAGAAACTTCAAGTATATGCTGTTATTTGGGAAAGAGGGGGTATTATCTTCTAGCGCTCTATCCCAATTTGGGAAACTGAATGTCACTGAAAATGCTGTAGGTGTATTCACTGGGAGTGCAATATGTTCATAAAGTGTCCACAGGAATCCTGATAATGTGAAAAGTCTCTTATAGCATATCCTTTTATGGTCGATATGAGCTTTGGATTGAAGAAAACTTTAAATCGATATTTGGCTTACCGTCTAGCGTCTGCTTTCTCCCTATTGCTTCAATGGAGCTTTAAATATTTGCCGGCTTATTCAGTCGCTCCATACAGCAAGCTGGTTTAAATTTCGCGGGAGTTCCAAAGATCGCGGGAGTTGCCACTCTGTTCCGCAATTTCCTTTGGTGCAGCTTTCGACGATAAGAATAGTTAATCCTTTACTGTAGAGATTTTCTTCTGTATGGCCATACAGTATTATCGGAGGCTTTTCAATGCAGGTACATCACTTGTTTCACCATACGCGTTACGGGTAGATTCACTCTCCCTTCCTCAGTGGTCAAGTGTCTGCCTGCTCTGCCTCCATTTTTATCCATTCCTTTGATTGCTTCCCAAATCTCGGACACCTGTTGTTCATGCTACTCCCAGTTTGCAAGGGAATCCTCCCACATAATCAAGGGATAATTCTATACAGCCTTGATTTAAAAAAAAAAAAAAAAATTTTTATAGATTTTTTTTTATTTTTTTCCTCTTGCAGTTTCCATGCGTTTTTTATGCGTTTTTTTGGGGACACATGCGTTTTTTGGCCCAGATGTCCCAATTGGTGTGATATATCATTATGTGAAATATAAACTTGATATCTGATTGCCAACACTTATAAAATGACTTTTTATAATAAAATATTATTAAACAAATTTTCAAGATTAAAATATCAATATAAGAATATAAAACAATAAATAATAAATGTGAGGAATCTTGAAAGTTTCATAGGAATCCTAGCGTTTGATACAATTATTCGGATTTGATAGAGAAAGAAGGGTGGGTATCTCGGAGCCAAGGACACGTCGCAGCGCCGATAGACGGCCTAGCATGCGGCGTGCCGTCGGCCTCGAGACATCCAACCTACATAAATCCAAAAATTTCCAACTCCGAATTAAGGCCTTTCGGTTGTAGAGATCCAAATTCATAAATGCGTCTGGATTCTATCCTAGACATTTGTCTGATAAAATCACCGCCTCTCCAGTGTTTCTCCACCTTCTCCAGTGCCGTAAACACCAGACTTGATGGATCCTGATTATGCATCTCTTTATAATGTTTAGATAGGGAATGTTTATCGTACCCCTTCCTGATGTTGGCAATATGTTCGGCCACTCTTTTTTTGAATGGCCTCTTGGTACGTCCTATATATTGTCTGTTACAGGGGCACTGGAGAAGGTAGATAACTCCACTGGAGTCACATGTAAGACAATCTTCTATCTCCCAATTATAGTTGTTCTGAGTCGAGGGGACATTAGTCGTCAGGCGGGGTTTTTTATTCATTCTACAACCCATACACCTTCCACATTTATAAAAACCCTTCAAACTCAGCCAAGTTCCTGAAAAACTCAACTTATTCTGTTTCCACGGATTTACGGTAGGGGCCACCTTGATACCTAGATTGGGTGCCCTAGTGAAGGTAATCGTCGGAACAGTCGGGAGTAAGTGTCCCACAATTTTGTCATTCAACACATGGTGCCAATGGGTTTTAATAATTTTCTGAATCTTCCTATAATTCTCATTAAATGGAAGAACAACTCTCATGGCTTCTTTATTTAGTGTTTTATCTTCCTCATTATCCATCTCATTTTTATCTTTATTGTCCTCCTTATTAAAGAACTCTCTTCTATCTAATTTCCTAATTTGGTTGAGTGACTCCTCCACTAAGTTTTCAGGATATTCCTTCTCAATAAATTGTCTTTTCATCTCAATGGCTTCCATCTCAAAAGTATGTCCCTCTGTGCAGTTCCGCTTAATCCTACGGAACTGACCAGAGGGAACATTTGTCAGCCATTTCGGCAGGTGACAGCTAGAAAAATCGATATAACTATTTCTAGCTGTGGATTTACAAAATGTCTCACATATATATTTATTATCAGATTGTGTGATTAATAAATCCAAGAATTCGGTGCTCTCCTGTATGTTTGAGGTAAAGACCAGATTTAAATTATTAATATTGATTGTTTCTAGGAATTTTTCCAATTCTTCTTTACTCTTTTTCCAGATGAAGATCACATCATCTATATAACGGCGCCACAGGGCCAGATCCGTCCCCAGCCTTGGCTTGATGTGGTTATATTCCCACTCGGCCAAGAATAAATTAGCATAGCTGGGGGCGAATCTGGTCCCCATGGCGGTACCCCCGCTTCTGCAGGAAGAATTCCCCCTCAAAAAAGAAGTAGTTGTGGCTCAGGATATACTCTATTCCTTTCGTTATAAACTCTTTTTTTATTGCTCCATACGAGCCATCTCTTATTAATTGCATTTTTACAGCATCAATTCCTTGCTGATGTTCAATCACAGTATAAAGTGACTGAACATCAAGTGTACCCATAATCCATCCAGTCTGGACATCTAAGTTTTCCAGAATCTGTATGATTTGGGTCGTATCTTTAATATAGGAATTGGTTTTCTTGACTATTGGCTGTAACTGTACGTCTATACAGGGAGTGCAGAATTATTAGGCAAGTTGTATTTTTGAGGATTAATTTTATTATTGAACAACAACCATGTTCTTAATGAACCCAAAAAACTCATTAATATCAAAACTGAATATTTTTGGAAGTAGTTTTTAGTTTGTTTTTAGTTTTAGCTATTTTAGGGGGATATCTTTATGTGCAGCTGACTATTACTGTGCATAATTATTAGGCAACTTAACAAAAAACAAATATATACCCATTTCAATTATTTATTTTTACCAGTGAAACCAATATAACATCTCAACATTCACAAATATACATTTCTGACATTCAAAAACAAAACAAAAACAAATCAGTGACCAATATAGCCACCTTTCTTTGCAAGGACACTCAAAAGCCTGCCATCCATGGATTCTGTCAGTGTTTTGATCTGTTCACCATCAACATTGCGTGCAGCAGCAACCACAGCCTCCCAGACACTGTTCAGAGAGGTGTACTGTTTTCCCTCCTTGTAAATCTCACATTTGATGATGGACCACAGGTTCTCAATGGAGTTCAGATCAGGTGAACAAGGAGGCCATGTCATTAGATTTTCTTCTTTTATACCCTTTCTTGCCAGCCACGCTGTGGAGTACTTGGACGCGTGTGATGGAGCATTGTCCTGCATGAAAATCATGTTTTTCTTGAAGGATGCAGACTTCTTCCTGTACCACTGCTTGAAGAAGGTGTCTTCCAGAAACTGGCAGTAGGACTGGGAGTTGAGCTTGACTCCATCCTCAACCCGAAAAGGCCCCACAAGCTCATCTTTGATGATACCAGCCCAAACCAGTACTCCACCTCCACCTTGCTGGCGTCTGAGTCGGACTGGAGCTCTCTGCCCTTTACCAATCTAGCCACGGGCCCATCCATCTGGCCCATCAAGACTCACTCTCATTTCATCAGTCCATAAAACTTTAGAAAAATCAGTCTTGAGATATTTCTTGGCCCAGTCTTGACGTTTCAGCTTGTGTGTCTTGTTCAGTGGTGGTCGTCTTTCAGCCTTTCTTACCTTGGCCATGTCTCTGAGTATTGCACACCTTGTGCTTTTGGGCACTCCAGTGATGTTGCAGCTCTGAAATATGGCCAAACTGGTGGCAAGTGGCATCTTGGCAGCTGCACGCTTGACTTTTCTCAGTTCATGGGCAGTTATTTTGCGCCTTGGTTTTTCCACACGCTTCTTGCGACCCTGTTGACTATTTTGAATGAAACGCTTGATTGTTCGATGATCACGCTTCAGAAGCTTTGCAATTTTAAGAGTGCTGCATCCCTCTGCAAGATATTTCACTATTTTTGACTTTTCTGAGCCTGTCAAGTCCTTCTTTTGACCCATTTTGCCAAAGGAAAGGAAGTTGCCTAATAATTATGCACACCTAATATATGGTGTTGATGTCATTAGACCACACCCCTTCTCATTACAGAGATGCACATCACCTAATATGCTTAATTGGTAGTAGGCTTTCGAGCCTATACAGCTTGGAGTAAGACAACATGCATAAAGAGGATGATGTAGTCAAAATACTCATTTGCCTAATAATTCTGCACGCAGTGTATATTTGGACAGGTTGGATGTGATAGATCCAATCCCTGAGACGATAGGGCGTCCTGGGGGATCATTCGGATTTTTGTGCACTTTGGGCAGACAGTAGAAGCATGGTAGCCTCCTCTGTGTGCCCAAAATAAAATCCAGTTCCTGCTGTGATATCGTACCATTATCCAATCCGTCCATACTGTATCTCCTGAGCTCCAACTCAAATCTCTCAAGGGGGTCTCCCCCCAATTTTTGATAGGTCTCCCCATCTGAGAGTTGTCGGAGACATTCCCTATTATAATTAATTGTGTCCATCACCACTACCGCACCTCCCTTATCCGCGGGGCGTATAGTGATGGAGTGGTTTTTTTGTAGTAGTTTCAATGCCTCAAACTCTCCTCTGGTAAGATTGTTTGTGGCTCTTGGTCTAGCTTTTAGTTTGCAAATATCTTCCTCTACACACTTCTGAAAGGCTCCTATTTCTTTGCTGATTTCACTCCTTGGGAACATATTTGATTTATTTTTTAGGAGGTTTTTGTTAGGGTTTTTTGTCTTTCTTACGTTTTTTTCAACTATCACTTTCTCATTCCTCACAATTGGATTTTTGATAAAATATTTTTTGAGGCAGATATTCCTTATTAGTTTTTGTACTCCTATATACGTAGAGAATTTATCCATCTTATTGGTGGGGGCAAACTTCAGACCTTTCTCTAACAGATTATTTTGGGTTTTAGTCAGGGTGGTGGAACTTAAGTTAATTATTGCGCTGAGATCCGTTGCTAGTGATGTCTTTTGTGATATGTGTCTCTTCCTCTTACTTCGTCTTGTCTTTCTGACCCTCCTCTGTGTCTTGAGTGTTGGTATCTTACTTGTTCTATGTGGTTCATCTTTTGGGGTGCATGGTGATCCTGTCTCTGTGATATGTGATGTTGTCCCTTCCCTGTGTTCTGGTATTGATAAGTGCTCTTGGGTCTTAAATTGTAGTGATGTGTCGGTGATTCTAAACTGTGATTGGGAGGTGTCCTTTCTCTGTGCCGTATTCGTGCTCTGTGATGTGCTGGGGTATGATCTAAAAAATGCCGATCAGACAGCTCCTCATATCTGTTAGTCACAGAGATTGAGTAGCTGTCTGATAAGCCCTGCCGATCCCTATCCCCTTCCCTTTTCTTCCCTTTTGGGATCTCATTCTGTGATAAGGGAATTTGTTCCCCAGATCTTTCACCCTGGTGATTTCTCTGTGTATTCTGGTGTTTTTTAGTTTTTTTATTAATGATCTCACTGTCAATTTTATCTAATCCACTACAGAGTCTTTGTTGCCACATTTCAAATTCACTATTTCTAGAGAATTTTTCAAGGTGGTCTTTTAATTTTCCAATTTTTTGATTCAGCACTTCCAATAGTGCTGTCCTCCTTTTTATTATGAGTTGCATGAGTGAAATGGAACAGGAGAATTGTAATCTGTTCCATTCCACCTCAAACTCCTCATCCAGGAGATCTTGTGCTGGGGTTTTATTCAAAATTAACCCCTTAGTAATTTTACCATGCTCTATATACTGCTGTAGGGACCTTATCTCCCAATACTGTCTGAGTTGTTTCTGTAGCAGTCCCTCTAATTCTCTAAAGACATCTGCCATAGCTTTATCGCTACTAAAAACATCATCCTGCATATCATCAAATTTAAAATTTTCTGCTTTCGCCTTTTTGCTTTCAATGTGGTGCCAAATGTCCATAATCTACTGTAAAGGAGCTCACACACAGGGGTGAATAGTGCGTACAAGAAATAGTGGTAGGTTGTGGTGGCTCACTAGCAAGTAGTTAAGGTATGGTGCTGCAAGCTCATCTAGAGGGAATCACCCCACCCTCTCTTAAAGGCAAATGTAGTAATAGAGTAATGAGCGAGCACTCATACACTTGGCAACCAAATTGACATGTGCAGAAAATATTTATTATATCCCCATAAAATACAAGTAATAAAATTTATAAGAACAATGTAGCAATAATATACAACATTACAGTCACATATATTGTGGTAGATATGATCAACACTATATTCATATGACTCAATAGTGTTGATAAATTCAATAATATATATCACACCAAGAAACTTCAAGTATATGCTGTTATTTGGGAAAGAGGGGGTATTATCTTCTAGCGCTCTATCCCAATTTGGGAAACTGAATGTCACTGAAAATGCTGTAGGTGTATTCACTGGGAGTGCAATATGTTCATAAAGTGTCCACAGGAATCCTGATAATGTGAAAAGTCTCTTATAGCATATCCTTTTATGGTCGATATGAGCTTTGGATTGAAGAAAACTTTAAATCGATATTTGGCTTACCGTCTAGCGTCTGCTTTCTCCCTATTGCTTCAATGGAGCTTTAAATATTTGCCGGCTTATTCAGTCGCTCCATACAGCAAGCTGGTATGGAGCGACTGAATAAGCCGGCAAATATTTAAAGCTCCATTGAAGCAATAGGGAGAAAGCAGACGCTAGACGGTAAGCCAAATATCGATTTAAAGTTTTCTTCAATCCAAAGCTCATATCGACCATAAAAGGATATGCTATAAGAGACTTTTCACATTATCAGGATTCCTGTGGACACTTTATGAACATATTGCACTCCCAGTGAATACACCTACAGCATTTTCAGTGACATTCAGTTTCCCAAATTGGGATAGAGCGCTAGAAGATAATACCCCCTCTTTCCCAAATAACAGCATATACTTGAAGTTTCTTGGTGTGATATATATTATTGAATTTATCGACACTATTGAGTCATATGAATATAGTGTTGATCATATCTACCACAATATATGTGACTGTAATGTTGTATATTATTGCTACATTGTTCTTATAAATTTTATTACTTGTATTTTATGGGGATATAATAAATATTTTCTGCACATGTCAATTTGGTTGCCAAGTGTATGAGTGCTCGCTCATTACTCTATTACTACATTTGCCTTTAAGAGAGGGTGGGGTGATTCCCTCTAGATGAGCTTGCAGCACCATACCTTAACTACTTGCTAGTGAGCCACCACAACCTACCACTATTTTTTGTACGCACTATTCACCCCTGTGTGTGAGCTCCTTTACAGTAGATTATGGACATTTGGCACCACATTGAAAGCAAAAAGGCGAAAGCAGAAAATTTTAAATTTGATGATATGCAGGATGATGTTTTTAGTAGCGATAAAGCTATGGCAGATGTCTTTAGAGAATTAGAGGGACTGCTACAGAAACAACTCAGACAGTATTGGGAGATAAGGTCCCTACAGCAGTATATAGAGCATGGTAAAATTCCTAAGGGGTTAATTTTGAATAAAACCCCAGCACAAGATCTCCTGGATGAGGAGTTTGAGGTGGAATGGAACAGATTACAATTCTCCTGTTCCATTTCACTCATGCAACTCATAATAAAAAGGAGGACAGCACTATTGGAAGTGCTGAATCAAAAAATTGGAAAATTAAAAGACCACCTTGAAAAATTCTCTAGAAATAGTGAATTTGAAATGTGGCAACAAAGACTCTGTAGTGGATTAGATAAAATTGAGAGTGAGATCATTAATAAAAAAACTAAAAAACACCAGAATACACAGAGAAATCACCAGGGTGAAAGATCTGGGGAACAAATTCCCTTATCACAGAATGAGATCCCAAAAGCGAAGAAAAGGGAAGATGATAGGGATCGGCAGGGCTTATCAGACAGCTACTCAATCTCTGTGACTAACAGATATGAGGAGCTGTCTGATCGGCATTTTTTAGATCATACCCCAGCACATCACAGAGCACGAATACGGCACAGAGAAAGGACACCTCCCAATCACAGTTTAGAATCACCGACACATCACTACAATTTAAGACCCAAGAGCACTTATCAATACCAGAACACAGGGAAGGGACAACATCACATATCACAGAGACAGGATCACCATGCACCCCAAAAGATGAACCACATAGAACAAGTAAGATACCAACACTCAAGACACAGAGGAGGGTCAGAAAGACAAGACGAAGTAAGAGGAAGAGACACATATCACAAAAGACATCACTAGCAACGGATCTCAGCGCAATAATTAACTTAAGTTCTACCACCCTGACTAAAACCCAAAATAATCTGTTAGAGAAAGGTCTGAAGTTTGCCCCCACCAATAAGATGGATAAATTCTCTACGTATATAGGAGTACAAAAACTAATAAGGAATATCTGCCTCAAAAAATATTTTATCAAAAATCCAATTGTGAGGAATGAGAAAGTGATAGTTGAAAAAAACGTAAAAAAGACAAAAAACCCTAACAAAAACCTCCTAAAAAATAAATCAAATATGTTCCCAAGGAGTGAAATCAGCAAAGAAATAGGAGCCTTTCAGAAGTGTGTAGAGGAAGATATTTGCAAACTAAAAGCTAGACCAAGAGCCACAAACAATCTTACCAGAGGAGAGTTTGAGGCATTGAAACTACTACAAAAAAACCACTCCATCACTATACGCCCCGCGGATAAGGGAGGTGCGGTAGTGGTGATGGACACAATTAATTATAATAGGAATGTCTCCGACAACTCTCAGATGGGGAGACCTATCAAAAATTGGGGGGAGACCCCCTTGAGAGATTTGAGTTGGAGCTCAGGAGATACAGTATGGACGGATTGGATAATGGTACGATATCACAGCAGGAACTGGATTTCATTTTGGGCACACAGAGGAGGCTACCATGCTTCTACTGTCTGGCCAAAGTGCACAAAAATCCGAATGATCCCCCAGGACGCCCTATCGTCTCAGGGATTGGATCTATCACATCCAACCTGTCCAAATATATAGACGTACAGTTACAGCCAATAGTCAAGAAAACCAATTCCTATATTAAAGATACGACCCAAATCATACAGATTCTGGAAAACTTAGATGTCCAGACTGGATGGATTATGGGTACACTTGATGTTCAGTCACTTTATACTGTGATTGAACATCAGCAAGGAATTGATGCTGTAAAAATGCAATTAATAAGAGATGGCTCGTATGGAGCAATAAAAAAAGAGTTTATAACGAAAGGAATAGAGTATATCCTGAGCCACAACTACTTCTTTTTTGAGGGGGAATTCTTCCTGCAGAAGCGGGGTACCGCCATGGGGACCAGATTCGCCCCCAGCTATGCTAATTTATTCTTGGCCGAGTGGGAATATAACCACATCAAGCCAAGGCTGGGGACGGATCTGGCCCTGTGGCGCCGTTATATAGATGATGTGATCTTCATCTGGAAAAAGAGTAAAGAAGAATTGGAAAAATTCCTAGAAACAATCAATATTAATAATTTAAATCTGGTCTTTACCTCAAACATACAGGAGAGCACCGAATTCTTGGATTTATTAATCACACAATCTGATAATAAATATATATGTGAGACATTTTGTAAATCCACAGCTAGAAATAGTTATATCGATTTTTCTAGCTGTCACCTGCCGAAATGGCTGACAAATGTTCCCTCTGGTCAGTTCCGTAGGATTAAGCGGAACTGCACAGAGGGACATACTTTTGAGATGGAAGCCATTGAGATGAAAAGACAATTTATTGAGAAGGAATATCCTGAAAACTTAGTGGAGGAGTCACTCAACCAAATTAGGAAATTAGATAGAAGAGAGTTCTTTAATAAGGAGGACAATAAAGATAAAAATGAGATGGATAATGAGAAAGATAAAACACTATATAAAGAAGCCATGAGAGTTGTTCTTTCATTTAATGAGAATTATAGGAAGATTCAGAAAATTATTAAAACCCATTGGCACCATGTGTTGAATGACAAAATTGTGGGACACTTACTCCCGACTGTTCCGACGATTACCTTCACTAGGGCACCCAATCTAGGTATCAAGGTGGCCCCTACCGTAAAACCGTGGAAACAGAATAAGTTGAGTTTTTCAGGAACTTGGCTGAGTTTGAAGGGTTTTTATAAATGTGGAAGGTGTATGGGTTGTAGAATGAATAAAAAACCCCGCCTGACGACTAATGTCCCCTCGACTCAGAACAACTATAATTGGGAGATAGAAGATTGTCTTACATGTGACTCCAGTGGAGTTATCTACCTTCTCCAGTGCCCCTGTAACAGACAATATATAGGACGTACCAAGAGGCCATTCAAAAAAAGAGTGGCCGAACATATTGCCAACATCAGGAAGGGGTACGATAAACATTCCCTATCTAAACATTATAAAGAGATGCATAATCAGGATCCATCAAGTCTGGTGTTTACGGCACTGGAGAAGGTGGAGAAACACTGGAGAGGCGGTGATTTTATCAGACAAATGTCTAGGATAGAATCCAGACGCATTTATGAATTTGGATCTCTACAACCGAAAGGCCTTAATTCGGAGTTGGAAATTTTTGGATTTATGTAGGTTGGATGTCTCGAGGCCGACGACACGCCGCATGCTAGGCCGTCTATCGGCGCTGCGACGTGTCCTTGGCTCCGAGATACCCACCCTTCTTTCTCTATCAAATCCGAATAATTGTATCAAACTCTAGGATTCCTATGAAACTTTCAAGATTCCTCACATTTATTATTTATTGTTTTATATTCTTATATTGATATTTTAATCTTGAAAATTTGTTTAATAATATTTTATTATAAAAAGTCATTTTATAAGTGTTGGCAATCAGATATCAAGTTTATATTTCACATAATGATATATCACACCAATTGGGACATCTGGGCCAAAAAACGCATGTGTCCCCAAAAAAAACGCATAAAAAACGCATGGAAACTGCAAGAGGAAAAAAAAAAAATCTATAAATTTTTTTTTTTTTTTTAAATCAAGGCTGTATAGAATTATCCCTTGATTATGTGGGAGGATTCCCTTGCAAACTGGGAGTAGCATGAACAACAGGTGTCCGAGATTTGGGAAGCAATCAAAGGAATGGATAAAAATGGAGGCAGAGCAGGCAGACACTTGACCACTGAGGAAGGGAGAGTGAATCTACCCGTAACGCGTATGGTGAAACAAGTGATGTACCTGCATTGAAAAGCCTCCGATAATACTGTATGGCCATACAGAAGAAAATCTCTACAGTAAAGGATTAACTATTCTTATCGTCGAAAGCTGCACCAAAGGAAATTGCGGAACAGAGTGGCAACTCCCGCGATCTTTGGAACTCCCGCGAAATTTAAACCAGCTTGCTGTATGGAGCGACTGAATAAGCCGGCAAATATTTAAAGCTCCATTGAAGCAATAGGGAGAAAGCAGACGCTAGACGGTAAGCCAAATATCGATTTAAAGTTTTCTTCAATCCAAAGCTCATATCGACCATAAAAGGATATGCTATAAGAGACTTTTCACATTATCAGGATTCCTGTGGACACTTTATGAACATATTGCACTCCCAGTGAATACACCTACAGCATTTTCAGTGACATTCAGTTTCCCAAATTGGGATAGAGCGCTAGAAGATAATACCCCCTCTTTCCCAAATAACAGCATATACTTGAAGTTTCTTGGTGTGATATATATTATTGAATTTATCGACACTATTGAGTCATATGAATATAGTGTTGATCATATCTACCACAATATATGTGACTGTAATGTTGTATATTATTGCTACATTGTTCTTATAAATTTTATTACTTGTATTTTATGGGGATATAATAAATATTTTCTGCACATGTCAATTTGGTTGCCAAGTGTATGAGTGCTCGCTCATTACTCTATTACTACATTTGCCTTTAAGAGAGGGTGGGGTGATTCCCTCTAGATGAGCTTGCAGCACCATACCTTAACTACTTGCTAGTGAGCCACCACAACCTACCACTATAGAAATGTAGTAGAACTACCTGAATCGACAGTTCCTGAGCGGAAACCCCCCAACATAAGTTGAAGCTGTCTTGTACAGAGCATTGGGCTAAAATTCCTCCAAGTCGATGTGCAGGTCTAATCAATAATTAATGGAAACTTTTAGCTGCAGTTGTTTCTGCACAAGAGGGTCACAACAGATACTGAAAGCAAAGGTTAACATAATTCTGTCCCTCACAAACAGGTTCATTTATTTGATGAAAATAATCTAATATCACAAGTCTAATATTTTTGACTAGTTTATTTGATTCAGGTTTATCTACTTTGGAACTTTTGTGTAATTTCTGATGTCCTTTTAGGTCAAGTTTATGCTGAAATATAGAAAAGGGTACCACTGAAGTTATCATGATGCATCAAGAACAGCAAGTAAATCAGAAATGGTTACCATTGGTATACAGTTTGCAGGATTGTACATTCTCCTAGTTTATTTTCTATGTGTAGCAAAACTGATGGAACACAAGCAACCTGTCCAGCAAACCTCATACCTACTGCCAGTGATGGAACTAATTGCCCAGCTCAGCAAGAGCTGGCAAAGGTGTCCTGCAACACTTATATTTGTACAAGTCACTGCCTATAGCAAAATAGGTCACAAGAAAAATAGTCGGCACTCACTCTGTTTGCACGTTGCACGGGATAGGAATGAAATCCACGTATATTCAAGGAAAATCCTAGCAGTCGTGTCTTCAATCAATAGGATATTTATTTCATCAAATTAGAAATGTCCACAATCCTGGACGCGTTGCGGCTAGCATGCCTTCATCAGCAGATACAGGTATACAAAATGACCTAGTTTATATAAAGGGATATACTCCTCCCCTCATGACAACATCTCCCACTCCCATTACCTACACAGGTGATGGGAGGGATGTATAATTAACAAAGAAAATACACCCATTAGTAAATCACAAAAAATGGGTCTGTGTCTCAGATTATACTTCACAATCACATGTATGCAAAAAAAAAAATGATTCAAAATCATATACACATTTATATATATATATATCATACATTGCCAGGTATATAAGGCCCCTCACCGAATGTTAGATGTCTGAAAAATAGAACATAAGCATAGTATTAGCTTATTAGATATGCATAATCTCATAATCCCTATTAAGGCCTCTGGGATGTAAAGTATCCAACGTGTGGATCCAATACGCCTCTCTGCGCAGTAACAGCTTCTTTAAATCACCTCCTCTCCTAGGTTTTTTGACCTGTTCCAAAACTTGGAATCTCAACTGAGCTATCCCATGTTTGCACTGTTCAAAATGAGATGGAATAGGTAACAATAAATTTTTTGTACGAATGGTCGATTTATGTTTCCCAATGCGATCCCTAATCGTTTGTGTAGTCTCCCCAATATATAATAGGTCACAAGGACACTTTATTAAGTATATCACATTAGTAAATTCGCATGTGAAAAAACCTTCAATAGAGAAAGGGCGCCCACTATGGGGATGAAAAAATGTAGAACCTCTGATTATATGGGAACATTGGGAACAGTGCAAACATGGGAACGCGCCCTTGCGCTGCGTCGCTAATACAGATTGTTTCATTTTGTATACCTGTATCTGCTGATGAAGGCATGCTAGCCGCAACGCGTCCAGGATTGTGGACATTTCTAATTTGATGAAATAAATATCCTATTGATTGAAGACACGACTGCTGGGATTTTCCTTGAATATAGCAAAATAGGTGACCTGATAAGAGCAATCCCACTGGAGACAGCTTATAGTACAGAAATGAACATTCATTGCACTGGCAACAGCTCTGGTAGACATTCCTGCAGTCAGCATGCCAATTGCATGCTCCCTCAAACGTTGCGACATCTGTGGCATTGTGCTGTGTGATCAAACTGCACATTTCAGAGGAGGAAGGATGGGGTTACGAGAGTATTTGCATCAACAGACTATAAGGGGAATGCAACCTTTCCAAGTAATCCAAATCGCGAATGATGTCTTATAAAAAGGTTTTTATTTTTGATCAGGTGACAACGTGTTTTGGAGTGAGAGTACTCTTTTTTCAAGTCTAAAAAAAAACATATAGTCCTGCCATCCATACAAACTGTTATCAGAAACTTAGAAGAAAAGAAATGTTCTGAATTTTCAAATTGCAAGCAATAGAGCCTGTGGTGAAACCAACCTCGCCACGGTGTTTTGGAGGGGGCTGTTTGCCAGCCTCCTGCCCCAGGATTATGTCCCATACTAACTGTAAAGGAGAAGACAGACCGGCCTAAGCTTAAATCTGTGGAACTGTTTTGGGCAGGAAAGCCATGCTTGCGGCCGGCCAAATGTGTCTTCCATGGAATTCGGGAACCCCTGCTCGGATCTGGGTGATTTTTGGATATGTTGTTCACCCAGATCAGAGCTATCCATGGATGTATATATTATGGGGATATGTGGGGTTTTGAGTTGTGTGACAGACATATCTGTCTTTGGAATTGTATTGTATGAGGGTGAGGGTACCCAGATAGCTAATTTTATTGTATTCGTGTAGTCTGAGTGCCATTCACCTAATAATATGCACTCAGACTTGAGCTATCTGGGGATATGTTAAATGTCTGTGTTTATTGTAAGGGTTGTGACATTGTACGTTTAAATGGTGATTTCTGTCCTGTTGTCCCCACATGTGTATTGGTGATTTCCCTTTGTCCTGAGAGATAATTGAATTACTCCTCGGGTGTCTCCAGGGCAGAGAGGAGGAAACCATAATGCATTGTGGGGATGTATTGTGTCTGTGTATCCTGAATTGCTGCATATCTGTCCTGTGTCACAGTCTTCCATCTGGTCCACTAGGGGAGTGTCCACCAGATGGGGACCTGCATAAATACGGGCGGGTAGCCCTCAATAAAGAGTTCCTGTTTTTATACCTTCATGAAGTTTTGGCTCATGTTTGGGGAATGGGATAACTACACTCTTGGGGATTGCTATATCATAATACTCCCCTGAGTATAAGCTCTTGTAAGAGCTTGTTCCTGGTTCCTGTGTCTGCATTTAGGAGAGGTTCACCCACTGGAGCCTTGGCGTAGGTCCAGGGTGGGTAGGAGACGGCGAGACCTCCACCAAGCTTCGGCGGTTCGTGGGGTCTGCAGTGCTGATGGTGTCAAGTGGAGTGCTTGGAGTCCTCTGGAAGCACTAGGAGCATCTATCAACGGAGGTACCCGGTCGGGGTGCTAGGCGTTCCATTACATTGGTGGCAAGCAGTGGGATGGCGTCCTAGTGTGAGGAGAAGCAGCTCGGAGACACCGTTAGTGGAGTATATTGAGGGCAACGCTAGTATTCGTACAGCGCCCCTGGCTACAGCAATATGGATGCCGTTGGTTCCTGCACAGCATTCCATGAGGAAGGTCACCCGGATTACAGGGATGCCGAGCGGAAAGGCGTATGGCACCAGGCCCTGGAGGACGTGCAGCGTCGGAGGGGTGACAGTCTTCCCAGTGAGGAGCAGAGATTACGAATGCAATTGGCGCTGCGACTACCTCTACTGGGAGAGCAACCATTGACTGAGTGGGTATCAGAGCTTGAGACACTGGTATGGCAGGAAACCTGGCTGGATGACGCTTACCAAGCACTATGGTGGGACACAGTACGACAGTCTCCATGGATGGAGGAGTACGTCAAGCCCGAAGGGGAGGAATATAATTGCCCTGGGTTATTGTGGGAGTCTTTTGAAGACATTGACTTTGGGAGCACAGAAGAATCTAGATTTTGGGACATTACTGACTACAGGGAAGACTTGCACAATTGGCCTACAACTAGTGGGGTGAGGGCAGATCTGACCTTTCTGGTCCAAAGGGAGTGGGAGCTGGAGCAAGATTATCAACAGTTGTTTCGCTCCATTCAAGCCCAGCGCAAGATACAAGACAGTTGGATACCAGGCACAGACCTGCAGCCCTACCCCTGGCAAGTCACAGCTGAGGTATCCCCTACTTCCTCACCAACTGTGGAGGTAGGGGATTTCATAGACTGGTACTGGGAGGAACCCCAGTCGGCAGGTGGAGATGGGACCGTAGTCACTCCACCGGCCCAACAGGGTGGCTGGGGAGGCGGCCCAGATCCCCAACTGCCACTGGGAGTCAAGGGGGAGGAGATGGTCGGTCCCTCACCCCTGCAACAACCAGCATCACGGGTAGTGGAGACAGTCGGTCTCACTCCCCAGCGGCAGTGTACTTTGAAGGGAGAGGAGACAACCGGTCTCTCTCCCCAACCACAGGGGGACAGCACCTCTAACTCCGATGGTGCAGATGGGACCGCAGTCTCTGCACCAGGCCTACCGGGATGCTGGACGGCCGGTACGGATCCCCCACCAAACCTGCAGGAATGCCAGGAGGAGGAGGTAAACGATCCTTCCTCTTCACAGCTGATCCGCAACAAGGTCCTGGGGGCAGGATTCCCTGACCCCATTCCAGCGGAAGAGCTGGCATCTGGGCAGAGTGCAGTCGGCCTCTGCCCTCCCCTATCCTCTTCTCCAGAGCCGGACTTCCCACAGGCTACCCCAGAGGAAGAGCTGGCATCTGGGCAGAGCGCAGTCCGCCTCTGCCCTCCCCTATCCTCTTCTCCAGAGCCGGACTTCCCACAGGCTACCCCAGCGGAAGAGCTGGCATCTGGGCAGAGCGCAGTCAGCCTCTGCCCTCCCCTATCCTCTTGTCCAGAGGCTGACTCCCCACTGGCTACCCCAGCAGAAGAGCTGGCATCTGGGCAGAGCGCAGTCGGCCTCTGCCCACCAAGTACCTACAGCTCCAAGCTAGAGAACCACAAGGAAGCAAGGAGTAGCAGATGCCCACTCAACAGCTGGGGACATACAGAACAGAGTCAGGAACCAAAATTCAACAGGTCCTGAATTGGACTGCCAGACTAACTCAGGTACTGACTGGCGTGAGGTCAGGTATCTGGTTAGTCTTCCCTGGGAGGGGGAGATGTGTGGCGAAACCAACCTCACCACGGTGATTTGGGGGAGGCTGTTTGCCAGCCTTCTGCCCCAGGATTATGGCCCATACTAACTGTAAAGGAGAAGACAGACTGGCCGCACAGCTTAAATCTGTGGAACTGTTTTGGGCAGGAAAGTCATGCTTGCGGTCGGCCAAATGTGACTTCCATGGAATTCGGGAACCCCTGCTCGGATCTGGGTGATTTTTGGATATGTTGTTCACCCAGATCAGAGCTATCCATGGATGTATATATTATGGGGATATGTGGGGTTTTGAGTTGTGTGACAGACATATCTGTCTTTGGAATTGTATTGTATGTTATGTGAGGGTACCCAGATAGCTAATTTTATTGTATTCGTGGAATCTGAGTGCCATTCACCTAATAATATGCACTCAGACTTGAGCTATGTGGGGATATGTTAAATGTCTGTGTTTACTGTAAGGGTTGTGACATTGTATGTTTAAATGGTGATTTCTGTCCTGTTGTCCCCACATATGTATTGGCGATTTCCCTTTGTCCTGAGAGATAATTAAATTACTCCTCGGGTGTCTCCAGGGCAGAGAGGAGGAAACCATGATGCATTGTGGGGATGTATTGTGTCTGTGTATCCTGAATTGCTGCATATCTGTCCTGTGTCACAGTCCTCCATCTGGTCCTCTAGGGGAGTGTCCACCAGATGGGGACCTGCATAAATACGGGCGGGTAGCCCTCAATAAAGAGTTCCTGTTTTTATACCTTCATGAAGTTTTGGCTCATGTTTGGGGAATGGGATAACTACACTCTTGGGGATTGCTATATCATAATACTCCCCTGAGTATAAGCTCTTGTAAGAGCTTGTTCCTGGTTCCTGTGTCTGCATTTAGGAGAGGTTCACCCACTGGAGCCTTGGCGTAGGTCCAGGGTGGGTAGGAGACGGCAAGACCTTCACCAAGCTTCGGTGGTTCGTGGGGTCTGCAGTGCTGACGGTGTCAAGTGGAGTGCTTGGAGTCCTCTGGAAGCACTAGGAGCATCTATCAACGGAGGTACCCGGTTGGGGTGCTAGGCGTTCCGTTACAGAGCCATACGGTCTCAATGAGTCCCTTGAAAGCAACTGTTTCTAAACCCCCCATCGCCCCATATTCATCTCCAAATAATTATTTGTCACAGTATTTTAAAATTTGTATTTTTGTCTATTTTTATATTTTTATTAATAGATAATTAAATTTTTATTTTTATGTTTAGTTTTAGCTTTAGGTTTTATTTTTATGTTTTTATTTTAATTTAATTTTTTTTTTTTTTTTAGGTTTATTTTCATTTCATATCTTTATTTATTATCAATATTTTTATTTTACTTTTTTATTTTACTTTATTATTATTTTTATTTCATATTCTCATATTTTGTTCCTATATTCCTGTCCATTACACAGCTCCATCATGACAATCATCTCAGTTGTCCTCATTCCACTTTAACAAAATCTTTTATGTCTATTCTCCAATCATGTAAACAAGTACATTTATTCTCATCATCCCTCATCAGACTCCTGTCCAGATACCCAATTGAGCGCTTCCCTGTCCTCAGCTCCCCGATCTAACTGTGCCAGCGCTCCGATACTGAGTGCCCTGACACTGCGCACACATGCTGCAAGTCAGGACAGTCTCTCTCCAGCTCCCCGCCGTTAGCCCCGCCCCCCACTCCCCCGCAGTCCTCCAGTTGGCAGCCCGCGATCAGCCACGCCCCCAGTCGCCCAGCTCAAGAAAGCGCGCGCTCTCACACACGTGGGAAGCCGCTCCACACACAGCAGCCCGAACTAATGTTATGGTAATGCAATAATTTCCTACTCAGTTCTTCATACCTTCTCATCTCAATACCTACAATCATTCTTAAACTAGTTTTTCACTTAAAAAAAAACTACCTTTTCAGTTCCTAACCATCCATTCTCCATTTGACCTATAGCATCTTGACTGGTCGCGCTAACTGCATGTGCCCGGTTCCAAAGGTAACTACCCCCACCCTTCTTACCCATGCCTCTTCATTTTCAGCATGACCCATATTATTTCTACTCAATATTAGCCATTGAACAATCTGCACACCCAATGAATGATCTCTCTCTCTCTCTCTATATATATATATATATATACACACACACTGCTCAAAAAAATAAAGGGAACACTTAAAGAACACAATGTAACTCCAAGTCAATCATACTTCTGTGAAATCAAACTGTCCACTTAGGAAGCAACACTGAGTGACAATCAATTTCACATGCTGTTGTGCAAATGGGATAGACAACAGGTGGAAATTATAGGCAATTAGCAAGACACCCCCAATAAAGGAGTGGTTCTGCAGGTGGTAACCACAGACGACTTCTCAGTTCCTATGCTTCCTGGCTGATGTTTTGGTCACTTTTGAATGCTGGCGGTGCTTTCACTCTGGTGGTAGCATGAGACGGAGTCTACAACCCACACAAGTGGCTCAGGTAGTGCAGCTTATCCAGTGTGGCACATCAATGCGAGCTGTGGCAAGAAGGTTTGCTGTGTCTGTCAGTGTAGTGTCCAGAGCAGGGAGGCGCTACCAGGAGACAGGCCAGTACATCAGGAGACATGGAGGAGGCCGTAGGAGGGCAACAACCCAGCAGCAGGACCGCTTACAGCCCAACACCGTGCAGGACGTTTTGCATTTGCCAGAGAACACCAAGATTGGCAAATTCGTCACTGGCGCCCTGTGCTCTTCACAGATGAAAGCAGGTTCACACTGAGCACATGTGACAGAAGTGACAGAGTCTGGAGACGCCGTGGAGAACATTCTGCTGCCTGCAACATCCTCCAGCATGACCGGTTTGGCATTGGGTCAGTAATGGTGTGGGGTGGAATTTCTTTGGAGGGCCGCACAGCCCTCAATGTGCTCGCCAGAGGTAGCCTGACTGCCATTAGGTACCGAGATGAGATCCTCAGACCCCTTGTGAGACCATATGCTGGTGCGGTTGGCCCTGGGTTGCTCCTAATGCAAGACAATGCTAGACCTCATGTGGCTGGAGTGTGTCAGCAGTTCCTGCAAGACGAAGGCATTGATGCTATGGACTGGCCCGCCCATTCTCCAGACCTGAATCCAATTGAGCACATCTGGGACATCATGTCTCGCTCTATCCACCAGTTTGCACCACAGACTGTCCAGGAGTTGGCAGATGCTTTAGTCCAGGTCTGGGAGGAGATCCCTCAGGAGACCGTCCGCCACCTCATCAGAAGCATGCACAGGCGTTGTAGGGAGGTCATACAGGCACGTGGAGGCCACACACACTACTGAGCCTCATTTTGACATGTTTTATGGACATTACTTTAAAGTTGGATCAGCCTGTAGTGTGTTTTTCCACTTTAATTTTGAGTGTGACTCCAAATCCAGACCTCCATGGATTAAAAAATTTGATTTCCATTTTTTTATTTTTGTGTGATTTGGTTGTCAGCACATTCAACTATGTAAAGAACAAAGTATTTCAGAAAAATATTTAATTAATTCAGATCTAGGATGTGTTATTTTTGTGTTCCCTTTATTTTTTTGAGCAGTGTATATACAGTACAGACCAAACGTTTGGACACACCTTCTCATTCAAAGAGTTTTCTTTATTTTCATGACTATGAAGGCATCAAAAGTATGAATTAACACATGTGGAATTATATACATAACAAACAAGTGTGAAACAACTGAAAATATGTCATATTCTAGGTTCTTCAAAGTAGCCACCTTTTGCTTTGATTACTGCTTTGCACACTCTTGGCATTCTCTTGATGAGCTTCAAGAGGTAGTCCCCTGAAATGGTCTTCCAACAGTCTTGAAGGAGTTCCCAGAGATGCTTAGCACTTATTGGCCCTTTAGCCTTCACTCTGTGGTCCAGCTCACCCCAAACCATCTCGATTGGGTTCAGGTCCAGTGACTGTGGAGGCCAGGTCATCTGGCGCAGCACCCCATCACTCTCCTTCATGGTCAAATAGCCCTTACTTTCAAAGTTTTCCCAATTTTTCGGCTGACTGACTGACCTTCATTTCTTAAAGTAATGATGGCAACTCGTTTTTCTTTACTTAGAATTTATATTATGGCAAGAAAAAAGCAGCTAACAGTCTATTCAGTAGGACTATCAGCTGTGTATCCACCTGACTTCTCCTCAACGCAACTGATGGTCCCAACCCCATTTATAAGGCAAGAAATCCCACTTATTAAACCTGACAGGGCACACCTGTGAAGTGAAAACCATTTCAGGGGACTACCTCTTGAAGCTCATCAAGAGAATGCCAAGAGTGTGCAAAGCAGTAATCAAAGCAAAAGGTGGCTACTTTGAATAACCTAGAATATGACATATTTTCAGTTGTTTCACACTTGTTTGTTATGTATATAATTCCACATGTGTTAATTCATAGTTTTGATGCCTTCAGTGTGAATCTACAATTTTCACAGTCATGAAAATAAAGAAAACTCTTTGAATGAGAAGGTGTGTCCAAACTTTTGGTCTGTACTGTGTATATATATATTTATTTTTTATATATTTACACATCATCTTGATCATGTTTTGTTTTAGAATTGATTTAGTCGGCGTTATTGTGACTATTAATATTATTTATTATTATTGTTATGATCCTGTTTGATACTGGATCCAGACCTTGTTCAATCAGTGATACTATCAGTCTCATCATGATTCCCCTGGTACTCAAATTATGTCATCCCCCTTAAGGTTTGGATCTAATCTTGTATTAAGGCCACCACTTTTAACATTATTTTTAACATTATTATTATTATTATTATTTCCCTAATTGCGAAGTGAATTCTAATTACTATATGGATACCCGGTTAGATTACATCAGATCATTTCTACAATGTTCTCTACATTCATTTTATTATTATATTGTCTATCGCCCTCGCACCTTTTTTATGAATTATACAAGTCTATTTATTTATTAATTTTCGTTACTTTGCACTGCTAATATGTTATACTATATGTTTTTTGAGACTTGAAAAAGAAGTACTCTCACTCCGAAACGCGTTGTCGTCTGATCAAAAATAAAAACCTTTTTAGAAGATATCATTCGCGATTGTGGTTTTGCGCTAAGAGGTATCACATTGAGTACGACCTCAGTACACAGCTTCTTACAGCCTTCCATATCATTCCTTTGGAGAACTGCCAACTTCAAGGACTGAGACGATACCGGCAGCACCAATTCCCCCAGTCTTCGCGAGTTTTGTGCCGACGCATGCACAACACCAGAAGGAGAGCATAACAATTGACACAGCGTACTCTCTAGATCTGGTACCCAAAACTTACTACCCTATGAGCGCCTTGTTTCCCGCTTATTTAGACAAATTTGCTGCAATTAATAATACAGACAGAGTTTCTTGTAGTTGGTTTCAGGTTCTTCAAAGATGGATCATCTTGGACAGGATATTCTGCCTCTACCCAAACTGATGTTGTCAAGTAAGAACCACTCTCTCCAGCAATGTCAGTGCAGGAGGCAGAGCTGAAGGCACTCGCTGAGGTTTGTAAGATGGCTCAGGGTAAGACTGCTAACATTAATATAGATTCTAGGTATGCCTTAGTAATCACTCATTATTATAGTGTAATCTGGAGGAGCAGAGATTTTGTTGGATCCATGGGTAAGCCTACCAATAATGAATGTTGAATGTGTGAAAGGTGTTTGATGCCCTAATGCTACCTGAGGAGCTAAAGGCTAAACTATTACCTGAAGGCTACTGTAAGTGGAGGTCTATGTGATACAGGCTGGTTTAAGGCCAGTAAACTTCCAAAATGTGAGTCCGATACAGGCTATAGAGGCTGAAGGGACAAATGGAAGCAAGAAGCAGAAGTGATGAGTGAGAATGAACTCTGGAGGGTTGGTAAACTCTACCTTCAGAGGGCACTCCAACCAATGAGGATGGATTTAGAGAATGGGCAAATCAAGAGAGGGAATATGTGATTGGGTTCAGTGGTGGATGGCTCCTGGGTTCAACAATGCTGCCACCAGGTTAGTCCAAGGTTGAATGAGGTGTGCTATAATAATGATGGGAGAACTATGGGAGTTTCAGGGAGGCATATGCCCAGGTCATCTTACCTATTTCAGAGACTGCGTATTGACTACATTCAGTTACCAAAGGTAGAACAGTGTGAATATGTCCTTGTCTGTATTGCTCTCTTTCCAGGATATTCAAAGACCTGGCTTGTAGCAAAGGCAACAGCTACGAAGATACTGGCTGAGGTGGTATATAGATATGGGGTTCCAGAGACGGAGGGTAATAAGGGAATTTATTTCACAGAAGAATATTGGGTATGGTGGAAAGATAGAATAATGACAGGTTATTGAAAGATCAAGACAAAGGGAAAAAGGCCTTAAATATAATGTCACTCCATAGTTCTGTATTCAGGAAGGATTGTGCCTCAGAAGAATATCTTTTTGTCACTGTATAAGATATTCTTGGGCTATATTATATAGGACTAGTGATGGACGAACTTCTGCCATGACGGTTCGCAAACAAGATCAAATGTTTGTGAACCGCAAGTTCGCGGCGGGCCCCATTCACTTTAATGGCAGGCGAACCTGAAAAACCTTCAGCTCATATTTGCAGGCACCAAATACATAGTAGAAGTGCACAAATAGTCCCACAACATGGACAGTGACATATTAGAGGCGGATCAATGACAAATTCCAACAAAAAATATGTATCTTAATCGGGGGACATTTTTATGCATCTTAAAGGGAAATTCTCTGAAATGTGCCCTGTTGGAGCCTAGAAAATTTTTATTTTAGGCCACGGGAATACGGGCCTTAAAAATTAGGCATTTACCTGACATAAAAGAAATTCTGATTATGTGGCTCGAGGTACATTATGCGGTCAATGGATAAAAATTTTACTGTAGGCCACTGGACTACAGGCCCCAAACATTAGGCATTCACCAAACAGAAAAGATCAAGTGATTATGTGGCCGGAGGTATATTAGACGGTCAATGGATATCAATTTTACAGCAGGCCAGTGGACTACAGGCCCCAAAAATTATGCATTCAGCATACAGAAAAAACAAGTATGTATGTATGTATGTGGCTGGAGGTAGATTACACGGTCACTAGATATCAATTTTACTGCAGGCCAGTGGACTACAGGCCCCAAAAATGATGTATTCACCGTACAGAAAAGATCAAGTGATTATGTGGCTGGAGATCTATTAGACAGTCAATGGATATCAATTTTACTGAAGGCCAGTACAAATACAGGTCAAATACATATGTTTAAAAGAACTAAAAATATAAAATTGGATTAAAAACATTGCTAACGAAATCCCCCCTCTTGAAAAAACCCCTAATGATAATAGTTGAAACACGTGGTCATCACTGGTGTTGAATTCCTCGGAGGCCCAAAACATTAGGCATTCAATGGACAGAAAAGGCCTTTTAGGCCGCTGTATTTACCTAAGACAGGGACCATTATTTGTTATGGGTGGTGGCGGATATTTGTGGGCTGTCATGAGGAAATTTTATTAAACGTGGTCGACTCGCCACATGTGTTGAATTCCTACGAGATCCATGCCTCATTTATTTTTAGAAATGTGAGGTAGGCGAGTGCCGCCAGAAGGTTCACCCAGTGGGCAGTAAAAGTTATGTACCTTCCCTGCCTGTGTTTGCTAGACCATGTGTCTGTGGTCAGATATATCTTTGCACCGACACTGTGTGCCAGAGATACATTCAATTGCCGCTGAACGTGGCAATATAGCTCTGGGATGCCCTTCTGGGAGAAATATTTCCTTCCGGGGACCTTCCATTGCGGTGGGCCACAAATTTTCTAAAGGCCTCAGAGTCCACCAGTTTATATGGCAGTAGTTGGCGGGCTAGCAGTTCCGACAAGCCAGCGGTCAGCCATTGGGCAAGAGGGTTATCCGGCATCATCATCTTTTTACGCTCGAACATTTGGGCCACGGAAGCCTGCCTTTTGCCAGATGAACGCGACGACGACACAGTGGAAGTTGGAGTGGAGGACAAATGGGAGAAGAAAGAGAAGAGGCAGGACGTGGAGCGCCGGAAGTGTGGGTTCTGACCGTGTTGCTCCCACTGGGCTCGGTGATGGGAGGCCAGGTGCCTTCTTAAGGCGGTCGTCCCTAGGTGAGTGTTGGGCTTACCGCGACTTATGCGTTGACAGCACAGGCTGCAGATGGTAACACTATTGTCAGCAGTGGACATGTTAAAGAAACGCCTACACTGCGGAGCCATCTGCCGGCGTCCTGGGAGCGCCAGATGTGACAGTGTATGGTGGATGACTTGTTCCAGATACATTAGCAGTCTGCTTTTTGTATCCTGTGCACTGCGAGTTCTGCCTGCTTCTCCTCCTTCTCCTCCCTATCTGCTGCTCCGTCTCGCTCTCTAAACTCCCCTCCTCTTAGTCTCTTGTGGGCACCCACATGACGTCCATTGACATGTCATCATCGTCACCTTCACCACCACTGACATTAGAGATCTCGGAGTAGGCAGCAACAGCGGGGACCACCCTCCTTGGGCTGATCTGGGTACTGTCGTCAGACTGCTGGGTGGCGACCATTGATACCTCCTCTTCCTGATACGATGCCAAGAATTGCTGCGCATTGGTAAGGTCTTGGAATGGATGGGAAAATAATTCCTCTGACTCGAGCAAAGGGGATATGGTGGTGGTGGTGTCTTTGGGTTGCATACAGCAGAGAGTGAAGAGGCTGCAGATAAAGAGGATGAGGAGGGTGCAGAAGCGGAAGGAGTGAGCCACTCAACCAAGTCTGGTGCGTCCTTTGACTTAATCGCACGCACCTTCTGCAACTTCCCACTTAGGCTCCGGCCTGGTGCACCTGCCCGATCCCTACCATCCCTGCGGAATGGCCTGCCTCTTCCTCTGCCTTTTATTTTCAAAATGACCCTGTGACAAAAGTCCCTATAGAAGAGCAGTATTTGTGAAAGAAGTTATACCACACCCCTGCCTCAATCAGTTTTTTTAGGGGGCAACTGGTATATCACACCAGTTGAAATTATTTGTTCCAATAGCGTTTGTCACTCTGTGTAGCTGCGGTAACACAGCAAAACCGCAAACAAATGCTGTACTACCGAAATGCACTATATAGAAAGTATACTATTGGTATATAACACCCCTGCTTCAATCAACTGCTGCACAATACAAATGCACTATAATATACTTTCTATGTTAGAAAGTATATTATAAGTATATTACACCCCTCAGCAAGTCACAGCTATTGATAGCACTCCTATACCAGTCCTTAAAAGGACTTTTGTGGCCCTATTAGCTGCTCCACACAGAAACCTGTCCTGTTAATAGAGCACAAATCTGACTGATTGGCTCTCAAATTAAGCTTCCTTCTGCTTCTCCCCCCCAGAGCAGGTGAACTTGTCAGGTTTAATCTGTTTTCTTGACTTCTGCAGCAGAGACTGTTTCAATATGTTAGCTGATGAGGACTTTACTAACATGTTTTGCCTTTTGGGGAAAGCATGAATGATTTTTAGGTAATTTCTTTAAAGGGGTTCTCCAGGTTTTTAATATTTATGATGACCTATCCTCAGGATAGGTTATCAATATCAAATCTGCGGGGGTCCGACAACCAGAACCTCCGCCTCTCAGCTGTATGAAAGGAAGGTACGCACAGTGAGCACATACCGTCTCCCATCTCTCTTCCTGCTCGCCATAGACATAGCAGCAGCGAGCAGGAAGAGAGAAGGTAGATGGCACGTGCACTAATCATGCCATCCCTTCATACAGCTGATCTGCGGGGATGCCGGGTGTCGGACCCCTGCTGATCTGATACTGATGACCTATCCAGAGCATAGGTCATCAATATTATAAGCCTGGAGAACCCCTTTAACTTTTGTCAACTTAGACTTTTTGTAGATGAGCAAAATCTAATAAAGTGGTAAAGCTAGCCATACACATGAGATAATTGTAGATGACAACTACATATCTTTCCCAATTCCCGCCATACCAAGCCAAGCATGCCTGTGTTGTGAATTGGGAGGGAGGAGTAAGCAACTGTCATACACCCCTGGTATTGTATTTTTTCCCAAGAATGACAAGAAAGGAAGAAAGGAAATATTTATCAAGCATGATGAAATCCAATTGCAGCGGTTACCTCAGAGCATAGAGGGGTTTCCACCGCTGGAGGGTGTCCTTTTCCAGATCATTGAGTCTTCTCAGCATCCAGTAGTGATCCAAGTGAAGACGCTCTTACAAGGGCTAGTGTGATAGCTGTATAGTTGTTACCCCCAATAAGAGACAAAACTCTAGATTGAGGATGAAGAAGAACTAACTTTATTGATCGGAACAGCTCTGCCTTTTATGTAGGAACACAAACTACAAAAACCAATCAATATACAGTAAAAGATAACGTACTTACAAAACAGGGGTTTGGTTACATAGCTTACAAGTAGACACTGTGGCTTTACCAAGACAATGGCCAAGAGTGTTATCTTGTGTATTGTAATTAAGTAGGTCAGTCTTGTGGTTAGAGCAGACTGAATTTCTGGAAGTGTGTGTACACATATGTCCTTGATACACATAGATGTCTGCGTCCATTGTTAAGAGTAGGTATCCAAGGCCCTGGCTAAAAACCATCTTTAAAACAGGAGGATCTGTTACATGGCTCCCTCTATGTGGAACACTCCAGCAGACCCGGTTTCATCCTTTTCGGGTCAACTGGAGGCTGCCTGGACGACAGATTAAGGACTGAGTTCAGTCTGGCGGGACAGCCCATTAGCGTTGCTTTTCTGTTTCCCGGGGCCGTACTGGATGTTAAAGTTATATGGCTGTAGTGCTAGGCTCCATCCCAATAATCATCCGTTGTCTCCGGCCACCCTGTTTAACAAAATCAAGGGGTTGTGGTCCGTGACTAATGTGAATTCTCGCCCATACAATTAGGGGGTGAGTTTCTTCAGTGCCCACACCATTGCCAAACACTCATTTTCAACTGCCGCATAGCTCACTTCCCAGGGAAATAGTTTGCTGCTGATGTAAGCAACTGGGTGCTCTCCTTCCTCCTCTCCCACTTAGCTTAGAACTGCCCCCAGTCCAAACATGGAAGCGTCTGTGTGGATGGTAAAGAGCATCTTTCAAAGCTTCAAAAGCAGTTTCACAGGCGGGAGACCACAGTACCTGTCTGGGAAGGTTCGTAGTCTGGTGCAAACTGTCTGTAATACCCTGCTGTCCCCAGGAAGGCCAGGACCTGGGTCTTGGTCCAGGGTGTGGGCCAGTTAGCTACAGCTTCTATCTTGGGGGCTCTGGCCGCTGCCGCCCACACCCGGCCCGGTGGCCCAAATACTGGACCTCCACCATGCCTATATGACATTTGTCTGGTTTCAGAGTCAGGCAGCCTCCCGAATCTGATCCAGCACTGCCCCCACATGCCTCAAATGTTCCTCCCAGGACTCGCTATAGATCGCAGTGTCATCCAGGTACGCACAAGTGAAATCCTGGAAGCCATAAAGGAGTCTATCCACCAAGCGTTGGAACGTGGCTGGGGCATTTTTCATCCCAAATTGCATGACCTTAAATTGGTACAAGTCAAACGGGGTGACAAAGGCCAACTTGGGGATATCCTCCTCGGCCAGGGGAATTTGCCAGTACCCCTTACAGAGGTCAATGGTGGTCAGATATATCGTCCCCTGGCAATGCGATCCAATAACTCATCCACTCGGGGCATGGGGTAGGCATCTGTCACGGTTTTGTCATTTAGCCACCGATAGTCCACGCAGAACCGGGTAGTCCCATCCTTCTTTGGTACCAGGACTACTGGGGATGCCCAGGGACTATTGGAGGGCTGAATGACTCTTAGCCTTAACATTTCATGTATCTCTTCCCTCATGCCGGCTCTGACGGCGTCAGGTATCCGGTATGGGGGTTGCCTAATCGGAGCCTGGCCTGGGGTTTCTACCCTATGGGTAGCTAGTGTGGTGAACCCTGGTTCTTGGGAGAACGCGTGGGTCTTACTGGCTATGAAGCAGTTTATCTGCTCCCTCTCGAAGGCAGTCAATTGGTCCCCTAGCTTTAACTGACTAAGGGGATTGGTCTGGGGCTGTCTACTTAAGAGGTCAGGTAACGGTAAGCTGTCTGGATCGTCAGTGGGTGGGGCGCAGGTGGCAGCTATGTCCTCGGGTCTGGGCATATTAATGTGGAAGGCTATACGTAGCCTCTCATCTTTGTCGCTGGCGATTACATATGTGGTATCACAGAGTTGGTTGCCAGGCTGCTTGCAATTTATCATGTTTGGTCGATTTCAACACTAGGAGTTTCTGTCCTACTTGGAACGTCCGTTGATGAGCACCCCGATCGTACCATACCTTCTTACCTTCTGCCACTCCTGGGCCGCCTGGAGGTTTTCCTTAACCATCCGTTCCAGCTGTTCCATGCGGTCCCGGAGCTGCACCACATATGACACAATGGGGGCTCTTGCTCGGTGGTTCCCTCCCAGTGCTCCCTGATGAGGACCAGGGGGCCTCGCACCCTTCGGCCGTACAGTAGCTCAAAAGGAGAGAACCCCATGGATTCCTGTGGCACCTCTCTGTATGCAAACAGGAGGTGAGGCAGAAACCGTTCCCAGTCACGGTATTCGTCTGTGAACGTTTTCAACATTTGCTTGAGGGTACCGTTGAAATGCTCAGAGAGGCCTTAGGTCGGGGAGTTGTACGGGGAGCTAAGTAGGGACTTGATTTGGCAGACTTTCCACAATTAGTGAGTCAGTTCAGCGGTGAACTGGCTCCCTTGGTCAGAGAGGATCTCCCTAGAGAAACCCACCCTAGTGAATATCCCAACCAAGGCATTGGCAACGGTGTCTGCCTGAATATTGGATAAGGCAACGGCTTCGGGATAGCGGGTGGCATAGTCCTCCACAGTAAGGATAAATCGTTTACTGGATGGACTAGGCCGTGTGAGGGGCCCTATCAGGTCGACTGCTATCTAGCTGAAGGGCTCTTCTATGATGGGCAAGGATAGCAGCTTCGCCTTGGGGTGATCTCCCCTTTTCCCAACCTGCTGGCAAACATCGCAGGTCCGGCAATAATGTCGCACCTCTGTGGATACACCCGGCCAAAAGAAGTGCTGGGTTACTCAGTGAGAGGTGCGAGTCATTCCCAAATGTCCTGCTAAGGGAATGTCATGCCCTATTCAGATAAGCTCCCATCGGTACTTCCTTGGAACTACCAACTGGCGCCTCTGCAAATGGGCGGCCCCAGGGTGATGGATGTCAGACACCCGGTATAGCTAGTCTTGTTCCCATAGATATTTTTCCCCTTCTGAACCTGGGCGACCTGTCTCCGCCCTAAGGCAATACTTCTGGAGGGAGGGGTCCGCCCAAGTCTCCCTACCAAATTCTTCTGGGGTATTCCAAGATAGGGTCATCATGGCTAATGTCTTAGTCAAGGAGTCAGTATGTCTTACCTGGGTCTCCTCGACCGGTGGGTTGTTCTCTGCGGTGCGGGTTTGAGCCAGGGTGGTGACTGGATGAGCGGCTGCTGAAGGAGCATAGGCTGAGGTGAGGGGACAAAGGTCATTGCCCAGCAATACTTCGGCTGGGAGGTTGTCAATTATTCCCACTTGTACAGTACCAGATCCAGCTCCCCAGTTTAGATGAACCTGGGCAGTGGGGAAATGATAAATAGCTCCTCCAGCAACTCGGACGGCGACAGTCTTCCCGATGCGATCATTGTTGCGGACCAAGTGTCGCTGTATGAGAGTCAGGATGGCCTCAGAGTCTCGCAGGCCCTGAGCTGGTTGCCCATTGACAAGTACCTCTTGACAGTGCTGTTGTCTGTTGTTCTGAGCGGCGGCATGGCTGGGGACGGCCTCGTATAGGACCCCCAAGTATTCCACCGCCTCAACTTCAGCTTACAAACAGTGGGAAGCTGGTGTAGGTTGGGGCCAGTTGGAGGGTCATCCCTAGTTGGTCCTGGGGGTTCCAGGGGGCAGTTGCTCCTGATGTGTCTCAGCTGTTGGCATCCATGGCACCGTACTTAGGACTGGTTCTGCTGGAACATGGGGGGTCCTGAGTAGCAGGCCGGGCTGGAGGGACCAGAGCACGGAAATCTGCCCTAGGAGGTGGTTTTGTAACAGTCGGCTCGGGACGAGGACATACAGCGGTTGGTTCTGGCCGTCGGGAATCCGTATACTCATCTGCCAGGTGTGCTGCGTCCTGTAGGGTGAGTGGCCATTGATCCTGAACCCATTTTTTCAGGCGCGGTTGTAATGCTCCTATAAAATGTTTGAGCAGGAACAGTTGCAAAACTCCTTCTCTTGTGGTCGCTTAGCATCTCTGTACCCAATGGGATGTGGCCCTGTGTAGCGTACAGGCCCACTCTGAGTAGGAATCTCCTCCTTTCCGTTTGGACTCCCTAAACAGTCGCCGGTATGCTTCGGAGGTTACAGTATACCGGAACAGTAGCGCTTCCTTTTCCATGGAATCATTTGTAACATCCTCGGTTGGAATGGCATGAAAAGCTTTATTGGCCTTTCCCGACAGTTTGCCTGACAAAATTGTAACCCATTCCTCGGGTGGCACCTGAAGTAGCGCACATTGCCTTTCAAAGTCGTCCAAATAACCATCTATCTCTCCATCTGTCTCTTGGTATGTTTTAAATGCTTAAAATTTTAACTTTTTCCGCTCGCTGGGGGTCACAATCAGTAGTACCATTGGGCTCTTTGGTCTTTGTGCGGTCAGTACCTATAGGTGATGGGCTCTTTTCTCCCTTGCCTCCTCTATCACTGCATTGAGAACCTGGGTTACCAGTTCCACATGTGGATTCGGCCCATAGTGTCAGCCTCATTTTTACGATACTCTGGATTTCGTCCTCTTCTCCTTTCGGTGGGTTGGAGTTAGCCATGGTGTTGTTTTGGTCCAATTCGACCAATTCAGCTATCAGTTCCCGTCGTGGTCTGTTACTAGCCGAACGACCACAGCCCTCCATCAAATCCTTCAACGTTAGCCGTTTCAGTTTATCATACTGATTCTCCATGGATGTAGTACCTCCTCTGGGAAGATAGGACCATCCCGCTGCTGCCACCAATATAGCGGTTACCCCGGAGCATAGAGGGGTTTCCACCGCTGGAGGGTGTCCTTTTCCAGATCATTGAGGAGTCTTCTCAGCATCCAGTAGTGATCTAAGTGAAGAAGCTCTTACAAGAGCTAGTGTCCCCAATCATTATCCCCAATAAGAGACAAGACTCTAGATTGAGGGTGAAGAAGAACTAATTTTATTGATGGACAGCTCTGCCTTTTATGCAGGAACACAAACTACAGAACCCAATCAATATACAGTAAAAGATAACGCACTCACAAAACAGGGGCTTGGTCACATAGCTTACAAGTAGACACTGTGGCTTTACCAAGACAATGGCTAAGAATGTCATCTTGTGTATTGTAATTAAGTAGGTCAGTCTTGTGGTTAGAGCAGACTGAATGCCTGGAAGTGTGTGCACACATGTCCTTGATACACATAGATTTCTGCGTCCATTGTTAAGAGTAGGTATCCAAGGGCCTGGCTAAAAACCATCGTTAAAACAGGGGGATTTGTTACACCAATATGTCCGACTATTCTCTCCCCTGAAATCTTCAATCAAGAAGAGCTGAAAGGTACCCTTACATATTACATTGTTGGTCAAATCCACTGATATTGATGGGCTTGGTCAGCATACATATACTGTGCTTGGTCATCTTTATGTGCTACCAGTAGTAGACTTCAGCAGAAACTAGGTCATGTAAAGTTGAAGTTATCCAGAAAAGTCTGAATTACATAAACCAAGAGTCTGAGTAAATAATCAGTAGGATTGAACATACTTATCTGAGTAACTGCTCCGTAACTTAGCAGAGTGTAAATGAAGTCCAGCACAATGTTCTTCATAAAACCGTTTATGAATCCTTTTATTTAATCCTTTAAAAACATAATTTAAGCAATATTGATGGAGTATAGCAGAGAAATGTGAAGCTGGTGGAACCACCAGTTCATGCTATTTGGACAACACTAGTCCTTAATCATGATTAGGCCTCTTGCACACGACTGAATGGCTTTTTCAGTATTTTGCGGTCTGGCAAAAAAAGGATCCGCAAAAAATACGGATGACGTCCGCGTGCATTGCGTTTTTTGCGGAACGGAACAGAACAGCTGGCCCCTGATATGACAGTACTATCCTTGTCCGTTATGCAGACAATAATAGGACATGTTCTATCTTTGAACGGAATAGAAATACGGAAATACGGAAACGGAAGGCATACGAAGTACCTTCCGTTTTTTGTTTTTTTGCGGATCCATTGAAATGAATGGTTCCGTATATGGAATACAAAAAAACGAAACGGAAAAAAGAGGCCTTTCATACGGGTGAGTTTTCTGCACGGGTGCAATGCGTGACGTGAACGCATTGCGCCCACACTGAATCCTGACCCATTCATTTCAATGGGGCTGTGTACATGAGCAATCATTTTCAAGCATCACTTGTGTGTTGCGTGATAATTGCAGCATGTTCTATCCGATTTTCATGCATGGTTGCTAAGGAGATGATGTTATAAAAAAAAAAGGGATGAGGTCCATTTACTTTATTACTAGCATTCTTTAATACAGAATGCTAAGTAAAATGTCCCTTGAAGTTAAAAAATAATAAAAAAATTACCTCATCCACTTGATCGCGGAGCCGTTATTGTCTTCCTTCTTCTTCTTGCAGGACCTGCAAAAGGACCTGCGCTGCCATCATTGCGCTCACCATGAGGTGAGCGCGGTGACATCAGCGCAGGTCCTGCTGAATGAAGATAGAAGGTTCTTCTATTTTCATTCAGCAGGACCTGCGCTGACGTCACCACGCTCAGGTGAGCGCGATGATGTCAGCGCAGGTCCTTTTGCAGGTCCTGGAAGAAAAAGACAGAAGACGATAACGGCTGCGCGATCAAGTGGATGAGGTGAGTAATTTTTTAACCCTCAATGCTAATTTTACTTAGCATTTTGTATTAAAGAATGCTATTATTTTCCATTGTAACCATGTTATAATGGAAAATAATAAAATCTACAGAACACCGAACCCAAACCCGAACTTAAGTGAAGTCCGTGTTCAGGTCTGGGTACTGTGGGGACTCTCTTTGGGAGTCAGGGCCAGCGAACGCATTATAGAGGCAAAGACTAGTTTATAACTCAAAACGTCAGTGTTTATTCACACTTGTTGCAAGTACACAGTACACAGTACAACAGTTCATTTGCAGTATTGGTGTTCGTTCACACCCAGAGAGCTCAAAAATAGTAAAACAGTCATCTTTGGTCCTAGGTGTTAATCCACACCCGACTGTCATAGCTCAGAACAGAGCAGTCCTCCTGGTTTCAGGCCTCCAGCCTGGCACAATGCTCAGATCCTGGTACAGAGATTTCCAGATCTTCAATGTCAGAGAAAGAAATACAATTTCCCACACCTGATACTGCTGGCTGTTTTTTATAGGCCTGACAAAACCCGGCCTGGAACGTGTGGAGTAGTCACCCACCCAGCACTTTGACTACTTTTAGTAAGAGCTGTCCCGGATCAGCTATACAGCCATACTAAATACCAAGTTGTCAAACAGCAACTGCTGCTGACACAAAAAAAAAAATGGCTCATACTCCACCGAGGCCAGGGACCTCAGTGACGCGTACTTATCATCCACAATGATTCCTTGTACCTTCTTACATACTTCCCCCATTTGTTCAACCCTGAGGGGGTGAATACATGCCATACAGTATACCCGGGACAGGGCATCAACGATTCCCTGCAACCGGTCTGCCCTGTATTCTACGGAGAACTTAAAGTTTTGTAAGGATAGGAACCACCTGGTGACTCGGGCATTTCTCTCTTTGGCCTGGCTCATCCACTTCAGAGGGGAGTGGTCAGTCACCAGGCGGAACATTCTACTCAACAAATAGTAGCGGAGAGACTCGAGTGCCCACTTGATAGCCAGCACTCTTTCTCTCTCCACTATACTGTACCTGTTTTTGGCTGGGGTAAGCTTGCGGCTTAGGAAGACAATGGGATGCTCCTCCCTGTTGACTTCCTGAGACAGTACCGCACCAAGATCTACTTCGGACACGTCCGTCTGTACTATGAATTCCCGTTTGAAGTCCGGCATCACCAAAACCGGGGACCCACACAGGGCCAACTTCAAAGCGGAGAACGCCTCTTCCACCTGATCATCCCAGCAAACCATCACCGACCTGTGTCCCTTCAAGAGCCCTGTCAATCGCACAGCCACTGTAGCAAAGTTGGGAACAAACCTCATGTAATAGCCCACCATTCCTAGGAACGATTTTACTTGTCTAGTGGTGACAGGTCGGGGCCAATTCTCTATTTTGTTCACTTGAGGTTTGATAACTCCGTGCCCAATGACATACCCAGGTACTTAGTCTCCTCTAACCCTATCGCGCATTTATTTGGGTTAGCAGTTAGCTTAGCCTTCCTAAGGGAGTCCACCACAGCCTGTACTTTAGGTAGATGACTTTCCCAGTCGGTACTGTGGGTGACGATATTTTCCAGGTATGCCGAAGCGTACCAACCATGTGGACGAAGTACAATGTCCATTAGCCTTTGAAAGGTGGCGGGGGCGCCATGCAGACCAAAGGGTAACACTTTGTATTGATATAGCCCCTCCGGTGTGATGAAGGCAGTTTTCTCTTTGGCAGCATCCTTTAAGGGCACCTGCCACTACCCTTTTGTGAGGTCCAAAACCGAAAAATACCGGGCCTGTTCTAACCTCTCGATAAGCTCATCGAGCCAGGACATGGGATACTCATCGAATTTGGAAATCTTGTTCAGTTTACGAAAATCATTACAAAACCATAACATCCTGTCTGGCTTGGGTATTAAGACTATAGGACTGGCCCACTCACTTTTAGACTCCTCAATGACATCTTGTTGCAGCATTTTCTGCACTTCCTCCGAGATCGCTTGTCGCCGAGCCTCGGGTACCCGGTATGGTTTTAGCTGGACTTTCGCCTGAGGCTCAGTGACAATGTCATGCTGAATTGTGGAAGTGCATCCAGGGAGGTCTGAGAACACATCTGTGTACCGCTAATAAACTCTCCCCGGCCTCCTGAGCCTGCTTAGTGAAGAGGCTGTCGGCCATTCTTACTGTGGCAGACCTACTTCAGACAGAGTGGCCAAAACCTCTTCCCCAAAAAACCATGGTCGCGGGCTGTCTTCAGTACAGGTTTCCCTGTCTTTCCACGGATTGAGTAAATTCACATGGTCTAGCTGCTCCGGCTTTCGCCTCCCTGGCTGGTGTACCTTGTAGTTTACCTCTCCAATTTTTTCAAGTACCTTGTAGGGCCCCTGCCAACTAGCCAGGAACTTACTGTCCACGGTCGGCACCAGGACCAAAACCCGATCACCCAGGATAAAGATCCGGACCCGAGCCTGCTGATTATAGATCCGACTCTGGGCTCGCTGAGCTGCTTCCATATACTCCCTGACCAGAGGTAAAATGGTCTCTATCCACTGTTGCATCTTGGCAATGTAATCCAGGACACTTTTATGCGGAGTGGGTTGCTGTTCCCACGCCTCTTTGGCTACGTCCAAGAAACCGCAAGGATGTCTGCCATATAGCAATTCAATGGGCGAGAACCCAGTAGAGGCCTCGGGCCCCTCTCGCACCGCGAACATGAGATGCGGCATAAGAATGTCCCAGTCCTTCCCATCTTTAGACCCCGCCCTTTTTAACATGGTTTTTAATGTTTTATTAAACCGTTCAACCAGACCGTTCGTTTGCAGATGGTAAACGGACATCCATAACTATTTGATATGCAGCAACTTACAGAGCTCCCTCATGACCTACAGCCAGGTGAGGTCAAATACCGGACCGAATTTTAAGTTCCGGTCCAAGTTTTGGCAGCACCTGGCTGTCCTTTAAATAGGCAGCTGGGCTCAGAAGCGAGGTCTCTGTGTTGGGATTTGGGAGCCTTGTGTCTGGATGAAGGCTTGCTACCTGTTTGGCGTGAAAACAGGTTCGTGCTGCTATGCTCAAGGACTCTTTGAGGCAGAATTGCCTCATGGTGTGAATCACAGTACCACTAACACCGCAAGGTGACTTTTTGCTTGTTTTGTCACTTGCCTAAAATGTGAATAAAACACTGAACTGTTGTATCCAAACAGCTTGTTGTTGCCGCTATACTGTGTCTGCTAATCCTGTCTACCAGAGCGAAACCCCACAATTGGTGGAGGATGCGGTCAAGAGCAGGGAGGCTGGCGTAAACGCCGATATTTTTGGTTTCTGCATTTTTCAGGCACGGTTGTATGTCGTACATTAAACCAGCTGTATTACAACCAGTGCCCCATGACAAAATGGATTCTGTTGTGAAGGCCCTCACGGAGGTTAATCTGCAGCAGTGAGAGACAAACCTGCAGCAATGCGAGGCTAATAAGCAACAGCAGGAGACTAACCAGTTGCTGCTACAACACGTGATAGCTTTGCAGACAGCAGGAGAAACCCCAGCATCCACGATGCCCAGAAAGCAGTCCGTGCTGCGATTCCTAAGATGACCCCCGCAGACGACATCAAAACCTACCCGGCGATATACGAGAAAGTGGCCATCAGGGAAAAGTTACCCCGTGACCAGTGGGCTGGGGTCGTCGCTCCGTTCATGGCATCAGATTCCTAGCGGGTGTATTTCGACTTGCCGGATGATCAAGCGGCTGACTACCAGAAAGTCAAGGGTGAGATTCTGGCAAAAATGGGGGTGAATGTGTTGGTCCGGACCCATCGGGTGCATCAGTGGGGGTTTAATTTAAAAGGTTTTTACAGATGCGGCCATTGCTGCAGGAATACAGCCAACTAAGCGCAAGATACAAACATCAGCTGACTGGCACACAGGAGACCACGTGACAGATCACGTGAGACGCCAAGCCAACCACACAAGCCGCACAGCTTACAGTGTGAAGCAGCAGTACACCGGGGACCATCACCTAACGCAGCACTGTTATCGCACAGCGACAAGCTTGACCACAGGGTGAGTACCACCTGACTGCCGTGTGGGACGCCACCGGCAGTAGCAGACATTGAGCCACCGAAAATACAGTGAGTAACTACAAGTTCACAATACCATACACTGTTTTTCCTGGCATAACCATTACTCACTCTGTTGGTGCATATTACTTGTACTATCAAGTGTCCACAATTGACTTTGAATCGATCCAACAATTTTATCATTATTATTATTTATTATCCATATCTTTTTCTATATGATTATAATTTTTTATTTTCATTTTTATTTTTACTTATAATTTTTTCAATTTTTACTTTCTATCTTTATAATTTCCATTTCTTTGGACATCTATCTGCATTCAATCAAATCGCATTATGTACCCGCATCTATGAACGAACATTCAGTACTTACCAGCAAAAAGACACATCAAACAAACGCCAGTTGAACCACCATACCCTACTCCTAATTTTTTAGCTTTCACAACTTTTTTTTAATCATTTTTAGCTTTTTTTTTCTACATTTTTTTTCTACATATTTTAAAATATAACCAAATTACTTTTTTTATATCTATTAAATAAATATAATTTGTGTAATAACCAGATATAGAGTGCCTGCCTAATATTTATTCATACAATGGTGTGCTATTACATGAGGTTTGTTCCCCACTTTGCTACTCTAGCCGTGCCCTTGACAGGACTCTTGAAGGGACACAAGTCAACGATGGTTTGCTGGGATGATCGAGCGGAAGAGGCTTTCTCCGCTTTATAGTCGGCCCTGTGCGGGTCCCCGGTTTTGGTGACTCCCAACTTCAAAAGGGAGTTTATAGTACAGACTGATACCTCCGAAGTAGGCCTCGGTGCTGTACTGTCTCAGGAAGTCAACGGGGAGGAGAATCCCATTGTCTTCCTCAGCCATAAGCTCACCCAAGACCCGGTATAGTATAGTGGAGAGAGAGTGCCTGGCTATCAGGTGGGCACTCTAGTCTCTCTGCTATTATTTATTGGGGAGAAAATTCTGCCTGGTGACTGACCACTCCCCTCTCAAGTGGATGAGCCAGGCCAAGGACAAAAATGCCCAGGTCCCCTGATGGTTTCTCTCCCTACAAAACTTTACGTTTTTGGTGGAACACAGGGCAGGCCGGTTACAGAGAAACGCGGATGCCCTGTCCCGGTACACTGTCTGGCGTGTCTTCACCCCCTCAAGGTTGAACAAAGGAGGGCGGTATGTGACACAGTGAGAGGTTTGGTCTGGGAAAAAAGATATGTTCCTCCCACCATGTGCTGCTATGCTGATTTACATCCAGGTAAGGTCAAATACCGGACCGATTTTAAGTGCCGGTCCGGGTTTTGGCAGCACCTTGCTTTCCTTAAATAGGCAGCTGGGCTCAGAAGCGAGGTCTCTGTGTTGGGATATGGGAGCCTTCGTGTCTGGATGAAGGATTGCTACCTGTTTGGTGTGAAAACAAGTTGGTGCTGCTATGGTCAAGTACTCTTTGAGGTAAAATTGCCGCATGGTGTGAATTTCCACCAACACCGCAAGGTGACTTCTTGCTTGTTTATGACTGCTTGTTTTGTCACTTGCCTAAAGTGTGAATAAAACAATGAACTGTTTGATTGAAAGAACTTGTTGCCTCTATACTGCGTCCGCTAATCCTGTCTACCAGAGCGAAACCCCACACCCTGGTTAGTCAGAACCTCTTTAGATAGCCCCACTCTCCATTAACTCCTTAGCTATCAGTTTAGCCAATGTATTTCTCAGTGGCCCCGCCTCCGGGAACCGAGTGGCATAATCTAGGATGACCAGGATGTGTTGGTGTCATCTAGCGGACTTCGGTACTGGGCCTACGAGGTCCATCGTGATTCGCTCAAACGGGACCTCGATGATCGGGAGAGATACCAAGGGACTGCGGAAAAGGTGCTGGGGGCTAGTTGCCTGGCAGGTCAGGCAAGTCTTTCAGAATTCGTCCACCTCTCTAAACACACTGGGCCAGTAAAACCGTTGTAGTATCTGGTCCTGTGTTTTCTGCATTCCCAGATGCCCTCCGAGAACATGTTGGTGGGCTAACTCCAACACGAGTTTGCGATAATTATAAGTTCATAGTGTAAATTTGTGGCAATTGCCACTTCACCAGGGCAGAGGGATAGTCTTTTAAGTCTCCGTGGATATACATGACCCAACTTTCCGGCCAGTATACTTCACTGACCGTACCAGGGGAGCCCTTACTAGGGACACCAGAATCCCTAAGTCCAGCAGATCCTCTGCTGGAGTGTCTCTTACCTCCACCCAGCACAAGTGGTTTAAAGTCTCTGGGGTACCTGCTGCACACAGCTTCCCTGCATATAGCGACTGACGGTAGCCATAGTTAGTATCCTTGGGTTCCACCTGGGGTGGACAGTCAGCTCTTACATGGCCTGGCTCCTGACACCGCCAGCAGACTATCGGAGCCAGGTCCATAGGGGGTACATCCCGGGTGGGTTTGGTTGGTACAAGTCGCCGGGTCTGGGATGGAGATTTATGGGGTTTGACTGCTCCCCTCCCAAAAGAACCCCTGTAACCTTCTTAGTAGCCTCGTAGCACTCCACCAGGTCACCATTTCCAGGGCATTGCCAGGAGACACCTGGCTGATCCAGTGCTGGAGAGGGGGTGGCAGAGCCCTCCAGCAGATATTAGCCAATAGTCTATCCAGCATAGCCACATTTGCAAGAGGTGGAGTAAGTCATAATACTGGGGTCTCGCAGGCTCAGCCGGCTTAAACCCCCACTGATGTACCCGCTGGGCCCGGACCAACACATTCACCCCCAGTCTTGCCAAAATCTCACCCTTTACTTTTTGGTAGTCGGCTGCTTGATCGTCTGGCAAGTCTAAATATACCCACTAAGAATCGGATGTCAGGAATGGAGCGACGACCTCAGCCCACTGGTCTCGGGGTAGCTTTTTCCTGATGGCCACTTTCTTGTACATCGCCAGGTAGGTTTCGATGTCGTCTGCGGGAGTCATTTTAGGAATCGCGGAACGGACTGCTTTCCGGGCATTGTGGACGCTCGGGGTTGCTCCTGCTGTCTGCAAAGCTATCACTTGTTATAGCAACAACTGGTTAGTCTCCTGCTACTGCTTATTAGCCTCGCGTTTATCTCTCGCTGCTGCAGATTAGTCTTCATGAGGGCCTTCACAACAGCCTCTATTTTGTTGTGGGGCACTGGTTTAATGTACGACATACAACTGTGATGGAAAAAATGCAGAAACTCACTTTGGTACTCAGGACCAGCGGACGCAGTATAGATGCAAAGACCAGTTTATAACTCAAAACATCAGTGTTTATTCACACTTGTTGCAATTACACAGTACAACAGTTCATTTGCAGTATTGGTGTTAGTTCACACCCAGATAGCTAAAAAAAAAAAAAACAGTCACCCAACCGGTATAGCTCAGAACATAGCAGTCCTCCCGGTTTCAGGCCTCCAGCCTGGCGCAAGGCTCAGATCCTGGTACAGAGATTTCCAGATCTTCAATGTCAGAGAGAGAGATACAATTTCCCACACCTGACACTGCTGGCTGCTTTTTATAGGCCTGACAAAACCCGGCCTGGAACGTGGAGAGTAGTCACCCACCCAGCACTTTGACTACTTTTAGTAAGAGCCGTCCCGGATTAGCTATACAGCCATACTAAATACCAAGGTGTCAAACAGCAGCTGCTGCTGACACAAAAAAAACTGGCTCTTACTCCACTGAGGCCAGGAACCTCGGTGACATGTACCTATCATACACGATGATTCCTTGCACCTTATTACATTACCAACATTCAGTTTTTCATCACGTGCGTGCAAAATGCATTAAAACGCTTTGCACTTGCGCAGAAAAAACTGAACAACGCAATCGCAGCCAAAACTGACTGAAATTGCGTGCGCACTCGCACGGGGTTTCCCGCAATGCACCCGCAGCGCATCCGGACCTCTTCCGTGACGCCCGTGTGAAAGGGGCCTTAAGGTCATGATTAAGGACTAGTGTTGTATACAACTCGTCAACTTGCAGTCCCTCAAGCTTCACATTTTTCTGCTGTACTCCACCAATATTGCTTGGGTGTTGTTTTTAAAGGATTAAAATAAAGACTATGGTTTTATGAAGAGGATTGTGCTGAAGTTCATTCACACTTTGCTCTTTTTGGAAACTTGGTTGTCCATGTACAGCGAGGTGAGTTGACCAAGAAACTTTTTGTATACTCTTTAACATATCATTTAGATTAAGGTGACATATTTTATATCGTCATATAATACAACATGCACAGTTTTCATCTGATATAAATGTTTCTGTATTTTAGTTAAATAAATCATTGTAATTTAATGTTTAGTGGTTTATGCTCTCAGTGGGCTCACAGAGCTGCAGTTGTATGTACATTATATAGTTATGCAAACCTTTCAGTCTAAAGCAAAATCGTTAATTTCCACTAACAATTTCTTTCCTTGCCTGAATTTGGATGTCACTTGCAGTGAATGTCCCAATTATTTATGGCTAGCATGTTAAACATCCTTCCAATTATTTGTCTTGTCTCAGACATCCTGCAGTCCTGCAGAATTCACCTGCTCAATGCAAAGCCAAAGCATGTTCTTTATTAGTCAAGATGATGTTCTAATTATCCTGTCAGCGCTGCTATTAATCCAGGCATTTTATTAGCAATTCTTCTGCCATTTGAACATTGACAGCTTTATAGTTCCTGCTGCATTCTCCTTTTTTATTAAATTTCTTTACTCAACTTTTGTCCTTGCAGGAGCTTGTTTAGATGATGGAATCTGAGGGCTTGAAGGATTGGTTTCTGTCTTTCTTCTTCCTGCTGTGTCCATTTTCAGTTTTGTCTGTAAAATACGCAATGAAGCACAGATAAAGTGCCATTTCAGAAATAGTTAGATTATGTCCTGCATTTATGACAGACTTTTGTAATGTAGGCCAGTTTAAAAAAGTTGAGCTGATTTGCACCAAATTAATAAATAATTGACAGAAAATAGGGACGCTAGAATTAATGTACTTTATTCATAACTAATTAATTAATTAATTCTAAGAATGGCCATCACAGTGACATGAAGACCGACCTGCTGTCTGGATCTTCTACCATGAGAAAATGCTGGACCCCGGCTAGATATAAGTTATTCGTGTTGTAGGACAGTTTGAGGTCGGTGTGGCAGTAGGCCAAAAAAGCCATGATGTACATGATCTTGTCTGTATTATCTCTTGGGTGAAGGAGTGTGAATCGGTTAAAAACGTTCCAGCTGGTTTTATAGTTTCTAGCCGTGTTGACAGACAGAGACTTTTATATAGAAAATTCAGACGGCTCACTACTTGTAATCAGGGTCAGGTGCTCTGGTCTGATTTGAATCACCCTATTCAAAAGCAAATAAGTAAAAAGAAGAAACGACTGGCACTCTTACAATGGCAATAATGTGAGGCTACTATAAAATGAGGTTAACACTATTTATAACGTTTATATCATACATTTCAATAAAATTACAATACATTGATATATAAAAAGCTCTCAAAAGTAAAATATGTTAAAATAAACTGGATACACAGTCAATGGGATTGTAAGTCCAAGTATTAGTGTCTTCCTGAGGTAACTTTCAGTATGTTGTGGCTTTTACTCAATCTTAGAATGATGAAAAAAAAAAAGGGATGAAAAAAAAGGCGCATGGAATAAAACGCATAGGTAGTAGTGTGAGATTGTAAAAAATGCATATAGTAGTATTATAGCGCATGGATAGTCTCTCTGTAGTATTCCTACATAATATACAGTGTGTTAGATGGCTACTCACTGTTTCGAGCTGGCTCTTGTTACTGTGGCGTCCCACGTGTAAGTGCTCTGTGCTCTTGGTGTAATTCAAATCGTTTGTTGGTTGCGAGATTTTTCGATTTTACTAATTTTCGATGGTTTATATTTCGCAATGGAGTTGATCCGGGCGTTGTATCAGTCCGCAACTATTATGCTGTATACTCCAAGTGTCATAAAGATGATCTCTACAGAGGACATTTAGATATGGAAGTCCTTATTGGAATTTTCGTATGAATCGCATGGCCATGCTCCTAGGACTTCTGCGAGTGAATGTTTCTCAGCTTTCCCAGATGCGTTTCGAAGTAATCACTACTTCTTCCTCAGTGCGTTCACTCACAATGGTAAATCTCATGCTTTTATACCCAATATCATCAGATAAAAAATGTCAAATCGAAACTCAGGAGTGGATTTTTCAATCATAAGTCTCCATATTGCGTTTTTCATGCGTTTTAAATGTCTCTTCAAAGGAGAAATGCGATTTTTATGCGTTTTTTCGTCTGCAGTTTTCTCTTACTCCTCCAATTGATCCCGTAGCTGCCGGTCTCCTGTTCTTTCTTCAGGACCTGTCAAAGGGTCAGACTTTTGCATGAGGAACTTGGCTGAAGAAATGTAACAGTTTAATCCATGATCAAGGTTAGAAAAGCTGGAGGGGATAATCTCACTCGTTCCGCCTCCGGCATTGCCTGGAAAAAAATTATGAAAATTTAAATGCGATAAAGCATCTGCCGCTACATTTTGTGTGCCCTGAATGTGCCTACATGATACATGAAAATTATGGCACAGGGAAAGCCAGACTAGCCTGCAGATAAAAGACATTATGAAAAGTGACTTTGATCGACCCTTGGTGATGATGTCCACTACCGCCTGATTGTCAGTGACGAAAACTACCTAGGAATTGGCTCATTACCTGTGCGTCCGCAACGATTGGGTAGACTTCTAGCAATGGGGAAAACTTCAATGAATCTTTGACTAACTGGACTTCTCTGGGGGCCAAGAACCTGCGAACCACTGAGTACCACAAATTGCTCCGAAATCCCCGGAGGAGGCGGCGTCCGAAAAGACCGCGGCCGATGTGGGACTCTCATGAGGAACAAACAGGGAGACTCCGCTCCAACTGGCAAGGAACGTGTTCCACATGGCCAAATCGACTATTGCTTGGACGTCTAAACATAAGGGGCTGTCTTGCCGGGAGCTGATGGGAGTAATTGCAATAACCTGGACGTGAAAGCCCTGCCTTGGGGCATAACTCTGGTAGTGAAATTTAACATGCCTAGCAAAGATTGCAATTCTACTTTTGTGAAAACTCTGGAACGTACTGATTTGGAGATGACTTCCTTAATTTTTGAGAGCTTCTCTTCTGGTAGCCGGGCTTCCATTTTAATGGTATCCAAGACTATACCTAGGAAGGTGATTACCGTCGAGGGGCCTTCTATTTTTGAAGGTGCAACCAGGACATTGAGTTCTGAGAAGATTTGGAGAAGTGACTAGAGTTTGCTAGGCCTGCAGTCTGGTTTCTCTATCAGCAGGAAATCATCTAGGTAATGGATGACCAGCGGACAATCACAATGGTTGACCAGGATTCAATGCAGCGCTTGCGCAAATTGGTCGAAAAGCCAAGGGCTGCTCTTGGACCTTAAGGTCAAGCAGTTTGCAAAATAGTAGAAATCTTGCCACTTGATGCCGTAAAACTTCCAAAGCTGCGGTCGGACAGGCAGCAGCTTGAAAGCGTCTGCGATGTCTGCTTTGGCTAACCAAGCCCCTCTACCGACCTGGAGGATGAGCTGGATAGCCTCGTTGACTGAAGAATATTTCATGGAGAATTTTTTGGAGGGAACTAGGCAATTGAGACTAGGAATGCTGGAACCATGAGGTGCGGAGAGGTCGTAAATCAAAAGTTTTTTATTGGAATTTTTTTTTGTAACGACACCAATGGGGTTGACCCTCCAATAATCAAAGGGGATCGAGGAAAATGGCCCAATGAGAAACCCGTTATCTAATTATGACTGAATTATGGCCCCTACTGAGTCGGGATCCCCGGCAGCTGAGAGGAGATTGGGTCCCTCCCAAGTGGACTGGGAAAGAGCGACTAAACCCGTGTGGAACCCTTCAGTGAACCCAGATATCAGGAACTGGACGAACTGTGGATCATGGTGGTGTTGGATAAGTGCTGCTAACAGGTCCACGTTAACTCCGACTAGTCATGTGGTTCTGGATGATCTTTGGGGACAAGCTGTTAAGGGGTGAGCTCTGAAACAAATGGAACATACATGAAGAGCTCTACATTTGTTGTAATTGCAGACTGAGAGGTTGTAGTTGTTGCACACTTGGCTATTACCCAAAAAGACTATAGCGCGGCCCAGTTTGTCTGTGGATGAAGCAGGTCTTTGCTGAAAACTGGGAACGCTAGGGAGAAATCTATCCTGAGAGACCGGAGGAACTGAGTTAGGGCACCAATCTGAGGAGTGGAGGATGGACTGGCATGAGGCACCTGCTGGGGCCTTGAGCCAAAATGCTGACAAAACAGCTCCATGTCCATGAAAGCCCAGTTGGTGACATACTGGAACTGAGCGAGGGTGGCGGCAGCCTTAGCAGAGAATGAGCGGTGATAGTCATAAAAAGCATGCCCACCGTACTTGAGCCCCAGATCTGTGACCCTGTACAGATAGATATCCAATTCCTCCCACCTCTCAGGTTGGACTGAACAGATTATGTCCCGGTATAAGCTAAAGGCCAATGCGAATTCTGGTATGGACAGCTTTTTGTTGAGATGGGCATCCCTGGCTTTGAGGACGATAGAAATGTTGCCGCAAGCGATGGTCTTGTTGATTGTATCGTGCGTGGCTATGAGGATGGAAGCTAGATTAACGTCTTTACCCCCCAGGATATCTTTTTTGATGTTAGGAACAAACTCTGACGGGGCTACCTCAGGCGTGCTTGGGACCCTACCTGGGAAACGTGAAGTAGAGGCAATTGGGACGGGAGGGGCAGAAGAAGTGGATGCCAGTTCCCTGGATTCTACTGCAATCAGCCTAGCCTGCATATCCGAAACTGAGGTGGAAATTTTATTGATCATGGAATGCAGTTGTGCTAATGACAGTTGGATAGTGGACATGGAGACTTGCTCCACCGGAGGGGCTGTTGGCTCAGACATCAAAAGCCTATATAACTGCCTTCCGGGTGGAAGCTGGATAGTGGATCCCTCTTTATTGAAGTTCCGTGATCAGCTTGGGTACTGTCCAACTTCTTAGAGGCATGATGCTGGCATGCCCGGAAGCAGAAGATTCAGCGACTGATGAGGCTTATTCAATATTTGATATATGCAAAATGCCGCGGCTGTGGGATAATAATTACAAGAATTAACGGCCAGACTGAAGGCCCTGGAGTGTAGGAGAGAGACCCGAGTCTGTGAAGTGAGAAGAAAATGAAACTAGAGATGGTGCTGGTGACTATTGAACTATCACATGATGCTTATCTGTGAGGAACCTGGGGAAAAACAACAAAGGGGAGGAAAGGGAACTGAACGGAAGGGGTGAACTATGATCAAATGTGTACACCCATGTGAAGGAGTCTGTTGATGGTACCTGAAGAACGGACTAGGAAAAAACTAAGATGAGAAACACCTGGGATCAGACCTAGAAAACTTACAGGGGAATGAAGGTTAATTCGCATGAGCCTGGAATGACAGAGTGGCAGCCCGAATGAACATGGACTGAGTAACGTACCAGACAACGGAAATGAACTAGTGTAAGACCTGATGACGTGACCGATATAGAATAACAATAACATCAACCTGAAAAACATAATGAGCAGCAAACGTTACATGATTTATGAACATAATTTGAGAATGTGAGCCTGACTGAGGTGACAGGCAACGGAAACTAATGACAACGTGAGCATGAATAACATAACAGGCAACAGAAATTATGAATTTATAAACATAAGCCTGGATAACGTGTCAGGCATGGACCTTATGAATTAAAAATGTAAGCCTGTATAACGTGTCAGGCATGAACCTTATGAATTAAAAACGTAAGCCTGTACATGACAGACAACATAAATGAAATAAAACGTAAGCATTAATAACGTACCATGCAACAGAAATTATGAATTAAAAACTTAAGCCTAAACGTGACAGGCAACATAAATGAAAAAAAACAAAAACGTGAGCGTAATAACGTATCAGGCAACAGAAATGATGGATTATGAGTGCAAACTTGAACAAACGTGACAGGCAACATGAATGAATTTAAAGTGTAGAATACAAATTAATAGGCAACAGAATTGACTACATCATGAACGTGAAATGTCACCAGCAACAAATAACAGGTTTAATAAATGTCAAAATTTGAAACCACAATTTGGAAAAGATACTGCCAGAAATGGAATGGACTACCGTTAAGAATTTTTTATTTTTATTTAAGTGTTTTTTTTATTTCTTTTTTATGGGTCGTATACAGAGCCATGACTGGCTGTTGGCTGGTTTTGTTAACTGCACCGGTATGGAACAGGAGTGCTGGTATGAATGGAGCAGGAAATTGTAAAGGACCTTGCTGGGTTTCCGTGAGATGTGCTGCATTCAAACATTGGGGCAAAGGGACTGAGGGAGGATGTATAAGCAAAAGCTGAGCAAACCATGTGACCGCAAGAGGAGTAGCGGAGCAGAGACTAGAGTGAAAAACCAGCAGGTAGGAGATACATGCTTGTGCAAGATCGGGAGGAAACGCACAGCAGGGAAGCTGACGGTGCGGCCGGGAATATGGGAAAGAAGTGAAGGGGAGGAGAAGGAAGGTAGGGTGACTAGTGCGAGCTGAGGGAACGTTGCCTGACCATGATCCCGGCCAGTGAATGAGCCCGAGGAGCGGTAGTAATGAGAGTGGGATGTATCTGTATGAAACTTTGGCCGATTTTGCAATCGTCCTCCGGTGTGGCTATTGCTGACGAGCACTTGCTTGATCAGGGATGAAACACCCCCCCCAGCACTACAAGACATGTGTGAAGCTGGGGAGAGCGTCCAGCCGAATTTAAAAGGCCCTTCGCCACTCCCACAAATACAGGCTGACAAGTCAGCCTTAGATAGATATATATATATATATCTAACAGAAAAAAACACTGGCAGCACCACCCAAAAAGAGATATATGGAAAATGGCGGGTGCAGGGTCCAAGTATGGCAACAGGTGCTTACCCACTTATATAGAGCAAAAATCGGACTGCACTCCAGACGTTTCTTCAGTAAAATAGTGTGTTTTTATTCACCCATTTGGTGGCAAAGAGCGACGTTTCGACTCATACTTGAGCCTTTTCTCAAGCATTGAAAAAAAGTGAGCAACATACATATAAAGGTGTGCCAATCAGGACAATCAATACATCGACATAATTGATACTTTAGAGAAAACATGTGTAAAATATATCCACATATATACAAAAAAATCATGACCATCATAAAAAGTAAAGTGACAAGTGCACAAAGTGAATCGGGTACACAATATGAAGAAATTGCGTATAATATCTCATAGAATACATAATTGGATACAACGGTATCACATCCATACATGATTAGTGCATAAGCTATAATTGTGAACATATGCGGGAGGAGGAGACTAATTAATTAATACCTGGAAGAGTGATAGTGCCCACGTATACCATCGCACTGTTCAGCGCGTCCCTGGGTTACCATTGCGCATGTCCCGAACGCACTACGTCATCCACAGGAGACCGCGCGGAGATGCACATACGTCGCAGGGTCACCTGTTGATGACCCAAGCGGCGCACACAGCAGTCACTCGCAGCGACCTCCCACCGATGACCAAAGAAGGCGGCGCATGCGCAACAGCGTCACCTTACTGACAACCGCCATACTATAAGAGGGAACATTGCCCGATCTCTTGTTTAAACTTTATACTTGTAGCCAACAACCGCCGTCATTCTACAAAAGACAGTCACTGTGGGTAAATCCCACTACCAAGCAAGTTAGATGAGTCACCATCTTTTCCAAGATGGATAACTCTAATCCAGTCGTTACCCCAATGTTGCAAGCACGTTAGTGCCAACCACACTGTGGGTCCCTATCCTGCTCCAATACGTGATTGAGAGGGTTCTCCTCAATTAAATGTAACAGAACGGTGCCAGTCCGATTTTTGCTATATATATATATCTATATACACATACACAGTGTATATATATACAGTATATATATATATATATATATAAAATATATTATATAGGAAAAGGATGGCGTGGCAGCCTGGTCTGGTCTACATCGTGACTAGCCAAAGGAGTGGGGTTTACACAAGAGGAGGGAGTTGCGAAGCGAGCTGGGGGGGGAGGCATACAAAAATTTGCTGTGGGACCCAGTCACTTCTAATTACACCCCTGATAGCTGGCATCCATAACCTCTTAAACAAGGTATACCAAAGTGTCTTTTTTTTTGGGATCAGACATAACTGGTCTACCATCTCTGATTTTTAAAGGGCTGCGGGTGATCTCAGCCATAGATTTCAACGGCGGGGATACCCGAGACAGGTACTCAAGTCTGCGTACCAACATGCATTGGGCAGCAATAGGGAACTTCTCTTCTTTTGACATGGGGGTCTCCATTCGTATTGTCGCTACCACCGATGCCGCTCACCAGGAGGTGCGACAGATTTTGCACCAGTCTTGGGGCATTTTACAAGCGGACCCTGACATTGGATATCTTATGGGATCTACTCCTTCCATCACGTATAGACGGGGCCGTAACCTTTGTGACCGCCAGGTGCATAGCCTCTATGAGTCCCCGATTCCTCACACCTGGCTTGCCCATGGTTTGATGGGCATGTTCAGATGCGGTAACTCGTTCACCAACATGTCGGAGGGCAGAGAGTATGCTATACGATCATTCAGGACTACAGGTGTGATTTATCTAACCTCCTGTACCTGTGGGATGAAATACGTGGGAAAGACTGTCCATGAACTGAGAACTGAGATGCAGAATCGGCGAGCACCTTGGAGATATCTGGAATGAGAGGGATACTCCGGTCGCGAGGCACAAAAGGGCCTGTCACAATGGCGACTGAAATTGAGAAGGTCCGACCGTCTCTCCGGGGGGGAGGGGGGGCATTTTGCCAAATTTCTACTTCAGAAAGAAGCCCAGTGCATTTTTCGGTTACACACAACGCAACCATTGGGGCTCAATGAACAGATTTGTTATGCATGTTTTCTGTAGGACCTGCGTTGGCGGGTCCCTGTGTTAATTTGTTTTATGCGTGTTATGGGATTCTTTGCCCCCATTACATGATTTGTGCCTCCCGCTAGGGGTGCAGCTTTCACCTTATCAGTCTGACATGTGTAGTGCGCATTCATGGCCATACTAGCGATGGATGCCTCACCACACACCACCAGTGTGGTCACATCTTGCAGCCTACCTGTTGCCATGAGTCTCCTGATGATACAATTTACCGTAGTTGAAACATGTCTAGCAATTCTTCTGTATTAGACTTCTCTTCAGGGTCAAAATCCTGCGCCCTTGTGTGCTAGTTAGATGCTACGTACCTGTGGAGCGCATTGTACGTATGCTTCCAGCAATAGCTGCAGCGCTGTTGAAGCGCTCTGCAGATAATAGTGTCACCGCCAGTTCTGTGAGAAGGTCTGGCAGACGTTCTTCTCTACCTCTTGTATGATGTTCTTTGTTTTGGTTTCACTTTGTCATTTCCTTTCCTTCTGCCAGGTGTCACTTATTTAGACTAATCGTCTTCCTTTATATTCCCTCCCATACTGCCTCACTTTGCGGTTTATACTACTTCCTGGATGAAGTGTTCAGTGCTGGAGGCTGCTGCTGCTATTTGCTCAGATAAGTCTTTTACTTTATTGTGTTTCCTTGCTGGCTTGATTCTAGGTGACCCTGACTCTGTCCATATTAAGTGCAGGGAGCCGGTGGTCCCCTCACTATTATAGGGTTTTCAGGTGTCACACAGTCTTAGTTACGTGGGCATGCAATCGTCTACCATTGAGACCCTTGCATGTGCATAGCAGTCAGGGAGAGCTCTTAGGGTTTTATAGGGCTCACCTATATGCTCCTTAGTTTGGGATAAAGCCAGTCGGTCGTTTATTTATAAGTTCCAGCTATCCGCCATAACCGTCTTAAGCATGGATCCGGGTTCAGCCTTGATTGACTGCATGCAAGGTCTTTCGCTGGAGGTAGCAGATCTCCGTAAAACTGTGTCTCAGTTTCAGGTGACCGATTCTGCTGGCGTTCATGGAGTTTGTTCCGAGCCTAAGATCTCGCTTCCGGATACGTTCTCCGGGGGTAGTGAGAATTTTGTTCGCTTTAGAGAGGCTTGCAAACTCCATTTTCGCCTACTTCCCTATTCCTCTGGTGATGAGGAACAGAAGGTGGGGATCATCATCTCGCTGCTCAGGGATAACGCTCAGTCTTGGGCCGTTTTGCTGCCAGTGGGGGCACGGCCCCTCTGATCGGTGGTTGAATTTTTTGTAGACCTGGGGCAGATATATGATGATCGTATTGCTCTGGCTGAATCTAAACTGCGTCTTTTATGCCAGGGTAAACAGTCCGCAGAGATATATTGTTCTGAATTTCGGAGATGGGCAGCTGATACTGGTTGGAATGATGCTGCACTCCGAAGTCAATTTTGCCATGGTATTTCGGAAAGATTGAAAGATGCATTCGCTTTTCATGAGAGACCAGCGTCGTTAGAGTCTGCCATGTCTCTAGCTGTTCGTATTGACAGGCGACTTAGAGAGAGAGAGGAGACTACTCTTTCCTGTCATATTCAGCCTAAGGACAGTGGGGCTGTCTCGTTCAGTGCGCAGGGGTCTCAGTCTGTCTCGAACCCCTCGGAGGAGGAGGCCATGCAGCTGGGTTTGCTTGCCTCTGATAGTAGAGGATTCAGCTCTCAGAGGAGGGTTTGTTTCTGTTGTGGGGGTATAAATCATTTGGCTAATGTTTGTCCCTCTAGGAGATTCATGGAGTTTTCTGAGGGTAATAAAACAAAACAAAAAAAAAAAACCTCTAAAAACTTTCCATTTGCTACTATTGGCAAGGTTGATGAGGAAATTGAAGGTTTGCCATTTGCTTGTAGTTCCCGTTTTCTCCTACCTGGTAGGGTGGCGCTAGACAGCAAGAACATTGTTTGGGAGATTTTTGTAGATAGTGGAGCAGCTGTCAATCTCATTGATAATCAATTTGCAACAACACATGGTTTCCAGGTATGCACTTTGGAAAAGGATATACCTGTTTTTGCTATCGATTCCGCTCCACTTTCTCAAAGATCGTTAAAGGGCATAGTTCACAATGACTGTGGGTGACTCTCATGTTGAGGATATGTCATGTTTTGTCTTAAGCGGTTTACCTACTCCTCTAGAGTTGGGGCTACCCTGGCTCACTAAACATAACCCCACTATTGATTGGCAAGCAAGGCAAATTAATGGTTGGAGTGAGTTTTGCAGAGAGAATTGCCTCACGGCGTCTCTTTCAGAGGTTTCTACCAAGACTGTGCCATCTTTTCTCTCTGAATTTTTGGATGAGTTTTCCGAGAGTGGTGTCCAGGAGTTGCCCCCTCACCGGGAGTACGACTGCCCTATTAATCTCATCCCAGGCGCCAAGCTGCCAAAATCACGACTATACAATCTCTCCCAACCTGAAAGAGTCTCTATGCGTACTTATATCTCTGAGAGCCTGAGAAAGGGACACATCCAACCCTCGAAGTCACCTGTTGCCGCAGTGTTTTTTTTTTGCTAAGAAAAAAGATGATTCTTTAAGACCTTACTATTCAACTAGATCGACACCACCAGTGCATGCAAGGGTGTACTTCCTTAAACTATTATCAACACAGAGATCAAGTACCAAAATACCTAATATATCAAAGTTTATTAAATTCACATTAAAAACATACATACACATATACAAACATGTGCAAACAACATAAAGTGCCAGGAGCGACAGCTCATGTATATCCTGTAAGACCGCGTACTAAATATGGCATGGACTATCATCTAGAGAGCGTGACCATCTACACATCTATATACATCTCCTCTCAGATTGTCCTAACAGCCAAACATGATGCATACCTGGCATGCATACGGGAATCCCATACTACAGTGTATACTGACTAATAACCATACACTCCAAGTAGTGAACTGGAACACAATAGATACATCTAAGTCAATAACGACACAACTCTAAACTATGTCCAAGGAATGTGGTATCTCAATCTATTCCTCTCTTACCCGATGCCCCAGGTGTGTGTCGAACAGGATTGGCGGTCTCTGACTGGCGTGCCCCTCTACGTGCGTTTTGCGTTTGCTTCTTCAGGAGGAGTGGCCTTCTTTAAGACCTTGTCTGGATTTCAGGGAGCTGAACCGTATCACGATTTGTGACCCATATCCGCTTCCTCTGATCCCGGACCAGTTTAACCAGATTGTTGGGGCTAAAGTTTTTTCTAAGTTGGATTTAAGAGGGGCATACAACCTGGTCAGGGAAGGGGATGAATGGAAGACGGCCTTCAATACCCCTGAGGGTCATTTCGAGAATTTGGTTATGACCTTTGGTTTGATGAATGCTCCGGCCGTCTTCCAACATTTTGTGAACAGCATTTTTTATCATTTAATGGGGAAATTTGTACTGGTGTATCTAGATGATATTTTGATTTTTTTCTCCTGATTTCAAGACTCATCGGGACCACCTATGTCAGGGCTTGCTGATTCTGCGGGAGAATAAATTGTACGCTAAACTGGAAAAATGTGTGTTTGCGGTTCCGGAGATTAAATTTCTTGGTTTTCTTCTCTCCGCTTCTGGTTTTCGGATGGACCCTGAGAAGGTCCACACTGTGCTTGATTGGGAGCTTCCTGAGAATCAGAAGGTGCTGATGCGGTTTTTGGGTTTTGCCAATTATTACAGAAAGTTCAATTTGAATTATTCCTCTGTTGTTAAGCCACTCACTGATATGACTAAACAGGGGGTGGATTTTTCCTCGTGGTCGGTAGATGCGCTTAAAGCCTTTTCTAGTATTAAAGAGAGTTTTGCTTCCGCTCCTATTTTGGTACAACCTGATGTCTCTCTACCTTTTTATTGTTGAGGTGGATGCTTCTGAGGTGGGTGTGGGTGCGGTCTTATCTCAGGGTCCCTCTCCTGCCAAATGGCGACCGTGTGCCTTTTTCTCAAGGAAACTCTCCTCTGCAAAGAGATATTACGATGTGGGAGATAGGGAGTTGTTGGCCATCAAAATAGCTTTTGAGGAATGGCGCCATTGGTTAGAGGGAGCCAGACACCCTATTACCATCTTTACCGACCATAAGAATCTGGCCTACTTGGAATCGGCCAAGGATCTGAACCCGAGACAGGCCAGATGGTCTTTGTTCTTTTCTAGGTTTAATTTTGTTGTTACGTTCCGCCCTGGGGTTAAAAATGTGAAGGCGGATGCCCTGTCACGTTGTTTTCCGGGAGGGGGAAACTTTGAAGACCCGGGTCCCATTTTGGCTGAAGGGGTGGTCGTCTCTGCTCTTTATCCTGATTTGGAGGCAGAGGTTCAGGCAGCCCAGGCAGAGGCTCCTGATCTTTGTCCTCCTGGGAGGTTGTTTGTGCCTCTCGCTTTACGACACAAGGTTTTTAAAGAGGAGCACCACGATACTATCCTTGCTGGGCACCCGGGGAGTAGAGCCACAGTGGATCTCATTGCTCGGAGATTCTGGTGGCCGGCTCTTCGTAAGACGGTTGAGGATTTTGTGGCAGCCTGCGAGACCTGCGCTCGTGCCAAGGTCCCTCATTCACGGCCATCGGGTTCTCTCCTCCCGTTACCCATTCCTTCCCGTCCTTGGACGCATCTGTCCATGGACCTCATTACGGACCTGCCTCGTTCCTCGGGGAAGACTGTGATTCTGGTGGTAGTGGACCGTTTTAACAAAATGGCACATTTCATTCCCTTTCCTGGGTTACCCAATGCTAAGACGCTGGCGCTAGCGTTTGTTGATCACATTGTTAAATTGCATGGCATTCCTTCAGACATCGTTTCTGATAGGGGCACGCAATTTGTTTCCAGATTCTGGAAGGCCTTCTGTTCTCGTTTCGGGGTTCGGTTGTCGTTCTCTTCTGCTTTTCACCCGCAGTCGAATGGTCAGACTGAACGCGTCAATCAGAATCTGGAGACATATCTGCGCTGTTTTGTGGCGGAGAATCAGGAGGATTGGTATTCTTTTTTGTCCCTTGCTGAGTTTGCTTTAAATAACCATTGCCAGGAGTCCTCTGATAAGTCACAATTTTTTGGTGCATATGGGTTTCATCCGCAGTTTGGGACATTCTCTGGAGAGGGGTCTTCTGGTTTACCTGATGAGGAGAGATTTTCCTCGTCTTTGTCATTTATTTGGCAAAAGATTCAGGGTAATCTGAAGAGGATGAGTGAGAGATATAAGCGTGTGGCGGATAAGAGACGTGTGCCTGGTCCGGACCTGAATGTGGGTGATCTGGTGTGGTTGTCTACAAAGAATATCAAACTGAAGGTTCCCTCCTGGAAGTTGGGTCCTAAGTTTATTGGGCCTTACAAGATCTTGTCCGTCATCAATCCCGTTGCCTTCCGTCTTGATCTTCCTCAGACTTGGAAGATCCATAATGTTTTTCACAAGCCCCTATTAAAACCTTATGTCCAACCCACTGTACCCTCCTCTTTGCCTCCTCCTCCGATTTTTGTTGATGGTAATCTTGAATTTCAGGTCTCTAGGATTGTGGATTCTTGCATTATCCGCGGTTCTCTTCAGTACCTCGTTTATTGGGAGGGTTATGGTCCTGAGGAGAGGATGTGGGTCCCAGTGGCAGACATTAAGGCAACTCGTCTCATCAGGACTTTCCATAGGTCTCATCCTGAGAAGGTGGGCTCTGAGTGTCCAGAGTCCACCCGTAGAGGGAGGGGTACTGTCACCGCCAGTTCTGTGAGTAGGTCTGGCAGACGTTCTTCTCTACCTCTTGTATGATGTTCTTTGTTTTGGTTTCACTTTGTCATCTCCTTTCCTTCTGCCAGGTGTCACTAATCGTCTCTCTTTATATTCCCTCCCATACTGCCTCACTTTGTGGTTTATACTACTTCCTGGATTGAGTGTTCACTGCTGGAGGCTGCTGCTGTTGTTTGCTCGGATAAGTCTTTTACTTTATTGTGTTTCCTTGCTGGCTTGATTCTAGGTGACCCTGACTCTGTCCGTATTAAGTGCAGGGAGTCGGTGGTCGTGTCCCCTCACTATTATAGTGTTTTCAGGTGTCACACAGTCTTAGGTATGTGGGCATGCAATCGTCTACCATTGAGACCCTTGCATGTGCATAGCAGTCAGGGAGAGCTCTTAGGGTTTTATAGGGCTCACCTATATGCTCCTTAGTTTGGGATCAAGCCAGTCGGTCGTTTATTTATAAGTTCCAGCTATCTGCAACTTCATCCGTGACAAATAGCTGTGAGTCTTTACAATAGGCCTGCAGGGATTTATAGCACTCTAGCACCAGTATATGCCACACTAATATCATCCGTAGATGAAATCACTGTCATCCAATCGGATATTTAGGCACCAGTATCTGCTAATAGAGCACATCCCTCACTAAAAAGGTTACGGAACAAAAAGAAACCAATGTGGATAAACAGAACTGTAAAGAAAGCAATAAATGACAAAAAGAAAGCATATAAAATCAATAAAACAGGAGGGTAGCACGGAAGCACTGAAAAACTATAAGGAAAAAAATAGAACATGTAAAAAACAAATAAAAGCGGCCAAACTAGAGACCGAGAGATTAATTGCCAAAGAGAGTAAAACTAACCCTAAAATGTTTTTTAATTATATAAATGTTAAAAAGTATAAATCTGAAGGTGTCGTCCTTTAAAGAGTATTGAGGGGGGAGTCGCAGAGAGCGACGAGGAGAAAGCAAAGCTGTTAAATATTTTTTTCTCCAATGTATTCACTGAGGAAAATAAACTGTCAGATGACATGCAGAATGTAAAAATACATTTCCCATTAAAAGTGTCCTGTCTGACCCAGGAAGAAGTACATCAGCGACTTAAAAAGATTAAAATAGACAAATCGCCAGGACCGGATGGCATACACCCCCGTATCCTAAGGGAATTAAGTAATGTCATAGCCAGACCCTTATTTCTGATATTTGCGGACTCTATACTGACAGGGAATGCCCCACAGGATTGGTGCATGGCAAATGTGGTGCCAATATTCATAGAGGGTCCAAAAACAGAGCCTGGAAACTATAGGCCGGTAAGTTTAACATCTGTTGTGGGTAAACTGTTTGAAGGTTTTCTGAGAGATGCTATCTTAGAGCATCTTAACGGAAATAAGCAAATAACGCCATATCAGCATGGCTTCGTGAGGGATCGGTCATGCCAAACTAATTTAATCAGTTTCTATGAGGAGGTAAGTTCTAGACTTGACAGCGGCGAATCAATGGATGTTGTATATCTGGACTTCTCCAAAGCATTTGACACTGTACCGCATAAAAGGTTAGTATATAAAATGGGAATGCTCGGACTGGGGGAAAATGTCTGTATGTGGGTAAGTAACTGGCTGAGGGATAGAAAACAGAGGGTGGTTGTTAACAGTACACACTCAGATTGGGTCACTGTCACTAGTGGGGTACCTCAGGGGTCAGTATTGGGCCCTATTCTCTTCAATATATTTATTAATGATCTTGTAGAAGGCTTGCATAGTAAAGTATCAATTTTCGCAGATGACACTAAACTGTGTAAAGTAATTTACACTGAAGAGGACAGTATACTACTACAGAGGGATCTGGATAGATTGGAGGCTTGGGCAGATAAGTGGCAGATGAGGTTTAACACTGACAAATGTAAAGTTATGCACGTGGGAAAGAATAATGCAAGTCACCCGTACATACTAAATGGTAAAACACTCGGTAACACTGACATGGAAAAGGATCTAGGAATTTTAATAAACAGCAAACTAAGCTGCAAAAACCAGTGTCAGGCAGCTGCTGCCAAGGCCAATAAGATAATGGGTTGCATCAGAAGGGGCATAGATGCACGTGATAAGAACATAGTCCTACCACTTTACAAATCGCTGGTCAGACCACACATGGAGTACTGTGTACAGTTCTGGGCTCCTGTTAACAAGGCAGACATAGCAGAGCTGGAGAAGGTCCAGAGTAGGGCAACTAAAGTAATAACTGGAATGGGGCAACTACAGTACCCTGAAAGATTATCAAAATTAGGGTTATTCACTTTAGAAAAAAGACGACTGAGGGAGGTCTAATTAATATGTATAAATATATCAGGGGTCAGTACAGAGATCTATCCCATCATCTATTTATCCCCAGGACTGTGACTGTGACGAGGGGACATCCTCTGCGTCTGTAGGAAAGAAGGTTTGTACACAAACATAGAAGAGGATTCTTTACGGTAAGAGTCGGGAAGGAATTTTTTATTCCCCTTAAGTGGGGAAAATTGGCTTCTACCTCACAGTTTTTTTTTTTGCCTTCCTCTGGATCAACTTGCAGGATGACAGGCCGAACTGGATGGACAAATGTCTTTTTTCGGCCTTTCAGTATGTACTATGTTACTATGTTACTAGGTATCACATATGTGCCGCTACTGAGCACATGGTATCAAGTATTAATGATGTGACGGCAAGTGCCCAACATTAGCACTTTATTTACAGGGTTATTGGAACGCCCTTTTCCTATTGGTTTACCAGAGAGTGCACTCTATTAACACTGCCTCATTTTTTTCACGCTCCTTAGGGAACACTCTAGCTTACACCAATACTGGAGGGTCCCATCACTGCCCTAACTTTGTCCTCCAGGATGTGTAGCTTCCCGATACCTATTGGGGCCTACATAGCCTACAGGTGTTACTTTGTTTGGAGGACTTTATATGTTTGCTAATAGCCTGTAATCGGGTGCCACTCTATTTTTACTAAAGATTTCCAATAATGATTTATTATTTTTCTTTTTAGCGTCTATACAGGCAGTAACACATTCTTACTAATGGATGTACACCCTTTTTTATTGTCTAAAAGTCAGACAAATGTAGTTTTGCTTTAACGTTTGTGCCATTTTCTGTATTTCTTCTGTTTAAAACTTAGGGACCACATTGACTTATATGGGAGCGGCACTGCATTGACTAGCTCAGTCCACTACAAAGTAGACTAAGCTCCCTGCCCCCGGCTTTGGATCTATAGCCAAACAGCTGATCAGCCGGTGATGGCCTACCCTCAGGATAGGCTTTCACTCAATAAACGGTGGACAACCTTTTTAACCAGTGGGGCTTCTACTTTCACATCATAGTTAGGATCGCATGACATTTGAAATAGCAATACCTGGAACTATCAGTGTAGTGTAGTTATTCCTATTTAAAATATTGTATACTATACCATGACCATATCAGTATACATGGTGCCATATGAGCAATAGCCTAAACTATAACAATTACTTTACCAATACTTATCTAACATAAATACAAACCAAATTGTGGTGAAAAATGGCAGTGGTCCTTTTTTAAGGGTTACATAATGTAATGATAATAATAACCATGAATAATTAAATAACCAATAAATAAATACTCATTAAATATTCATTAAGTCCCCAATTGTCCCCCCAGCAAAGCTGGGTGACTAACCTCCCTCTAATTCCGGACCACGACTTCTTAACAGGGGAGGGCGGGCCGGACGACGTCCTCTTCTTCCAGGCTCCGTGGCGGACAAGCTCCGGACCTGCTGGGACCATCTATAAATACTTGAATTTCCCGCCACAGAACTTCATCCACCAATCAAATACTGGCAGAAAACAGGTAGGTAACCAGGAACCAATCAAAATCATTTTTTAAATTGCCTCAGAATTACTGTAAATAAGCACATAAGTTAATAGGAAAAAAGGGGATAAAAGGGGGGGGGGGGGGGGGAGGCAGAATAAACGTACTACCACTCCCATCATGCTCAATGCCACCATGGTGGGCCTTCAGCATACACTTCCGTGTTCACTATCATGGTGCCATATGAGCAATAACTTAAACTATAACAATAACTTTATCAAAACTTATCTAAAATAAATACAAACCAAATTGTGGTGAAAAATGGCCTTGGTCCTTTATTAAGGGTTACATAATATAATAATAATGATAATAATAACCATGAATAATTAAATAACCATTAAATAAATACTCATTAAATATTCATTAAGTCCACAATTGTCCCCCCAGCAAAGCTGGGTGACTAACCCACCAGACATGAGGGTGCCTACCCGCATGTCCCCAACTAAAAACCACGGCCTTGTCAATCATATCCTGCAATCCAGAGTTAAATATATCTAAACCTATATCTGACAAATGAACTAAATCATCTCGATAAATCCCCAAGATAAAGCCCTCTAACTCAGTGTGTCTCACTTACCAGCCATTTAATTTAGAAAGATATTTCTCTAAACTTAGAATTAATTATCTTCCTAATCTTTTCAATAAAACCGAACTGGTCACCTCTCCAGGTTAACCACTTACCGTCACACTAACGCCGAAAGGCGTCATCTCTGCGGCGCTCCCAGGTCACACTAACGCCGATTGGCGTCATCTCGCGTGAGCCGAGATTTCCTGTGAACGCACGCACACAGGCGCTCGCGCTCACAGGAACGGAAGGTAAGAGAGTTGATCTCCAGCCTGCCAGCGGCGATCGTTCGCTGGCAGGCTGGAGATGTGATTTTTTTAACCCCTAACAGGTATATTAGACGCTGTTATGATTACAGCGTCTAATATACCTGCTACCTGGTCCTCTGGTGGTCCCCTTTGTTTGGATCGACCACCAGAGGACACAGGTAGCTCAGTAAAGTAGAACCAAGCACCACTACACTACACTACACCCCCCGTCATTTATTAACCCCTTATTAGCCCCTGATCACCCCATATAGACTCCCTGATCACCCCCTGTCATTGATTACCCCCCTGTCATTGATCACACCCCTGTAAAGCTCCATTCAGAAGTCCGCATGATTTTTACGGATCCACTGATAGATGGATCGGATCCGCAAAACGCACACGGACGTCTGAATGGAGCCTTACAGGGGCGTGATCAATGACTGTGGTGATCACCCCATATAGACTCCCTCATCACCCCCCTGTCATTGATCACACCCCTGTAAAGCTCCATTCAGACGTCCGCATGATTTTTACGGATCCACTGATAGATGGATCGGATCCGCAAAACGCACACGGACGTCTGAATGGAGCCTTACAGGGGCGTGATCAATGACTGTGGTGATCACCCCATATAGACTCCCTGATCACCCCCCTGTCATTGATTACCCCCCTGTCATTGATCACCCCCCTGTAAAGCTCCATTCAGACGTCCGCATGATTTTTACAGATCCACTGATAGATGGATCGGATCCGCAAAACGCATACGGACGTCTGAATGGAGCCTTACAGGGGTGTGATCAATGACTGTGGTGATCACCCCATATAGACTCCCTCATCACCCCCCTGTCATTGATCACACCCCTGTAAAGCTCCATTCAGATGTCCGCATGATTTTTACGGATCCACTGATAGATGGATCGGATCCGCAAAACACATACAGGCGTCTCCCTGGAGCCTTCCAGGGGGGGTGATCACCCCATATAGACTCCCTGATCACCCCCCTGTCATTGATCACCCCCCTGTCATTGATCACCCCCCTGTAAGGCTGCATTCAGATGTCCGTATGATTTTTACGGATCCACGGATACATGGATCGGATCCGCAAAACACATACGGACATCTGAATGGAGCCTTATAGGGGGGTGATCAATGACAGGGGGTGATCACCCCATATAGACTCCCTGATCACCCCACTGTCATTGATCACCCCCCCTGTCATTGATCACCCCCCCTGTCATTGATCACCCCTCTGTAAGGCTCCATTCAGACATTTTTTTGGCCCAAGTTAGCGGAAATTATTATTTTTTTCTTACAATGTCTCATATTCCACTAACTTGTGTCAAAAAATTAAATCTCACATGAACGCACCATACCCCTCACGGAATCCAAATGCGTAAAATTTTTTAGACATTTATATTCCAGACTTCTTCTCATGCTTTAGGGCCCCTAGAATGCCAGGGCAGTATAAATACCCCACATGTGACCCCATTTCGGAAAGAAGACACCCCCAGGTATTCCGTGAGGGGCATATTGAGTCCATGAAAGATTGAAATTTTTGTCCCAAGTTAGTGGAAAGGGAGACTTTGTGAGAAAAAAATAAAAAATATCAATTTCCGCTAACTTGTGCCAAAAAAAAAAATTTTCTATGAACTCGCCATGCCCCTCATTGAATACCTTGGGGTGTCTTCTTTCCAAAATGGGGTCACATGTGGGGTATTTATACTGCCCTGGCATTCTAGGGGCCCCAAAGCGTGAGAAGAAGTCTGGTATCCAAATGTCTAAAAATGCCCTCCTAAAAGGAATTTGGGCACCTTTGCGCATCTAGGCTGCAAAAAAAGTGTCACACATCTGGTATCGCCGTACTCAGGAGAAGTTGGGGAATGTGTTTTTGGGGTGTCATTTTACATATACCCATGCTGGGTGAGAGAAATATCTTGGTCAAATGCCAACTTTGTATAAAAAAATGGGAAAAGTTGTCTTTTGCCAAGATATTTCTCTCACTCAGCATGGGTATATGTAAAATGACACCCCAAAACACATTCCCTAACTTCTCCTGAATACGGCGATACCACATGTGTGACACTTTTTTGCAGCCTAGGTGGGCAAAGGGGCCCATATTCCAAAGAGCACCTTTTGGATTTCACAGGTCATTTACCTACTTACCACACATTAGGGCCCCTGGAAAATGCCAGGGCAGTATAACTACCCCACAAGTGACCCCATTTTGGAAAGGAGACACCCCAAGGTATTCCATGAGGGGCATGGCGAGTTCCTAGAATTTTATATTTTTTGTCACAAGTTAGTGGAAAATGATGATGATTTTTTTTTTTTCTTACAAAGTCTCATATTCCACTAACTTGTGACAAAAAATAAAAACTTCCATGAACTCACTATGCCCATCAGCGAATACCTTGGGGTGTCTTCTTTCCAAAATGGGGTCACTTGTGGGGTAGTTATACTGCCCTGGCATTCTAGGGGCCCAAATGTGTGGTAAGGAGTTTGAAATCAAATTCTGTAAAAAATGACCAGTGAAATCCGAAAGGTGCTCTTTGGAATATGGGCCCCTTTGCCCACCTAGGCTGCAAAAAAGTGTCACACATGTGGTATCTCCGTATTCAGGAGAAGTTGGGGAATGTGTTTTGGGGTGTCATTTTACATATACCCATGCTGGGTGAGAGAAATATCTTGGCAAAAGACAACTTTTCCCATTTTTTTATACAAAGTTGGCATTTGACCATGATATTTCTCTCACCCAGCATGGGTATATGTAAAACGACACCCCAAAACACATTCCCCAACTTCTCCTGAGTACGGCGATACCAGATGTGTGACACTTTTTTGCAGCCTAGGTGGGCAAAGGGGCCCATATTCCAAAGAGCACCTTTCGGATTTCACTGGCCATTTTTTACAGAATTTGATTTCAAACTCCTTACCACACATTTGGGCCCCTAGAATGCCAGGGCCGTATAACTACCCCACAAGTGACCCCATTTTGGAAAGAAGACATCCCAAGGTATTCGCTGATGGGCATAGTGAGTTCATGGAAGTTTTTATTTTTTGTCACAAGTTAGTGGAAAATGATGATTTTTTTTTTTTTTTCTTACAAAGTCTCATATTCCACTAACTTGTGACAAAAAATAAAAACTTCCATGAACTCACTATGCCCATCAGAGAATACCTTGGGGTGTCTTCTTTCCAAAATGGGGTCACTTGTGGGGTAGTTATACTGCCCTGGCATTCTAGGGGCCCAAATGTGTGGTAAGGAGTTTGAAATCAAATTCTGTAAAAAATTACCAGTGAAATCCGAAAGGTGCTCTTTGGAATATGGGCCCCTTTGCCCACCTAGGCTGCAAAAAAGTGTCACACATGTGGTATCTCCGTATTCAGGAGAAGTTGGGGAATGTGTTTTGGGGTGTCATTTTACATATTCCCATGCTGGGTGAGAGAAATATCTTGGCAAAAGACAACTTTTACCATTTTTTTTATACCAAGTTGTCTTTTGCCAAGATATTTCTCTCACCCAGCATGGGTATATGTAAAATGACACCCCAAAACACATTCCCCAACTTCTCCTGAATACGGAGATACCACATGTGTGACACTTTTTTGCAGCCTAGGTGGGCAAAGGGGCCCATATTCCAAAGAGCACCTTTCGGATTTCACTGGTCATTTTTTACAGAATTTGATTTCAAACTCCTTACCACACATTTGGGCCCCTAGAATGCCAGGGCAGTATAACTACCCCACAAGTGACCCCATTTTGGAAAGAAGACATCCCAAGGTATTCGCTGATGGGCATAGTGAGTTCATGGAAGCTTTTATTTTTTGTCACAAGTTAGTGGAATATGAGACTTTGTAAGAAAAAAAAAAAAAATCATCATTTTCCGCTAACTTGTGACAAAAAGTAAAAAGTTCTATGAACTCACTATGCCCATCAGCGATTACCTTAGGGTGTCTACTTTCCGAAATGGGGTATTTGTGGGGTGTTTGTACTCTCTGGGCATTGTAGAACCTCAGGAAACATGACAGGTGCTCAGAAAGTCAGAGCTGCTTCAAAAAGCGGAAATTCACATTTTTGTACCATAGTTTGTAAACGCTATAACTTTTACCCAAACCATTTTTTTTTACCCAAACATTTTTTTTTATCAAAGACATGTAGAACAATAAATTTAGAGCAAAATTTATATATGGATGTCGTTTTTTTTTGCAAAATTTTACAACTGAAAGTGAAAAATGTCATTTTTTTGCAAAAAAATCGTTAAATTTCGATTAATAACAAAAAAAGTAAAAATGTCAGCAGCAATGAAATACCACCAAATGAAAGCTCTATTAGTGAGAAGAAAAGGAGGTAAAATTCATTTGGGTGGTAAGTTGCATGACCGAGCAATAAACCGCTAAAGTTGTGGAGTGCCGATTTGTAAAAAAGGGCCTGGTCTTTAGGGGGGTATAAACCTGTGGTCCTTAAGTGGTTAATCTTGGTATAATTTCCGAGAAAATCAAAGTTACTTCAGGCAGTAATGATTTAATATGATTAAAATCCGATTTCATCTGATCTAACAAATCCAAAGTTCTAATTTTCCCCAAATTTTTCCCTCCAGCATGGATAATCAAAACATCCGGCAGGATTAATGACCTCAACTCGCCTCTCAGGATTGGAATGATCTGGTTCCATTTTAAACCCCTAAAACCTAACCAAAATATAATAACAAATAAAGAACCCATACAAATTTTTTGAGAATAATTACGCTCCGCAGCCCCTCTTTCTGCCCAAAAGATGAAAGAATGACCCAGAATCCAAACGATCATTTGCTTTGGACCTAAAAAAGATTTAATTAAATTAAAGCACTAAATTAGGCCTAACATGCAACTTATCTGTTAGATTCCCAGCGACCAATTTTTTAAATTACTGCCTCATTCAATCTTAAGCTAGCCGCAACTGTGGCAGCGCCAATTCGAAAAGAATGAGACAAATAATTTTCTGCAGATTAAATTCAATAACAATAACCACTTTTTAAGAATTGCATTGAATTGATAAATTGTCAACACTGAACCATCTTCATGAATTAAAAAGAACCATTACTCTAAGCATCAAAATATTCACTAACCGTCCTAACTGCGCACAATGGTGATTCAGCTAACATTGCTAACTTAATCCATGTCCCTTTCGCCAGCTGATCCTTTTTTGATTTTTTAATAAAAACCCCCACTGCATTACTATATAATTTAACATCACTGATGTCCAGCCGTGCCAATGACCGTTTATTGGCCGCCACTAACTCCCCTATCCGAAATGCACCAAAGAATGCTATAACAAAAGCTACTTTAAAAAGAATTGCTTCAAATTTTGAAAATGTACACGCCTCCAACACCGACACTAAGCTACCAAGCAATTCAAATGTGATTGGCCGTCTAGCGTCTACACTTTTAAACAATCTCCTGACCCCTTTCAGAAATTGCTTCACCACAAATTGGTTTGAAAATGACTGATAACCTGCTAACTTAAAAAAAGAAAGAAACCCCTGAAACTGATAAATGTAAAACTGAGTAACCAAAACCCTCTTCTAATAAAGAACAAAGAAATAAAAAAAATACATCTAAATCAAACAAAAAACAAGAAACATTCCTAACTATACAGAATTGATACCACCTCTTCCAAGCCAGTGAATATCCTTCCCATGTCCGAGGTAATAATAACTTCTAAATAGGTTTGAGCGAACCCGAACTATAAAGTTCGGGTTCGTACCGAACTTTAGGATTTTTGGACCCGAACCCAAAAAGTTTGGTGTTCTGCGAGTTAATGGCGCTTTTTGAAAGGCTGCAGAGCAGCCAATCAACAAGCGTTTAACTCTGTGCCCTTAGAAGCCATCACAGCCATGCCTACTAATGGCATGGCTGTGATTGGCCAGTGCAGCATGTGACCCAGCCTCTATATAAGCTTGAGTCACGTAGCGCTGCACGTCACTCTGCTGTTACTAGTGTAGGGAGAGGATGCTGCTGGTGATTTCAGGGAGAGAATAGGAGAAAATCTTTGTTCAGAACTGGAATCGAACTCAGCGATCTACATACATTTAGTTGTGTGGGTGCAGGGCACAATCTTTTTACCCTGCCCTGAGCCCAGTGACAGAAAAAAATAACTTTTATCCCTCTGTTAGTTAGGTGGGCGGCGACGGCCATTTTATGCAAGTTCAGTGCACCAGCACTGCATTTGAGCTTTTGTGACATTAAAATCCAAGCTTGAAAAACTGCACTAATAATCTGGTTTTAAAAAAATCACCCTTTTTTGGCAATATACAACATCTGGTACATTTGCAGGATTAGTCAGTGTGCAATTTAAGCTAGAAATACAGCCATAATTTTCTGAGTTTTTAAAAACACACTTTTTTGCCAAAATACCCAATTTTACAGCCTTTGCAGCATCAGCACGTGTGAAATTCAAGGGTTATATACAGCTTTCATATTCTTTTAGTAAAAACCCCCCACTTTTTTGGCAATATACAACATCTGGATTAGTCAGTGTGCAATTTAAGCTATAAATACAGCCATAATTTTCAGGGTTTTTAAAAACACACTTTTTTGCCAAAATACCCAATTTTACAGCCCTTGCAGCATCTGCACGTGTGAAATTCAAGGGTTATATACTGCTGTCATATTCTGTTATTAAACAAACACCCATTTTGGGCAAAAAACTTAAATTGCGGCCTAGTCTGGATCAGTACGTGTGAGATACAGCCTTTACATACTGTGGTTCTATTCAGTTGTTTGAAATACAGCCATTTTGGGCACAAATCTTTAATTGCGGCCTAGTGTGGATCAGGACTTGTGAGATACACCCTTTATACACTCACCTAAAGAATTATTAGGAACACCTGTTCTATTTCTCATTAATGCAATTATCTAGTCAACCAATCACATGGCAGTTGCTTCAATGCATTTAGGGGTGTGGTCCTGGTCAAGACAGTCTCCTGAACTCCAAACTGAATGTCAGAATGGGAAAGAAAGGTGATTTAAGCAATTTTGAGGGTGGCATGGTTGTTGATGCCAGATGGGCCAGTCTGAGTATTTCACAATCTGCTCAGTTACTGGGATTTTCACGCACAACCATTTCTAGAGTTTACAAAGAATGGTGTGAAAAGGGAAAAACATCCAGTATGCGGCAGTCCTGTGGGCAAAAATGCCTTGTGGATGCTAGAGGTCAGAGGAGAATGGGCCGACTGATTCAAGCTGATAGAAGAGCAACGTTGACTGAAATAACCACTCGTTACAACCGAGGTATGCAGCAAAGCATTTGTGAAGCCACAACACGCACAACCTTGAGGCGGATGGGCTACAACAGCAGAAGACCCCACCGGGTACCACTCATCTCCACTACAAATAGGAAAAAGAGGCTACAATTTGCACGAGCTCACCAAAATTGGACTGTTGAAGACTGGAAAAATGTTGCCTGGTCTGATGAGTCTCGATTTCTGTTGAGACATTCAAATGGTAGAGTCCGAATTTGGCGTAAACAGAATGAGAACATTTATCCATCCTCTGATGGCTACTTCCAGCAGGATAATGCACCATGTCACAAAGCTTGAATCATTTCAAATTGGTTTCTTGAACATGACAATGAGTTCACTGTACTAAAATGGCCCCCACAGTCACCAGATCTCAACCCAATAGAGCATCTTTGGGATGTGGTGGAACGAGAGCTTCGTGCCCTGGATGTGCATCCCTCAAATCTCCATCAACTGCAAGATGCTATTCTATCAATATGGGCCAACATTTCTAAAGAATGCTATCAGCACCTTGTTGAATCAATGCCACGTAGAATTAAAGGGCTTCTGTCAGCCCACTAAACCGTTTTTTTTTTTTTGCTTAATAATAACCCCTACACTGCGATTTATCCATACATAAGTAAAATAATAATTTTGGTTCAGTAGAATTTGCTAAAACCCTATTTTTATAATATGTAAATTACCTTGCTACCAGCAAGTAGGGCGGCTACTTGCTGGTAGCAGCCGCATCCTCCGATGGTAATGATGCCCCCTCTGCTTGTTGATTGACAGGGCCAGCGGACGGGATCTTTCTCCGCTGGCCCTGCCTGTTTTCATTCAATATCTGGCGCCTGCGCCGCGGCCGTACCTATCTTCAATCGGCGCAGGCGCACTGAGAGGCTGCCACTCACTCGGCCGCTTCATCCTCAATGCACCTGCGCCGATGACGTCACATCTAAACACGGCGCAGGCGCATTGAGGATGAAGCGGCCGAGCGAGTGGCCGCCTCTCAGTGCGCCTGTGCCGATTGAAGATAGGTACGGCCGCGGCGCAGGCGCCAGATATTGAATGAAAACAGGCAGGGCCAGCGGAGAAAGATTCCGTCCGCTGGCCCTGTCAATCAACAAGCAGAGGGGGCGTCATTACCATCGGAGGATGCGGCTGCTACCAGCAAGTAGCCGCCCTACTTGCTGGTAGCAAGGTAATTTACATATTATAAAAATAGAGTTTTAGCAAATTCTACTGAACCAAAATTATTATTTTACTTATGTATGGATAAATCGCAGTGTAGGGGTTATTATTAAGCAAAAAAAAAAAAAACGGTTTAGTGGACTGACAGAAGCCCTTTAACCACCTCCGGACCGCCTAACGCAGATTCGCGTTCCGGAGGTGGCAGCCCTGCGCAGAGTCACGCATATATGCGTCATCTCGCGCGAGCCGGGATTTCCTGTGAACGCGCGCACACAGGCGCGCGCGCTCACAGGAACGGAAGGTAAGAGAGTTGATCTCCAGCCTGCCAGCGGCGATCGTTCGCTGGCAGGCTGGAGATGTGATTTTTTTTAACCCCTAACAGGTATATTAGACGCTGTTTTGATAACAGCGTCTAATATACCTGCTACCTGGTCCTCTGGTGGTCCCCTTTGTTTGGATCGACCACCAGAGGACACAGGCAGCTCAGTAAAGTAGCACCAAGCACCACTACACTAACACTACACCCCCCCGTCACTTATTAACCCCTTATTAGCCCCTGATCACCCCATATAGACTCCCTGATCACCCCCCTGTCATTGATTACCCCCCTGTCATTGATCACACCCCTGTAAAGCTCCATTCAGATGTCCGCATGATTTTTACGGATCCACTGATAGATGGATCGGATCCGCAAAACGCATACGGACATCTGAATGGAGCCTTACAGGGGCGTGATCAATGACTGTGGTGATCACCACATATAGACTCCCTGATCACCCCCCTGTCATTGATTACCCCCCTGTAAGATCCATTCAGATGTCCGCATGATTTTTACGGATCCACTGATAGATGGATCGGATCCGCAAAACGCATATGGACGTCTGAATAAAGCCTTACAGGGGCGTGATCAATGACTGTGGTGATCACCCCATATAGACTCCCTGATCACCCCCCTGTCATTGATCACCCCCCCCTGTCAGGCTGCATTCAGATGTCCGTATGATTTTTACGGATCCACGGATACATGGATCGGATCCGCAAAACACATACGGACATCTGAATGGAGCCTTATAGGGGGGTGATCAATGACAGGGGGGTGATCACCCCATATAGACTCCCTGATCACCCCCCTGTCATTGATCACCCCCCTGTCATTGATCACCCCCCTGTCATTGATCACCCCCCTGTGAGGCTCCATTCAGACATTTTTTTGGCCCAAGTTAGCGGAAATTATTTTTTTTTTCTTACAAAGTCTCATATTCCACTAACTTGTGTCAAAAAATAAAATCTCACATGAACTCACCATACACCTCACGGAATCCAAATGCGTAAAAATTTTTAGACATTTATATTCCAGACTTCTTCTCACGCTTTAGGGCCCCTAGAATGCCAGGGCAGTATAAATACCCCACATGTGACCCCATTTCGCAAAGAAGACACCCCAAGTTATTCCGTGAGGGGCATATTGAGAAGCCCTTCATCCTCAATGCACCTGCGCCGATGACGTCACATCTACACCCGGCGCAGGCGCATTGAGGATGAAGCGGCCGAGTGAGTGGCCGCCTCTCAGTGCGCCTGCGCCGATTGAAGATAGGTACGGCCGCGGCGCAGGCACCAGATATTGAATGAAAACAGGCAGGGCCAGCGGAGAAAGATTCCGTCCGCTGGCCCTGTCAATCAACAAGCAGAGGGGGCGTCATTACCATCGGAGGATGCGGCTGCTACCAGCAAGTAGCCGCCCTACTTGCTGGTAGCAAGGTAATTTACATATTATAAAAATAGGGTTTTAGAAAATTCTACTGAACCAAAATTATTATTTTACTTATGTATGGATAAATCGCAGTGTAGGGGTTATTATTAAGCCAAAAAAAAAAAACGGTTTAGTGGACTGACAGAAGCCCTTTAACCACCTCCGGACCGCCTAACGCAGATTCGTGTTCCGGAGGTGGCAGCCCTGCGCAGAGTCACGCATATATGCGTCATCTCGCGCGAGCCGGGATTTCCTGTGAACGCGCGCACACAGGCGTGCGCGCTCACAGGAACGGAAGGTAAGAGAGTTGATCTCCAGCCTGCCAGCGGCGATCGTTCGCTGGCAGGCTGGAGATGTGATTTTTTTTAACCCCTAACAGGTATATTAGACGCTGTTTTGATAACAGCGTCTAATATACCTGCTACCTGGTCCTCTGGTGGTCCCCTTTGTTTGGATCGACCACCAGAGGACACAGGCAGCTCAGTAAAGTAGCACCAAGCACCACTACACTAACACTACACCCCCCCGTCACTTATTAACCCCTTATTAGCCCCTGATCACCCCATATAGACTCCCTGATCACCCCCCTGTCATTGATTACCCCCCTGTCATTGATCACACCCCTGTAAAGCTCCATTCAGATGTCCGCATGATTTTTACGGATCCACTGATAGATGGATCGGATCCGCAAAACGCATACGGACGTCTGAATAAAGCCTTACAGGGGCGTGATCAATGACTGTGGTGATCACCCCATATAGACTCCCTGATCAACCCCCTGTCATTGATCACACCCCTGTAAAGCTCCATTCAGATGTCCGCATGATTTTTACGGATCCACTGATAGATGGATCGGATCCGCAAAACGCATACGGACATCTGAATGGAGCCTTACAGGGGCGTGATCAATGACTGTGGTGATCACCCCATATAGACTCCCTGATCACCCCCCTGTCATTGATTACCCCCCTGTAAGATCCATTCAGATGTCCGCATGATTTTTACGGATCAACTGATAGATGGATCGGATCCGCAAAACGCATACGGACGTCTGAATAAAGCCTTACAGGGGCGTGATCAATGACTGTGGTGATCACCCCATATAGACTCCCTGATCACCCCCCTGTCATTAATTACCCCCCTGTCATTCATCACACCCCTGTAAAGCTCCATTCAGATGTCCGCATGATTTTTACGGATCCACTGATAGATGGATCGGATCCGCAAAACGCATACGGACATCTGAATGGAGCCTTACAGGGGCGTGATCAATGACTGTGGTGATCACCCCATATAGACTCCCTGATCACCCCCCTGTCATTGATTACCCCCCTGTAAGATCCATTCAGATGTCCGCATGATTTTTACGGATCCACTGATAGATGGATCGGATCCGCAAAACGCATACGGACGTCTGAATAAAGCCTTACAGGGGCGTGATCAATGACTGTGGTGATCACCCCATATAGACTTCCTGATCACCCCCCTGTCATTGATTACCCCCCTGTCATTGATCACACCCCTGTAAAGCTCCATTCAGATGTCCGCATGATTTTTACGGATCCACTGATAGATGGATCGGATCCGCAAAACGCATACGGACATCTGAATGGAGCCTTACAGGGGCGTGATCAATGACTGTGGTGATCACCCCATATAGACTCCCTGATCACCCCCCTGTCATTGATTCCCCCCCTGTAAGATCCATTCAGATGTCCGCATGATTTTTACGGATCCACTGATAGATGGATCGGATCCGCAAAACGCATACGGACGTCTGAATAAAGCCTTACAGGGGCGTGATCAATGACTGTGGTGATCACCCCATATAGACTCCCTGATCACCCCCCTGTCATTGATTACCCCCCTGTCATTGATCACACCCCTGTAAAGCTCCATTCAGATGTCCGCATGATTTTTACGGATCCACTGATAGATGGATCGGATCCGCAAAACGCATACGAACATCTGAATGGAGCCTTACAGGGGCTTGATCAATGACTGTGGTGATCACCCCATAAAGACTCCCTGATCACCCCCCTGTCATTGATCACCCCCCCTGTCATTGATCACCCTCCCTGTCATTGATCACCTCCCCTGTCAGGCTGCATTCAGATGTCCGTATGATTTTTACGGATCCACGGATACATGGATCGGATCCGCAAAACACATACGGACATCTGAATGGAGCCTTATAGGGGGGTGATCAATGACAGGGGGGTGATCACCCCATATAGATTCCCTGATCACCCCCCTGTCATTGATCACCCCCCTGTCATTGATCACCCCCCTGTCATTGATCACCCCCCTGTGAGGCTCCATTCAGACATTTTTTTGGCCCAAGTTAGCGGAAATTATTTTTTTTTTCTTACAAAGTCTCATATTCCACTAACTTGTGTCAAAAAATAAAATCTCACATGAACTCACCATACCCCTCACGGAATCCAAATGCGTAAAAATTTTTAGACATTTATATTCCAGACTTCTTCTCACGCTTTAGGGCCCCTAGAATGCCAGGGCAGTATAAATACCCCACTGATAGATGGATCGGATCCGCAAAACGCATACGGACATCTGAATGGAGCCTTACAGGGGCGTGATCAATGACTGTGGTGATCACCCCATATAGACTCCCTGATCACCCCCTGTCATTGATTACCCCCCTGTAAGATCCATTCAGATGTCCGCATGATTTTTACGGATCCACTGATAGATGGATCGGATCCGCAAAACGCATACGGACGTCTGAATAAAGCCTTACAGGGGCGTGATCAATGACTGTGGTGATCACCCCATATAGACTCCCTGATCACCCCCCTGTCATTGATTACCCCCCTGTCATTCATCACACCCCTGTAAAGCTCCATTCAGATGTCCGCATGATTTTTACGGATCCACTGATAGATGGATCGGATCCGCAAAACGCATACGGACATCTGAATGGAGCCTTACAGGGGCGTGATCAATGACTGTGGTGATCACCCCATAAAGACTCCCTGATCACCCCCCTGTCATTGATTACCCCCCTGTAAGATCCATTCAGATGTCCGCATGATTTTAACGGATCCACTGATAGATGGATCGGATCCGCAAAACGCATACGGACGTCTGAATAAAGCCTTACAGGGGCGTGATCAATGACTGTGGTGATCACCCCATATAGACTTCCTGATCACCCCCCTGTCATTGATTACCCCCCTGTCATTGATCACACCCCTGTAAAGCTCCATTCAGATGTCCGCATGATTTTTACGGATCCACTGATAGATGGATCGGATCCGCAAAACGCATACGGACATCTGAATGGAGCCTTACAGGGGCGTGATCAATGACTGTGGTGATCACCCCATATAGACTCCCTGATCACCCCCCTGTCATTGATTACCCCCCTGTAAGATCCATTCAGATGTCCGCATGATTTTTACGGATCCACTGATAGATGGATCGGATCCGCAAAACGCATACGGACGTCTGAATAAAGCCTTACAGGGGCGTGATCAATGACTGTGGTGATCACCCCATATAGACTCCCTGATCACCCCCCTGTCATTGATTACCCCCCTGTCATTGATCACACCCCTGTAAAGCTCCATTCAGATGTCCGCATGATTTTTACGGATCCACTGATAGATGGATCGGATCCGCAAAACGCATACGGACATCTGAATGGAGCCTTACAGGGGCGTGATCAATGACTGTGGTGATCACCCCATAAAGACTCCCTGATCACCCCCCTGTCATTGATCACCCCCCCTGTCATTGATCACCCTCCCTGTCATTGATCACCTCCCCTGTCAGGCTGCATTCAGATGTCCGTATGATTTTTACGGATCCACGGATACATGGATCGGATCCGCAAAACACATACGGACATCTGAATGGAGCCTTATAGGGGGGTGATCAATGACAGGGGGGTGATCACCCCATATAGATTCCCTGATCACCCCCCTGTCATTGATCACCCCCCTGTCATTGATCACCCCCCTGTCATTGATCACCCCCCTGTGAGGCTCCATTCAGACATTTTTTTGGCCCAAGTTAGCGGAAATTATTTTTTTTTTCTTACCAAAGTCTCATATTCCACTAACTTGTGTCAAAAAATAAAATCTCACATGAACTCACCATACCCCTCACGGAATCCAAATGCGTAAAAATTTTTAGACATTTATATTCCAGACTTCTTCTCACGCTTTAGGGCCCCTAGAATGCCAGGGCAGTATAAATACCCCACATGTGACCCCATTTCGGAAAGAAGACACCCCAAGGTATTCCGTGAGGGGCATATTGAGTCCATGAAAGATTGAAATTTTTGTCCCAAGTTAGCGGAAAGGGAGACTTTGTGAGAAAAAAATAAATAAAATCAATTTCCGCTAACTTGTGCCAAAAAAAAATAATTTCTATGAACTCGCCATGCCCCTCATTGAATACCTTGGGGTGTCTTCTTTCCAAAATGGGGTCACATGTGTGGTATTTATACTGCCCTGGCATTCTAGGGGCCCTAAAGGGTGAGAAGAAGTCTGGGATCCAAATGTCTAAAAATGCCCTCATAAAAGGAATGTGGGCCCCTTTGCGCATCTAGGCTGCAAAAAAGTGCCACACATGTGGTATCTCCGTACTCAGGAGAAGTTGGGGAATGTGTTTTGGGGTGTCATTTTTTACATATACCCATGCTGGGTGAGATAAATATCTTGGTCAAATGCCAACTTTGTATAAAAAAATGGGAAAAGTTGTCTTTTGCCAAGATATTTCTCTCACCCAGCATGGGTATATGTAAAATGACACCCCAAAACACATTCCCCAACTTCTCCTGAATACGGCGATACCACATGTGTGACACTTTTTTGCAGCCTAGGTGGGCAAAGGGGCCCATATTCCAAAGAGCACCTTTCGGATTTCACAGGTCATTTACCTACTTACCACACATTAGGGCCCCTGGAAAATGCCAGGGCAGTATAACTACCCCACAACTGACCCCATTTTGGAAAGGAGACACCCCAAGGTATTCCATGAGGGGCATGGCGAGTTCCTAGAATTTTATATTTTTTGTCACAAGTTAGTGGAAAATTATGATTTTTTTTTTTTTTCTTACAAAGTCTCATATTCCACTAACTTGTGACAAAAAATAAAAACTTCCATGAACTCACTATGCCCATCAGCAAATACCTTGGGGTGTCTTCTTTCCAAAATGGGGTCACTTGTGGGGTAGTTATACGGCCCTGGCATTCTAGGGGCCCAAATGTGTGGTAAGGAGTTTGAAATCAAATTCTGTAAAAAATGACCAGTGAAATCCGAAAGGTGCTCTTTGGAATATGGGCCCCTTTGCCCACCTAGGCTGCAAAAAAGTGTCACACATCTGGTATCCCCGTATTCAGGAGAAGTTGGGGAATGTGTTTTGGGGTGTCATTTTACTTATACCCATGCTGGGTGAGAGAAATATCTTGGCAAAAGACAACTTTTCCCATTTTTTTATACAAAGTTGGCATTTGACCAAGATATTTCTCTCACCCAGCATGGGTATATGTAAAATGACACCCCAAAACACATTCCCCAACTTCTCCTGAGTACGGAGATACCACATGTGTGACACTTTTTTGCAGCCTAGGTGGGCAAAGGGGCCCATATTCCAAAGAGCACCTTTCGGATTTCACTGGTCATTTTTTACAGAATTTGATTTCAAACTCCTTACCACACATTTGGGCCCCTAGAATGCCAGGGCAGTATAACTACCCCACAAGTGACCCCATTTTGGAAAGAAGACACCCCAAGGTATTCGCTGATGGGCATAGTGAGTTCATGGAAGCTTTTATTTTTTGTCACAAGTTAGTGGAATATGAGACTTTGTAAGAAAAAAAAAAAAATCATCATTTTCCGCTAACTTGCGACAAAAAATAAAAAATTCGATGAACTCACTATGCCCATCAGTGAATACCTTAGGGTGTCTACTTTCCGAAATGGTGTCATTTGTGGGGTGTTTGTACTGTCTGGCCATTGTAGAACCTCAGGAAACATGACAGGTGCTCAGAAAGTCAGAGCTGCTTCAAAAAGCGGAAATTCACATTTTTGTACCATAGTTTTTAAACGCTATAACTTTTACCCAAACCATTTTTTTTTTTACCCAAACATTTTTTTTTTATCAGAGACATGTAGAACAATAAATTTAGAGCAAAATTTATATATGGATGTCGTTTTTTTTTGCAAAATTTTACAACTGAAAGTGAAAAATGTCATTTTTTTTGCAAAAAAATCGTTAAATTTCGATTAATAACAAAAAAAGTAAAAATGTCAGCAGCAATGAAATACCACCAAATGAAAGCTCTATTAGTGAGAAGAAAAGAAGGTAAAATTCATTTGGGTGGTAAGTTGCATGACCGAGCAATAAACGGTGAAAGTAGTGTAGGTCAGAAGTGTAAAAAGTGGCCTGGTCTTTCAGGGTGTTTAAGCACTGGGGGCTGAGGTGGTTAAGGCAGTTCTGAAGGCAAAAGGGGGTCCAACACCGTATTAGTATGGTGTTCCTAATAATTCTTTAGGTGAGTGTATACTGTGGTTATAGTCTTCTATTAATAAAACAACAGTTTTTGGGCAAAATACAATTTTTTTCTGGCATTGCAGTATTAGCACGTGTGAAATTCAAGGGTTATATACTGCTGTCATATTCAGTTATTAAACAAACACCCGCTTTGGGCAAAAAAGTTTATTTTGCAGCCTTTGCTGCATATGTCATTGTGAGATACACTATTTAGATACTGTTGTTCTATTCTGCTATTATAAAAACACCCATTTTGGGCAAAAATCTTAAATTGTGCCCTAGTCTACATCTGTACGTGTGAGATACACCAATTAGATAGTGTTGTTCTATTCTGCTATTATAAAAACACCCATTTTGGGCAAGATCCTAAATTTGAGAAATATGAGGAGAGCGTCAAATAAGGGACGTGGCCCCAGTCGTGGTGCTGCTGGTGGAACTCCTGTTGCAGGGAGAGGACGTGATCGATCTGTGCCAGCTACACGCACAAGTGAAACACCTTCCTCAGGTAAGAGTAGGCGACAGAACCTGCAGTGCTATTTGGTGGGGCCTAATGCGGCTCTACGAATGGTGAGACCTGAACAAGTACAGGTGATAGTAGATTGGGTTGCTGACAGTGCCTCCAGTTCCTTCACATTGTCTCCCACCCAGTCTCCTGCTGAAAGATCAGAGTTGGCACCTGCAGCCGATGTCCATCAGTCTTTCACCTCACCCCCTTGCAAATCAGCCAAGCAGTCTGAGCCCCAAGTCATGCAGCAGTCTCTTCTGCTTTTTGATGACGCTGTTAGCAGGGTTTCCCAGGGCCATCCACCTATCCCTGCCTCAGAAGTGGAAGAGATTGAGCGCATGATGCCCAACCACTTATGTTTCAAGATGAGTACATGGGAGGACCATCACAGCACGTCTCGGATGATGCCGAAACACAGGTGCCAACTGCTGGGGCTTTCGAAAGTGTGCAGACTGACAAGAAGGGCAGGGGTGAAGACTGGGTGAAAGATGATGTGGAGGACGATGAGGTTCTCGACCCCACATGGAATCAAGGTCATGCAAGTGACCTGTGTAGTTTGGAGGAAGAGACGATGGTCTCACAGAGCCAACAGCACAGCAGAAGAGTGAGCAGGGTGCAAAAGCGGAGCAGCCATCCCCTAGACCAGTGATGGCGAACCTATGGCACGGGTGCCAGAGGCGGCACTCGGAGCCCTCTCTGTGGGCACCCGCACTGTGAAAAAAGTCTATGGTGTACCAATATGCCTTAGACTTTTCCTGCCATTCATCAGCGCAGGACGCACTATGAACAGCACAGGAAGCGCACTGAATGTAGGCAGGCTTTAATAGCTAAATGATAAAGTACATGGAATATATACTATATTGAACTATAGTATTCAGGTTAAATTGCCGTGTTGGCACTTTACGATAAATAAGTGGGTTTTGGGTTGCAGTTTGGGCACTCGGACTCTAAAAGGTTCGACATCACTGCCCTAGACAGTACGCCTGCTACTGGCCACCAGAGCAAGGGACCGAGCACACCAAAGCCAGCTCCAAGGAGTTCCCTGGCGTGGCAGTTCTTCAGACAATGTGCTGACGACAAGACATGAATGGTTTGCACGCTGTGCAATCAGAGCCTGAAGCGAGGCATAAACGTTCTCAACCGGAGCACAACCTGCATGACCAGGCATTTAAGTGCAAAGCACGAGCTGCAGTGGAGTAGACATCTCAAAAACCAAGAAAGGTCTCTGGCTCCTCCTGCTTCCTCTTCTGCTGCAGTCTCGGCCTCTTCATCCACCTCTGGAGTGACAGTGCCACCTTCCACCCCGCAAACAGAGGATCTGCCAGCAACACCTCCACCTGGGTCACCAAGCATGTCCTCAATGTCCCACAGAAGTGTTCAGCTCTCCATCTCCCAAACACTGGAGAGGAAGAGGAAGTACCCCCCTACCCATCCGTGATCCATAGCCCTGAATGCCAGCATTTCAAAATGACTGGCCTTTGAAATGCTGGCATTCCGTCTGGTGGAGACGGATAATTTTAAAGGCCTTATGGCAGTGGCTGTCCCACAGTACATTGCGCCCAGCCGCCACTACTTTTCCAGGCAAGCCATCCCTTTCTTGCACAACCAAGTGGGGGACAAAATCAGGTGTGCACTGCGCAATGCCATCTGTGGCAAGGTGCACCTGACTACGGATACGTGGACCAGTAAGCACGGTCAGGGACGTTATATCTCCATAACAGCACACTAGGTAAATGCAGTGGCGGCTGGGCCTGAGGCGGATAGCAGTTTGGTGCATGTCCTTCCACCACCGAGGATTGCAGGGCGCTTCAGTTTGCCTCCTGTTGCTTCCTCCTCCTACTTCGCTTCCTCATCCTCTACCGGCTCCTCATCCAGTCAGCACAGCCACAGCCACCAACTTCAGCACAGCCAGGGGTAAACGACAGCAGGCAGTTTTAAAACTTATCTGTTTGGGGGACAAACCCCACACCGCGCAGGAGCTGTGGACGGGCCTTGAACAACAGACCGATGAGTAGTTGGTGCCAGTGAGCCTCAAGCCAGGACTGGTGGTGTGCGATAAGGGGCAAAATCTAGTAGCAGCTCTGGTACTAGCCGCCGATTTGACTCACATCCCTTGCCTGGCACATGTGCTGAATTTGGTGGTGCAGAGATTCCTTAAAAATTACCTCGATATGTCAGAGCTGCTGCATAAAGTTCGGGCCGTCTGTGCGTGCTTTTGGCGTTCTCACCCTGCTGCTGCTCGCCTGTCAGCACTGCAGCGTAACTTCGGCCTTCCCGCTCACTGCCTTATATGCGACGTGCCCACAAGGTGGAACTCCACCCTGCACATGCTGGCCAGACTGTGCGAGCAGCAGCAGGCGATAGTGGAGTTTCAGCTGCAGCACGCACGGGTGAGTCGCTCTGCGGAACAGCACCACTATACCACCAATGACTGGGCCTCCCTGCTAGACCTGTGTTCCTTGTTGCGCTCTTTTGAGTACTTCACCAACATGGCCAGTGCCGATAACGCCGTTCTCAGCGTAACTATCCCACTTCTATGCCTCCTTGAAAAAAACGCTGCTGGCGATGATGGAAGAGGATGTGGCACAGGAGGAGGATGAGGAAGAGGGATCATTTCGTAGGGTTTACGGCCAGTCATTCGCAAGTGGCTCCGAGGGTTGTTTCCTGCACCCACAAACGCCAGGTACACTATTGTCCAGCCAGGGCACAGTTCTGGAGGATGACGAGGTGGAGGATGAGGAGGAGGAGATGGAGGAGGAGGAACCATGTTCACAGCAGGGTGGCACCCAGACCAGCTCATGGCCATCACTGGTGCGTGGCTGGGGGGATACAGAGGACACAGACGATACACCTCCCACAGAGGACAGCTTTTCGTTGCCTCTGGGCAGTCTGGCACACATGAGCGATTACATGCTGCAGTGTCTCCGCAACGACCGCCGAGTTGCCCACATTCTAACTTGTGCTGATTACTGGGTGGCCACGATGCTGGATCCCCGTTATAAGGACAATGTACCATCCTTAAATCCCTCACTGGAGCGTGATCGTAAGATGCGCGAGTACAAGTTCACGCTGGCAGATGCGCTGCTGGTGGCATTCCCACCTGACACCGGGGGCACAGTGGAAGCACAAGGCGAAGGCAGAGGACGAGGACGAGGTCGCCAACGCAGCTGGGGCACCGCCAGCACCTCAGAAGGCAGGGTTAGCATGGCTGAAATGTGGAAACGCTTTGTCAGCACGCTACAACAACCAGCACCACCAGCTGATATTGAACGTCTTAGCAGGAGGCAGCATTTCACCAACATGGTGGAGCAGTATGTGTGCTCACGCCTACACGTACTGAATGACAGGGGTCAGCCCCTGCAACTTCTGGGTCTCCAAATTGGGCACATGGCCTGAGCTTGCCCTTTACCCCTTGGAGGTGCTGGCCTGCCCTGCAGCCAGTGTATTGTCTGAACGTGTGTTTAGCACGGCTGGAGGGGGCTATCACAGGTTATATTTCCTAATGTTTTGGGGTGTACCCTAATTTAAAAAAATAAAAATAAATTCAAAACCAAAAAGCAGTGTAGGCTACCTCCTCCTCCTCCACCGCCACTTCCACATACACCGCCACATCCACCGCCTCCTCAACCTCCTACTCCATATGGACCTCGTCCTCCTAGATCAAGATTATTATTTTTTATTTTTACATATTTTATGTTATTTAAAGTCATTTCCCTATCCACATTTGTTTGACGAGCACTTGCCATGCTCTTAACCACATTTTGATGCCATTTGCAGCCCTCTAGCCCTTTCCATGACATTTTTACAGCCATTTTAGTGCTCAAATGTTCAGGTCCCTATTGACTTCAATGGGGTTCGGGGTCAAGTTCGGGTCCCAAACTCAAACTTTTTTGTGAAGTTCAGCCGAACCTGTCGAACCCGAACATCCAGGTGTCCGCTCAACTCTACTTCTGAATGAACTTGCTGATCATTTCCGGATAACATCCCAAACCCGTTCCGAACATGGAATTCCCACTTTCTCTGCGGCACTAGAGAAAATAATATTTCCCACTGTGCGCGGGAAATCGAATCAGCTATCTCATTTTCTTTACTAGGAATATATTTGGCTTTAAGCCAAACATTTAATTCTAAACAACAATGAACTAAATAGCGTAACAATCTAGCTACCGCTTCAGAATGTGACGACAAACAATGAATTGCAAATAACACTCCCTTGTTATCAGAAAACATCAATACTCTCTTATTCCTAAAAACATTGCCCCAAATGACTAAAGAAACCACTATAGGAAATAATTCCAACAAAAACAAATTTTCATTCAGGCCTAACTTGATCCACCAATCTGGCCATGGTTCAGCTGACCACTGTCCGTTTAAGAAAGCTTCCTAACCCCATGCACCTGAAGCATGTGTAAATAAACCTAGGGAACCTGCTTCCCTAAATTCCTCCTGCCAAGCACTATGGCCATTGAAATGAATTAAGAATTCTTCCCAAACTGCTAAATCATCTGTGGCGAAACCAACCTTGCCACTGGGTTTTGGAGGGGCCTGTTTGCCAGCCTCTTGCCCCAGGATTATGGGCCCTCTCATCAGCCCATGCTAAACTTTTGAACCCCTGGTCTAATTTGTGCCATTTTGGGATATGGTAAATGTCTATGTGTACTGTAAAGGGTGGGACATTGTATATTTGAGTAGTGATGTCTGTCCTATTGTCTCCACGTGTGTATTGGCGATTTCCCTTTGTCCTGAGAGATAATTGAATTACTCCTCGGTTGTCTCCAGGACAGAAGACATTGTGTATTCTCCTGCCTGTGATGATTACATTAACCCGTGTAAGGTAATTGTATCACAGGCAGAGGGGAGTATTTTGTGTGGGAGTGTTTTACTGTATTGTACGTGTTTATTGGTTGTTTTTACAAAACCCTGTGGGTGGTAACCTTGTTGGAAAATGTGTATAAGTCAATGCTTGTGTGTTCAATAAAGAGTTCCTGTTTTACATTCAACATAGAGCCTCGTCTCATGTGTATGGGGATTGCTATAGGCTGTATATTCCCCTGGCTATAACTACTAGCTCTTGTAAGAGCTGTTCCTGCTCTCTGGATTTAGGAGAGGTTCACCCACTGGAGCCTGGAGCCTTGTCGTAGGTCCAGGGTGGGTAGGAGACGGCGAGACCTCAACCAAGCTTCGGCAGTTCGTGGGGTCTGCAGTGCTTACGGTGTCAAGTGGAGTGCTTGGAGTCCTCGGGAAGCACTAGGAGCATCCATCGACGGAGGTACTCGGTCGGGGTGCCAGGAGATCTGTTACATCATCCTTCAAAACCTTTGTAATTCTAATATGTGCATAAGGAGATTTTAACCCTTTCGTTGCCATATATAATCTTCTAGAAAAAACACGACCCACAGGTATTACCCTTGACGCAAACACTAAAGCACCTAATAAACTCTGAACTTCTCTCAACTGAGCTTTCTTCAATGAACTTATTTTCCTAATCAATAAAATGGCTTTCTCAACTTTCTCCATAGGAAGCCTGAATTCCATGTTCACTTAATTCAAAGACAATTATTATACCTAAAAACTCTATCATTTGGCATGGCCACCAAAATATTGACAAATCTGTATAAAACATTCCAATAAACGAGAACAATTACCAAAAGAACCAACAAAAAGAAAATCATCTAAATAATGAAGAACATTAACTGAACCCAACTCTTTTATCACAACCCAATTCAAAAAGGAAGAGAATGATTCAAAATAAAAACAATACCAAGAGAACCCCATTGGCAAACATTTATCAAAGACAAATTGACCGTTAAACTGAAAACCTAAAGAATTAAAGCCTTCTAGATCTACCGGCAGCAAGCGAAAAGCAGCCTTAATGTCTGCCTTTGCCATAAAGCACCCTTTCCCAACTGAACGGATTAAAAAAACGTGTCATCAAAAGATGTATAAGCTACTGACGCAATCTCTTTATCCAATGAATCATTCAAAAACTCTTTTGCTGGATAGGATAAATGATGTATTAATCTGAACTCATTAGGATTCTTCTTTGGAACAATACCCAAAGGAGATACCCTAAAATCAGTAAAAGGTGGGGAAAGAAAAGGACCCGCTACCCTACCTTCCTTTAACTCTTTAATAATCTTAGTCTCAACAATGTCTAAGTGCCTTTTAACTGACGGCAAATTATCATGAATTACACAACCTTTTCCTGCAAATTTTGGAACATAAAAACCATTAACAAAACCCCTAAGAATTATTTCCGCCTTGAGTCGGTCTGGAAACAAATCTAACCATGGTAGCATTCTTTCCCATTTCACTGGCATCTGAGCTTTTGGAAAATTCTCTGGTGTTTTGATTTTGTAAGGTGGCTTGATTAGATTTTTTAAAACACCGAAACATGGGGTGCGCACCTGAACAAAATAAACACTCTGGTATCTACATTTACAAGCTGATTCGTTATATGCGAAACAAACACCTTTCTTAATAATCGCACCAGACACCACTGCCCACATGTCTCCTCACCTAGCTCTGGTCCTGGGTCCATGCTGGGTGTGCTGGAGGCCGGCTGCGGTGCTCTACTCAAAACCCCAGACTGCGATACTGCACGTCTAGGGGAGGAGATCACTCTGCCACCTTTTTTGATCCCTGCTTCTGACGGGGAATACGCCCTCCTTCTTTCTTCATCCCCCACTGCCAGGAACACTCCGGCTCTTCTCTTCTGTCTTGAACCTCCGGAACTCAGCACCGCCTTCAATGTCTTCCGCCGCCGACGCCACACAGCTCACTCGCCGCCGCTTCTCCGCTGCCGCCGCTCCAACTTCTGACTGGTAATGCTGGCACAGCACAATAGCTCTTTTACAGCTACGCCGGCAATTCACCAGGGCTTCACACAATGTCCTCTTCTTCCAGGCTCCGTGGCGGACAAGCTCTGGACCTGCTGGGACCATCTATAAATACTTGAATTTCCCACCCCAGAACTTCATCCACCAATCAAATACTGGCAGAAAACAGGTGCCTCAGTAACAGGTAGGTTCCAAGGAACCAATCAAAATCATTTGTTAAATTACCTCAGAATCACTGTAAATAAGCACATAAGTTAAAAGGAAAAAAGGGGATAAAAGGGGGGGCGGAGAGGGGAGGCAGAATAAACGTACTACTACTCCTATCATGCTCAATGTCTCCATGGTGGGCCTTCAGCATATACTTCCGTACCCACTATCATTATCAAGACTGTGAAAGAAAATCTACAACTCAAGAGTTGAACATACTATAATTTTACTAGAGTAAAATGTATTTGTAGTTTGATTCTAATTAATAGGAGTGTAACCGTCTCACAGGAGGAATGGATGGAATGTCCAGCCAAGTTCAGACATGCGTAGTAAGCACTACCTTTAGGTTACTAACGTCCAACAACAGTGAAATTAGGTTGGATAATCTTTTGTAACCATATTAGAACATTATGTGGTTCTATACACATAATAATCTTTATATAGCGCCAACATATTCCACAATGCTTTACAAAGGGTTCATGTACAAACAAAATCATACATTACATAGCCACAAACAAGTCAACAATTAAAACAAGAGGAATGAGGGCCCTGCTTGGAAAAGCTTACTGTCTATGAGGAGATGGGGTGACATGTAAGGTAAAAAGTGCTTAATTTGTAAAATGGTCCAGTCATCCTAATACTTTAGGGGAGTAAATAAAAGGCTGCATGAGCCAGTCACCAGCCAATATCTGTAGTGCTTCTGTGTGTATGGGGTGTGCTGAATAGTGTTTGATGATGGATCAGGTTCAGAAGAATAGTGTTGAACGGGGATGAGTGGGAAGATTTAGATTTGGGAATGTGATCTTAACCACCCTTAAAAAATGAGTTTTTAGGGAGTGCCTAAAACTATGTATCTTGTGAATTAGCCTAATTGCTTGGAGAATTAGCCTATGCTTGCATTCCAGAGAACTGGTGTAGCTCAGGAGAAGTCTTGGAGACGGGAGTAAGAGGTTCGGATTACGGTGTATGTTAGTCTTAAGTCATTAGCTGAATGAAGAGCACAGGTAGGATGGTAGATAGAAATGAGGGAGGAGATGTATGGGGGTGCAGCAGTTTAATGAGCAGTTTAAATTGAATCCTGTATTGTATGAGCAACCAGTGAAATGACTGGCACAGGGCAGAGGCATTGGAATAATGGTTAGATAACTAGATAACCCTAACTGCTGCATTAGGGATAGAGAAGAGGGGAGAGTTTAGTGACTGGGAGACCAATAAGTAATGAGTTACAGTAATTGAGATGGGAATGGATCAGGGTCATGCAGTTTTTTGTTGTTTCCACAGTAAGAAAAGGGCAAGTTCTAGAGATATTTTTGAGCTGTAGGCAGCACGAGTGGGCAAGTGATTGAATATAGGGCGTGAAAAAAAGATCAAGTGATTGAATATAGGGGGTGAAGGAAAGATCAGCGTCAAACATAACACCGAGACAGCAGGCATGCTGCCTATGTGTTATGGTAGTGCCACACACTTAAAGGGAGATATCTGGTTTAGATGTGTTAGTAGACGGTGAAAACACAAGAAGTTCAGTCTTTGAAAGATTCAGTTTTAGATAGAGAGAGGACATGATGTAAGACACAGCAGGTATTCCGAAGTATGGCAGGGGTGAAGTGTATATTTGGGTGTCATCCACAATCTACTGATACTCTATACAATACGGGCTGTGTAGAGAGAAAAGAGGAGAGGACCTAGAAATGAGCCCAGGAGACCCCAACAGCAAGAGGGAGAGGGATGACCTCAGGGTATGTAATCAGTATGTGATCGGTGGGGGTCAGACTCCAGGCAACCTTGTGATCAACCGTTTGAGGAGGCAGTGGCACTCCAGTTAGTGCCACAGCCTCCTCACAGGTTACTTTAGGCCAGTGACGTCAAATCTATTGGTCACATGGCTTATTCCCAGTCCGATTCCTCAAACAGCTGACTGGCAGGGATCCTATGTGTCTGTTCCTCACTGATCAAATACTGATGACCTATCCTAATAAAACACTCAAAAAATCCCTTTAATTATTGGTTATATATTACTATAAACCCTAATTGCATCTTAAAGGGGTTGTCTGGGTTCAGAGCTGAACCCGGACATATCCCCATTTTAATGCAGGCAGCCTCTCTGTTATGAGCATCGGAGCATTTCATGCTCCAATGCTCTCCCTTTCCCTGCGCTGTATCGCGCAGTGGCTGTTTGTTTATATTTTTTACACTGCTAGGTGGAGGCTTCCGCCTAGCAGTGTTACTGGTGACGTCTGCGGCACTGATGAGCGGCTTTAGCAACATAGTAACATAGCTTATAAGGCTGAAAAAAGACATCTGGCCATCCAGTTCAGCCTGTTATCCTGCAAGTTGATCCAGAGAAAAGTAAAAAAAAAAACTGTGAGGTAGAAGCCAATTTTTCTCACTTTAGGCGAAAAAAAATTCCTTCCCGACTCCAATCAGGCAATCAGAATAACTCCCTGGATCAACAACCTATCTCTAGTAACTATAACATGTAATATTATTACACTACAGAAATCCAGGCCCCTCTTGAACTCTTTTAGTGAATTTACCATCACCACCTCCTCAGGCAGAGAGTTCCATAGTCTCACTGCTCTTACCGTAAAGAATCCTCTTCTATGTTTGTGTGCAAACCTTCTTTCTTCCAGACGCAGAGGATGTCCCCTCGTCACAGTCCTGGGGATAAATAGATGATGGGAGAGATCTCTGTACTGATCCCTGATATATTTATACATAGTTATTAGATCTCCCCTCAGTTGTCTTATTTTTCTAAAGTAAATAACTCTAATTTTGATGATCTCTCTGGGTACTGTAGTCCACCCATTCCAGTTATTACTTCAGTTGCCCTCCTATGAACCCTCTCCAGCTCTGCTATGCCTTTTTGTTCTCAGGAGCCCAGAACTGTACACAGTACTCCATGTGTGGTCTGACTAATGATTTGTAAAGTGGCAGGACTATGTTCTCATCATGAGCATCTATGCCCCTTTTGATGCAACCAATTATCTTATTGTCCTTGGCAGCAGCTGCCTGACACTGGTTTCTACAGCTGTAGAGCTGCCATAGCCGTTTTACAGGCTAGAGCAGCGCTAAAGCCCACCCATTAGTGCTTGTGACATCACCGGACTCACTGATAGGCAGAAGCAGTGTTATGGAAGCAGGGACGGACTGGGAAGCAGTGTAATGGAAGCAGGGACGGATTGGGAATTTAAAGTGGCCCTGGAAAAAATTTGGTGAATTTTTTGGGAAAAATTTTGTTCGATCCAAATTAATTTGTGGCAAATCGCTTTAAAAAACAGCTATTTCGGGGGCGGAGCTAACTGCATCAGGAGATGGCCGCTTGACCGAGAGCTCCTCACAGCAGCGCTTAGCAAAGCTGATATTCGGGTTCTCATCCCGCTCCAGTATGGGGAAACTCACTAAAAATAATAAGTCCAGGGAGACCCAAGTAACTCCCAGACACTCCAGAGGACAATCTGACTTGGACAAATATCTAAAGAAGAAGATGTCTTCTCCGGCAGGCAGATCCAAGATGGCGCAGGATACCGCCGCTGCTCTGACTTACACAGAGGTGTCTGATGATGAAGGTTCGTGCGCCATGTCAGAGACAGACAGTGAGCAAGACTCAATACCTATCACTAGAGCCTTCCTCAAGGAGTCACTGGCCCTCGATTTTGATACCTATAAAAACAGAAATCAAGCAAACTGGGCACAGAGTTGCAGCCCTAGAAGACGCACATGCTGCATTGGCCAAACATAGCTGTGCATTGCATACCAATGTAGAAAAGGTGCGTGAACAGATAAACACAGCTTTTCTGCACCTGGAAGATCAGGAGAACAGGAGCCGGAGGAAGAATGTACGCATCAGAGGCATCCCAGAAAACATTCAGAAGGAAGATATACTCACCACGGTCAGTCAAATCTTTTCTTCCTTACTGGGTCAGGAGAAAGCAGATGCAATGGTTATATATAACAGATGCAATGGTTAGCTATGTGGACACAGCCGCCATCTTAACAGCTGCCAGGGACAAGGGAGATATACTCCTGGAAGACAGCAAAATCCAGCTATTTCAAGATTTGGCAGCAAGCACCCTTGCTAAGCGGAGAGCACTTAAACCGCTAACAGATCTCCTCAGAGAGGGAAAACATCCCCTGCGCTCGCTTTTTCCCTTTGGCTTATGCACCTCCATTAACGGAAAACAAGTCATAATCCGCCATCCAAATGACCTTTACAAAATCTGGGATGCCCTGCAAATTTAACCTCTGGACATTCCCTCATGGCTGCCTTTGGCTGGAAACATGAAAATGCCGTCTCTTCCTACAATTGAGGACTGGCAAGTCGTCAGGAAGTTTAAATCACCTCAAGCAAAGAAACGCCAAGCGGAACTAAAAGACACTTGAAGATGAAGATTCACTCTAATTTGCTCATCTGTTAGTCCCCTAGGACAGAGATCCAGTAATACCATACCTGTTTGGATCTCCACTGTACCCCGATGTATACTCATTTATCTGTCATGTCTGCTGTTCCCAATCTCACTTGTTAAGTGTTTGCCTCACTATTAGTATTTGCCTGCATTGATATCTTCTGCCCGCTGCCTAACTTTTATTGTGAATTGTAAACTGGGTAGAAATCATCTTTTTATGCCAGTTTATGCCAAGTTATTAGCTGCGAGCTGTGAGGCAATGGCTTTTATTCATATCTGTTTGTGTAACAGCTTTATTGTGTTCTACATCCCGGGCACTAGGGAAGTGGGGATGCACAGGATCCCTTCATCCCTCCTGGCAGTTAAGGTGGTGTGTACTTTTAGTTATACTCTGTCTCTCTAACATTACTGATTTACCCCAACCTGCTTAGTTAAATAGCTCTGTCTACAAAAGGAAATAGCGCCTCAGCTGCTTCCTTTATGGGAACCCATTAAGTGGTGCCTGGGGAGGAGGGGGAGAGTGGCGAAACATAATACATTAGGGGTTTGCTTTCTCACCCCCCTCTCCCCGGAATGCCCTAAAAAGCAAAGTGCTGTGCGGGCTCACACAGGCTTTCTGTACCTCACAGTTTCTCCACCCTCACATCTATTTTCCTTTAATATTCCTTTTCCTTCATAATCTCCCCTCTTCTTCTTTTCCCTCCACGGGATGTTTCTATTCCATGCTACCATTCATTCTCGCTTTCACATGCTCAATTTCACTTGTTTTATTGGGATGTAGCTCCTTATACCCATTAGTAATTGCCTATACTTCATGGATCCCCTAAAGATAATCTCACTCAATGTCATTGGCTTTAATGTTCCTCACAAAAGAAGCCCGGTCTTCCAAATGCTCAGGAGAGAGAGGGCAGACCTACTGTTCCTTCAAGAAACACACTTTAGACATAACCACATCCCAGTTTTTTTTCTAAACAGTACCCAAAATGGTTTCACAGTACGTACTCCTCAGCTTCTTGGGGAGTTTCTATTGGAATAGGTGCCAATGTCCCTTTTCAAATGCAAGCACAATTCATAGACCCAGAAGGCAGGTACATATTCTTAAAAGGTACACTTTTTGATAACAAAATAACTCTAGTTAATGTGTACTCCCCCAACTCCAAACAAATACCATGGCTAATAAAGATGTTAAAGTTTCTACAAGACTTTAGAGAGGGAATACTGCTACTAGGAGGAGATCTAAACTTAGTACTTAAACTTCCACTGTTCCCAAATACTCCGCTACACAAATTCTCCTGGAGACTTAATGAAACCCTTCTGGAAAATGAAAAGGATAGGTGTAGATTGGAGGAGAAAATAAAAATATTTTTTGAATTAAACAACACCCCCCTTATAGATAAAGCCATAGTATGGGAGTCCCACAAGGCATATATCAGAACGGAACTTATAGCCCTGGGAACTTGGGTGCGCAAACCAAGGACAGCAAAGGTAGACTCTATAATAGCCCAAATTTCCGCCCTAGAAAAAATATTAATAAAAACACTCCCTCAGATGCTAATTATAGTGATATTGTCAAATTAAGAAGCCAGTTGAAAGACTTATTAAACATCAAATCAGCTAATGCACTTAGGTCTGCTAAATATAAGTTCTACATACATGGAGACAGGGGCTCTAAACTTCTCTCGCAGACGATAAAAGGGCAAAGAGAAAAAGCTTTTATCTCCAGCATCAAATCCGAAAAAGGACACCATCTTACCAATACCCCGTCAATTGCAGAGGAATTTGCTAATTTTTACTCATCACTTTATAACCTACAATCTGGTGACCCCGCCCATATACTCAATAAAATAAAATCCTTCTTGGAAGTGGTTAAAGTCCTGAAAGTGAGCAACCCAAAAAAAGACATGTTACTTTCCCCAGTAACGGAAAGGAGGCGCTGGAGGTATTGGCGAGGGTCCCGTCAGGATAATGCCCAGGACCCGATGGTATACCCATTATATATTATAAGAGATTTAAAAACATCCTAATACCACAATTTGTGGACTTATGCAATTCTCTATTAAAAGGGAACTCCCTCCCCCTGCAATCCCTAATAGCCCACATAACTATTATCCCAAAAGAAGGAAAGGACCCCTCTAAATGTAGCAGTTACAGGCCAATTTCCCTACTCAATGTAGATGTTAAATTATGTGCAAAGCTTCTAACTCAACTTATTGCAAAACTACTCCCTAGACTAATTGGCGAAGAACAAGTAGGATTTGTGAAAGGGCGTGAAGGTAAACACAATGTTAGCAGAGTCTTACATACTATATACTACGCAAAAAAACACAAAATCCCTATAACACGTCTAGGAACTGATGCTGAAAAAGGCATTTGATAGGGTTAACTAGGTTTTTATGGATAGTGCGCTGCGCCAGTTTGGCTTCCCGCCATGTTTATTTCAGCCATCTTTTCATTATACAGACAGCCTTCAGCCAGAGTTCTTGTTAATGGCATTCTTTCACCAGCTTTCCATTTCACAAACGGAACGAGACAGGGCTGCCCGCTATCCCCAACATTATTCATACTTAACAGAAGAAGGAAGAACCCGCGCTGACCTTATTCCTACCTATGGGTATATTGCTAATGTCACACTGGATATAGTAGACACTGCCCTATAATTTCTAGTGGCTATTTGTAGTACCTCTATTATCGTTAGTTTGCAATCAATTAGAGCATATGTCTGTTCCAAGTACATGCGGTGAATCTAGTACGTTGTTATAATACTGAGATAGTCTGCTGTGGCAGTGGTTTTCACTTACTGTTAGTGCCCCGCTCAGTCCGTTCCTGAAGCGACCGCTGTTGTTGGTGGAAAAGTTGCTGGTAATCCTATTCTCTTGTCCTGTTCTATCTTCAGATTGCTCTGTGTTGCGTGCGCAGCTCCGGCCGGTAGCTTGCGCGCGCACAGAGCAGCCGTTTGTTAGGTTCGTTGTCCTGGAGACCTGCAGTGTGACGTCACACCCGAAGCTACGGAAGCCTCTAGGGTCCACAATTCCTCCGACGCCTTTCGGAATAGACGTATTCCTTCCTCAGGGATGACTGTAGAGCCTATTCAGCCGATCTTTAAGCTTGCAGGTTTCCATGGAGACGCTTTTTTGTTTACAGGACAATAGAGCAGCAGTACAAAAAACTTCAAGGAGTATGAGGGGACACAGGAACAAAAGGAGCATATGCAGTTGTTATATGGTATATATAGTGTTAGTTTGAATCCTTTTGATTCTTTTGAACTATTATTCCCCAAATTATCAGATTCCATAGTGTGGTTAGGGTGTGTATTAATTAGCCTGGGGGAAAGGCCTGAATATTTGAATATTCTTCATATTGTTATTATCTTCTTACATAATAATGTCTTGTTACTTCATATATAAAGAATTTATAGAAATGCGAACAATTCAATTTCTTGGTTCAGGCCTGTAGGGGCCAGGGTATTTAGGTTATAAATCCACTCACTTTCTTTGCGGGACATTGCTTTTATATAGTCGCCTCCTCTGGGATCATGGCTCACTTGCTCTATACCTCCGAAGGATGAGCCCTCGAATTTGCCCTTATGTTTTTCCGAGAAGTGACGTGATAGTGGATGGCCCACAAATTTTTTACTTATGTTTTTTACATGTTCCCATATCCGGACCTTCAGTTCACGTTTTGTTCTCCCTACGTACACCTTTCCGCACGGGCACTTGATATAGTAAATGACCCCCTTTGAGAAGCAAGACAGGTGATTTTTTATTTTGTATGAATTGTTTTCACTAATAATTTCTCTAATGATATCTTTTTGTTTGGACGCTAGGCAGGCCTTACATGTTCTGCAGGGAAAAAAACATTTTTTATCGTCAGGTATAGTGGCCTTTTTGTTTTTCCCTTTGGTTGTGGTTCTGATTGATGGGGCTATTAAGTTTCCCAAATTTCTTGATTTTCTAAAAATAAATTTAGGAGCCTTTGGTAATTTCTCTCCAATGATTTTATCGTGCTTTAGAATATCCCAATGTTTTTTTATTATTTTTCTGAACTGGTATTCTTTTTCGTGATATTGGGTTATTATGGGTATATCGAAATCGCTATTTTCTTCCGTTGTGTTTTTTTTCGCTATCTGAGATTGTATCTTTCTTTTTTTCTTCTTTTTTTTGAATCAGTGATTGCCGCTCTATTTTCATAACTTCATTTTTAATTTCTTCTAGTTTGGTGGCATTATACCCCTTTTCCAGGAATTTTTGCTGTAAATTGGTTGCCTCGTGTTCGAACCGTTCATTCAGGTTACAATTCCTTCGTAGGCGGATGTATTGGCTCCGTGGAATATTGGTAAGCCAGACTGGGAGGTGGCAACTGTCTAGGGCAATGAAGCCATTGCTGTCTGTAGGTTTTGTGTATGTTTGGGTTAGTATTTTGTTATTCTGAATTTTAATGGTTAAATCCAGCAAATTGGTTTCCTGGGTACTATAGGTGGATGTGAATTGTAAATAAAAATAGTTTTTATTTATTTCATTTAAAAAATTTTGTAGGGACGGCATCCCCCCTTTCCATATAAAAACAATGTCGTCTATAAATCTCCGCCAGAGGACCAGGTACGCGCGGAGCCCGCCATTGGGAAAGATGGTAAGCTCCTCCCACCTTCCCATATATAGATTAGCGAAGCTCGGCGCGAATCTGGTCCCCATGGCGGTCCCCCACGTCTGGAGGAAAAAATTGTCCTCAAATTTAAAATAATTATGATTCAGGATGAATAAAATACATTCCCCAAGGAAATCTATTTGTTCTGGTGGAATGTGTCCCTTTTTGTCCAGGAAGTGTTGAGCTGCTTCCTTCCCTTTATTATTTTCTATTACTGTGTATAAGGAGGTGACGTCAAGTGTCCCCAAGATGTAATCTGGTTCCCATTTTACTGTTTCCAAAATTTGTAGGATATGTTGTGTATCTTTTAGGTAGGCCGGCAATTCTTGGACATATTTTTGAACAATAGTATCCACGTATTTCGAGAGGTTACTAGTAAGACTACCTATACCGCTAATTATTGGGCGCCCAGGTGGTTGTGACTCAGATTTATGGATCTTTGGCAAATAATAAAAACAAGATATGCGGGGATGTCTTATATTTATAAAATCAGCTTCTTCTTTGTTTAAAATCCCTAGTCTCCTTCCCTTTAATATCAGTTTGTTGAGTCTCTGCTTATATTGTTCTGTGGGATCATTCTTGATTATTCTGTATGTTTTTCCATCCTTGAGTATTTTATTAGATTCTTTTAGGTAATCTACGTGATTTAATATCACTATACCCCCTCCTTTGTCGGCAGGTCGAATAATGATGTCATTATTTGTCTGTAATGTTTTGATGCTGATTTGTTCCTGTTTGCTGAGATTGTGCTTACGTGGTTTATTCTTTTTTGACTTAATTTTCCTTAAATCCCTGGTGACTAGGGTTTCAAACGTTTTGAATGATTCTGAATATTCGTTCAGTGGATTGAACCAGGATTTATTTTTTAGTTGGGTGTGTAGGAAATTAGTCTCTGTACTTATGCCTTTATTTTCTTCAATCACTACCCTGTTCATATATTTTGTCAACCTCTTTTCTTTAAGTGATTTGTAGTAGTCAAATTGGGGTTCTTTTTTCTTTAAAAAGTGTTTTTTCAAAGCCAAGTGACGTAGAAATTTTTTTAGGCCAATGAAGGCGTCAAAGTGGTGAAATTTGGCAGAGGGTGCGAACTTCAGTCCTTTTTGCAGTAAATTTATATCACTAGTGGTTAGTATATAACTGCTGAGATTGAAGATTTTTTGGCCTGTTATTTTGATTTCCTTTTTGGATAGTCTTTTTCCCCTCTGTCCTCTTTTTTGTGTTTTTCTTTTCCGGTTCTTGGCTGAAAAAAATCCTTCCTGATAGATTTTTTCACTATACTGGTGTTCCTTGTGCCTTGATTGGATGAATTTCTTGTATTCATGGCATAATTGGTTCTGTGGGATTTTTTTGGATCATTCTTTTGGACTACTGCACTGTAACTTAGAAGGCCTGGGGTACCCATGCCTGAGTTATTTTCATCTGGATTTGATCTATTGATAAATGTATTTTCAAGTGGACTGTATCTATTTGATAATTCCAAGGGGCTGCTCGGAACTGTCTCTACCTGTTGACTATTTTGGGTATGGACTGTTGGAGTGGGTGGGATAGTTGGGATGTTTTTATCCCCTCTATTTTGTTTTTCCTTTGTATGATGTTTCCTCAATATGTGAACTACTGGGGTTATTGGGACGTAGTTGTTCTCTTCTTCTATTGTTGTTATTATACTCGTGTTGTGAAGTGTGTAGTCGCTTTTATATGTGTCATCACAATTGGTTTCATCTATTGTGTTCAGGGTGGATCTCTCAGATGTAAAATTTCTAATGTCTGGTGCACTTATTTGTGGAATACAATCTCTGTCAAATTTTTGTTTCTTTTTGCTTATTAATTCATCTTCCTTCATTTTTATTCTATTTTTGATTGATCCCTGTAAGTGAATGATGTCTGGGTGGTCTTTGAAAGGTTTGAGACTCTCAAATAGTTCAGTGATCTCCCTATTGGTATTGATTAGTCCATTTCTCCTTTTGTCAATAATGAAACGCATTGTTTGTCTTGAAAAATTATGGAAGAGCTCATCCCATTCTTTTTGCGTATGTTCATCCCCTACGTCGCCTGCTAGGGTTTTGTAAATTTTTAGCCCTTTTGGGATAATATCCCAATCCAGGTATTTTTCAAGGGAGGCTATTTCCCATAGGTCCCGCATTTCACTTATTAATAATCTTTCCAGATTTTTCATTCGTCCTAACGCTTCTTTCACTTGTTTGTGTGCATAGTCAATGTTGTCTAAAGAGACATTGGTACATGAGTTGAAAAAGAATTTCTGTACAAATTTGATGCGATCTTTTCTATCTAGCCATAATTCACTCATGTTTTAGCTTTTTTAATGAATGGTGCTATATCAAGGGGTTGACGGCGTGCTGCTGAATGTTTTAGGCAATTATTTTAAATAAATAAGTAAGAGCAATGAGTAAACACTAGCGCTGCCGTCTGGGTAAATGGAGTGGAGGTGAGCTCACACAAAAGGACTATGTGTGTGCCCCGTCGCTGCTGGGTTCTGCTGTGGGGTTAATTGCCAAAAAACAGCCCACAAAATAGGAGAAGACCTAGTGATGGAAAACAGAAGAAGGAAGAACCCGCGCTGACCTTATTCCTACCTATGGGTATATTGCTAATGTCACACTGGATATAGTAGACACTGCCCTATAATTTCTAGTGGCTATTTGTAGTACCTCTATTATCGTTAGTTTGCAATCAATTAGAGCATATGTCTGTTCCAAGTACATGCGGTGAATCTAGTACGTTGTTATAATACTGAGATAGTCTGCTGTGGCAGTGGTTTTCACTTACTGTTAGTGCCCCGCTCAGTCCGTTCCTGAAGCGACCGCTGTTGTTGGTGGAAAAGTTGCTGGTAATCCTATTCTCTTGTCCTGTTCTATCTTCAGATTGCTCTGTGTTGCGTGCGCAGCTCCGGCCGGTAGCTTGCGCGCGCACAGAGCAGCCGTTTGTTAGGTTCGTTGTCCTGGAGACCTGCAGTGTGACGTCACACCCGAAGCTACGGAAGCCTCTAGGATCCACAATTCCTCCGACGCCTTTCGGAATAGACGTATTCCTTCCTCAGGGATGACTGTAGAGCCTATTCAGCCGATCTTTAAGCTTGCAGGTTTCCATGGAGACGCTTTTTTGTTTACAGGACAATAGAGCAGCAGTACAAAAAACTTCAAGGAGTATGAGGGGACACAGGAACAAAAGGAGCATATGCAGTTGTTATATGGTATATATAGTGTTAGTTTGAATCCTTTTGATTCTTTTGAACTATTATTCTCCAAATTATCAGATTCCATAGTGTGGTTGGGGTGTGTATTAATTAGCCTGGGGGAAAGGCCTGAATATTTGAATATTCTTCATATTGTTATTATCTTCTTACATAATAATGTTGTGTTACTTCATATATAAAGAATTTATAGAAATGCGAACAATTCAATTTCTTGGTTCAGGCCTGTAGGGGCCAGGGTATTTAGGTTATAAATCCACTCACTTTCTTTGCGGGACATTGCTTTTATATAGTCGCCTCCTCTGGGATCATGGCTCACTTGCTCTATACCTCCGAAGGATGAGCCCTCGAATTTGCCCTTATGTTTTTCCGAGAAGTGACGTGATAGTGGATGGCCCACAAATTTTTTACTTATGTTTTTTACATGTTCCCATATCCGGACCTTCAGTTCACGTTTTGTTCTCCCTACGTACACCTTTCCGCACGGGCACTTGATATAGTAAATGACCCCCTTTGAGAAGCAAGACAGGTGATTTTTTATTTTGTATGAATTGTTTTCACTAATAATTTCTCTAATGATATCTTTTTGTTTGGACCCTAGGCAGGCCTTACATGTTCTGCAGGGAAAAAAACCTTTTTTATCGTCAGGTATAGTGGCCTTTTTGTTTTTCCCTTTGGTTGTGGTTCTGATTGATGGGGCTATTAAGTTTCCCAAATTTCTTGATTTTCTAAAAATAAATTTAGGAGCCTTTGGTAATTTCTCTCCAATGATTTTATCGTGCTTTAGAATATGGCATTATACCCCTTTTCCAGGAATTTTTGCTGTAAATTGGTTGCCTCGTGTTCGAACCGTTCATTCAGGGTACAATTCCTTCGTAGGCGGATGTATTGGCTCCGTGGAATATTGGTAAGCCAGACTGGGAGGTGGCAACTGTCTAGAGCAATGAAGCCATTGCTGTCTGTAGGTTTTGTGTATGTTTGGGTTAGTATTTTGTTATTCTGAATTTTAATGGTTAAATCCAGCAAATTGGTTTCCTGGGTACTATAGGTGGATGTGAATTGTAAATAAAAATCGTTTTTATTTATTTCATTTAAAAATTTTTGTAGGGACGGCATCCCCCCTTTCCATATAAAAACAATGTCGTCTATAAATCTCCGCCAGAGGACCAGGTTCGCGCGGAGCCCGCCATTGGGAAAGATGGTAAGCTCCTCCCACCTTCCCATATATAGATTAGCGAAGCTCGGCGCGAATCTGGTCCCCATGGCGGTCCCCCACGTCTGGAGGAAAAAATTGTCCTCAAATTTAAAATAATTATGATTCAGGATGAATAAAATACATTCCCCAAGGAAATCTATTTGTTCTGGTGGAATGTGTCCCTTTTTGTCCAGGAAGTGTTGAGCTGCTTCCTTCCCTTTATTATTTTCTATTACTGTGTATAAGGAGGTGACGTCAAGTGTCCCCAAGATGTAATCTGGTTCCCATTTTACTGTTTCCAAAATTTGTAGGATATGTTGTGTATCTTTTAGGTAGGCCGGCAATTCTTGGACATATTTTTGAAGAATAGTATCCACGTATTTCGAGAGGTTACTAGTAAGACTACCTATACCGCTAATTATTGGGCGCCCAGGTGGTTGTGACTCAGATTTATGGATCTTTGGCAAATAATAAAAACAAGATATGCGGGGATGTCTTATATTTATAAAATCAGCTTCTTCTTTGTTTAAAATCCCTAGTCTCCTTCCCTTTAATATCAGTTTGTTGAGTCTCTGCTTATATTGTTCTGTGGGATCATTCTTGATTATTCTGTATGTTTTTCCATCCTTGAGTATTTTATTAGATTCTTTTAGGTAATCTACGTGATTTAATATCACTATACCCCATCCTTTGTCGGCAGGTCGAATAATGATGTCATTATTTGTCTGTAATGTTTTGATGCTGATTTGTTCCTGTTTGCTGAGATTGTGCTTACGTGGTTTATTCTTTTTTTACTTAATTTTCCTTAAATCCCTGGTGACTAGGGTTTCAAACGTTTTGAATGATTCTGAATATTCGTTCAGTGGATTGAACCAGGATTTATTTTTTAGTTGGGTGTGTAGGAAATTAGTCTCTGTACTTATGCCTTTATTTTCTTCAATCACTACCCTGTTCATATATTTTGTCAACCTCTTTTCTTTAAGTGATTTGTAGTAGTCAAATTGGGGTTCTTTTTTCTTTAAAAAGTGTTTTTTCAAAGCCAAGTGACGTAGAAATTTTTTTAGGCCAATGAAGGCGTCAAAGTGGTGAAATTTGGCAGAGGGTGCGAACTTCAGTCCTTTTTGCAGTAAATTTATATCACTAGTGGTTAGTATATAACTACTTACCCTGGAGTTGTTCTTATGTAAACTCCGAGCCTCCAAGATCATCAGAGACCTACAAGTAAATAAGAAGGTTCATTCACTGGCAGTCTTTGCTGATGACCTGCTTCTTTTTATAACAAACCCTAAAGATGTAATTCCAGAGGTAATGAAAATACTTTCTGACTATGGAGAGATCTCTAATTTCAAAGTCTATTATGACAAATCCGAAATACTTAATGTCACTGCGGCAGGAAATCACATATCAGAAATTAAATCGTGTACTTCACTCCAGTGGCCAAAAGAGGCTATCAAGCACTTGGGAATTATGATCCCAGCCAATCCCATGCATCTTTTTAGGCTTAATTACTCCTCTTTATTCAGCAAAATTAAGTCCTTTCTAGCCTCAGTAAAAATCCCTTTTCTCTCATGGTTGGGAAGGAAAAACCTGCTGACCACCTATGTTCTTCCACAGATACTGTATACCTTAAGATGCCTACCTATCCCACTGTCCAATAGGTACTTTTGAGACTTTCATAATCTCTTCAACACCTTCCTATGGTCTAATAAAAAACCTCGCCTAGCATATCCCCTACTAATTAGAAGAACTAGTAAGGGTGGATTATCCCTCCCCCGATTTAAGGACCTATCTGCATGCTATACAACTGGAGAGGTGGATTGACTTATCTAGGTCTAACAACAATACTTTACATGTTGATTTAGAAAAAGCCCTCCTGGGTGACGAAGACCTCCATTACTTATGGGTTAAGGCGCCCTCAAATAAGAAAAAACATCTGTTCAGCGCTCTCACACGCTGCATGTTTCAGTACTGTGGAAGAACTGAGGCCTTGCCAATGTCCTCTAACAAATTATCTCCTATTGCCCCATTGTCTGTCCTCCCACATTTTCTCAAAGAAAGCGGCAGTGATTTCCATAGATCATGGCTTTACCTAACAGACCTTAAGATTTCTGATTTGGTTAGAGCTATAGATCTCCCGAAGTTCCTAAATCACGCTATGACCTACATACCAAGTCATTTAGGGTCTGTGCTGGTGGAAATGGACATGGAAATCAACTGCAAAAAATACAGTAAAACGTGCACGCAACCCCAATCTGATCCTACATGGCTTGAAAACTATACTCTACTGCCAAACTCCCCCCCCCCTAAAACCATTTCACGGCTCTACTCCCAGTTGATATTAGAGTCTTCCGTTGAAAGGCCTATTTACCTAAGAGCATAGGAAAGAGAACTGCAAACTACCATTTCAGATGAAGATGCTAGTTTTATACTTAAACACTCCCATGGATTCTCTAGGTGCATATGCCTTCAGGAGAATTATTTTAAAATCCTATCGCGGTGCTATAGAACCCCAGACTTCTTGCATAGAGCTCACCTCTCCCCCACGGATAAGTGTTGGAGATGCCAAGAGGGGACAGGCACCATTTCCCACATCTGGTGGTCTTGCACAAAAATATCCACCTTTTGGAAAGAAGTGGAACACATCAATAATAAGATTTGCTATTCCCTTGTCTCTCTAACCCCAGACCTTGTCTTACTATGGTTACCCCAGAGGGATTTCAAACCAAAAAAGGGGAGTACTCGTGCGCTGCCAATCTTCTACACTACTATGTCTGAAATTGCCCTAAGAGTATTCCCACGGGCCGCTGCTGAGTTTCGGACGTGATCCTGCCTAGGCTACACAATATATGTATGAGTATTAAGCACCGATGTATTAGGATCCCGCGCTATATCCCAGACATAATTCTAAGGTGTATGTGCTGGTGAGACTAATGGAAACGAAACAATGTATAACACTATCAGTGTGTAGCGATCTCACCTGAAGTGTAGTGCTGTAACAATGTTTCCAATGTCTGTTTCCAGTGTCTGTTACTTCTCCGGCAATGTTCTTTCCTGGAACGTCCTATACTTCTATCTTCTGTTGTTGTAATCCTCTTTTTCTTTCACTACCCTCCCTCTCAACACACGCCGCTCCGGCCAGAAGCTAGCACGGGAGCAGGGAAGTTTGAAAAAGAAACCAGGTCCTAGAACAACTGTGTGACGTCACACTTCTAGGTACAGATACCTCAGGGGGAAAAAAGACCTGAGGTATCCGTACCTAGAAGTGTGACGTCACACAGAACTTGTTCTAGGACCTGGTTGAGAGGGAGGGTAGCGAAAGAAAAAGAGGATAACAACAACACAAGATAGAAGTATAGGACGTTCCAGGAAAAAACATTGCCGGAGAAGTAACAGAGGCTGGAAACAGACATTGTAAACATTGTTGCAGCACTACACTTCAGGTGAGATCGCTACATACTGATAGTGTTATACATTGTTTAGTTTTCATTAGTCTCACCAGCACATATACCTTAGAATTATGTCTGGGATATAGCGCGGGATCCTAATACATCGGATTTCAAACCAGCCGCAAATAACTTAGACACACAGCTAAGTATAGTATTTCTATTAAATGGCAATGTACAGACCCTCCAACTGCTAAAGAATGGATAGATAAGGTACACCAAATCTGCATTATGGAGGAGATGGTGGGATGGAGAGGGGCCGAAAAGAAGCCTTTCCAAAAATCTGGCAGCCTTGGTTGAAGTTTCATAGGTCCTACATTGGGACATAAAGTTTAGATTTTTCCACGGAGTTAAGATGTCTCTCCTCGGCTCCCTCACTTATTACATATGCCCTTATCAGCGTAGTATATGGAGGCAAAGCCATTGACTCGCCCCATCAACAATCTGTTAGTTTCCACGTAGGAGTCACTCTCTAACTGTATGTAGCGCAAAACACAATGGGGAACCCACTTACTTTCTAGCTGCTACCCAATAAAGATACGTTTATAATGATTTTAAGATCCATACTCAGACCCACCTGGTTGAATTGTTCTTATGTTAACCTGTTCACTTTTTAGTTATGTTTCTTTGACATATAAATGCTCACTGTTTACAGAATATCACTATACAGTAACTCCTATGCCTCAGCTTTGACTTACGGTCTACATTCCTACCTGATGTTGTATCTTTTCACACTAGCCTATTTGTCACCTGTAGTCATTATGTGCCATAACCATATGCACTACAGCCGCTCTTACTTAAATGGGGATTGTCCATTTACGTACAATAAGACAAACTGTAAACCAGCCTTACTATTATGTGCTTGTATCTGCCTTTGTTATTATTCCCTTTTTTTTTTTTTTAACTCCTTTCTTAAAATAAAGAATATACAACTGCTATTTCCTGGCTGGGGGAGCCTTTATAGTGGTGTAGAACACTGTGCCTTGTAGTAATGCGCATAGGGAGTCTGCTTTGGTAGTGAAATAATACTGTCAGTATGACATGCAGATGAATGGCGTGACTCTTAGGCCCCTTGCAGACAAGCGTGTCTGGATTATGTCCGCATGCATTGCGGATGCGTTCAGTGAAGACTGCGCGATTTTGTAAACAAAGCCATTCAGTTTAGTTTGCGATCACGTTCAGTTGTAAAGTTTTTATCGCGTGGGTGCAATGCAATTTACTGCATTTTGCATGTGTGTGATAAAAAATGGAATGTTTACAAACAACATCTCTTAGCAACCATCTGTGAAAATTGCATTACATCCGCACTTGCTTGGGGGTGCGATTTTCACGCAGACCTATTCACTTCTATGGGGCCAGCGTTGCGTGAAAATCGCAGAATATAGAACAAGCTGAGATTTTCACGCAAAGCAAAAGTGATGCGTGAAAACCACTGCTCATGTACACAGACCCATTTAAACAAATAGGTCCGGATTCCGTGCGGGTGCAATGCATTCACGTCATGCATTGGACCCGCGCGGAAAACTCGCTCGTGTGATAGGAGAAATATTGTGTGAAATATCTCTAGTATGAACTCAGCCTTACAGGTCGATGTTAGAGCCAGGTATAAAGAACAGAGGTCCAGAAGTGCAGAGGCCCAAGATCCTACTGTAGCGTAAAAGAGCGCACTTCTTTTATACCGTCGTCAGCTGATTCCATATAGATGTCAATACGATTCTATTAAATACTTAAACAAGTAGAGCCCCTCGACAGAGTGGCGAGGGTGTCAGCAGTGTTGACGTCACTGATAGTTTTCTCCTTCCTCTCATCTGTCAGAACAATAACCTCCAAAAAACTGATCCTGTCTGTGGATCATCCGCCTTCACACAGTCAGCATTTGGTCAATAATCCTTCCAGTATTGCTAATGCCAAAAAAACAGGAGTGAATCCAAAACAGAGGTGACACGTGAACGGAATATTTGCAAGTCTTCTGTGTTTTGTACCCACTCCTGCTTTTGGCTACCAAATCATAAGCCAATTCTGATGGGACCATACAGGCCTTACAGCTGCTACACAGAGAGGATCCGTTGTGCGTCTCATTTTACCATTGACAGATCAGAAGAAGGGTCAAATAAATGATGATGTCAGCCAAGCCAAAAATGCTAAATAGTGGCCCAGTCATGTGGGGAGGGTGGGAACAGCATGAGAAGTCCACAGAGTGGCCCTATGACATAGTGGTGAGGTGGAATCAGCATGAGGAGAACACAGAGTGTCCCAATGACAGAGTATGTAGGTGGTAGCAGCATGAGGCCACAGAGTGGCATGACGACAAAGTGTGGAGGTGTCAACAGCATGAGGAGGCCACATAGTGACACGACGACGAGAGATTATGGAGGTGGCAGCAGCATGAGGAGGCCACAGAGTGGCACGATGACAAAGTGTGGAGGTGGCAGCAGCATGAGGAGGCCACCTCGGCTCGGCACGATTTACACTGAACAAAAATATAAACGCAACACTTTAGGTTTTGCTCCCTTTTTGCATGAGCTGAACTCACATCTCAAACATTTTCTACATACACAAAAGACCCATTACTCTCAAATATTGTTCTGCATTTCAGAGAATTTGGCAATCAATTGTAATCAAGTTTTGGTTCAGTTTAAAATTAAATATTTAATAATTTAATAATAAAAAATAAGTGTTGCCTAAGACAGGAGAGAATCGGCCAGTCTTCTGGTTATTCAACGACGTGGTTGCCATGGAGAACGCATTCCAAAAAATAATTTCTCTCCACCTGGAGGCGAATCGTGTCAAGATTGATGCAAGTGCGGTATCGGCTGCACATAGAGCCAGATACTTATGGGGGAACCTGCCTGGCATGAACAGGCCTCTAATAGCTACAGACAATGAGAAGACAAAGCTTCAAGATTGCTTGGAGCCCGGAAGAGTTGCGAAGTTCATCAAGATTCCAACCATAAATACCAGCCCCTGGTCTCTTCGTCAGGGAAAACATCACGAGTTCCCAGTCATCATGGATGGGAAGGAGGACATCCCATGGTGCACAGAGATGGAGAGGGTATTCGGATTCCCCCTGCACTATGTGGACGTCTCAGAAATGAACCGCTGCTCCCGACAGAAGATCCTGGGAAGGTCATGGAGCGTCCCGTCATCCGGCATCTATTCTCCCCGCTGAAGGATTATTTTGAAAGTGTGTAGAAGCCACATGGGGCCCCCACACTGCAAATTTATCATGGAGACACCGAATTTTATAATATTACGTTAGTATATAAATAAAAAAATAAATAAAAATGAAGCCCCTTCGTCACCCGGCTCCCAAGTGCGATCAGCTACATCATCATCATCATCGAGTACTGTCTGCATGTCACTGATGTCCTCCTCAACCATCTCTGGGTCAGGAGCCTGACCGCTCGCAACACCAGCTTCCACGCCACTCTTCTCATCACTACTTGCCCACCTAGTGGATGAAAGGACAGAGGCAGGTTGAGGACAGGTGAGGGCACAGGGCCTGCTCCCGGGCCATGCCAACTAAGGGTTGTGTCTGACTAACCCACTGATTCTTGGCTGGGGGTGTCTGATGTAAGTTGTGACGAAGTCGAAGATCGAGTCAACCATTCAAGAACCGCTGGGCTGCTGGTCACGACTCAACCGCTAGCTTACACTGGGAGCTCAGGCCTCTCGAAGTGACCCCTGCTGCTACGGGCCCTTACTCTGCTGCAACCTCTGCCTGTCGCATTTAGGCCTCTGTCACTCCCCTGTGCAGGGCCTGGCACTTCTCTGCCTGACATACTGTTAGATCAAATATTTTTTTTCCCGCCACTAATACACAGCAAACAGGGCTTTAGAATATATCACTCCACCGCTAAACGGCAAATAGCCCTAATTTTTTTCTATTTTTACACAAAAGGCTTTTCAACAAATAAGTGCAACAATGAAAGGCGTATATATTTGTATTTCACCAGTAATACATGGCAGACTGGGCTGTAAAATATCTCACTGCACCCCTAAATGGCAATTAGGCCCAAGTTTTTTTCTATTTTTACACAAAAGGCTTTTAAACAGATAAGTGCAACAATGAAAGGCAAATATATTTGTATTTCCCCAGTAATACACGGCAAACTGGGTTGTAAAATATCTCACTGAACGGCAAAGATATTTTTCCTTTTTCCACTAATACATGCAAAAAAGGCCTTTAAGACAGATAACTGCAATGCTACCGTATATACTCGAGTATAAGCCGACCCGAGTATAAGCCGAGCCCCTAATTTTACCCCAAAAAAATGGGAAAAATTATTGACTCGAGTTTAAGACTAGGGTGGGAAATGCAGCTATAATGCAGAGTGTATGTGTATATAATGCACACACTCTACATTATATACACACATCTGCAAGAGGGTGACTCCCTGTATTTAATGCAGAGTGTGTGCATTATATACACACACACTCTGCATTAAATACAGGGAGCCATCCACAGATCTCCCCCCTAAACAGTGCCATCCACAGATCCCCCCCTCCCCTAAACAGTGCCATGATGCCACTGTTTAGGGGAGGGGGTATCTGTGGATGGCACTGTAGGGGGATCTGTGGATGGCACTGCCATCCACAGATCCCCCTACAGTGCCATCCACAGATCCCCCTACAGTGCCATCCACAGATCCCCCTACAGTGCCATCCACAGATCCCCCTACAGTGCCATCCACAGATCCCCCTACAGTGCCATCCACAGATCCCCCTACAGTGCCATCCACAGATCTCCCTACAGTGCCATCCACAGATCCCCCTACAGTGCCATCCACAGATCCCCCTACAGTGCCATCCACAGATCTCCCTACAGTGCCATCCACAGATCCCCCTACAGTGCAATCCACAGATCCCCCTACAGTGCCATCCACAGATCCCCCTACAGTGCCATCCACAGATCCCCCTCCCCGACGCTCACAGCAGTATTCTTACTTTGTCTTTGCTCCGGTAATACAGGCAATGCGGGGAGCGGCGCTCACTCACTGACGTCACGCGCCTTCTCCCACTAGGCGGCGCAGGCGCGTGACGTCAGTGAGTGAGCGCCGCCCCCCGCACTGCCTGTATTACCGGAGCTAGACTAGACTCGAGTATAAGACGAGGAAGCTTTTTGAGCACAAAAATATGTGCAAAAAAACTCGTCTTATACTCGAGTATATACGGTAAGTGGCAAATATATTTTACTTTTGCCACTAATACACGACAAAAAGGGCTGTAATTTTCGCACTTCACCACACAACGGCTAATAAGCCCTTTTTTCACACTAATAAAAGACAAAAAATGCTTTAGAACATATAACTGCACCGCAAAAACATAGAAATATTTCCTTGTAATGAACCCTGTTAATGCCTGTATCAAACAGCACTTGCACCCTAATAACAACGGTTTGCTGGAATTACAGAGCTGTATAATAGCAATTTGTATCGCCAGTCAGTGCAGCAAAGTGTAATCTGATTGTTCCTATTAACCAGGCTGTCACCTCCCCGACTGAACCCTGTTCAACAGAAATGCAGTGGAATGATTACTCCCTATCCTTTCCCTACACCTTGAATAATTTTTCCCTGCACTTGTAAATCGTTTTTTTTAGCACAATGACGATTTTTCTATCACTGTCCCTAGAGCCTCCAGACACGTCTCTCCCTGCACTAAGTACGCTGGTGAATGGCAGAATCTAAGATGGCTGCTGTGTTTATACGGCTGTGACATCATAGGGCTGGCTGGCTGCTGATTGGCTGCATGATCCCACCAAGTCAGCACTTGTGCAGTCGCTGTCCTGAAGCAGAGCCCCTACCCTTTCTCTGCTAATCAGAGCAGAAAAATGTCAGGGTCAGGCTACATGTGCTGCAAGTGGGCACTTCTTCACCTGTTTCGCTCATCTATAGTGTTAGTTTTAGCTATAGTTATTATAGCAGTCTTTTGAGTGTGTAAAATATACATAAACACATATTATTTCCATTTGTAAAAAAATAGTTATATTAATTAGTCTTAGCTATAGTTAGTATAACTGTACACACACACATACACTGTGTTCCAAATTATTATGTAAATTGGATTAAAAATGTCATAAAGATTAGAGTTGAGCGAACACCTGGATGTTCGGGTTCGAGAAGTTCGGCCGAACTTCCCGGAAATGTTCGGGTTCGGGATCCGAACCCGATCCGAACTTCGTCCCGAACCCGAACCCCATTGAAGTCAATGGGGACCCGAACTTTTGGGCACTAAAAAGGCTGTAAAACAGCCCAGGAAAGAGCTAGAGGGCTGCAAAAGGCAGCAACATGTAGGTAAATCCCCTGCAAACAAATGTGGATAGGGAAATGAATAAAAATTAAAATAAAAAAAATAAAAATGAACCAATATCAATTGGACAGAGGTCCCATAGCAGAGAATCTGGCTTCACGTCAGCAGAGAATCAGTCTCTTCATGCCATAGCAAAGAATCTGGCTTCATGTCAGCAGAGAATCAGTCTCTTCATGCCATAGCAGAGAATCTGGCTTCAAGTCAGCGCAGAATCAGTCTTCATGTCATAGCAGAGAATCAGGCTTCACGTCACCCACCACTGGAACAGGCCACTGTCACACATTTAGACCCAGGCACCCAGGCAGAGGAGAGAGGTCCCGTAACAGAGAATCTGGCCTTATGTCAGCGCAGAATCTGTCTTCATGTCATAGCAGAGAATCAGGCTTCACGTCACCCACCACTGGAACAGGCCACTGTCACACATTTAGGCCCAGGCACCCAGGCAGAGGAGAGAGGTCCCGTAACAGAGAATCTGGCCTTATGTCAGCGCAGAATCTGTCTTCATGTCATAGCAGAGAATCAGGCTTCACGTCACCCACCACTGGAACAGGCCACTGTCACACATTTAGGCCCAGGCACCCAGGCAGAGGAGAGAGGTCCCGTAACAGAGAATCTGGCCTTATGTCAGCGCAGAATCTGTCTTCATGTCATAGCAGAGAATCAGGCTTCACGTCACCCACCACTGGAACAGGCCACTGTCACACATTTAGGCCCCGGCACCCAGACAGAGGAGAGGTTCATTCAACTTTGGGTTGCCCCGCAATATAATGGTAAAATGAAATTAAAAATAGTATTGAATGAGGAAGTGCCCTGGAGTAGAATAATATATTGTTAAGGGGAGTTAGTTAATATCTAATCTGCACAAGGGATGGACAGGTCCTGTGGGATCCATGCCTGGTTCATTTTTATGAACGTCAGCTTGTCCACATTTGCTGTAGACAGACGGCTGCGTTTGTCTGTAATGACGCCCCCTTCCGTGCTGAATACACGTTCAGACAAAACGCTGGCCGCCGGGCAGGCCAGCACCTCCAAGGCATAAAAGGCTAGCTCTGGCCACGTGGACAATTTGGAGACCCAGAAGTTGAATGGGGCTGAACCATCAGTCAGTACGTGGAGGGGTGTGCACAGGTACTGTTCCACCATGTTAGTGAAATGTTGCCTCCTGCTAACACGTTCCGTATCAGGTGGTGGTGCACTTAGCTGTGGCGTGTTGACAAAACTTTTCCACATCTCTGCCATGCTAACCCTGCCCTCAGAGGAGCTGGCCGTGACACAGCTGCGTTGGCGACCTCTTGCTCCTCCTCTGCCTTCGCCTTGGGCTTCCACTGGTTCCCCTGTGACATTTGGGAATGCTCTCAGTAGCGCGTCTACCAACGTGCGCTTGTACTCGCGCATCTTCCTATCACGCTCCAGTGTAAGAAGTAAGGTGGGCACATTGTCTTTGTACCGGGGATCCAGCAGGGTGGCAACCCAGTAGTCCGCACACGTTAAAATGTGGGCAACTCTGCTGTCGTTGCGCTGGCACTGCAGCATGTAGTCGCTCATGTGTGCCAGGCTGCCCAGAGGTAAGCACAAGCTGTCCTCTGTGGGAGGCGTATCGTCATCGTCCTGTGTTTCCCCCCAGCCACGCACCAGTGATGGGCCCGAGCTGCTTTGGGTGCCACCCCGCTGTGAACATGCTTCATCCTCATCCTCCTCCACCTCCTCCTCATCCTCGTCCTCCTCGTCCTCCAGTAGTGGGCCCTGTCTGGCCACATTTGTACCTGGCCTCTGGTGTTGCAAAAAACCTCCCTCTGAGTCACTTCGAAGAGACTGGCCTGAAAGTGCTAAAAATGACCCCTCTTCCTCCTCTTCCTCCTGGGCCACCTCCTCTTCCATCATCGCCCTAAGTGTTTTCTCAAGGAGACATAGAAGTGGTATTGTAACGCTGATAACGGCGTCATCGCCACTGGCCATGTTGGTGGAGTACTCGAAACAGCGCAACAGGGCACACAGGTCTCGCATGGAGGCCCAGTCATTGGTGGTGAAGTGGGTCTGATCCACAGTGCGACTGACCCGTGCGTGCTGCAGCTGAAACTCCACTATGGCCTGCTGCTGCTCGCACAGTCTGTCCAGCATATGCAAGGTGGAGTTCCACCTGGTGGGCACGTCGCATATGAGGCGGTGAGCGGGAAGGCCGAAGTTACGCTGTAGCGCAGACAGGCGAGCAGCGGCAGGGTGTGAACGCCGGAAGCGCGAACAGACGGCCCGCACTTTATGCAGCAGCTCTGACATGTCGGGGTAGTTGCGAATGAACTTCTGCACCACCAAATTCAGCACATGCGCCAGGCAAGGGATGTGCGTCAAACCGGCTAGTCCCAGAGCTGCAACGAGATTTCGCCCATTATCGCACACCACCAGGCCGGGCTTGAGGCTCACCGGCAGCAACCACTCGTCGGTCTGTTGTTCTATACCCCGCCACAACTCCTGTGCGGTGTGGGGCCTGTCCCCCAAACATATGAGTTTCAGAATGGCCTGCTGACGTTTACCCCGTGCTGTGCTGAAGTTGGTGGTGAAGGTGTGTGGCTGACTGGATGAGCAGGTGGAAGAAGAGGAGGAGGAAGCTGAGTAGGAGGAGGAGGAGACAGGAGGCAAAGAATGTTGCCCTGCGATCCTTGGCGGCGGAAGGACGTGCGCCAAACAGCTCTCCGCCTGGGGCCCAGCCGCCACTACATTTACCCAGTGTGCAGTTAGGGAGATATAGCGTCCCTGGCCGTGCTTACTGGTCCACGTATCTGTGGTTAGGTCGACCTTGCCACAGATGGCGTTGCGTAGTGCACACTTGATTTTATCGGACACTTGTTTGTGCAGGGAAGGCACGGCTCTCTTGGAGAAGTAGTGGCGGCTGGGAACAACATACTGTGGGACAGCAAGTGACATGAGCTGTTTGAAGCTGTGTGTGTCCACCAGCCTAAATGACAGCATTTTATAGGCCAGTAGTTTAGAAATGCTGGCATTCAGGGCCAGGGATCTAGGGTGGCTAGGTGGGAATTTATGCTTTCTCTCAAATGTTTGTGAGATGGAGAGCTGAACGCTGCCGTGTGACATGGTTGAGATGCTTGGTGACGCAGGTGGTGGTGTTGGTGGTACATCCCATGTTTGCTGGGCGGCAGGTGCCAACGTTCCTCCAGAGGCGGAGGAAGAGGCCGAGGCGGCGGCAGCAGCAGCAGAAGAGGCCAAGGCGGCGGCAGCAGCAGAAGAGGCCGAGGCGGCAGCAGCAGAAGAGGTAGCAGGGGGAGCCTGAGTGACTTCCTTGTTTTTAAGGTGTTTACTCCACTGCAGTTCATGCTTTGCATGCAGGTGCCTGGTCATGCAGGTTGTGCTAAGGTTCAGAACGTTAATGCCTCGCTTCAGGCTCTAATGGCACAGCGTGCAAACCACTCGGGTCTTGTCGTCAGCACATTGTTTGAAAAAGTGCCATGCCAGGGAACTCCTTGAAGCTGCCTTTGGGGTGCTCGGTCCCAGATGGCGGCGGTCAGTAGCAGGCGGAGTCTCTTGGCGGCGGGTGTTCTGATTTTGCCCACTGCTCCCTCTTTTGCTACGCTGTTGGCTTGGTCTCACCACTGCCTCTTCCTCCGAACTGTGAAAGTCAGTGGCACGACCTTCATTCCATGTGGGGTCTAGGACCTCATCGTCCCCTGCATCGTCTTCCACCTAGTCTTGATCCCTGACCTCCTGTTCAGTCTGCACACTGCAGAAAGACGCAGCAGTTGGCACCTGTGTTTCGTCATCATCAGAGAAGTGCTGAGGTGGTATTCCCATGTCCTCATCATCAGGAAAAATAAGTGGTTGTGCGTTAGTGCATTCTATCTCTTCCATCCCTAGGGAAGGGCTAGGTGGATGCCCTTGGGAAACCCTGGCAGCAGAGTCTTCAAACAGCATAAGAGACTGCTGCATAACTTGAGGCTCAGACCTTTTCCCTGATATGCATGGGAGTGATGTTACAGACCGATGGGCTTGGTTTTCATGCGCCATCTGTGCGCTTTCTGCATTAGACTGGGTGGGAGATAATGTGAACGTGCTGGATCCACTGTCGGCCACCCAATTGACTAATGCCTGTACCTGCTCAGGCCTTACCATCCTTAGAACGGCATTGGGCCCCACCAAATATCGCTGTAAATTCTGCTGGCTACTGGGACCTGAGGTAGTTGGTTCACTAGGACGTGTGGCTGTGGCAGAACGGCCACGTCCTCTCCCAGCACCAGAGGGTCCACTAACACCACCACGACCATGTCCACGTCCGCGTCCACGTCCCTTATTAGATGTTTTCCTCATTGTTCCCGTTCACCACAATTTTGAGAATGGCAAATTTGGGAATGCTTTTTCAACCCAGAACAAAAAGTGTGCTTTTTTACGGTCACTACAAATAACTTGACCAGCTAAAACAGTGCAGATTTGGCTGAATAGAGATGTGAGACCTGTTTTTTTTTTGCGCTGTGTGACAGGTATAGGTTTAATCACAGAATCACACTTCTATCAGCACGCTAGCGTGTGTCTTAGGTTTTTCTGAATGACACTATCAATACCTTCAATGTAAGATTTTCTTTTTGGGATAGATTTCAAGTAGGCCTCAAATACCAGAAACTAGTTATTTTGAGAATGGCAAATTTGGGAATGCTTTTTCAACCCAGAACAAAAAGTGTGCTTTTACGGTCACTACAAATAACTTGACCAGCTAAAACAGTGCAGATTTGGTTGAATAGAGATGTGAGACCTGTTTTTTTTTGCGCTGTGTGACAGGTATAGGTTTAATCACAGAATCACACTTCTATCAGCACGCTAGCGTGTGTCTTAGGTTTTTCTGAATGACACTATCAATACCTTCAATGTAAGATTTTCTTTTTGGGATAGATTTCAAGTAGGCCTCAAATACCAGAAACTAGTTATTTTGAGAATGGCAAATTTGGGAATGCTTTTTCAACCCAGAACAAAAAGTCTGCTTTTACGGTCACTACAAATAACTTGACCAGCTAAAACAGTGCAGATTTGGTTGAATAGAGATGTGAGACCTGTTTTTTTTTGCGCTGTGTGACAGGTATAGGTTTAATCACAGAATCACACTTCTATCAGCACGCTAGCGTGTGTCTTAGGTTTTTCTGAATGACACTATCAATAGCTTCAATGTAAGATTTTCTTTTTGGGATAGATTTCAAGTAGGCCTCAAATACCAGAAACTAGTTATTTTGAGAATGGCAAATTTGGGAATGCTTTTTCAACCCAGAACAAAAAGTCTGCTTTTACGGTCACTACAAATAACTTGACCAGCTAAAACAGTGCAAATTTGGTTGAATAGAGATGTGAGACCTGTTTTTTTTTGCGCTGTGTGACAGGTATAGGTTTAATCACAAAATCACACTTCTATCAGCACGCTAGCGTGTGTCTTAGGTTTTTCTGAATGACACTATCAATACCTTCAATGTTAGATTTTCTTTTTGGGATAGATTTCAAGTAGGCCTCAAATACCAGAAAATAGTTATTTTGAGAATGTATCACGGTCGGCGTGGCTATCACATACGTGACACAGAGGGAGGGAACGAGGAAGGCCCTGCCCAAGTGAGAGGGAAGATGGTGACCCCTGACTCACCTGGCGGCTGGCACCTGGCTGCCCTGACGTCCCTAGACGGGTTCCTCACCCGTACGCCGATCACGTGCCTAAAGCCCTGGCTTTCCCTGAGCTGAGCCCTAGGTAGTGAACAGGGCGATGGGAACACTAGTCCGCACCACTAACTCTAAGGGAAAACACCAAGGGGAGGACAGACAACACAGACTCAACATATATTCCCAGGTGGGCGACAACAGGAGACAACAATAAGCCCAACAGGGATCCGGAGGGTAGCACTCAGGAACGACAACCAGGATTAACCACTCCAGTGGGTCAGTATAGATGTCCAGGCAGGAAGCTCTATAACTGGCAACTAGAGAAGTGTGAGGGGAGAATATAAGGAGGTAGGGAGTGGCAGACAAGAAACAGCTGAGGAGGAGAAGCTACGGATCCCTGAGAGAGACAAAAAGGATAGCAAGGCAAACACAGAAAACAATCACAAAGAAACAACGTGATCTTTCGATATAGAGCGCGCAGCCACCCGCTGCGACTTCCTGACCCCGGGTATAACGGAGTCAGACGTGGCTCTTGATACCCTCGTGACAGTACCCCCCCTTTCACGAGGGGCCTCCGGACACTCAGGACCAGATCTCTCTGGATGAGAGGCATGGAAAGTCTGAATTAACCTGTTGGCGTTTACCTTTGACGCTGGAACCCACATTCTTTCCTTGGGACCGTAACCCCTCCAATGCACCAGATACTGAAGAGAGCGGCGGACCCGACGAGAATCAACAATTCTGGCTATTTGAAACTCCAGATTACCAGCCACAATGACAGGAGGAGGTGGCAGCGGCGATGGTTCTAGAGGTGGAACATACTTCTTGAGTAACGATTTATGGAAGACGTTATGGATCTTAAAAGTCTGAGGTAGCTCCAGGCGAAAAGCCACAGGGTTAATGACGGCTACTATTTTATAGGGACCAATGAACCTAGGACCCAGTTTCCAAGAAGGAACCTTCAACTTAATATTCCTAGTAGACAACCACACATAGTCATTCACTCCTAGGTCCGGACCTGGCGACCGTTTCTTATTGGCCATGCATTTATATTTACCACTCATCTTTTTCAAGTTAACTTGCACCTTCTGCCATACCGATGAAAGAGATGAAGAAAACCTTTCCTCTTCGGGAACCCCAGAAGACCCCCCCTCTTTGAAAGTACAAAATTGGGGATGAAAACCGTATGCACCAAGGAATGGTGACTTGCCAGTGGACTCCTGATAATGATTATTTATGGCAAACTCAGCTAGCGGTAAATATGATGACCACAACTCTTGGTTTTCAGACACAAAACACCTTAAATATGTTTCTAGGTTTTGGTTGGTACGCTCAGTCTGTCCATTCGACTGAGGATGGAAAGCTGAGGAAAAGGACAAGTGAACCCCCAAACGGGAACAAAAAGCTTTCCAAAACTTAGAAATAAACTGGGTTCCCCGATCCGAAACCACATCGGAAGGGACCCCGTGAAGCTTCACGATTTCACTGATAAACACCTGAGCGAGAGTTTTAGCATTAGGAAGTGCGGGTAGCGCAATAAAGTGTACCATTTTGCTAAACCTGTCTACTACTACCAAGATAACAGTTTTACCCGCCGACAACGGTAAGTCAGTGATGAAATCCATTGACAGATGTGTCCATGGCCTATTGGGGATGAAAAGTGGCAATAAAGACCCTGCTGGACGTGTATGAGAGACTTTCGCGCGTGCACAAGTAGAACAAGTAGACACGAAATCCATTACATCCTGACGCAACCTTGGCCACCAAAAACGACGAGATAAAAGCTCCAAGGTTGCTTTACTACCCGGGTGTCCAGCAAGTGCCGAATTATGATGTTCTTTTAATAATTCAAGACGCAGGTTTAACGGTACAAACAATTTCTCTGAGGGGCAAGAGGCCGGGGCGTCCCCCTGAGCCTCTAACACCTTTCCCTCTAGAACAGAGTGTACAGCAGAGACAACCACTCCTCTTTGTAAAATAGGTACCGGATCACAAACATTACCCCCTCCAGGGAAACTACGAGATAATGCGTCTGCCTTGGTATTTTTTGCCCCAGGACGATAGGTGATTACAAAGTTAAATCTGGTAAAGAATAGCGACCACCTAGCTTGTCTAGGGGTGAGACGCTTAGCCGATTCTAGGTACAGAAGGTTCTTGTGATCCGTAATCACCGTGACGGGGTGGATAGCTCCCTCTAAGAAGTGACGCCACTCTTCAAGCGCCAGTTTAATCGCCAACAGTTCCCTATTTCCAATATCATAATTCTTCTCAGCAGAAGATCATTTTTTGGAAAAGAAAGCGCAAGGACGCCATTTGCCAGGAGACGGACCCTGAGACAATACAGCTCCCACTCCCACCTCTGATGCATCTACCTCGACAATAAAAGGCTGGGAGACATCAGGTTGAATTAGAACAGGTGCCGAGGTAAACCTCTCCTTTAGAGAGGAAAATGCATCTTTAGCGGCGTCAGACCATTTGGAAAAATCCGTCCCCTTCCTAGTCATGTTGGTAAGGGGTTTAACGATCACTGAATAATTTTTAATGAACTTTCTATAGAAATTAGCGAAACCCAAAAACCGTTGTAGGGCTTTAAGGTTCTCAGGAAGATCCCAATCTAAAATTGCCTGGACCTTCCCAGGATCCATGCGGAAACCTGAAGCAGATAATAGATATCCCAGGAACTGTAATTCCTGAACAGCGAAGACACATTTTTCAATTTTCGCATATAATTTATTCGTCCGTAGGACCTGCAGTACTTGCCTGACATGCACCTCATGTGTTTTCAGATCAGCCGAATAAATTAAGATATCATCTAGGTATATGACTACAAACATGCCGATGAGATGACTAAAAATATCATTAACGAAATGTTGGAAGACAGCAGGGGCATTGGTCAGACCGAAAGGCATAACTAGATTTTCATAATGCCCCTCAGGGGTGTTAAAAGCTGTCTTCCACTCATCCCCTTCCCTGATATGAATCAGATTGTAGGCCCCCCTAAGATCAAGTTTGGAGAACCACTTAGCACCCGCAATCTGATTAAAAAGGTCAGGAATGAGAGGAAGAGGGTATGGGTCACGGATGGTTATCTGGTTTAACTCACGGAAATCTAAGCAAGGACGCAGGCCCCCATCTTTCCTTTTAACAAAGAAAAACCCTGCAGCCACGGGTGAAGAAGAGGGTCTGATGTGTCCCTTAGCCAGACTCTCGGAGATATAATCTTTCATGGCTTGTCTCTCGGGACCCGAAAGATTATACAACCTGGACTTGGGTAATTTTGCCCCGGGAATCAGGTTAACCGGGCAATCATAAGGACGATGAGGTGGTAGTTTCTGACAACCCTTTTCAGAAAAAACGTCCTCAAAGTCCGAAATAAATGTAGGTAGGGAAGCTATGGAGGCGATTAAGCAATTGTTATTTAAGCAATTCTCTCTGCAATGCTCACTCCACTCCAATATCTCCCTGGCCTGCCAATCCACCACTGGATTGTGCGCTACCAACCAGGGAAGACCCAATACCACCGGAGAGGGAAGACCCTCCAGAACGTAACATGAAAGACACTCATTATGGTGGTCCCCTACCCGAAGGTGTAAATTACGAACAATGTGGGTGAGGTTTCTCTGAGACAGAGGAGCAGAATCTATAGCGAATACGGGAATAGGTCTCTGCAGCGTACAGAGAGACAAACCCATAGTGCGGGCAAAATGGGCATCAATCAAGTTTACCCCTGCTCCACTGTCTAGAAAAACAGAAATAGACTCCGTCTTAACACCAAAAACAATGACCGCTGGTAACACAAATTGAGATGTTCGTGTGGAGGAAACGTATACCCCCCGGCTGACATCCTCCGCACAGCCCGGGGTTAGTAGTTTTCCGACGGGATTGCGGATCCCCCTGAAGCAGGGAAATGACAATCCCTACCCGCTGTTCTTCATGACCTGAGGAGTAAGGGCGCAACTTAAAATATAATTTTCAGGCCTCACGGAACGTCGCAAATTTGTCCCTTCCCCCAGAAAATCTGTCGGGAAGAGCAACCTTGGGTTCAGTGACAACCTGGTTACCCATAGCAACCGCTGGGGGTGCGGTCTGCTGCATTTGCTGCTGTTGTTGGAGAACAGACGCCTTCAATCCTGCCACCTCCAAAGACAGGCTTTGAAGCTGTTCTGCCAAGGCATCAATAGGGTCCATATTGGATTCTAAGTAGAGAGAGAAAAAAAAAAAAAAAAAAAAAAATTTAATTATTTTTTTTATTTTTATTTATTTATTTTTTCTCAAAAAGTAAGGGCCAGTTATAATATCACGGTCGGCGTGGCTATCACATACGTGACACAGAGGGAGGGAACGAGGAAGGCCCTGCCCAAGTGAGAGGGAAGATGGTGACCCCTGACTCACCTGGCGGCTGGCACCTGGCTGCCCTGACGTCCCTAGACGGGTTCCTCACCCGTACGCCGATCACGTGCCTAAAGCCCTGGCTTTCCCTGAGCTGAGCCCTAGGTAGTGAACAGGGCGATGGGAACACTAGTCCGCACCACTAACTCTAAGGGAAAACACCAAGGGGAGGACAGACAACACAGACTCAACATATATTCCCAGGTGGGCGACAACAGGAGACAACAATAAGCCCAACAGGGATCCGGAGGGTAGCACTCAGGAACGACAACCAGGATTAACCACTCCAGTGGGTCAGTATAGATGTCCAGGCAGGAAGCTCTATAACTGGCAACTAGAGAAGTGTGAGGGGAGAATATAAGGAGGTAGGGAGTGGCAGACAAGAAACAGCTGAGGAGGAGAAGCTACGGATCCCTGAGAGAGACAAAAAGGATAGCAAGGCAAACACAGAAAACAATCACAAAGAAACAACGTGATCTTTCGATAGAGAGCGCGCAGCCACCCGCTGCGACTTCCTGACCCCGGGTATAACGGAGTCAGACGTGGCTCTTGATACCCTCGTGACAGAATGGCAAATTTGGGAATGCTTTTTCAACCCAGAACAAAAAGTGTGCTTTTACGGTCACTACAAATAACTTGACTAGCTAAACCAGTGCAGATTTGGTTGAATAGAGATGTGAGACCTGGTTTTTTTTGCGCTGTGTGACAGGTATAGGTTTAATCACAGAATCACACTTCTATCAGCACGCTAGCGTGTGTCTTAGGTTTTTCTGAATGACACTATCAATACCTTCAATGTAAGATTTTCTTTTTGGGATAGATTTCAAGTAGGCCTCAAATACCAGAAACTAGTTATTTTGAGAATGGCAAATTTGGGAATGCTTTTTCAACCCAGAACAAAAAGTCTGCTTTTACGGTCACTACAAATAACTTGACCAGCTAAAACAGTGCAGATTTGGTTGAATAGAGATGTGAGACCTATTTTTTAGGCGCTGGGTGACAGGCTCAACTTGCCCCTGATGTAATATATGGCCAAAAAATAACCACACTGTTGATGGTTAAATGCACTTGGGTGACACAGGCTCAGCCTGCACCAGATGTAGTATATGGCCAAAAAATAATCAGACTGTTGATGGTTAAATGCACTTGGGTGACACAGGCTCAGCCTGCACCAGATGTAGTATATGGCCAAAAAATAATCAGACTGTTGATGGTTAAATGCACTTGGGTGACACAGGCTCAGCCTGCAGCTGATGTAGGATATAGCACAAAATAACCACACTATCGATGGTTAAATACACTTGGGTGACACAGGCTCAGCCTGCAGCTGATGTAGTATATGGCCAAATAATAATCAGACTGTTGATGGTTAAATGCACTTGGGTGACACAGGCTCAGCCTGCAGCTGATGTAGTATATGGCCAAAAAATAACCAGACTGTTGATGGTTAAATGCACTTTAGTGACATAGGCTCAGCCTGCAGCTGATGTAGGATATAGCACAAAATAACCACACTATCGATGGTTAAATACACTTGGTGATAGCTCGTGCTGGCGCACCACAAGTCACAAAATGGCCGCCGATCACCCCAGAAAAAAAGTGATCTATAAACGCTCTGGGCAGCCTCAAAAAAGTGAGCAAGTCAATAATAGCACTTCATGATCCACAGCTGCAGATCGGTCACAGAATGAAGTCTTTTGGAGGAGTTAATCTGCCTAATCTCGCCCTAACGTCGCAGCTGCAACCTCTCCCTATACTGATCATAGCAGAGTGACGTGCGGCGCTACGTGACTCCAGCTTAAATAGAGGCTGGGTCACATGGTGCACTGGCCAATCACAGCCATGCCAATAGTAGGCATGGCTGTGATGGCCTCTTGGGCCAAGTAGAATGACACTTGTTGATTGGCTGCTTTGCAGCCTTTCAAAAAGCGCCAAGAAAGCGCCGAACACCGAACCCGAACCCGGACTTTTACGAAAATGTTCGGGTTCGGGTCCGTGTCACGGACACCCCAAAATTCGGTACGAACCCCAACTATACAGTTCGGGTTCGCTCATCCCTAATAAAGATGTAATTTTTTTGTTTTTCAATTAAACTCATGTATTGTATTGTGTCTCAGGGCTTTTGGGATCACTGAAATCAAACATCTGTGGTATTAAAGGGATTGTCCGAGTTATGAAAAAAATATATATAGCACTAAAAATCTGATGGGCAGCAATATATAACTAAGCTAAGCAAGTTTCAGCCAAAAAAAATATGTATATATATTTCCTAATTTCCCTGGTTCTCTTCTGGCCCTTTGTTTACATGCAATAAAAACAATCTCTTCCCCTCCCCCTGCTCTGCAAAGGGAGTGACTACAAGAGCTGTCCTGAGTGACATGTCTGCCTGCTGTGAGACTCTGCAGCATGTTGTATGTGTAGGACTACAAGTCCCAGCTGTATAATGACACTGCTAAGGTAGTGGATACAAGAGCTGCCCTGAGTGCTGGGAGAATCAACAGGAACTTGTATGTGTAGGACTACAAGTCCTAGCTGTATAATGACACTGCTAATACACACAGGATCTTCCCCCTACCTGAAATGCTCTGCAGAACTTCTCTTTCAGCTCCTGTGCCCAGCATTTGTCTCCTCACTGCCTGCAGCTACACAGTAAACACTTCAGCCCTGAGTCTGTGCATCTGAAGGGGTTAAGAATCCTAGCAGAGAGCAGATGGCAGTGAAGGGGGGCGTGGCCAACACAGTGACGTCTCGTTTACAGGCTTGTAAACGACCTTTATAAGAGCAGGGAGAGAAGCTGACATCACAGGTCATGTGACCCTCAGTGAAATTTGAGAAACCAGGCACTGCAGATAAAGTGAGTTAATTGTAAAGTTGTAATATTTGCCCAGTTAGGAACATAGAAAGAACAAAAAAATAACTCGGACAACCCCTTTAAGTTAGCCAGGTGATCCCAATTAATGGAAAACTACTTAAGATAGACGTTGAACATTATTAAACAGGCTTTCAAGCAATATGGTAAAGAAAAAGGCAGAAAAGCATCAAATAGTGCAACGCTTTGGACAAGGTATGGAAACATTAGATATTTCGCAAAGATGTAAGTATGATCATCATACTGTGAAGAGATTTGTGGCTGATTCAGAGCATAGACAGGTTTGTGCAGATAAAGGCAGAATGAGGAAGGTTTCTGCCAGATAAATTTATCGGATTTATGGAGCAGCTGCTAAAATGCCATTACAAAGCAGGGAAGAAGGGATGCAAATGAGCTATTAGCAAGCTCTTCCTCTGATGCCACCAGATGTAAGGCAGCTATCCTATAAGTCAATGTTTGACCCTTTAAATAAGCCTTGAGACATGACTCGGATATTAAATAAGCCAGCACCTCATCTGCAGACAGTTGTTTTGGGGTAATTGCCCTTCATCAGTGCAGAGCAGAGAGTACTGGCTTAGGCTATGTTCACATCTGCGTTCAGGCTCTCCGTTCCTGTAGTCCGTCCGGAAGTAGAAAAAAAAATCAAAAAACGGATCCGTTCAACCTCCCATAGAAACTAATTGACGTATGTAAGCATACGTTTGACTCCGTTAGTTGGTAATACGTTCGGAATACGTTTTTTCAGACGGAAAACAAAATCCTGCTTGCAGGATTTTTTTCTACGTTCAGAAAAGCGGATTCTTGACGGAGCGTCCATTCACGTTCATTGTAGTAAATGAGAAACGGATTGTTACATTTTTCTTTCGCGGACATAACGTACCTATAGTACGTTTTTTTTGTTTCTGAACATGCGCAGAACAAACAGGAACTTACAAACGAAGACAGGAAAACAAGGGAGTGTCATGTGACAGTCACGTGAGCGCTACTCCTCACCATTTCTGAAGGCTGATGTGCAAGTTGGAGAAAGTCTCTTGAAAAGGGTATGAATTGATGCAATTGAATAGTATTTACTTCGATCATCTACTGGGGCATGTTATTTGGCTACTGGGGGCTAATATCTTGAAACTGTGGATGCTATTTGGCACATGGGGGATGTTATTTGTCTTTTGTGAGATGCTATTACGCTACTGGGACATTATTTGGCTATTGGGGGCAAATATTTTGAAACTGTGGATGCTATAAGGCTACTGGGGAATGCTATAAGGCTACTGGGGAATGCTATAAGGCTAGCGTGGGCCGGATGACAGTCATTAGGATCTAATCTGCCGTCTGATTTTGTGTGGGTCATTCACAATGTAGTCTGGTCTGTGTATGTTGCAAAAGTCAAATTGCAATAGGGGGTAGATATAATTTTAAGGAACAGAGGATAAATTTTGTGTTTTGACTAATCCCTGTTTTAACCCTTGTTGCATCTTGTGCCAATGTGTATGTTTAAATATGTCTATAAGCTCTTGTCTATAATGGTTCTGTAACGTTTTCAGATGTCTTCGCGTTCTCCTTCGGTTGGCAGTCGAAGTACTCCATCCTTTCACATGCAGGTAAAATTCTTTAAATAAAAATATACTATTAATGATCCAAATAATAAATATGTTTGAACCACAATACATATTTATATATTTCAGGGACACTCCGACACTGAATCCTCTGCTGGCGAGGAATTGCGTTTTTCTCCTGAACCAATGGAGTCAGTAAGTGTGGAATGTTATATTTAGATTTTTTGGTTTCTACACATCCATAATTGGTACAATGGATATAAACTCGAAAGGTACATGATTTGCCAACACCGCAAAAGGATAGATAGGCCAATGTATTGGCAACAAGATTTGAAAGAGGCATTTTGGTTGCTGCAGGGCAGGCAGACGGCAATTTTCAATGAATACAAAACTGTGTTTGTTTTTCAGACACAGGAGGGTACACATTCCATTGAAAATCTGCGAAGTAGACGTCATAACGACGAGGATGTGAGTATCTATACTTAGGTTTTCTAAAGTAATCAAATGTCTTTTGTGATAACTATATTATTTATTAGGACACAAACAGGCAAAGTGAAAATCCATCACCAGTTCAAAAAAGAACTTCCAGGCGTGGTGGTCGCGGACAACGTGGTCGTGGCAGTCGTCGTGGACGTGTAGGCCGTGTGAGTAGGCACATGTGCTGTGATGTGAGCTGTCCACACTGCCCCCAGTATACAGTATCTTATATCACCTATAAGATAACGTGGCCATCATACCTCAAATTTTTTTAATTATTAGAACAAATGACCGTGAGGATTGGAGACATTTGTTTTACCCAAACAAAAATCTAAGTGTTGCTTATCCCATAATGGACATACCATGAACAGGGGCTACTCTCTTATTAATTTAAAAGCAATGACCCGCTCGCCCAGTCTACATCTTTATAGCCGTTCACACCCAAAGATCAAATACAAGGAAACCAAAAAAAAATTTATATTTTTTTTATTAAAACCAAAGATGCAGTGGGCAGTGGTGGCACATGCAACATATTTGCTTAGAAGTTTTATCAAAAAGACTTAAGTGCTATTGGAATTGCAGGTAGCTTTTTAAGGTAATGATAACATTTGTTTTAAACCAAATAGGCTAGACAGCAAGAATTGGACGAGGAAGATAGGGAATTTCTCCCAATCATAAACTGTGAGCTGCTAATACAGCTAGTAGAAGCAAGGCCAGCTCTATGGGACCAAACAGACCCCAAACACTCGGACCACAACACGACTCGTCGACAATGGCAAGAGGTCTATGCCAATGTGGTTCCCACATGGAACGATTTGAGCCGTCAGGCTCAAAAAAATTGTGGTACATTAATTTCATTCCTTTTGTTAAATCATTTGGTTTTAGAAGATTTGATAGTGATGTTTCTAGTTGGAAGAATAGTGAAGTGAGCATAAGTTTTCTGTTCGGAAAACTTTGTTTCAACAACTGATACAGCCAATTCAGGTACCGCGAAAAAAATGGCAACAGTTTTTTATGCAATCCGATGTCAACAGAAAATAATATATATAGCATTATATACGGTTATTATAATTGTTCTTTATTTTCTAGCTGAAATCATATCAACACGCTGGAGGTCAATACGCGATAGGTTTATGCGTGACCTCAATCATGAACGAACGGCGCCAAGTGGTTCCGGTCCTTCTCAGAGGAAAGCTTACCAATATGCACCACATCTTCAATTTCTTCAACGTTGTTTTCAGCAGCGCATGTGAGTGAAATATCCTAAAGAGAAGCAAAAAATAAAATTATGAATATAGAAATTATACCTTTTATTTCCCTATCTATTATAGGACTCATTCAAGCACACTCCCTCCTGAAGCAGAACCTCTTGAACATGAGGAATCAACAGAACAATTGTCTGGACGATCTACCGATCAAACTTCGTTACCATCTCAGTCACAGGATTCTGCTCATGAGTCGCGCGGCCGCCAAACTGAGACATGTGCTCAGATTGAAGATACTCGACAGTTCATTTCTTCTGCCTTTGACCGAGTTTTAAGTAGGCCGAGGCCAGTTCGAAGACCACATAGAGTCTTTGAGGATCTTGCACTGATCTTCCGAGATTGTTTATTAAAAATAGAGGAGGAGCAAACTCGGTATAAGCAAGAGTTAACTTCCATGATCAATCATGTCGAGGTAGTTTGTCGTCCAGAACCCCTTAACCCTAATCAGCAGTTTCTATTAACGTTAAGTCATTGGATGGACAGCATGACTCCAGAGCAGAATTGTGATTGTCGAGTGACATTGATCAAAACTGTTTGGAATATTAAACACCCACCACCCTCTCAATTTGTTCCTCTGGCTCAGTCGTATCCCCCAGCCACCTCCTACCCAACATCCATGACTTCTCCACCTGCTCACTCATACTCTGAGCCACATATCGCTCCCCAGTCACAAAACTTTCAACAGTCTCAACAGTCACAAAACTTTCAACAGTCACAAAACTTACCCCTATCCCAAAACTTTCAACAATCACAAAACTTTTCCCATTCACAAGACTTTAGCCAGTCCCAAAACTTTCCCCCATCCAACACTTTACCTACGTACCACAACTTCCCACAGGCCCAAAACGTAGGCACTGCACAAAAATTTCCAGCTTTACAGAACTTTTCATCAACATCCCACATCTTTATTCCATCCCAAAGCCATCCACCGTACCAAAGACAACCTACGTCCAACCAATACTCAACGTCTCACACATTTCCACCTTCTTTCAGCCAATCCCAATCACAGCTACCTTCCTATGTCTCTGCACAAACACCTTTCCAATCCAAAAGCACTGGAAGTTCCCAAACACGTCTACAGACACCAAGTCCAGAGTTGATTTCTAGGTCAACTCCAAATAAAATCTCCATAAACGAAGGTGTTTCCACCTCCGTTTTTCCCACTCAAACCACTTTTAATACCCCTTTCTCAAACCAATCTGTTCCATACCAATCTGGTACTGATTCATATTCCCTTCATACTCCACAACATCAACAACAGGGTGATTATGTCAGACCGCAACATTCGTTCATGCAATCACTCCTAGACCAAAGTGCAGAAGATGATGGGTCCCCAACTGCTGCCCCAGGAAAGGCTCCATTCACTCAACCAAAACCCTAGTTAGCTAAATATATATTATGTTTTCTTTAAGTTTATAAATGAGTACCTGGCAAGGTTATATTGACCACAGTGTCAATTTTTTTGAAGTTTACAAATAAGTACCTCACAATGTTTATATTGACCACTGTGTCAATTTTTGCACTTTAATGATGTTGAACTTGAAACATTTTCTATGTTTAATACTTTTATATTATTATATTTATTTTAAGTATGTTTCAGATATGTGTGTAATTATTGTGCACTTATCAGCTTTCAGAAGCCCATACAAGCTGCTAAATATAGGCAGGTGGTTTGATTTCCTCGTTCGGACATTTAGATTTTCAAGAACTAACATGATAATCATAGCAGATTGGACCCTGAAATGAGTAATTGGCCTTATTATTCATGATTACTTTATCTCCGGGCCAAGGTGCTGATGACTGACAGTTTTCCAGCTAGTCTAAAAATGCCATTCATCAGCACATGGGTCAGAGACACAGAGATTAGCTACCATGACTAGACTCAGGTTGGTTCAACTCTTTTACGGTAATGGACTGCAATGATTATGATGATAGTTCTTGTTTATCACGTGTGAGAGTGACACAGTACACAAATCCATATACTGTCACTTATTCAGCACCTTGCGTGGTCTGCACAAAGCTAATGACTTTTTCAGTCTCCCACCTGTTGTTGTTCCATTGCTATTGTCTCACTATCGTGATCCTCCATTGTACACTTTCTTGAAAACTATGCAAATACAAGAATAGAAATGGCATATGTCATTACTATTTTCTTTGATATAATGTCTCATGCACAAGACTGAACACACTCAGAGACATGGGGTTTCTCAAAAAAAAATTGTACCTGCTGATGTAATTTAAAGGGGTACTGGAGGACACACCATCAGTGATTACACTGCTTCTTTGCATGTTGTGCCACCCACATGGCTCTAGTCTAGCACTTTTTGCATCATATTGATGATGCACAGTAGCCCTGCATAGCAGCATTGAAAAATGTGCACTTCCATTTGCATGTTCCATGTCACCATATAACTTCTGGCCCGCTCAAGGAAGACATGTCTCGCGGTGCATACTGTAGTGTGATGATTCAGAACTTGGTATGATGATGCTATCACATAGCATGTGCAATCATGAGAATGGTGTACACTTCAGTCACAGATAGAACAACCTTTTCACAATGGACATTTTGTTATTCCTACATGTACGGTAGAGCTTATCTTATCCTTTTGTTATGTGAATTCTACTTCCATTGTGTTGAGCTACGTGCTTTTATGGAAGTTTATTTGTTAACTTATGCTAATGATTATTAAAATATAAAAAAATATTTTAAAATAAGTATTTTTCTAAATAAATACTTTTACTATTTCAAATATACTTGGTCAGTGGTTTTAATACTTTCAAGATTCAAAACGACAAACAAGGGATATGGAGATGGTTGGAGAGGCATAGCTTACCTTTTGCTGAATTAAGGCAATAAATGTAGGTAGACCAATAGATCATGGTTGTCTCAACAATAAACAACAATATAATAAGAACAAACAAAAAAATAAACTATTATGTACAGAACAAATTACAACTTTTATTAACTGTACATATTTAATAAACAAACAGTAACAAACAATAGAGAATATATATTTTTTTGGAAGAACATCGCAGGAATATATAAGTTCAAATATGTTCATCCTGCCAAAGCACAGATCCAGCTGAAGAAATGAAATATTCTGCAAATTGATCGCGCATGCGACTCACAGCAACTGTTGATCTTGGGCCAGTTTCTATGTGATCTCCTGGTGGATTTAATGACAGTGGCTCCGTAGGCAAAGGCTCTTTGGTCAGTACATAATTGTGCAACACAACGCATGCTTTTATGACATCATCCACAGTATCCGTTTTCAATTGTATTGCACGAGTGAATATTCGCCATTTTGCAGTCAATATGCCAAAAGCACACTCGACCATTCTTCTTGCTCGAGTCAGTCTGTAATTGAACACTCTTTTGCGATAGTCTAGACCACGGCTGGCATATGGCTTAAGTAAATTTCCACACATTTGGAAAGCTTCATCTCCGACTAGAACAAATGGAAGTGCAGGGTTTGTAGTACCTGGTAAAGGCCGGGGCTCTGGTATACCAAAGTTTCTGGAGTACAGCCTTCTTCCCATATTAGAATTTTTAAAAACACGGGAGTCATTTGTTCGTCCAAAAGCTCCAATATCAACAGCCACAAATTTGTAATTTGCATCAACAATTGCCATTAGAATCACCGAAAAATACTTTTTATAGTTAAAAAACGAGGATCCACTACGTGGGGGCTTCAAGAGCCTCACATGCTTCCCATCCACTGCACCAATACAATTGGGAAACTGTGTCACCTCATGAAACTTGTCGGCTATGCTGATCCACTGTTGGCAAGTAGGATGGGGAAGAAATTCTTCACGCATAAGATTCCAAATTGCCCGGCAGGTATCTTTAACAATGTAAGATATTGTAGATTTTCCTAGTCGAAATTGAAAATGAAGACTGGAAAAACTTTCACCACTAGCCAGAAACCTACAAAAAAATGAAATAAAATTTAACATAAGTGTTACACAAATACTATTCACAATAAAAAAAACTGCAGCAAAACAACTTTTCGGATTGTCCCACAAGCATTAATTCAAGATCCTTCACAGCAAACAGATCAACATTACCTAGCGGTTGAACGGAAAATGGTATAAAATTTTGATGAATTTACATAGGTAACTACTATATATAAAAACGTGTCTCTTGAGATTAATCATATACTCACAATAATAATAAAAACAAAAAGGCTCTGAAACACAGTAGAAGCAATAATTGAAAGTTGTACCATACATACCGCAGAGTGACCATGAGTCGTTCTTCGGGAGTTACACTTCGACGAAATTTCGTATCCTTCCGTCTCAATCGGCGACGTAAACGTTGCGAAAGGTCATCAAAGCTTGCGACACTTACACGGAGATATTCTGCAAATTTGACAGGGTGTTTTCGGAGTTCTTGATAAAGGGTCGAATAAACACCTCGTGTCATTCGGCATGATGTAATGGGATGCACCCAATATCGCCGTCTCCTTTTCATGGATGAAATTCGCATCTTTCGAAGTTTCCATATCATATAGTCCACTGAAAAAAGGACATGAGCGGGCAGCATTGTGCCTCTTCCAGCAATTGGATGTCACAATTGCTGCACCATTATATAGCATGCAGATAGGGGAGGGACAACTGAAAAAAAAAAAAAAGGAAAATAACGTATCCGTTAGCGGAGTAAATAAACGGATTGAACGGACATTAACTGACATTTTTAATCCGTTTATTAACGTATCCGTTAGATGGTATCCGTTTAAAAACGTATGAAAATATGTCCGTTACGTTCCGTTATGAATGAATCCGTTTCAATTTTGAAACGGACGCAAGTCATAACGGAAAGCCGAACGGAGGACAAACGCTGATGTGAACGAGGCCTTAACTGGGTGAGATGCAAATGTGATCGCACACTACATCCAGCATTCTGCCTCCATGCTGGATGAGACATTGGTGTACATTTTGGCCAAAGCGTAATAAGCCACTCACCGTGTCAAGGTCGTCTCATTTGAGTGGTCCCTAACGCTATTTCCTACCTGTTTATGGGCCATGACAGCCACACAAAGTCCAGGGAATGCAGGTCAGCATGCAAGCCAAGTACACTCTGCTTTTAACCCCGTCCGGTGCCATTACAGCTTTCATCGGATCCAGGGATGCAAGTACCAACATGCATGCTGAGCCCACTATATACTTCTCCTGGAGCCAAATGGCTACTGGTAGGATCTATATGAGCAGACTCAGTTTTATACTGACTTTAAAACCAGCCTCCAGGACAGATTGACTGGCCAGGTGTGCATGACTCAAAGGAGATCGCCACGCCTCCAATATATGCTACAAAGAAAAAAATGTGGGGGGGTTGAGTCCGCACAACCCGCCTGTAGGTGCAGATCACTATGGCGAAATACATATACAAACGGAAAATGCAAATGTGATCGCACACTACATCCAGCATTCTGCCTCCATGCTGGATGAGACATTGGTGTACATTTTGGCCAAAGCGTAATAAGCCACTCACCGCGTCAAGGTCGTCTCATTTGAGTGGTCCCTAACGCTATTTCCTACCTGTTTATGGGCCATGACAGCCACACATAGTCCAGGGAATGCAGGTCAGCATGCAAGCCAAGTACACTCTGCTTTTAACCCCGTCCGGTGCCATTACAGCTTTCATCGGATCCAGGGATGCAAGTACCAACATGCATGCTGAGCCCACTATGTACTTCTCCTGGAGCCAAATGGCTACTGGTAGGATCTATATGAGCAGACTCAGTTTTATACTGACTTTAAAACCAGCCTCCAGGACAGATTGACTGGCCAGGTGTGCATGACTCAAAGGAGATCGCCACGCCTCCAATATATGCTACAAAGAAAAAAATGTGGGGGGTTGAGTCCGCACAACCCGCCTGTAGGTGCAGATCACTATGGCGAAATACATATACAAACGGAAAATGCAAATGTGATCGCACACTACATCCAGCATTCTGCCTCCATGCTGGATGAGACATTGGTGTACATTTTGGCCAAAGCGTAATAAGCCACTCACCGCGTCAAGGTCGTCTCATTTGAGTGGTCCCTAACGCTATTTCCTACCTGTTTATGGGCCATGACAGCCACACAAAGTCCAGGGAATGCAGGTCAGCATGCAAGCCAAGTACACTCTGCTTTTAACCCCGTCCGGTGCCATTACAGCTTTCATCGGATCCAGGGATGCAAGTACCAACATGCATGCTGAGCCCACTATATACTTCTCCTGGAGCCAAATGGATACTGGTAGGATCTATATGAGCAGACTCAGTTTTATACTGACTTTAAAACCAGCCTCCAGGACAGATTGACTGGCCAGGTGTGCATGACTCAAAGGAGATCGCCACGCCTCCAATATATGCTACAAAGAAAAAAATGTGGGGGGGTTGAGTCCGCACAACCCGCCTGTAGGTGCAGATCACTATGGCGAAATACATATACAAACGGAAAATGCAAATGTGATCGCACACTACATCCAGCATTCTGCCTCCATGCTGGATGAGACATTGGTGTACATTTTGGCCAAAGCGTAATAAGCCACTCACCGCGTCAAGGTCGTCTCATTTGAGTGGTCCCTAACGCTATTTCCTACCTGTTTATGGGCCATGACAGCCACACAAAGTCCAGGGAACTGGACGAGAGGCCTTAGTCAGGATTTGGGGGTACTATCTCTCCTTCTCCTCAGAGTGAGAACCAGTGAATTTAACAAAAAGTGGGAAAAAGAGTCTGTAGAGGCCTCTTTAAGAATAATGTCTCTACTGTAAGAAAAATAAAAAATTATATTTACCAAAAGTAAATGCGAACTAGAGGAGTGCATTGAAGCAACAATAAAATTTAGCGCCAATCCTGATTATAGTAAAAAAGAAACTGCATTACAACAGACAGTTGAAAAATATACAGCAGAATTGAAGGAGCGTATACACTCCCAGTTTAAAAGAGACATCAACAGCTTCAGGGAAGGATGGATATTGGACTTTGGAACTCAGACTTCCAAGGCCCTTGAAATTGAAACAGAACCGTCATCCTCTGAAGGTGAGGTTGAAGGACCATTGACATCCAACAGTGCGCCCTATAGATATCCCCCAACAAGGGGAAAACTACCAAATCAGCAAGGTCGCACTCGGGGTAGAACTAGAGGTAGTGGTTTTTTAGGGAACCCCCCTCTAACTACTGTATAGACTACCCACTTCGAAATTGATAAAACAGGAATCAACCCTGAACACAATTGATAAGTCCTCTGATAATTTACAGGTTTTGAATTTATCCCATAAACAACTCTCTACAACAGAACATGCTCTTTTAAGTAAAGGACTATCATTTGTTCTTTGTTGATCTTTTCGGGTGGGTAAAGGACATACATTTGTTCTGCAGAAAACTCAAGTGGAGAAAATTCTTTGCTACCCATGACAAACAAGAAGCTACAGCTTTAGGTATAGAAGTCGATGAATTACCGGATGTTCGATTGCTGGCAGATCTCCTAGAAGAGAGTGATAAAACACCAGGAACAGGACCCTTTACCATCTTACGCCAGCCTTGTATTAAATATCCACCAATGAGTGACAATACCTCTATTGATACCTTCTTGAAAGTTGTAACTGATCAATTATTTTAAATAACTCCTAACATGGGTGGTAGTCATAACCTTACATCTGAGGAAATCAAGGGCTTGATGACTTGAAGTCGGACGACTTAATTGTCATGAAGCCCTCGGACAAAGGGGGCAACATTGTTATAATGGATGTTGATAAGTGCAAGGAGATGTAACATAGTAACATAGTATATAAGGCCGAAAAAAGACATTTGTTCATCCAGTTCGGCCTGTTATCCTGCAAGTTGATCCAGAGGAAGGCAAAAAAAGAAAATGTGAGGTAGAGGGGGAAACAATTCCTTCCAGACTCTAATCAGGCAATCACAATAACTCCCTGGATCAACGACCCCTCTCTAGTAGATATAGCCTATAATATTATTACACTCCAGGAATACATCCAAGCCCCTCTTGAATTCTTTTATTGTACTCACCATCACCACCTCCTCAGGCAGAGAGTTCCATAGTCTCACTGCTCTTACCGTAAAGAATCCTTTTCTATGTTTGTGTACAAACCTTCTTTCCTCCAGATGCAGAGGGTGTCCCCTCGTCACAGTCACAGTCCTGGGGATAAATAGATGATGGGAGCGATATCTGTACTGACCCCTGATATATTTATACATAGTTATTAGATCTCTCCTCAGTCGTCTTTTTTCTAAAGTGAATAACCCTAATGTTGATAATCTTTCAGGGTACTGTAGTTGCCCCATTCCAGTTATTACTTTAGTTGCCCTCCTCTGAACCCTCTCCCATTCTGCTATGTATGCCTTGTTCACAGAAGCCTAGAACTGTACACAGTACTCCATGTGTGGTCTGACTAGCGATTTGTAAAGTGGTAGGACTATGTTCTCATCACGGGCATCTATGCCCCTTCTGATGCAACCCATTATCTTATTGACCTTGGCCGCAGCTGCCTGACACAGTTTTTTTACTGCTTTGTTTGCTGTTTATTAAAATTCCTAGGTCCTTTTCCATGTCAGTGTTACCGAGTGTTTTACCATTTAGTATGTACGGGTGATTTGCATTATTCCTTCCCATGTGCATAACTTTACATTTGTCAGTGTTAAACCTCATCTTCCACTTCTCTGCCCAAGTCTCTAATCTATCCAGATCCATCTGTAGCAGTATATTGTCCCCTTCAGTGTTAATTACTTTACACAGTTTAGTGTCATCTGCAAAAATTGATATTTTACTGTGCAAGCCTTCTACAAGATCATTAATAAATATATTGAAGAGAATAGGGCCAAATACTGATCCCTGAGGTACTCCACTAGTGACAGTGACCCAATCTGAGTGTGTACATCAATAACCACCCTCTGTTTTCTATAATTGAGCCAGTTACTTACCCACATACAGACATTTTCTCCCTGTCCGAGCATTCTCATTTTATATACAGGATACTAGATGACAGAGAATGCTATAACATATTGGACAATAACCCCACCATAGGATATAGAAGAGAATAAAAAACATTGCTGGATGCAGCCCAACAACAGGAGCTCATAAGCAGAACAGAATACAACTTTATTCTATCCTCACACCTCCAAATGGCCTGCTTCTACTGCTTACCAAAGGTTCACAAAGGGTTGTCCCCTCTAAAGGGGAGATGAATTGTATCTGGTACAGGTAGCCTCACACATTATTTGGGGGTGTATGTCGATACTATTCTAAAACCCTTTGTGTTTTGCATTACCATCTTACACTAGGGATTCTATGGACGTCCTTAAGAAATTGGATGGTATCCAGATTGACTCTGATACCTTCCTTGCAAGCCTCGATGTTGAGGCACTGTACAGCAGCATCCCTCAGGTGGATGGCTGTGATAAGGTTGCCCAGTTCCTACAAGAAAGGGGAGAACATCTGTATCCACACAATCAATTTGTGCTATCTCTCTTACAATTCATCCTGACAAAAAAAATATCTAAATAAAGATTTACCACCAGCTCAGGGGAGTGGCAATGGGGAGCCCTTGTGGCCCCAGTTTTGCTAATCTCTACCTGAATTCAGTTCTTTGGAGATGATACCATGTTTCCAACAGTACATATAAATCTCCCTGAATAGGATCAAGTTTTAGGATGATGCTGCAGGTACACCCCAAAGTATGGTTAATTTAATATATATATTAATTAGATATTAATTAATTATCCTATAAAATATAGGTAAGGTTATACTATACCAAAATGTCAGCTAGCAGAAATCACTTTCAATGGTTCTAAGATGGCTGCCTCCAATGGCTGAAAAGGTGGTCAAGTGGCTGGATTCGATGGATCAAGATGTCTTCAGGTCTCAAGATGTTTCAAGATGTTTTCTTCAAGATGACCATCCCAAGCTGATTCAAGAAGATGATCTCTCTGTCAGCCCATACCATCTTTTTATCCCATCTAAAATGGGACTGGCCTGGTTCGATCATTTACTTAGTGACATCACTTTATAACTAATAGGACCTCCCCTAGTGATTTCGCAATACATTCCTTAATTTTATCCTAACACTAGGTGGCACTAAGGCTACATATAAAAGTCTTTGGCAATTATAGCTATTTCCTGTATATATTCTTATTAATTTGAAGAAGGGATAAACTTTAACTAAGGTTTCATACAGACCTTGAAGAGACCGGAAAGAGACAATGAAGTTTATCTTTTGTCAAGCATCTAGTCTCTTTCTAAATCTCTGACTAAATCTAATTCATTCAAAACACACACTACAACACTCGTGGTCATTGTTTGGTAAAAAGACAGGGTTTGTTTATGATCACCTATGTCCACATTTCTCCATTCAAGAAATCTTCAGGGAAATAGAACATTAACTTACACTGTTCTCTGGGAGACATTCTGAAATTACATAGGAATTTCTAACTCAATTGTAACTTTGAAATGAATATATCTATAATTACCACACTCTTAGTTATATAAAACACACATATTTAAATCAATGATATAAAAATCTAAATCCACTCATACATTGATTAATATGAAAACCCCAAAGAAAATTTGAGTCTCTTTCTATCCATTTCAACTAACCTAAAACCCACACATTTCTACTTCAGTGTCTTATCTGGGTAAATACATTTTATTAGACCTGTCTAAATTTCTTCTCACACAAGAGCAGACTATGCTAACCCTCCTAAGTTTTACAAACAGAAGTCTTTACACAAGTCTAATCTCGAGTTTGTGATTCTAAGTTCACAAGGGTCTGAACTTATATTACCCTCTTGAATAAGACAAAATCAGACCAAAATGGCTTCTCTTAATGTTCCTATTCATATACCTGTATAGGCCTTATCTGATGGACTTTTTTTTATACTCAAAAGTTCTGACAGCTCCCCTGACCTCAACCCTATTGAGATCCTTTGAAGTATCCTCAAACGAAAGATCTATGTAGGTGCGAGGCAGTTCACATCAACACAGCATCTTTAGGAGGTTATTCTGAGTCACATCCTGCAAAGAAATTCAAGCAGAAACTCTCAAAAAACTCACAAGTTCAATGGATGGAAGAATTGTGAAGGTAATACCAAAAACATGTAACTTGACCTGTTAAGATTAAAATTGCTTTTGACTTCAGTAAATGTGACCTCTTAATGCTGCAAATTCAACAAATTACCATTTTCAGTTCTTTACAACCTATTAAATGTTTTGAAAGGCTGTTGTGCATAATAATTTGGAACTGTGTATTTTGAGTTTTTTTAATTTGTAAATTAAATACTGTTATCATTGGGAGGTTTGTTCAATAAAATTAAATTTTTACTGTTGACTTGAAAATTATACTGACTGTCATGTGCATCAAGCAGTTATGAAAAACAGAGAAAAATATAATTTGTATAATAATTTGGAACGCAGTCTATACGTCTTTTTATTTCATAAGAAAACAAAACAAATATTCTTTACTATTGTTAGTATATAGCAGTTTTTTACTTACATCATATAAGTGCATACAGTATACACCCTTTATAAAAAGAAAATAAAAAAGTGTTACCTTTAGTATAGTCTTACGTGTTTGACTTACACATACATATTTCCTCAATTTTCACAATTTTTTTTCATTTTCTACACCTAACTGCATTCTGTTTTCCTAAATAAGCCAAAAGCTTAAAATGTAGGAGGTGGGTCAACATTAAAAACAAGTAATCACTTTGAAGGAGTTTCTGATGATTTGTCAAAGTACAACATCTATACAGGCAGGAAAATGCTATAGAAACAGCAATAGCAAAATAGGCCGCCAAAATCTATATTACGCTCCAGTAATTTCAGGTCTTGTGGGGATCCAAGCCAGTAGGTAAATTGCACAAATAGCATCCATTTTCAAAGTGCAAATATACAGTAATTCTTTAGAAATGAATCTTTAATTCTATTGTTATAGAAAAAAAGGACAAGTATACACCCCCCTTTTTTATGTTTCATTGTATTATACCCTGGAATTAAAATGGATTTTAGATTTTATGTAATGGACCTGACAAAAAAAATACAAACTGTTACATTGAAATATAAAACATACAGTAGCTTAAAAATATATACATGATAAAAACTGAAAAGATGTCAGGGGCATATGTATTCACCCCCTTTGCTATGAAACCCATAAATATGATTACACCAACTAGTCATATAATTAATTGATTAATGACCTCTATGTGCAATCAAAGTGTCAAATGATATGTGAGTGTAACTATACCTTTTCTGAAAGGCCTAGTAAAATATCACTTTTATTAGAATATAGGAGATGAAAGACGGCACCTACAGACAAACAACGAGTAAGACATATATACACTCAATCTGGTGTAGTGAGTGAACAGTTACATAACAAACAAAATATGGGTGGTGGGCTGGACCAATGGTGGCAAGACGGGCAAGACTGTGTCAAAAATGAAGTCAACTAGCCCTATTGCCTCTCTGCTTGTCCTGGTCCGCCCTACAAAGTGTGTCCACGGGACGGGGTCCAAAAAAGCCCCGCAAGGGGTGGCCTAGACTGGAACTCTCTTCCTGTATAGGTGACCCTAATGAGGCCCTAACACAGGGAAGAAAAAGAAAGGGAAGCCCGTCTAGGGGAACCACACATGTACAAAAAATAATAGAGACGTAACCCCACAAAAGAATCCACTACAAGGGGATAGGGTGAGGGATATACTCATGTGTCCCGAAGCGTTTCTTCAGAGGATGCCCCAAGATTCATCAGGGGACACGGGGCAATTACTGCAGTCAGGGTATGGCTGAGTATTTAGTTGGCAGCGGTCGGCGTATGGCTCTGAATCCACCATCAAGCTGTGACCCAGGGTGGTGGTGTCTGCAGTGGTGGGGTGACCACTTATGTGGTATTTGTGTAAATTGCAGTATCCGTGTAATAAATATTGAGGTTTGTTTTGGTTAGTTGGTTATCTGCAACTTCGCCCTACTCACGCCAGTTCTAAAATTGTGGGTGTGGTGTGGGTGGCGAAGGGGAGGGGCCGGTAGGCCCATCTCATTCATTATTTTCTATGCCTGTTTTAACCCTGGAAAATGATATAAATGTGAGACAGCAAAGAAGCCATGTCAGCTAAGGGCACCATGATGTCTTTCCACCCCTCTCTGCAGCCCTGATCAGTTTTTTGGTGCAGGATTTTTTTTTAATCTTTTGTGCACTTTTTGTAAAAAAGAAGAAATAGTATTTTTATTTTTTATATATATATATATATATATATATATATATATAAATCCAGAAAAAGGACGGCACTCCGGCAGGATGAAAGTGAGGTTATTCTTTATTCAACCATACGGTGCAACGTTTCGGCTCCAAAACTGAGCCTTTCTCAAGCAAAGGTACATATCAAGTGAAGGCAAATATATAGGTGACTTAATCAAAAATGCAGATCATGTGATCACGCCACACCCAGTGGGCGTGTTACAAAAGTGACAATTACAAAAACATGATGAAATACAATGGTACAAGTGCATAATAGGGCAAATGAAAAAATTACATGTATCTAGTGTTAGCATACCTAACTATAAAAACATCAATAAGGCATACATGTTAAGCATTTGCATACATGAGTGAGGGGGCGGACCTATCGATCAGGTACATTGGAAAAGTAAACAATCGATGGATGCGTCCAGTGAATATAGAAACAAGCAGAGGGATGATCCGGAGGATACATATTAGCGGTGAGGGGCCCAATCTATGCGATCGTAAAACACAGTAGGCATACCACTAGTCTGGAGCGGCGTAGCATCAATCAGGGGGCAGTGGCAGCTGGAGGACGCCGAGCATCATCAAAACTGGCATCTGCTCTTGAGTCACTGCAGCGCCACACAGTCCAGCCTAGGTGCGTTGCGGCGCATGCCCAGTGTGCATCCAATCCCAGGACGCCATCTTAGGAACTGGAGAAATGCCCATACCCTGTATTCAGACACCATACCTGTTATAGAGCAGGGTAATGCGATTCAGACCAGTACAGACGGCCCGGAAACCAGATCGTCCACATACTGTAACCTGACCAGAGCCCACTAGCATCACGGAAAACCACGATGTAAAGGGGGGGTATCTGTCAAGAATGTCTGGTTGCGCTCATACCCAAGAGGGTTCTCCTCCAGCAGGTACCCAGGTATCACAGGGAGCAAATCTATACCAGAGATGAAAAGATTGCAACAGCCCCATCACGGCCCAAAATATGTGTAAAGAACAGTCCCCCGGTGCACGCCGACCGGTAGTGGAAAAAAGATAAATGTATAAAAAACAAACAAAAAAAATTTTGGGGTAAAAAGAGAAAGAACGCATAGTTACTAGGAATGTCACCCTCCCGTATAGAATGATGTGTCCGCTTCATCCTTGAGCTCCATCTCTCAGAGTGATGAGTGCAAGTGATCTGTGAATGAAAAAAAGAAGATAAAATTACTGTTGACACAACAGATTTTGAAATAAATACATACTCTCAGTGTGTACACAAAAACCCCGTAGCATAGCCTGCTAGACACAGGAGGCAAGCCAATCCTCACACAACCTCCCCAAAGTTGAATTCTATGTTCAATCCATTTGGTCTAAGGCTGTTGAGCCTATGGATCCAACCAAGTTCCCTACGCTTGAGTAGCCTAGACCTATCACCGCCTCTTCTGGGCTGAGGCACATGGTCGAGGATCCAAACTATCAGATCGCCCTCCTTGTGTCTAGCCTCAGAGAAATGCTTAGAAACCGGTAGATCGAGGTGTTTCTTCCGGATACTTAAGCAATGGTTGTTTAGGCGGGTCTTGAGGTCGGTCGTCGTTTCACACACATAGAGCAGATTGCACGGACAAGAAAGCACGTAAATAACGTAGCTAGAGTTGCAAGTGAGATGAAACAAAATGTTATAGGATTCACCCGTAAGGGGATGAGTGAATGTTTTCCCCTTTCGGATAAATCTGCAGTTAACGCACCCTAGGCAAGGAAAACAGCCCAAGCCCAGCTGCGTTAGTGCAGTTTGTCTGGAGGACCCCTTGGAGCCAATGTCGGCCTTGACCAACTGGTCTCGGAGATTTCTTGAGCGGCGGTAGGAGAACAATGGTGGACATTGAAACTCTGGTATCTCCTTGAAACAAGATCCCAGGAGATCCCAGTGTTTCCTAACAACTTTATTGATAGAGGGACTAAGTTCGCTATAGACAGACACGAACGGAATCCTAGCTACTTTCTGCACAGTTTTTCGCTGGGACAACAATGCAACCCTATCAAAATCGCGTGCCCTGACCATGTGTTGATCTAATAATCGATTCGGGTACCCCCTGTCACGAAATCTCTTTGCCATGGTCTCCAGGGTCGCGTTGGACTCGTGTTCATCAGAGACGAAACGTTTAACCCTCAGGAACTGTGAGAAGGGAAGTGACTGAACCATTCTCCTGGGGTGAGAGCTGTTATAACACAGGAAGGTATTAGTATCCGTGGGTTTGGTGTATAATTCCGTGTGTAATACACCACCATTGAACACAACCCTGGTGTCCAAGAACTGAATGTCCGTTCTGGAATAAACGAGAGTGAACTGTAGATTGGAATCATGACTGTTTAAAAAGGCATGAAACTCAATCAGCTTCACCTCGCTGCCTGTCCATATGAGGAAGATGTCGTCGATGTATCTCCACCACCCCAGCACATGGCTGAAGTGGTGGGACAGATAGACGGCATCCTACTCATAACACCACATGAATATATTCGCATAAGTGGGGGCCACGTGAGACCCCATGGCCACACCCCGCTGTTGCAAATAATAGACATCCTTAAAAAGAAAATAGTTGTAATGAAGAACAATATTGAGCAAATCAATAATGAAATCTGAGGCATAGGAGGTGTAGGATGACTTCATGAGCATTTTCCTGACCGCCTGGACACCACTCTCATGCACTATGGACGTATAAAGTGATGTAACATCAAATGATGCCAACATCAATGAATCCACCTGTGACACATCAGTATCCCGTAACTTTACAAGAAAATCTGATGTGTCCTGTATATAGGAGGACCCACCAGTAGAAAATTCTCGCAGTACTTTGTCCAGAAAGATAGCTATGCTGCTAAAGATGGAATCCGACATTCTTGACAGATACCCCCCCTTTACATCGTGGTTTTCCGTGATGCTAGTGGGCTCTGGCCAGGTTACAGTATGTGGACGATCTGGTTTCCGGGCCGTCTGTACTGGTCTGAATCGCATTACCCTGCTCTATAACAGGTATGGTGTCTGAATACAGGGTATGGGCATTTCTCCAGTTCCTAAGATGGCGTCCTGGGATTGGATGCACACTGGGCATGCGCCGCAACGCACCTAGGCTGGACTGTGTGGCGCTGCAGTGACGCAAGAGCAAAGGCCGGTTTTGATGATGCTCGGCGTCCTCCAGCTGCCACCGCCCCCTGATTGATGCTACGCCGCTCCAGACTAGTGGTATGCTTACTGTGTTTTACGATCGCATAGATTGGGCCCCTCACCGCTAATATGTATCCTCCGGATAATCCCTCTGCTCCTCCCTCTGCTTGTTTCTATATTCACTGGACGCATTCATCGATTGTTTACTTTTCCAATGTACCTGATCGATGGGTCCGCCCCCTCACTCATGTATGCAAATGCTTAACATGTATGCCTTATTGATGTTTTTATAGTTAGGTATGCTAACACTAGATACATGTAATTTTTTCATTTGCCCAATTATGCACTTGTACCATTGTATTTCATCATGTTTTTGTAATTGTCACTTTTGTAACATGCCCACTGGGTGTGGCGTGATCACATGATCTGCATTTTTGATTAAGTCACCTATATATTTGCCTTCACTTGATATGTACCTTTGCTTGAGAAAGGCTCAGTTTTGGAGCCGAAACGTTGCACCGTATGGTTGAATAAAGAATAACCTCACTTTCATCCTGCCGGAGTGCCGTCCTTTTTCTGGATTCATTGGTTGGGGTAAGAAGTCGATTCCCCTGGAACGTGCACCCATTTTTTTCCATTGTAGTCAGTGCCGCCATTTTTCTCATATATATATATATATATACACACTCACCTAAAGAATTATTAGGAACACCTGTTCTATTTCTCATTAATGCAATTATCTAGTCAACCAATCACATGGCAGTTGCTTCAATGCATTTAGGGGTGTGGTCCTGGTCAAGACAATCTCCTGAACTCCAAACTGAATGTCAGAATGGGAAAGAAAGGTGATTTAAGCAATTTTGAGCGTGGCATGGTTGTTGGTGCCAGACGGGCCGGTCTGAGTATTTCACAATCTGCTCAGTTACTGGGATTTTCACGCACAACCATTTCTAGGGTTTACAAAGAATGGTGTGAAAAGGGAAAAACATCCAGTATGCGGCAGTCCTGTGGGCAAAAATGCCTTGTGGATGCTAGAGGTCAGAGGAGAATGGGCCGACTGATTCAAGCTGATAGAAGAGCAACGTTGACTGAAATAACCACTCGTTACAACCGAGGTATGCAGTAAAGCATTTGTGAAGCCACAACATGCACAACCTTGAGGCGGATGGGCTAAAACAGCAGAAGACCCCACCGGGTACCACTCATCTCCACTACAAATAGGAAAAAGAGGCTACAATTTGCACGAGCTCACCAAAATTGGACTGTTGAAGACTGGAAAAATGTTGCCTGGTCTGATGAGTCTCGATTTCTGTTGAGACATTCAAATGGTAGAGTCTGAATTTGGCGTAAACAGAATGAGAACATTTATCCATCCAAGCTTGAATCATTTCAAATTGGTTTCTTGAACATGACAATGAGTTCACTATACTAAAATGGCCCCCACAGTCACCAGATCTCAACCCAATAGAGCATCTTTGCGATGTGGTGGAACGGGAGCTTCGTGCCCTGGATGTGCATCCCTCAAATCTCCATCAACTGCAAGATGCTATCCTATCAATATGGGCCAACATTTCTAAAGAATGCTATCAGCACCTTGTTGAATCAATGCCACATAGAATTAAGGCAGTTCTGAAGGCAAAAGGGGGTCAAACACCGTATTAGTATGGTGTTCCTAATAATTCTTTAGGTGAGTGTATATTACTCACAATACATTTTTTAAAACATTGAAAACTGAGCACAAAAGCGACCAGTAAAAAATATGGAACTGATTGGTGCTCAGGGTTGCATATATATATATATATATATATATATATACAGTGGATATAAAAAGTCTACACACTCCTGTTAAAATGTCAGGTTTCTGTGCTGTAAAAAAATGAGACAAAGATAAATAATTTCAGAACTTTTTCCACCTATAATGTGGCCTATAAACTGTACCACTCAATTGAAAAACAAACTGATATCTTTTAGGTGGAGGGAAGAAAACAAAAAATAAATAAATAATGTGGTTGCATAAGTGTGCACACCCTGTTATAACTGGGGATGTAGCTGTGTTCAGAATTAAGCAATCACATTCAAAATCATGTTAAATAGGAGTCAGCATACACCTGTCATCATTTAAAGTGCCTCTGATTAACCCCAAATAAAGTTCAGCTGCTCTAGTTGGTCTTTCCTGAAAATCTCTTAGTCGCATTCCACAGAAAAAGCCATGGTCCACTAAGAGCTTCCAAAGCATCATAGGGATCTCATTGTTAAAAGGTATCAGTCAGGAGAAGGGTACCAAAGAATTTCCAAGGCATTAGATATACTGTGAAACACAATGAAGACAGTCATCAAGTGAGAAAATATAGCACAACAGTGACATTACCAAGAACTGGACGTCCATCCAAAATTGATGAAAAGACGAGAAGAAAACTGGTCTGGGAGGCTACCAAGAGGCCTACAGCAACATTTAAGGAGATGTAGGAATATCTGGCAAGTACTGGCTGTGTGGTACATGTGACAACAATCTCCCGTATTCTTCATATGTCTGGGCTATGGGGTAGAGTGGCAAGACGAAAGCCTTTTCATATGAAGAAAAACATCCAAGCCAGGCTACATTTTGCAAAAACATATCTGAAGTGTCCCAAAAGCATGTGGGAAAAGGTGTTATGGTCTGATGAAACCAAGGTTGAACTGTTTGGCCATAATTCCAAAAGATATGTTTGGCTTAAAAACAACACTGCACATCACCAAAAGAACACCATACCCACAGTGAAGCATGGTGGTGGCAGCATCATGCTATGGGGCTGTTTTTCTTTAGCTGGAACTGGGGCCTTAGCTAAGCTAGAGGGAATTATGAAGAGTTCCAAATACCAGTCAATATTGGCACAAAACCTTCAGGCTTCTGCTAGAAAGTTGAACATGAAGAGGAACTTCATCTTTCAGCATGACAACGACCCAAAGCATACATCCAAATCAATAAAGGAATGGCTTCACCAGAAGAAGATTAAAGTTTTGGAATGGCCCAGCCAGAGCCCAGACCTGAATCCGATTGAAAATCTGTGGGGTGATCTGAGGGCTGTGCACAGGAGATGCCCTCGCAATTTGACAGATTTGGAGTGTTTTTGCCAAGAAGGGTGGGCAAATCTTGCCAAGTCAAAATGTGCCATGCTGATAGACTCATACCCAAAAAGACTGAGTGCTGTAATAATATCAAAAGGTGCTTCAACAAAGTATTAGTTTAAAGGTGTGCACACTTATGCAACCATATTATTTTATTTTATATTTTTTCTTTCCTCTACCTAAAAAATTTCAGTTTGTTTTTCAATTGAGTTGTACAGTTTATAGGTCACATTAAAGGTGGAAAAAGTTCTGAAAATATTTATCTTTGTCTCATTTTTTTACATTACAGAAACCTGACATTTTAACAGGGGTGTGTAGACTTTTTATATCCACTGTATATACACTACTCACAGAAAGTTAGGGATATTTGGCTTGTGGATGAAATTTCAGGATGAAACTAAGTGCACTTTAACCTTTACAGGTGAACTTAATGTGACCTTCTCTAAACTTTTGATTGCAAATGTCCAACTGTTCAGTGTTTCAGTACTTTTTGCATAATGTGCTTAATGGCAAAATTCACAACTGGTGTTTGATCCATGAATCGCCAAATAAATTTCCTGGTTTAATTAGAATTGGTATTTAAAGAGTCCCCCTCATCATGCTGTTTACATTTTGACATCATGAGACCAAGACGACACCTACATAACAGTTGATGAACAGTACTTCGCCATTGCAAGGTTTCAAGCAGGATGTTTTCAGGCAGAAGTGGCCACTGACCTTAGAGTGTCAAAGAGTGTCATCAGCTGGTTGCAACAGAGATACAGAGAAATTTGAAGAGTCATAGAAAGGCATAGAGGTGGATGTCCTTTGGCCACATCCCACACTGTTGACCACTTCATTGTGAATAATATCCTGCGGAATCAGATGATGAATGCCACACAACTCCAGGCACAGTTAAGGGAAGTGAAAGGCACCCAAGTGTCATGTCAGACCATTCAAACTTTTTACATCAGCGTGGCCTTCGTGCTAGATGACCTGCAAGAGTGCCTGAACACAACATTAGGCACAGGCATCATCATCTTGCGTTGGCCAGGGAGCATCTACGCTGGAAGACTGACCGGTGGGCTTCAGTGCTGTTCACTGATGAAAGTTGATTTACGCTGAGCAGTAATGATGGCCGCCAACAATATTGAAGATGTCAAGGAGAGTGCAATGCATCAGCCACTGTTGTCACCAGAGCCTTTGGTGGTGGTGGTGCTACAGTGTTGGCAGGTGTTTCTAGTCAATTTAGAACTGCCCTGCACTTTGTGAATGGTACAGAGACAAGCCCATACTACTTGAATAACATCATTAATCCAGTAATTGTGCCTCTGCATGAACAACATAGGCCTAATTTCATCTTCATGGACGACAATGCGCCAGCTCGTCGAGGTCGCATCATTAGGGACTGGCTGCTGGAGACTGGGGTACCTCAAATGGAGTGGCCTGCACTTTCTCCAGACCTGAATCCCATTGAAAACTTAAGGGATCAGCTGAGTCGCTGTGTAGAGGCTCGTACCTCTGCACCCCAGAACCTCAATGACCTGAGGGCCGCCCTTCACGAAGAGTGGGATGCCATGCCTCAGCCGACAATAAGTCGACTTGTGAACAACATGAAACATCATTGTCAAGCTGTAATTGATGCTCAAGGCCACATGACAAGTTATTGAGACATTGACATTTTTTGTGGGGGTATACCCACCACTGTTGTTGGCTTTTGTTTCAATACAAGTTAGACCCGTCCTCTACCACTTTAACATAAGGTTTGCTGAGGTATACACCCCTGAAAAAATGTGTGTGTAGATGAGTCCCTAATACATTTTAAAAGGAGGGTAAAATTCCACCATACGTAACTAGCAAGCGGGCAAGGTATGGCATTAACATGTACAAACACTGTCAGTAGCTCTGGGCACACTCGCAAGTTCTAGGTTTATGAAGGGAGGGTCCCACAGGGAACCCCCAGAATTCCCCCTCCATCCTAGAAATGAGTGGGAAAATAGTGAGGGACTTACTGCACCCCCTGCTGGATAGTCCCTAACTGCCAGAGGTACTGTGGCTTGCGGCACAGAACACAAAAATCTGAGAGGCCTCCCTAGATCCCTTATTGTGCAACCACACAGAAAGGTCAACAGCAGGGCTCTCCTCCATGAGAACATGTTGACAGTTAAGTGCAAGGACAAGAGGGATATCCTTTTACTAACTACCATTCACACTAACACCAGTTCCTCTGCACGTTCTCTGTACGAGGGACCACAACCACACCTCCAACCCAGACTGCATCCTAGACTACAACAGGCACATGGGAAGGGTTGATCTTTCAGATCAAGTTCTTAAACCATACAGTGCCAAAAAAAAAACAATATGTGGTACAAAAAGCTGGCCATGCACATTGTACAGACAGCACTGTACAGTGCGTATGAGCTATTTCGATCTGCGGGCCACCCAGGAACTTTCCTTCATTTTCAAGAAGTAGTAATCAAGGCCCTCATTTTTCTAAATCAGGAAGGGGAGAGTACTTTAGGAAGTTATGGTGCCTGTATTGTACCAGGGTAACATCTCCCTGGATGAAGTGCCCCAAACAACAAGGAAGGGAAGGACCTAAAAAAGATGCTGGATGTATTCCAAAAGGGGGATAAGGATGGACACCACTTACCGCTACTAAACCTGCCAAGAAAAACCTGGCCTCTGTATAAAGGATTGCTTCAAGGTCTACCACTCATCCATGGATTATTAATTTTATCCTTTACTGTCTGAAGGACCTGGCTTCATCGGGTATATTTAATCTATTTCATTTAATGTTTGTGTGTGTCGTTAAAAGATATCAACACTATCCACTATAACAGAGACACCTACATAACTCTGCCCCCTTAACAGTGACATCCACAGCCCCCCACCCCTTAACACTGACCCACCCCACAATGCCCCGTCCCTTAAAATTAGACCACCACAGCAGGCCAACCCCTTAACTTTGACCTTTACAACATCCTTCCCCTTTAACAGTGAGTTTCACAGCACACCAACACCTTGACAGTGACCTCCACAGGGGCCCGCCCCCTTAACAGTGGCCTTTACTGGATCAGGGGTGTTTCCTTTTGAACAGCTCACTCTAAGACAGCAGCACTGTGCTGTCTGAGTGTGAGCTGCAGGGAGAAAGTCATCCTCCCTCCCACCTCTGCAGCTGACAGAAGTTGATTTTTAACTTCATTTTTTCAATCATTGTCGGCCGAATCAGGGGTGTGGCTCAGCTACACCTAGAAGTTGATTTTTAACTTCATTTTTTCAATCCCTGTTACCTGAGGAGTGGGAGGGGGCATGGACTAACTGGATCAGGGGCGTGTCCTTTTGAACAGCTCTCTCTAAGACAGCAGTACTGTGCTGTTTGAGGGGGAGCTGCAGGGAGAAAGTCACCTTGCCTCCCAACCCTGTAGCTGACAGAAGTTGATTTTTAACTTCATTTTTTCAATCCCTGTCTGCTGAGGAGTGGGAGGGAGCATGGCCTAACCAGATCAGGTTGTGGCTTAGCGGGACATAGAAGTTGATTTCAACTTGATTTTTTCAATCTCTGTCTAGTAAGGAGTGGGAAGGGGCGTGGCCTAAATGGATCATGGGCGTGCCCTTTTGAACAGCTCACTCTAAGACTGTGCCTCTCAACCCTGCAGCTGACAGAAGTTTATTTTTTACCTTCATTTTTTCAATCCCCATCGGCTCAGGAGTGGGAGGGGCGTGGCCTAACCAGATTAAGGGCATGGTTTATCGGGACCTGGGGGCGGGGTTTTAAGTTCGTCTTTTTAGGATGGACACATTGTGGCAGGGGGTGTATCTGGGATCCTTCCTGCAAGAGTGACGCCCCTGTGGTCATCTTACTGGCTCATTTGCATACCAAATAAACTGGATTTTCAGAGGATAAAAACATCCATAACATCCATTGCTGGAACAAAGGCTCATCTCAAAATAAGGTACTAAGTGCTATTAGGCCATGGCTTTACTTCAATAGCAATTATCCTGGTGACAGATTTCATTTTAAAGCTCACCTATAGCAGTGAAGAAAAATGGCTTGGTTGTTATGGAAACCTGGAGCAAACCTGTGATGTGGAGGCTAACGGCCTGCAAGCTTCTATTGGCTGATGAGGGTCATGTGACCAAGCTTCTATTGGCTAATGCATTTTTTTGGAATATCTCAGGAACGGTACATCCTAGAGAGCTGAGACCTGGTCTAAAACTTCCCGGACACCTGATGTACCTGTGTGCCAAATTTAGTGATTGTAAATGCGACGGTGCAGATTCTTTTAGCGGACATACACACACACATACACTCAGCTTTATATATTAGATGCTCCCTGCAATTTTTCCACCTCATTACTTTCTCATATAGTCTGCAGAGCTTACATATTCACTTTACACCAGCCACTACATATTTAATTCTGTGAAACACTTGTTTGCTCAAACGTGCCATTTCCACTCCTAAAAATGTTTGCACAGGGGTGCAGTTTCCAAAAAGGGGTCACTTCTTGGGGTTTTCTACTGCCTGAGGACCTCAGGATTTTTTTTACATGTGACATGGTCCCTAAAATCCATATCTGCAAATTCAGGCCAGAAAAATCTATATTTAGCAGTTTGTCTCCTAAACCCATCTGTGCACCCATACAGCAGGATAAGAGCACATATGTGGTGTTTAGTGTTGAGCGCGAATATTCGAATATCGAATTTTTTTTCGCGAATATCGGCACTTCGCTAATTCGTGAATATTTCGAATATAGTGATATAAATTTGATATTTCGAATATTCTTTTTTTTTTTTTTTTTTTTTTTTAATTGTTATATTTTTTTCTTTCCTACTTCCTAAAGTTGTTCTTGCCTGTCCTTGCCTGTCCTGTATTCCTGTCTTCCTGGCTGCTCCAGTCATTGCCCGTTGCCGCTTCTGCCGACTTCCGTGCTCATGGAGCGTCCCCATCACCATGGGAACGTCTCCATATACTAGAATGTACTGTCGGATTTGAGAATTACGTGAAAAATCGCAATTCGATTATTACAAGTTCTGATAATCGATTTTCAATTTTAACAGCACTGCAACTTGGACCTGGTTTACTATGGTTTGCTTGGTAGAATTAGCGAATATGACGAATGTATTCGTCATATTGCTCAAAACGAAGATAACGAAGTATTCTACATCTTCGGTTTAGCTACCTATTCGTCAACTTCGCTAATTCTAGCAATCAAATAGGAAAGTTGACTATAGAGACAGCTGTGTTTAATTCGCCATGCGATTACCGTATTTATCGGCGTATAACACGCACAGGCGTATAACACGCACCTTCATTTTAAGGGAAATTTCAGGATTTTTTTTTTTATTTCAAATAAAGAACTTTGAAGAAAAATTATGTTATGGGGGATCTGTGGATGGCATTGTTATGGGGTGGGAGATCTGTGGATGGCATTGTTATGGGGTGGGATATCTGTGGATGGTACTGCTATGGGGTGGGAGATCTGTGGATGCTACTGCTATGGGGTGGGGGGATCTGTGGATGGAACTGTTATGGGGGGGATCTGTGGATGACACTGCTATATGTCATCCACAGATCCCCCTCATAACAGTGTCCCCCAATACACCGGGCCCCGCCGCTCACCGAAGTATTTATAAACGTGAATCCTTATCCTGTTATTAAGTTGAACTAACGCTGCCCTCTCCCATGTTCCCATGTTCCCCTGTATCCCCACAGCACTTACGATTCACACGCTTCCATAGCAGGCAGGGCGGACGGCACCAGTAACGTCACTCACTGACGTCGCGCGTCTGCTCCGCCTGCTTCATTCATAAAGGAGGCGGAGCAGGCGCTCGACGTCAGTGAGTGACGTTACTGCTGCCGTCCGCTCTGCCTGCTATGGAAGCTTAAGTAAGTGCTATGGGGATACAGGGGGGACATGGGAACATGGGAGAGGGCAGCTTAATAACAGGATAAGGATTCACGTTTATAAATACTTTGGTGAGCGGCGGGGCCCGGTGTAAGAGTACAGTGACTTCACCGGGCCCCGCCCCTAGTTACGGACTCCAGCCCCTCCTCTCTCCCGGCTCATACAGCGCAGTCTGTGATGCTGCATCTTTGCCGGGCCGCAATGAATATCGGCGTATAACACGCATACATCATTTGCCCCCTATTTTCAGGGGGAAAAAGTGTGTGTTATACGCCGATAAATACGGTATATCACTTTTTTTTTATAAATATAATCATTATAATAATGGAGTATTTAACTATTCAATTTGTTTAAGAAAAAAATAAAAGTAATAAAATCGCATAGCGAATTAAACTTAGCTGTCTCTATAGTCAACTTTCCTATTTGATTGCTAGAATTAGCGAAGATGACGAATAGGTAGCTAAAACGAAGATGGAGAATATTTCGTTATCTTCGTTTTGAGGAATATGACGAATACATTCGTTATATTCGTCATCTTCGCTAATTCTAGATATCAAACCAATAGGAAAGTAGCCTTAAGTTAAAATCGCAATCGCGATTATTTAAATCGCTTAATAAATCGTGATAGTATAATAATGACGAATATTCGATTTCGACGAATATTAAACGAATATTCTATCGAATATTCGCGAATTTCGTCGAAATCGAATATGGCACCTGCCGCTCATCACTAGTGGTGTTGCCATATTCAGGAGTACATGGTTAATGTATATGGGGTGCATTTTCTTCTGTTACCCATGTGAAATTGAAAAATGTGTACCTATTTTCTTTTAAACGTCAAATTTTTCAATTTCACAGCTGTGCGCTTCTAAATTCTTTTTATAAGTGTTTCTGCAGTCTGTGAAGCACTTGCTTGCTCAGAAGTGCTCTTTTCACCCCTCAAAATGTTCATACAGGTGTGCAGTTTCCAAATGAGGTCACTTCTTTTGGGGACTCTATTTTTATTTCACATCAGAACCTCAGTAATTGTCTACCAATACTTTAAAAATCACCAAATTAGGCCTCAAATTCACATGGTGCTCCTCTACTCCTGAGCCCTGTCGTATATCCAGACAACAGTTTAGGGCCACACACCTTTATCCCTTGTGAAACTGACAAATTTGGGGCGAAAATTAAATTTTTTGGTGTAAATAAAATGTAATTTTTTGTGTTTCTAATTTCTATGAAAGGCCTTTGGGTCAAAGTGCTCAGTATGCCCCTTGAAATATTCCTTGGGGGTGTAATTTTCAAAATAGGGTCACTTTTTGAGGGTTTTCACTTTGGGGGTGCCTCAGAGGGTCTTCAAGTGCAACATGGTGCTGGAAAATGATTCCAATGAAATCTGCCCTTCAAAAGCCATATGGTGCTCCTTCACTTCTGATCCCTGCTGTGCGCCCATATGGCAGTTTTTGATCACATATGGGGTATTTCTGTAAATACCAAATTCAGTTTAATAAATATTGAGGTTTGTTTTACTGTTAACCCTTGTTGTGTTACAGGAAAATGATTCAAAATGGAAAATATGCACAAAAAAAGTTACATTTCACAATTTTACCTTTAATTTCTTTAATTCTTGTGTAATACCTAAAGGGTTATCAAAGTTTGTAAAATCAGTTTTGAATAACTTGGGATTTGTAGTTTCTAAACTGGTCCTTTAAAAAGTTAGTTTTTGAAATTAATTTACATTTTTTTAAAAATGCTTCTAAAATTCAAAGCCTTCTAAAGTCCTAAAAAAAAGATGCCAATATAAAGTATATACAGGTGAAACTCGAAAAATTTGAATATTGTGCAAAAGTCCATTTATTTTAGTAATGCAACTTAAAAGGAATTGCATTAATGCAGCTTAAAATTAGAATTTTGTGAAAGGATTCAATATTCTAGGCTCAAAGCGTCCCACTCTAGTCAGCTAATTAATCCATATCCCCTGAGCAAAGGGTACCTCAAAATTGTGACTTTGGGGTTTCATAAGCTATAAGCCATAATCATCCAAATTATAACAAATAAAGGCTTGAAATATCTCACTTTGCATGTAATGAGTCTATCTCATATGTTAGTTTCACCTTTTAAGTTGCATTACTGAAATAAATGAACTTAGCACGATATTCAAATTTTAATGTTAAGTAATAACTACTTTATGAGTTATCACTATGTAATTTAAAAGCAGAGAAGTGGAGCTAGCGCAAATGTCAACTATTGCAGTGAGAGTCCAGCTATATTTTAAAGCTAGCTCCTGCTGCTGGTGGCACAATCACAGCTCCATCCCCGTGATATACAGTTACATTAATGTGCAAGAAGGGGTTAAAAAATGGATGTCTTTTTTCTGTTGACATAGTCCCTATAAAGTAGTCACAGGCATTCATATTTGAACCACGTGTACAAAAAACACAATGTAATAATGAAGAAATAGACTTTACACTATAGGAACAGGGGAAACATTTTTTGCCATGAAATGGAGTGTAATGAAATCAAAAGCCGTCTACCAGCAAAGTCTGCAGAACTTTACAAACAGACTCTTAGATTGGGGAGAATGGTTCCGGCTTTGGTGGACATGAACGACCATGTACAGTAGTACATAGTTACTAGAGATGAGCGAACTGAAGCTGATGAAGTGGAATACGATCCGAATTTCAGGAAAAATTCGATTCGCAATGAATGCGAATTTCCTTGCGCTTTGTGGTAACGAATCACATTTTTCCTAAAATGGCTGCTGCACGTGGGAGGACATGGAGAAAGAAAGTCTGGGAAGGCGGGATCACTCAGACTGACATGCATGATGCAGCCAATCAGCAGCCAGCCAGCTCTGTGATGTCACAGCCCTATAAATACGGCAGCCATCTTAGATTCAGACATTTTCCAGCGTTCAGAGTGCATGGATAGACGTGTCCCTGCTGAGTTCATACTTGAGTTATTTGGTCTGTTTTGGCCCGTTACTGCCCAAATAAGTGAAGTGTGCAGTGATTCTAAGAGCGACGCCTGTCATGTGCATGTCATACTGACTCACAGTATTGTTTCACTACCAAAACAGACTCCCTATGCGTGTTACTGCAAGGCACGGCGTTCTACACCACTAGAAAGGCTCTCAGCAGCCAGGAAAGAGCTGTTTTTTAGCGTAATTCGCTGCAAATATATTCAGATCAAACTAAGTTTTTCCCGAAAAATTTGGTGAACTGGCAAAAAATTCACTCATCTCTAATGGTTACCTATTCAGAATATTCCCATATGTCCCTACATTTCTAATGCAGTGATAATAGAGGAAAGTAAGACACAATTCTCTTGATGTCCAGTCTAGTTTGAATTCTTTAATTCAAGCAAAATGTTTTGGCTTGCAAACTGCTTATTGTGAGCTCCAACCTATTGGGGAACACAGCTCCCTGTACCCTTGATCGCCTAGATGAGCTGACTATACAGAATACACAATGATAAATCAGCGTATTGAGATAAGTGCTTTATGGGCATTTTAGGACACTTACTGTATCGAATGTATGTAGACAGTTTTACACTTGAAGTTAAATTCTTCTAAAATTCACCAGAAAATTATTAGCTTTCAACAACTATATGTTACATGCGTTGTAATAAAATGATGCATCTCTTACTGCTGAGAAAAAGATGGATAAAGTAATCTTGTGAATCTTTAGTTTTAATTAAAAGTTTAGAGCTCAATGAGAAATTGATTTTGAAGCTTTGGAGGGCAAGCACTTAAAATTTTGGTACTGCGATGTCAATAATAACTAATAGAATCTTAAATGCCAAAAAACACTGAAAGGAAAATAATTAATCTTAATTCATGACTGCTGGACTCAAAGATTCGATTGGCAGATAACAGGATTAGATGGGAAATATCTCTTTTAAATATATATGGTGTTTTATTCTATCAACATTAAAGCGGCTGAGTGTTGGAATCCTTTCTATGGTTTATCCTAGATTAATTTCAAATAATAATAAAAAAATAAAAAAACATTCCAGTCTGTAATTTATCACTTTATGACCAAGAAAATAAACCAGTTAAATTATTAGAATATTAAAATGGACAATTACAGTTTTTCAACAAATAGGGCAAAGTATCAATTTTAAGCCCATGCTTCGACTCTGAAGCATCTGATCATTGGGGAAGCAGGGTAGGCCATCAATATTAAAGGGAACCTGTCTCCTGGATTTTGGGTATAGAGCTGAGGACATGGGTTGCTAGATGGCCGCTAGCACATCCGCAATACCCAGTCCTTATAGCTCTGTGTGCTTTTATTGTGTAAAAAAAACGATTTGATACATATGCAAATGTGCCTTAGAAGAGTCCTGACCCTGACTCATCTCAGGGACAGGACTCATCTCAGGTTAATTTGCATATGTATCAAATCGATCAAATGTATCAAATTGTATCAAACGTATCAAATTTTTTTACACAATAAAAACACACAGAGCTATGGGGACTGGGTATTGCGGATGTGCTAGCGGCCATCAAGCAACCCATGTCCTCAGCTCTATACACAAAATCCTGGTGACAGGTTCCCTTTAAAATCCTGGAATGCTCTTTTAATTAAAGTGAGAGTTTTGACACTCCCATATACATTACATACCAGATTGAAGGGTTTAGCAAACAAAGCTAATGTGTACCTTTAGACAGGTTATCTGGTTTGGACAATTCCAACCAACCTTTTAGAAGGATTCCTCGTCAATAAACTGTTCACAAGGTGTCCACCTGCTACAATCCACAGTGATCAGATGAGGGAGATCTGAAAATAAGTAATCAAGGACAGTAATTAGAGTCATTGTTTCTATCTTCAGTAGTTGCTTTTCACTGTTGGTTTCCAATGTAAGGGGTAGCTGGTGAAGCAAAAGCTTGTTCCAGTATATTGTGTTTTCAAGCTTGGGTCATTTTTCTCCTAAAGTATTGCTTGCAGCCAGAAAAGCAAGAAGGTTTATTAGTTTAACATAAAAATAATGTTGTCATTTAGTTAGAATTATTAACCTCTTAGTGACCAAGCACATTTTTTAAAAATTGCATTCCAAGAGCTAGAACTTTTTTGTTTTTTCATAAATGTACTTGTAGGAGGTCTTATTTTTTGCAGGACAAGTTATAGTTTTTAATACACCATTTTAAGTACATGTAATGATTAGGGATGAGCGAACCCAAACTGTATAGTTCGGGTTCGTACCGAATTTTGGGGTGTCCGTGACACGGACCCGAACCCGAACATTTTCGTAAAAGTCTGGGTTCGGGTTCGGTGTTCGGCGCTTTCTTGGCGCTTTTTGAAAGGCTGCAAAGCAGCCAATCAAAAGGCGTCATACTACTTGCCCCAAGAGGCCATCACAGCCTTGCCTACTATTGGCATGGCTGTGATTGGCCAGTGCAGCATGTGACCCAGCCTCTATATAAGCTTGGGTCACGTAGCGCTGCACGTCACTCTGCTGATTCAAGCATAGGGAGAGGTTGCTGCTGCGACGTTAGGGCGAGATTAGGCAGATTAACTCCTCCAAAAGACTTAATTCAATGATCGATCTCCAGCTGTGGATCATTGAAGTGCTGATATTGAATTGCTCACTTTTTTTAGGCTGCCCAGAGCGTTTTTATATCACTTTTTTCTGGGGTGATCGGCAGGCATTTTGTGGCTTGTGGTGCGCCAGCACAAGCTACCACCAAGTGCATTTAACCATCAATAGTGTGGTTATTTTTTGCTATATTCTACATCAGGTGCAGGCTGAGCCTGTGTCACCCAAGTGCATTTAACCATCAACAGTGTGGCTATTTTTTGGCCATAAACTACATCAGGTGCAGGCTGAGCCTGTGTCACCCAAGTGCATTTAACCATCAACAGTGTGATTATTTTTTAGCCATATACTACATCAGGTGCAGGCTGAGCCTGTGTCACCCAAGTGCATTTAACCATCAATAGTGTGGTTATTTTTTGGCCATATACTACATCAGGGGCAAGTTGAGCCTGTCACACAGCGCCTAAAAAATAGCCCTGACATTTATATTCCTCCAAATCAGTACTGTTTTAGCTGGTCAAATTATTTGTAGTGACTGTAAAAGCACAGTTTTTGTTCTGGGTTGAAAAACGATTCCCAAATTTGCCATTTTCTAAATTAGTAGTTTCTGCTATATCAGGCCTACTTTAAATCTTTCCCAAAAATGGTATATTAGATTCAAGGTGCTGATAGTGTCATTCTGAAAAATTTAACACACACGCTACAGTGCAGATACAAGTTTAATTCTGTGATTAAAGGTATACCTGTCACACAGCGCCTAAAAAATAGGCCTGACATTTATATTCCTCAAAATCAGTACTGTTTTAGCTGGTCAAATTATTTGTAGTGACCGTAAAAGCACAGTTTTTGTTCTGGGTTGAAAAACTATTCCCAAATTTGCCATTTTCAAAATTGTGGTGAACGGGAACAATGAGGAAAACATCTAGTAAGGGACGCGGACGCGGACGTGGACATGGCCGTGGTGGTGTTAGTGGACCCTCTGGTGCTGGGAGAGGACGTGGCCGTTCTGCCACAGCCACACGTCCTAGTGTACCAACTACCTCAGGCCCCAGTAGCCACCAGAATTTACAGGGATATTTGGTGGGGCTCAATGCCGTTCTAAGGATGGTAAGGCCTGAGCAGGTACAGGCATTAGTCAATTGGGTGGCCGACAGTGCATCCAGCACGTTCACATTATCTCCCACCCAGTCTTCTGCAGAAAGCGCACAGATGGTGCATGAAAACCAAGCCCATCAGTCTGTCACATCACCCCCATGCATATCAGGGAAACTGTCTGAGCCTCAAGTTATGCAGCAGTCTCTTATGCTGTTTGAAGACTCTGCTGCCAGGGTTTCCCAAGGGCATCCACCTAGTCCTTCCCCAGGGGTGGAAGAGATAGACTGCACTAACGCACAACCACTTATGTTTCATGATGATGAGAACATGGGAATACCACCTCAGCACGTCTCTGATGATGACGAAACACAGGTGCCAACTGCTGCGTCTTTCTGCAGTGTGCAGACTGAACAGGAGGTCAGGGATCAAGACTGGGTGGAAGACGATGCAGGGGACGATGAGGTCCTAGACCCCACATGGAATGAAGGTCGTGCCACTGACTTTCAGAGTTCGGAGGAAGAGGCAGTGGTGAGACCGAGCCAACAGCATAGCAAAAGAGGGAGCAGTGGGCAAAATCAGAACACCCGCCGCCAAGAGACTCCGCCTGCTACTGACCGCCGCCATCTGGGACCGAGCACCCCAAAGGCAGCTTCAAGGAGTTCCCTGGCATGGCACTTCTTCAAACAATGTGCTGACGACAAGACCCGAGTGGTTTGCACGCTGTGCCATCAGAGCCTGAAGCGAGGCATTAACGTTCTGAACCTTAGCACAACCTGCATGACCAGGCACCTGCATGCAAAGCATGAACTGCAGTGGAGTAAACACCTTAAAAACAAGGAAGTCACTCAGGCTCCCCCTGCTACCTATTCTGCTGCTGCCGCCGCCTCGGCCTCTTCTGCTGCTGCAGCCTCGGCCTCTTCATCCGCCTCTGGAGGAACGTTGGAACCTGCCGCCCAGCAAACATGGGATGTACCACCAACACCACCACCTGCGTCACCAAGCATCTCAACCATGTCACACGGCAGCGTTCAGCTCTCCATCTCACAAACATTTGAGAGAAAGCGTAAATTCCCACCTAGCCACCCTCGATCCCTGGCCCTGAATGCCAGCATTTCTTAACTACTGGCCTATGAAATGCTGTCATTTAGGCTGTTTGACACAGACAGCTTCAAACAGCTCATGTCACTTGCTGTCCCACAGTATGTTGTTCTTAGCCGCCACTACTTCTCCAAGAGAGCCGTGCCTTCCCTGCACAACCAAGTGTCCGATAAAATCAAGTGTGCACTGCGCAACGCCATCTGTGGCAAGGTCCACCTAACCACAGATACGTGGACCAGTAAGCACGGCCAGAGACGCTATATCTCCCTAACTGCACACTGGGTAAATGTAGTGGCGGCTGGGCCCCAGGCGGAGAGCTGTTTGGCGCACGTCCTTCCGCCGCCAAGGATCGCAGGGCAACATTCTTTGCCTCCTGTCTCCTCCTCCTCCTACTCAGCTTCCTCCTCCTCTTCTTCCACCTGCTCATCCAGTCAGCCACACACCTTCACCACCAACTTCAGCACAGCCCGGGGTAAACGTCAGCAGGCCGTTCTGAAACTCATATGTTTGGGGGACAGGCCCCACACCGCACAGGAGTTGTGGCGGGGTATAGAACAACAGACCGACGAGTGGTTGCTGCCAGTGAGCCTCAAGCCCGGCCTGGTGGTGTGCGATAATGGGCGAAATCTCGTTGCATCTCTGGGACTAGCCGGTTTGACGCACATCCCTTGCCTGGCGCATATGCTGAATTTGGTGGTGCAGAAGTTCATTCGCAACTACCCCGACATGACAGAGCTGCTGCATACAGTGCGGGCCGTCTGTTCGCGCTTCCGGCGTTCACACCCTGCCGCTGCTCGCCTGTCTGCGCTACAGCGTAACTTCGGCCTTCCCGGTTACCGCCTCATATGCGACGTGCCCACCAGGTGGAACTCCACCTTGCACATGCTGGACAGACTGTGCGAGCGAGTTTCAGCTGCAGCACGCACAGGTCAGTCGCACTGCGGAACAGCACCACTTCACCACCAATGACTGGGCCTCCATGCGAGACCTGTGTGCCCTGTTGCGCTGTTTTGAGTACTCCACCAACATGGCCAATGGCGATGACACCGTTATCAGCGTTACAATACCACTTCTATGTCTCCTTGAGAAAACACTTAGGGCGATGATGGAAGAGGAGGTGGCCCAGGAGGAAGAGGAGGAAGAGGGTTCATTTTTAGCACTTTCAGGCCAGTCTCTTCGAAGTGACTCAGAGGGAGGTTTTTTGCAACAGCAGAGGCCAGGTACAAATGTGGCCAGACAGGGCCCACTATTGGAGGATGAGGATGAGGAGGAGGTGGAGGAGGATGAGGATGAAGCATGTTCACAGCGGGGTGGCACCCAAAGCAGCTCGGGCTCATCACTGGTGCGTGGCTGGGGGGAAACACAGGACGATGACGATACGCCTCCCACAGAGGACAGCTTGTCCTTACCTCTGGGCAGCCTGGCACACATGAGCGACTACATGCTGCAGTGCCTGCGCAACGACAGCAGAGTTGCCTACATTTTAACGTGTGCGGACTACTGGGTTGCCACCCTGCTGGATCCCCGGTACAAAGACAATGTGCCCACCTTACTTCCTACACTGGAGCGTGATAGGAAGATGCGCGAGTACAAGCGCACGTTGGTAGACCCGCTACTGAGAGCATTCCCAAATGTCACAGGGGAACCAGTGGAAGCCCAAGGCGAAGGCAGAGGAAGAGCAAGAGGTCGCCAACGCAGCTGTGTCACGGCCAGCTCCTCTGAGGGCAGGGTTAGCATGGCAGAGATGTGGAAAAGTTTTGTCACCACGCCACAGCTAACTGCACCACCACCTGATACGGAACGTGTTAGCAGGAGGCAACATTTCACTAACATGGTGGAACAGTACCTGTGCACACCCCTCCACGTACTGACTGATGGTTCGGCCCCATTCAACTTCTGGGTCTCCAAATTGTCCACGTGGCCAGAACTAGCCTTTTATGCCTTGGAGGTGCTGGCCAGCGTTTTGTCTGAATGTGTATTCAGCACGGCAGGGGGCGTCATTACAGACAAACGCAGCCGCCTGTCTACAGCCAATGTGGACAAGCTTACGTTCATAAAAATGAACCAGGCATGGATCCCACAGGACCTGTCCATCCCTTGTGCAGATTAGACATTAACTACCTCCCCTTAACAATATATTATTGTACTCCAGGGCACTTCCTCATTCAATCCTATTTTTATTTTCATTTTACCATTATATTGCGGGGCAACCCAAGTTGAATGAACCTCTCCTTTGTCTGGGTGCCGGGGCCTAAATATGTGACAGTGGTCTGTTCCAGTGGTGGGTGACGTGAAGCCTGATTCCTCTGCTATGACATGAAGACTGATTCTGTGCTGACATGAAGCCAGATTCTCTGTTACTGGACCTCTCTGCTCTGTCTGGGTGCCGGGGCCTAAATATGTGACAGTGGCCTGTTCCAGTGGTGGGTGACGTGAAGCCTGATTCTCTGCTATAACATGAAGACTGATTCTGTGCTGACATGAAGCCAGATTCTCTGTTACGGGACCTCTCTCCTCTGTCTGGGTGCCAGGGCCTAAATGTGTGACAGTGGCCTCTTCCAGTGGTGGGTGACGTGAAGCCTGATTCTCTGCTATGACATGAAGACTGATTCTGTGCTGACATGAAGCCAGATTCTCTGTTACGGGACCTCTCTCCTCTGTCTGGGTGCCAGGGCCTAAATGTGTGACAGTGGCCTGTTCCAGTGGTGGGTGACGTGAAGCCTGATTCTCTGCTATGACATGAAGACTGATTCTGTGCTGACATGAAGCCAGATTCTCTGTTACGGGACCTCTCTCCTCTGTCTGGGTGCCAGGGCCTAAATGTGTGACAGTGGCCTCTTCCAGTAGTGGGTGACGTGAAGCCTGATTCTCTGCTATGACATGAAGACTGATTTTGTGCTGACATGAAGCCAGATTCTCTGTTACGGGACCTCTCTCCTCTGTCTGGGTGCCAGGGCCTAAATGTGTGACAGTGGCCTCTTCCAGTGGTGGGTGACGTGAAGCTTGATTCTCTGCTATGACATGAAGACTGATTCTGTGCTGACATGAAGCCAGATTCTCTGTTACGGGACCTCTCTCCTCTGTCTGGGTGCCGGGGCCTAAATATGTGACAGTGGCCTGTTCCAGTGGTGGGTGACGTGAAGCCTGATTCTCTGCTATGACATGAAGACAGATTCTCTGCTATGGCATGAAGAGACTGATTCTCTGCTGACGTGAAGCCAGATTCTCTGCTATGGGACCTCTGTCCAATTGATATTGGTTAATTTTTTTATTTTTTATTTCTATTTTAATTCATTTCCCTATCCACATTTGTTTGCAGGGGATTTACCTACATTTTGCTGCCTTTTGCAGCCCTCTAGCTCTTTCCTGGGCTGTTTTACAGCCTTTTTAGTGCCAAAAAGTTCGGGTCCCCGTTGTTTTCAATGGGGTTCGGGTTCGGGACGAAGTTCGGGTCGGGTTCGGATCCTGAACCCGAACATTTCCGGGAACTTCGGCCGAATTTCTCGAACCCGAACATCCAGGTGTTCGCTCAACTCTAGTAATGATTGATTAAAGCCAGCCGTTTAGCTAAAACCCCCTTTGTTTACGTCAGTAAAAACACGTATGGGTGGTCACTAAGGGGTTAAGCTCTGTAGGATAAATTTAAGTACATAAAACATAAAAGGGCCCCTTAATGGATCCCATTCATATATAAGAGATACATTTCTTGAGGCCATGTCAATGGTGAAGCCAAAATCAAAACATCATCGCCTTCCTTATTTTTTGTACCTGCTGTAGTATTTAGGAACACAAAGAAAATACCTGTGTATACACCTGTGTTTTACATGCACTTTTTTTAAATATAATTTAGTCTGTAGAGTGTTTAAATGATCAGAGGGTATCATAAAGGATCACTAGGATCACTACCTATGACTTCTTTTAGATTTTTTTTGTTCTTTGAAATAGATTATATTTAGTGTTGAGCGAACCCGAACTTTATGATTTTTGCTACCCGGACCCGAACCCGAACTTTGCCGGAAAAGTTCCAGTTCGTTGTTCGGGCATTTAATAAAGCATGTTGAAAGGCTGCAGGGCAGCCAATCAACAAGCTTTTAAGCTGTGTGCCTTAGAAGCCATCACAGCCATGCCTACTAATGGCATGGCTGTGATTGGCCGGTGCATCATGTGGCGCAGCCTCTATATAACCTGGATCACGTGTAGCACCGCCCATCAGCTCTCAGTAGTGAAGGGAGAGAAAGCAGTCAGCTGAAGTGAGGGACAGTGTTAGTGCAATTTTTTATGGGTGCAATACACCATCTTTGCCCCCTGACACAGAAAGCTAATCATAAATCTGGCTGTTAATTCTGTGGGTGACCTACAGTGATTTTATTGGTGGGTGCAATGCAACATTGTACTTTGTACCCCTGACACACAAATATAATAGGTAATCCGTCTGTTAGTTAGGTGCACGTCATTTACCCATTTATTGTGGGAAGTACACAAGCACTGCATACGTGACAGGGAAATTGATATAGTTATTCTGTCTGTTAGTTAGGTGCACGTCATATACCCATTTATTGTGTGAAGTACACCAGCACTGCATACATGACAGCGAAAATAATATAGTTAATCTGTCTGTTAGTTCAGTGGGTGACCTCAAAGAATGAGGAGAGCATCAAATAAGGGACATAGCCCTGGTCGTGGTGCTGCTGGGGTTGGTGGAGCTCCTGTTGCAGGGAGAGCACGTGGTCGATCTGTGCTACACGCCCAAATGAAACACCTACCTCAGGTGCACGTAGGCGACAGAACGTTCAGCGTTATTTTGTAGGCCTGAATACCGGTGTACGAATGGTGAAGCCAGAACAAGTAAAGGCGGTAGTAGATTGGGGGGCTGACAGTGCCTCCAGTTCCCTCACATTGTCTCCCACCTGGTCCCCTGCTGAAACCGCAGAGTTTGCACCTGTAGCCCACGTGCATCTGTCTTTCACCTCACCCCCTTGCAAATCATCCATGCAGTCTGAGCCCCAAGTCATGCAGCAGTCTCTTCTGCTTTTTGATGACTCTGCTGGCAGGGTTTCCGAGGGCCGTCCACATAGCCCTGCCCCAGAAGTGGAAGACATTGAGTGCACTGATGCCCAACCACTTATGTTTCAGGATGTGGACATGGGAGGACCACCGCAGCACATCTTTGAAGATGACGAAACACAGGTGCCACCTGCTGCAGCTTTCTGCAGTGTGCACAGGGCCGTCTTTAATATTGATTGGACCCTGGGCAAGAATTTACCTGGGCCCCCTGGATCCCACCTTCCCACACCCTAGCAGGCAATCACACCCTCCACCACAATACACATACAACCTCATCAATACAATGCACAGGAATGTGCAGTGTGTGAGTATATCATAGCCAACCCACTGCTTTCCCATAGAGAAGCATTGGGAGGCTATTGCGCATGCGCGGCTTCATAGAGATGCTTTGAAGCAATGCATTTCTATGAGGAGTGTTTAGCGTGAATGCCAGTGTTGCAAATTGTACAACACTGGACTAGGAAGCACCTCTAGTGGTCGTCTGATGAGTGACCACTAGAGGTGTTCCTTGGCAGTAAATGTAAATACTGCCTTTTTTTCTGAAAAGGCAGTGTTTACATTAAAAAGCTTGCAGAGACACGCTATAGACACCGGAACTACTACGTTTAGCTTTTGTGGTTCTGGTGACTGTAGTGTCCCTTAATATAGAGGGAAAAAAAGAAGCAGCACAAAAAAAGTATCAACTAATATGGCTGTATCATTATTCAAAATATTTAAAAAGCACAACTTCTGACACAAATATATAGTATTTTTTTTTTTACAATATTCAGATAATACTGTACTACTAACCCCTCCATCCACTCCATCCCCCCCCCCTCACCCACCTTCTCCAACCACCCAGCACCCTTACTCACATAAAACAAGTAATATATATAATATAGCTTACAGTGAATGACTGTCAATACTGAAGACTCCAGCGGCTCAGGATCAGTGCTCTGGGCAGCTGGGCTCAGGCTGGAAGTGGGCACCGCTCTGCAGGAAGGAGACCGGGGCTCAGGTCACCCTAGCGTTGCAGTGCCTCTGTGCAGTGTGGGACTGGGGTACTTAGGGCCCACCAGTGTAACTGATTCTGGGGGCCCACCTTAGGGCTCCTGAACACTAACTTATTTTTTTTTCCCCATGTCTGTACCGTTCAATTCACTTCAATGGGGCTTAAAAAAAAAAAAAAAAAGACTCAGTGTGCATTCTGTGTCTGTATGTCTTTTCCATCACATTATACACAGCACGTATTCGTGGTTATTACCACTGTGTAATCCAGCAGCGGTGGCCGTGCTTGCACACTATAGGTAAAGGTGTTCGCCTATGAGCACTTCCAGCCTTTCCCTATAGTGTGTAAGCACGGCCACCGCTGATGGATTACATGATGGTAATAACCACGGATAAGTGCTGTGTATAATGTGATGGAAAGGAGGCAATATGGAGTACCACAATACATTAGTGAGTGCCTTTTATTAACTGCATGATAAATGCCATTTACTGAAGTGAGACAAACCCTTTAACCCATTTAAAGAGGACCTTTTATGGGTCCAGACATTATAAAATAAGAGGCACGTTAGGTAGGGCGTCAAACAGGGATCTAATAGAGCCTACTATTATTCCTGGGCGCGGCTCCGTTCGCCCGCTGTGCCCCTGTTTAATTATCGCACCTGTTATGCAAATTACTAGCATCGGAACAGGGAGCAGACGCCAGGGTTTCTCAATTTGCGTCTCCTTCTCCCTGGCTGTAGCGATGTCCAATCACAGCCAGAGCGTCACAGCCAGGGAAAAAATACCTCCAGAGACATTACATCACATGTGACCGATATCAGCCGCTCCTCTTATAACGCTCCAGCACTGATATAACCTCCAGAGACATTACATCCTATGTGACTGATATCAGCCGCTCCTCTTATAACGCTCCAGCGCTGATATAACCTCCAGAGACTTTACATCCTATGTGACTGATATCAGCCGCTCCTCTTATAACGCTCCAGCACTGATATAACCTCCAGAGACATTAAATCCTATGTGACTGATATCAGATGCTCCACTTATAACGCTCCAGCGCTGATATAACCTCCAGAGACATTACATCACATGTGACTGATATCAGCCGCTCCTCTTAACGCTCCAGCGCTGGTATAACCTCCAGAGACATTACATCACATGTGACTGATATCAGCCGCTCCTCTTATAACGCTCCAGCACTGATATAACCTCCAGAGACATTACATCATATGTGACTGATATCAGCCGCTCCTCTTATAACGCTCCAGCACTGATATAACCTCCAGAGACATTACATCCTATGTGACTGATATCAGCCGCTCCTCTTATAACGCTCCAGCGCTGATATAACCTCCAGAGACTTTACATCCTATGTGACTGATATCAGCCGCTCCTCTTATAACGCTCCAGCACTGATATAACCTCCAGAGACATTAAATCCTATGTGACTGATATCAGATGCTCCACTTATAACGCTCCAGCGCTGATATAACCTCCAGAGACATTACATCACATGTGACTGATATCAGCCGCTCCTCTTATAACGCTCCAGCACTGATATAACCTCCAGAGACATTACATCATATGTGACTGATATCAGCCGCTCCTCTTATAACGCTCCAGCACTGATATAACCTCCAGAGACATTACATCCTATGTGACTGATATCAGCCGCTCCTCTTATAACGCTCCAGCGCTGATATAACCTCCAGAGACATTACATCACATGTGACTGATATCAGCCGCTCCTCTTATAACGCTCCAGCACTGATATAACCTCCAGAAACATTACATCATATGTGACCGATATCAGCCGCTCCTCTTATAACGCTCCAGCGCTGATATGACCTCCAGAGACATTAAATCCTATGTGACTGATATCAGCCGCTCCTCTTAACGCTCCAGCGCTGATATAACCTCCAGAGACATTACATCACATGTGACTGATATCAGCCGCTCCTCTTATAACGCTCCAGCGCTGATATAACCTCCAGAGACTTTACATCATATGTGACCGATATCAGCCGCTCCTCTTATAACGCTCCAGCACTGATATAAACTCCAGAGGGCAGGGGGAGATGTCAGAAGGTGAGATGGTTGGTGGGCAGGGATCTGTGATGGGGCAAGGGACACAGGGGAACACTAGAGTTGCAGGGGCTCTGTAAGGTCAGGGGGGCACAGAATTGGACTTGAACACAGGTTATAGGCAGCACCTTCAGGACTTACTGCCCCCTATAGTAACTTATCCCCCTGCTGCTGTATGTAAGAAGGAAGCAGGGGCCAGTGAGGGGACTTCATACTTGAACTTCCAGCACCACACAGTGACATGAGGCGCACTAACATTACCTGAGGTGATGTCTCTGCAGGCCAGCTCTCATCTTTTCCTGCAGCTACTGAAGGTCTGGAGGAGTCCCCGCCCCCTCCTCACACGGACTATCACACTTTAATATAGGCTGCCCGATGGGGGCAGCTGTGAGTGGCCCCTATTTTGCCTCTTTGCAGCAGCCAGCAGGATCCCTGACAGGGCTCAGTTACTGCCCTGATGGTGACCCTGCTGCGCTGCTGTCTGCTGACATCTACTTGATGATAATGTGGACCTGTCTGCACTGACTACACAGACATCGCGAGCCGCCTGCCCCCCCCCCACACTTTCTCATTATTATGGTGACATTGGTTGGTGAGACTAGCGCAGCAGTCAGTGTCACATAAGCAAGAAGTCCTTCACTATGCGAGCCATGCCGCTCTGCTCCTGCTCGCATAGTGAAGGATAGGATTAGGATCGGGACGGGACAGGGAGCTGCCTTGGGCCCCCCAGGAGCAACTGGGCCCGGGGCAGCTGCCCCTTTTGCCCTGCGTTAAAGACGGCCCTGAGTGTCAGACCGGCAAGGAGGGCAAGGGTGAAGAGTGGATGGAAAATTATGTGGAGGATGATAAGGTCCTAGACCTCACATGAAATCAAGGTCATGCGAGTGACGTGTGCAGATCGGAGGAAGAGGTGGTGGTCACGCAGCACCAGCCGCACAGCAAAAGAGGGAGCAGTGTGCAAAAGCCTTCCCCTAGCCAGTACACCTGATACTGCCCACCGCACCCAGCTACTGAGCACACCAAAGCCAGCTACAAAGAGTACCCTGGCGTGGCAGTTCTTCAGACAATGTGCCGACGACAAAATGCGAGTGGTTTGCACGCTGTGCAATCAGAGCCTAAAGCGAGGCATAAATGTTCTAAACCTGAGCACCAACTGCATGACTAGGCATCTAAATGCAAAGCATGCAAAGCATGAGCTGCAGTGAAGTAAACACCTCAAAAACCACAATCTCAGGCTTCTCCTGGTCCCTCTTCTGCTGCAGTCTCAGCCTCTTCCTCCCCCTCTGGAGTAACAGTGGCACCTGCCACCCCGCAAACAGAGGATGTGGCAGCAATGCCACCACGTCCGTCACCATCACCAAGAATCTCCACAATGTCCCATGGAAGCGTTTAGCTGTCCATCTCCCAAACACTAGAGAGAAAGAGGAAGTACCCCCCTACCCAACCACGATCCCTGGCCCTGAATGCCAGCATTTCAAAATTCCTGGCCTTTGAAATGCTGTCATTTCATCTGGTGGAGACGGAGACTTTTAAAAACTTATGGCGGTGGCTGTCCCACAGTACGTCGTGCCCAGACGCCACTACTTTTCCAGGCGAGCCATCCTCGCCCTGCACAACCAAGTGGTGGACAAAGTTAGGTGTGCAATGTGCAATGCCATCTGTGGCAAGGTCCATATAACCACCAATACCTAGACCAGTAAGCACAGGCAGGGACGTTATATCTCCTGCACACTGGGTAAATGCAGTGGCGGCTGGGCCTGAGGCGGATAGCAGTTTGACGCATGTCCTTCTGCCACCGAGGATTGCAGGACGCTTCAGTTTGCCTCCTGTTTCTTCCTCCTCCGACTCCACTTTGTCATCCTCTACTGCCTCCTCATCCGGTCAGCGTAACACCTTCACCACCAACTTCAGTTTTAAAACTTATCTGTTTGGGGGACAAACCCCACACCACGCAGGAGCTGTGGACGGGCATGGAACAACAGACCAATGAGTGGTTGGTGCCAGTGAGCCTCAAGCCCGGCCTGGTGGTGTGCGATAATGGGCGAAATCTCGTAGCAGCTCTGGGACTAGCCGGTTTGACGCACATCCCTTGCCTGGTGCATGTGCTGAATTTGGTGGTGCAGAGGTTCCTTAAAAATACCCCAATATGTCAGAGATGCTGCAGAAAGTGCGGGCCGTCTGTGTGCGCTTTCGGCATTCTCACCCTGCTGCTGCCCGCCTGTCTCCACTGCAGTGTTACTTCGGCCTTCCCACTCACCGCCTCATATGCGATGTGCACACAAGGTGGAACTCCACCTTGCACATGCTGGCGAGACTGTGCAAGCAGCAGCAGGCGATAGTGGAGTTTTAGCTGCAGCATGTACGGGTTAGTCGCTCTGCGGAACAGCACCACTTCACCACCAACGAGTGGGCCTCCATGTGGGATGTGTGTGCCGTGTTGCGCTGTTTCAAGTAATCCACCAACATGGCCAGTGCCGATGACGCAGACCTCAGCGGTACTATCCCACTTCTATGTCTCCTTAAAAAATAAAAAAAATAAAAGCTTCGGGCGATGGTGGAAGAGGATGTGGCACACAAGGAAGAGGAGGAGGAAGAGGGATAATTTCCACGGTTATTAGGCCAGTCATTCACAAGTGTCTCGGGGGGTGGGTTCCTGCAGCAACAGAGGCCAGGTACACAATTGTCCAGCCATGGCACAGTTCTGAAGGATGAGGAGGAGGATGATGATGATGAGGAGGAACCGTGTTCACAGCAGGGTGGCACCCAAAGCAGCTCAAGGGCATCACTGGAGCATGGCCGGGGGGATACAGAGGACACAGACGATACATCTCCCACAGAGGACTTCTTGTCGTTGCCTCGGGCAGCCTGGCACACATGAGCGACTACATGCTGCAGTGCCTGCGCAACGACCGCCGAGTTGCCCACATTCTAACCAGTGCTGATTACTGGGTGGCCACCCTGCTGGATCCTTGCTACAAGGACAATGTTTTATCCTTAATTCCATCACTGGAACATGATTGGACGATGCGCGAGTACAAGCTGATGTCATTCCCACCTGACATCGGGGGCTCAGTGGAAGCACAAGGCAAAGGCAGAGGAGGAAGAAGAAATCGCCAACGCAGCTGGGGCACCGCCAGCATCTCAGAAGGCAGGGTTAGCATGGCCAAAATGTGGAAAAGCTTTGTCAGCACGCCACAACAACCAGCACCACCAGCTGATACAGAGCATCTTAGCAGGAGGCAGCATTTCAGCAACATGGAAGAACAGTGTGCACACGCCTACACGTACTGACTGATGGGTCTGCCCCATTCAACTTCTGGGTTTCCAAATTGGGCCTATGTGGTCAAGCTCACGTTTAGGGATAAAAGAACCCGAACTGTATAGTTCGGGTTCGTACCGAATTTTGGGGTGTTCGTGACACGGACCCGAACCCGAACATTTACGTAAAAGTCCGGGTTCGGGTTCGGCGCTTTCTTGGCGCTTCTTGAAAGGCTGCAAAGCAGCCAATCAACAAGCGTCATACTACTTGCCCCAAGAGGCAATCACAGCCATGCCTACTATTGGCATGGCTGTGATTGGCTAGTGCAGCATGTGACCCAGCTTCTATTTAAACTGGAGTCACGTAGCGTCGCACGTCACTCTGCTCTGATCAGTGTAGGGATAGGATGCAGCTGCTGCTGTTAGGCCCAGATTAAGCAGGGATTTACCCATCAAAAACACTTAATGAAGTGATCGATCTACAGCTGTGTATCATTCAACTTCAATACAATTGCCAAAATAGCAGTACCCTAAATCTGGTGTTTCAGCTGTGGCTAGCCAATTGTAATACTGTCTGCTGTCTGGCAAAGGATATATTTTTCTCACCTGTGGCTGGACAAGTTTTCTAGTGTCCGTCAAAGCACAGTTTTTGTTCTGGGTTGAAATTCAATTCCCAAAATAGCAATTCCCTAAATCAGTGGATTCTGCTGTAGCAGGCCAAGTTTAAATCTATCCATAAAAGGGTATATTACATTGAAGGTGCAAATTCAAGTGCTGATAGGGTCATCCTCAATAACTTCACACGCTACTGTGCATCTCCAAGTCTAATTCTGTCTGTGAAGGGATACCTGTCATCCAGGGCCTAAATAAGAGGCCTACAATATATATTCAGCTAAATCTGTGGTTACTGCTGTGCTTGTATTAGTGTAATACGGTACCTAAATAGATAGCCAGATAGAGTTAGGTGCCTGTAAAAAAAGGCCTGAATTTGAATTCAATACATTGGGCCGAATAATTTTTTTCTTATTGTGGTGAACGGTAACAATGAGGAAAACATCTAGTAAAGGACACGGACATGGTTGTGGTGGTGTTAGTGAACCCTCTGGTGCTGGGAGAGGATGTGGCCGTTTTGCAACAGCCACACGTCCTAGTGTACCAACTACCTCAGGTCCCAGTAGACGCCAGAATTTACAGCGATATTTGGTGGGGCCCCAATGCCGTTCTAAGGATGATAAGGCCTGCTCAGGTACAGGCATTAGTCAATTGGGTGGCCGACGGTGGATCCAGCACGTTCACATTATCTCCCACCAAGTCTTCTGCAGAAAGCGCAAAGATGGCGCCTTAAAACCAAGCCCATCAGTCTGTCACATCACCCCCATGCATATCAGGGAAACTGTCTGAGCCTCAAGTTATGCAGCAGTCTCTTATGCTGTTTGAAGACTCTGCTGCCAGGGTTTCCCAAGGGCATCCACCTAGCCCTTCCCCAGGGGTGGAAGACATAGAATGCACTGACGCACAACCACTTATGATTCCTGATGATGAGGACATGGGAAAACCACCTCAGCACGTCTCTGATGATGATGAAACACAGGTGCCAACTGCTGCGTCTTTCTGCAGTGTGCAGACTGAACAGGAGGTCAGGGAGGAAGACTGGGTGGAAGACGATGCAGGGGACGATGAGGTCCTATACCCCATATGGAACGAAGGTCGTGCCACTGACTTTCAGAGTTCAGAGGAAGAGGCAGTGGTGAGACCGAGCCAACAGCATAGCAAAAGAGGGAGCAGTGGGCAAAAACAGAACACCCGCCGCCAAGAGAGTTTGCCTGCTACTGGCCACCGCCACCTGGGACCGAGCACCCCAAAGGCAGCTTCAAGGAGTTCCCAGGCGTGGCAGTTCTTCAAACAATGTGCTGACGACAAGACCCGTGTGGTTTGCACACTGTGCCATCAGAGCCTGAAGCGAGGCATTAACGTTTTAAACCTTAGCACAACCTGCATGACCAGGCATCTGCATGCAAAGCATGAACTGCAGTGGAGTAAACACCTTAAAAACAAGGAACTCACTCAGGCTCCCCCTGCTACCTCTTCTGCTGCTGCCTCGGCCTCTTCCTCCGCCTCTGGAGGAACGTTGGCACCTGCCACCCAGCAAACAGAGGATGTACCACCAACACCACCACCTCCATCACCAAGCATCTCCACCATGTCACACGGCAGCGTTCAGCTCTCCATCTCACAAACATTTGAGAGAAAGCGTAAATTCCCACCTAGCCACCCTCGATCCCTGGCCCTGAATGCCAGCATTTCTAAACTACTGGCCTTTGAAATGCTGTCATTCAGGCTGGTGGACACAGACAGCTTCAAACAGCTCATGTCGCTTGCTGTCCCACAGTATGTTGTTCCCAGCCGCCACTACTTCGCCAAGAGAGCCGTGCCTTCCCTACACAACCAAGTATCTGATAAAATCAAGTGTGCACTGCGCAACGCCATCTGTGGCAAGGTCCACCTAACCACAGATACGTGGACCAGTAAGCACGTCCAGGGACGGTATATCTCCCTAACTGCACACTGGGTAAATGTAGTGGCGGCTGGGCCCCAGGCGGAAAGCTCTTTGGCGCAGGTCCTTCCGCCGCCAAGGATCACAGGGCAACATTCATTGCCTCCTGTAGCCTCCTCCTCCTACACGGCTTCCTCCTCCTCTTCTTCCACCTCCTCTTCTTCCACCTGCTCATCCAGTCAGCCACACACCTTCACCACCAACTTCAGCACAGCCCGGGGTAAACGTCAGCAGGCCATTCTGAAACTCATATGTTTGGGGGACAGACCCCACACCGCGCAGGAGTATTTATTTTATTTTAATTTTAATTGTATGTCATTTCCCTATCCACATTTGTTTGCAGGGGATTTACCTACATGTTGTTGCCTTTTGCAGCCCTCTAGCCCGTTCCTGGGCTATTTTACAGCCTTTTTAGTGCCGAAAAGTTCGGGTCCCCATTGACTTCAATGGGGTTCGGGTTCGGGGCAAAGTTTGGGTCAAGTTCGGATCCCGAACCCGAACATTTTCGGCAAGTTCGGTCGAACTTCTCGAACCCGAACATCCAGGTGTTCGCTCAACTCTACTCACGTTCATTAAAATGTAACAGGCATGGATCCCACAGTACTTGTCCATATCTTGTGCAGAATAGACAAGTATACAGCCATTGTTATACTCTAGCGCACTTTCTCTTTGTTTTATTTTATATATTTCCCAATGTTTTGGGGTCTTCCCAAATTTATAAAAAAAAAAAAAAAAAATACAAAAATTGTGTTGGCTACCTCCTCCTCCTCCACCACTGCTTCTACCTACACCGCCACATCCAACGCCTCCTCAACCTCCTATTCCACTTTGAACTCCACCTCCTAGTTCAAGATAATTATTTTTAATTTTTGTAAAAAATTCTGTTATTTTAATTCATTTCCCTATCCAGATTTGTTTGCAGGGCAATTGTCCTGCTCATACCCCTATTTTGCTTCATTTTGCAGCCCTCTAGCCCATTCTATGACTTTTTTAGAGCCATTTCAGTGCCCCAAAGTTCGGGTCCCCATTGACTTCAATGGGGTTCGGGGTCAAGTTTGACTATTGCTATTAACAATCGCTGCTATTGATAACCGCTAGAGTTGAGCAAACACCTGGATGTTCGGGTTCGAGAAGTTCGGCCAAACTTCACGAAAATGTTCGGGTTCGGGATCCGAACTCGACCCGAACTTAACCCCGAACCCAAACCCCATTGAAGTCAATGGGGACCCGAACTTTTCGGCACTAAAAAGGCTGTATAATGGCCCAGGAAAGGGCTAGAGGGCTGCAAAAGGCAGCAAAATGTAGGTAAATCCCCTGCAAACAAATGTGGATAGGGAAATGAATAAAAAAAAAAATATTAACCAATATCAATTGGAGAGAGGTCCCATAGCAGAGAATCAGGCTTCATGTCATAGCAGAGAATCAGGCTTCATGTCACCCACCACTGGAACAGGCCACTGTCAGATATTTAGGCCCCGGCACCCAGACAGAGGAGAGAGGTCCCATAGCAGAGAATCAGGCTTCATGTCATAGCAGAGAATCAGGCTTCATGTCACCCACCACTGTAACAGGCCACTGTCAGATATTTAGGCCCCTGCACCCAGACAGAGGAGAGAGGTCCCATAGCAGAGAATCAGGCTTCATGTCACCCACCACTGGAACAGGCCACTGTCAGATATTTAGGCCCCAGGCACCCAGACAGAGGAGAGAGGTCCCATAGCAGAGAATCAGGCTTCATGTCATAGCAGAGAATCAGGCTTCATGTCACCCACCACTGGAACAGGCCACTGTCAGATATTTAGGCCCCGGCACCCAGACAGAGGAGAGAGGTCCCATAGCAGAGAATCAGGCTTCATGTCATAGCAGAGAATCAGGCTTCATGTCACCCACCACTGGAACAGGCCACTGTCAGATATTTAGGCCCCGGCACCCAGACAGAGGAGAGAGGTCCCATAGCAGAGAATCAGGCTTCATGTCATAGCAGAGAACCAGGCTTCATGTCACCCACCACTGGAATAGACCACTGTCAGATATTTAGGCCCCGGCACCCAGACAGAGGAGAGGTTCATTCAATTTTGGGTTGCCCCGCAATATAATGGTAAAATTAAAAAAGTGGATTGAATGAACATGTGCCCTGGAGTACAAGAATATATGGTTAAGGGGAGGTAGTTATAAATGTCTAATCTGCACAAGGGATGGACAGGTCCTGTGGGATCCATGCCTGGTTCATTTTTATTAACGTCAGCTTGTCCACATTGGCTGTAGACAGGCGGCTGCGTTTGTCTGTAATGACGCCCCCTGCCGTGCTGAATACACGTTCAGACAAAACGCTGGCCGCCGGGCAGGCCAGCACCTCCAAGGCATAAAAGGCTAGCTCTGGCCATGTGGACAATTTTGAGACCCAGAAGTTGAATGGGGCCGAACCATCAGTCAGTACGTGGAGGGGTGTGCACACGTACTGCTCCACCATGTAAGGCCTCATGCACACGACCGTTGTTGTGTTCCGTTCCGCAAAATGGGGATCCGTTGTTCCGTGATCCATTTCCGTTTTTGTTTCCGTGTGTCTTCCTTTATTTTAGGAGGATCACCAGACATGAAGGAAATGAAAAAAAAAATCTAAGACAGGTTTGCCATGCAAATAATAGGAAATAAACGGACGCGGATGACAATCTTGTGTGCCTCCGTGTTTTTTAGCGGTCCCATTGACTTGAATGGGTCCGCGAACCGTTTTCCGCGAAAATAATAGGACAGGTTATATTTTTTTGACGGACTGGAACCACGGATCACGGACGCGGATGACAAACGGTGCATTTGCCGATTTTTCAACGAACCCATTGAAAGTCAATGGGTCCGCAGAAAAACACGAAAAATGGCACAACGGACACGGAATAAAACAATGGTCGTGTGTATGAGGCCTTAGTGAAATGTTGCCTCCTGCTGACACGTTCCATATCAGGTGGTGGTGCAGTTAGCTGTGGCGTGGTGACAAAACTTTTCCACATCACTGCCATGCTAACCCTGCCCTCAGAGGAGCTGGCCGTGACACAGCTGCGTTGGCGACCTCTTGCTCCTCCTCTGCCTTCGCCTTGGGCTTCCACTTGTTCCATTTGTTCCCCTGTGATATTTGGGAATGCTCTCAATAGCGCTACCAACGAGCGCTTGTACTCGCGCATCTTCCTATCACGCTCCAGTGCAGGAAGTAAGGTGGACACATTGTCTTTGTACTGGGGATCCAGCAGGGTGGCCACCCAGTAGTCAGCACACATTAAAATGTGGGCAACTCTGCTGTCATTGCTCAGGCACTGCAGCATGTAGTCGCTCATGTGTGCCAGGCTGTCCAGGGGTAAGGACAAGCTGTCCTCTGTGGGAGGCGTATCGTCCTCCGTTTCCCCCCAGCCACGCACCAGTGATGGGCCCGAGCTGCGTTGGGTGCTACCCCGCTGTGAACATGCTTCATCCTCATCCTCCTCCACCTCCTCCTCATCCTCGTCCTCCACTAGTGGGCCCTGTCTGGCCACATTTGTACCTGGCCTCTGCTGTTGAAAAAAACCTCCCTCTGAGTCACTTCGAAGAGACTGGCCTGAAAGTGCTAAAAATGACCCCTCTTCCTCCTCCTCCTCCTCCTCCTGGGCCACCTCCTTTTCCATCATCGCCCTAAGTGTTTTCTCAAGGAGACATAGAAGTGGTATTGTAATGCTGATAACAGCGTCATCGCCACTGTCCATGTTGGTGGAGTACTCGAAACAGCGCAACAGGGCACACAGGTCTCGCATGGAGGCCCAGCCATTGGTGGTGAAGTGGTGCTGTTCCGCAGTTCAACTGACCCATGCGTGCTGCAGCTGAAACTCCACTATGGCCTGCTGCTGCTCACACAGTCTGTCCAGCATGTGCAAGGTGGAGTTCCACCTGGTGGGCACATCGCATATGAGGCGGTGAGCGGGAAGGCCGAAGTTACACTGTAGAGCAGACAGGCGAGCAGCGCCAGGATATGAACGCCGGAAGCGTGCACAGACGGCCCGCACTTTATGCAGCAGCTCTGACATGTCGGGGTAGTTGTGAATGAACTTCTGCACCACCAAATTCAGCACATGCGCCAGGCAAGGGATGTGTGTCAAACCGGCTAGTCCCAGAGCTGCGACGAGATTTTGCCCATTATCGCACACCACCAGGCCGGGCTTGAGGCTCACCGGCAGCAACCACTCGTCGGTCTGTTGTTCAATACCCCGCTACAACTCCTGCGCGGTGTGGGGCCTGTCCCCCAAACATATGAGTTTCAGAATGGCCTGCTGACGTTTACCCCGGGCTGTGCTGAAGTTGGTGGTGAAGGTGTGTGGCTGACTGAATGAGCAGGTGGAAAAGAGGAGGAGGAAGCCAAGTAAGGGGAGGAGGCTACAGGAGGCAAAGAATGTTGCCCTGCGATCCTTGGCGGCGGAAGGACGAGCGCCAAAGAGCTCTCCGCCTGGGTCCCAACCGCCACTACATTTACCCAGTGTGCAGTTAGGGAGATATAGCATCCCTGGCCGTGCTTACTGGTCCACGTATCTGTGGTTAGATGGACCTTGCCACAGATGGCATTGCACAGTGCACACTTGATTTTATCGGATACTTGGTTGTGCAGGGAAGGCACAGCTCTCTTGGAGAAGTAGTGGCGGCTGGGAACAACATACTGTGGGACAGCAAGCAACATGAGCTGTTTGAAGCTGTCTGTGTCCACCAGCCTGAATGACAGCATTTCAAAGGCCAGTAGTTTAGAAATGCTGGCATTCAGGGCCAGGGATCGAGGGTGGCTAGGTGGGAATTTATGCTTTCTCTCAAATGTTTGTGAGATGGAGAGCTGAACGCTGCCGTGTGACATGGTGGAGATGCTTGGTGATGGAGGTGGTGGTGTTGGTGGTAAATCCTCTGTTTGCTGGGCGGCAGGTGCCAACGTTCCTCCAGAGGCGGAGGAAGAGGCCGAGGCAGCAGCAGAAGAGGTAGCAGGGGGAGCCTGAATGAGTTCCTTGTTTTTAAGGTGTTTACTCCACTGCAGTTCATGCTTTGCATGCAAATGCCTGGTCATGCAGGTTGTGCTAAGGTTCAGAACGTTAATGCCTCGCTTCAGGCTCTGATGGCACAGCGTGCAAACCACTCGGGTCTTGTAGTCAGCACATTGTTTGAAGAACTGCCACGCCAGGGAACTCCTTGAAGCTGCCTTTGGGGTGCTCGGTCCCAGGTGGCGGTGGCCAGTAGCAGGCGAACTCTCTTGGCGGCGGGTGTTCTGCTTTTGCCCACTGCTCCCTCTTTTGCTACGCTGTTGGCTCGGTCTCACCACTGCCTCTTCCTCTGAACTCTGAAAGTCAGTGGCACGACCTTCATTCTATGTGGGGTCTAGGACCTCATCGTCCCCTGCATCGTCTTCCACCCAGTCTTCCTCCCTGAACTCCTGTTCAGTCTGCACACTGCAGAAAGACGCAGCAGTTGGCACCTGTGTTTCGTCATCATCATAGACGTGCTGAGGTGGTATTCCCATGTCCTCATCATCAGGAAACATAAGTGGTTGTGCGTCAGTGCATTCTATGTCTTCCACCGCTGGGGAAGGGCTAGGTGGATGCCCTTGTGAAACACTGCCAGCACAGTCTTCAAACAGCATAAGAGACTGCTGCATAAGTTGAGGCTCAGACAGTTTCCCTGATATGCATGGGGGTGATGTGACAGACTGATGGGCTTGGTTTTCATGCGCCATCTGTGAGCTTTCTGCAGAAGACTGCGTGGGAGATAATGTGAACGTGCTGGATCCACTGTCGGCCACCCAATTGACTAATGCCTGTACCTGCTCAGGCCTTACCATCCTTAGAACGGCATTAGGCCCCACCAAATATCGCTGTAAATTCTGGCGGCTACTGGGACCTGAGGTAGTTGGTTCACTAGGACGTGTGGCTGTGGCAAAACGGCCACGTCCTCTCCCAGCGCCAGAGGGTCCACTAACACCACCACGACCATGTCCGCGTCCCTTACTAGATGTTTTCCTCATTGTTAGCGTTCACCACAATAAGAAAAAAAATATTTGTCCCAATGTATTGAATTCAAATTCAGGCCTTTTTTTTACAGGCACCTAACACTATCTGGCTATCTATATAAGTACTGTATTACTCTAATACAGGCACAGCAGTAACCACAGATTTAGGGGAATATAAATTGTAGGCATAGTATTTAGGCCCTGGATGAAAGGTATCCTTTTACGGACAGAATTAGACTTGGAGATGCACGGTAGCGTGTGAAGTTATTGAGGATGACCCTATCAGCACTTGAATTTGCACCTTCAATGTAATATACCCTTTTACGGACAGAAATACACTATGTGAGATGCACAATAGTGCGTGCAAATTTAAAGGCTTATGCTTTCAGCAATTGTAATTTAACAGTTTCTGTAATATACCCTTTTACGGAACAAAAATACAATTGGAGATTCTTGCTGAGTGTAATATACCCTTTTACGGACAGATTTACACTTGGCCTGCCACAGCAGAAACCACTGATTTAGGGTATTGCTATTTTGGGAATTGAATTTCAACGCAGAACAAAAACTATGCTTTGATGGACACTATAAAACTTGTCCAGCCACAGCTGGAACACCAGATTTAGGGTATTGCTATTTTGGGAATTGAATTTCACCCCAGAAAAAACTATATCTTTGCCAGACAGCAGACAGTATTACAATTGGCTAGCCACAGCTGAAACACTTGATTTAGAGTATTGCTATTTTGGCAATTGTATTTCACCCCTCAATAAAATAGCAAGCACAGCCAAGCCCCTGATGTAGGATATAGCAACAAAAAAAACAACACACTATTGATGGTTAAATGGACTTGGTGGCAGCTTGTGCTGGCGCACCACAAGACACAAAATGGCCGCCGATCACCCCAGAAAAAAGTGACAGAAAAACGCACTGGGCAGCAGAGCAATTAACTAGCAGAAGTTGAATGATTCACAGCTGTAGATCGATCACTTCAATAAGTGTTTTTGCTGAGTAAATCCCTGCCTAATCTCGCCCTAACAGCAGCAGCTGCATCCTATCCCTACACTGATCAGAGCAGAGTGACCTGCTGCGCTACGTGACTCCAGCTTAAATAGAGGCTGGGTCACATGCTGCACTGGCCAATAACAGCCAGTCTAGGAAAAACATGTGTCAACCTGTATAGGTGTGGTAACGGTAGTAATTTCCCTAAAACATAAAAGGAAGAAACTGTTATAGCTTAGGGCTGAATTTAGCAAAGATTAATAGATGGATTTGTAAATCATAGTCCCAATCTATTTAAGCCAGTTAAAAAAATGTATCCTCAAAATACGAGTGCAGACTCTGACCTTACCCTTTCACAGAAATTCAACATTTTTAAAGTGCTCCATGTTATCACTATTGGCTAAAGTCTTTTAACATCTTTAAAATAAAAATAAAAATCATGATTTGGTTTACAAGAAAACCAGCATATTCCTTGTTGAATGATAGGGTGCAATTAACAAGAAATATCCCAAGCTTAAAATGATTTTCCAGGATTATGACCATTTTTACAGACCCCCAGAGCATGTAGTACCTAATAAAAAAATCATTCTCATCTGCTCCCCGTCATTCAACTCTGTCACGATGAATCTGCCATTCCCCAGCCTGTTTACTTTACTCTTTTCCTGGCAGGGGTACGAAGAAGCGGGGATTAAGTGAGCATGATTATTTATTAGATACCACTTGCTTAAAGGACCAGGAAAAAATGGCCATAACCTGAAAAAAACGTTTTAAGGACTCTACTTAACCACCTCAGCCCCCAGTGCTTAAACACCCTGAAAGACCAGGCCACTTTTTACACTTCTGACCTACACTACTTTCACCGTTTATTGCTCGGTCATGCAACTTACCACCCAAATGAATTTTACCTCCTTTTCTTCTCACTAATAGAGCTTTCATTTGGTGGTATTTCATTGCTGCTGACATTTTTACTTTTTTTGTTATTAATCGAAATTTAACGATTTTTTTGCAAAAAAATGACATTTTTCACTTTCAGTTGTAAAATTTTGCAAAAAAAACGAGATCCATATAGAAATTTTGCTCTAAATTTATAGTTCTACATGTCTTTGATAAAAAAAAAATGTTTGGGTAAAAAAAAAAATGGTTTGGGTAAAAGTTATAGCGTTTACAAACTATGGTACAAAAATGTGAATTTCCGCTTTTTGAAGCAGCTCTGACTTTCTGAGCACCTGTCATGTTTCCTGAGGTTCTACAATGCCCAGACAGTACAAACACCCCACAAATGACCCCATTTCGGAAAGTACACACCCTAAGGTATTCACTGATGGGCATAGTGAGTTCATAGAACTTTTTATTTTTTGTCACAAGTTAGCGGAAAATGATGATTTTTTTTATTTATTTTTTTCTTACAAAGTCTCCTATTCCACTAACTTGTGACAAAAAATAAAAAGTTCTATGAACTCACTATGCCCATCAGCGAATACCTTGGGGTCTCTTCTTTCCAAAATGGGGTCACTTGTGGGGTAGTTATACTGCCCTGGCATTCTAGGGGCCCAAATGTGTGGTAAGGAGTTTGAAATCAAATTCAGTAAAAAATGACCAGTGAAATCCGAAAGGTGCTCTTTGGAATATGGGCCCCTTTGCCCACCTAGGCTGCAAAAAAGTGTCACACATCTGGTATCTCCGTACTCAGGAGAAGGTGGGGAATGTGTTTTGGCGTGTCATTTTATATATACCAATGCTGGGTGAGAGAAATATCTTGGCAAAAGACAACTTTTCCCATTTTTTTATACAAAGTTGTCATTTGACCAAGATATTTATCTCACCCAGCATGGGTATATGTAAAAAGACACCCCAAAACACATTCCTCAACTTCTCCTGAGTACGGGGATACCAGATGTGTGACACTTTTTTGCAGCCTAGGTGGGCAAAGGGGCCCATATTCCAAAGAGCACCTTTCGGATTTCACTGGTCATTTTTTACAGAATTTGATTTCAAACTCCTTACCACACATTTGGGCCCCTAGAATGCCAGGGCAGTATAACTACCCCACAAGTGACCCCATTTTGGAAGGAAGAGACCCCAAGGTATTCGCTGATGGGCATAGTGAGTTCATGGAAGTTTTTATTTTTTGTCACAAGTTTGTGGAATATGAGACTTTGTATGAAAAAAAAATAAAAAAATAAAAATCATCATTTTCCACTAACTTGTGACAAAAAATAAAAAATTCTAGGAACTCGCCATGCCCCTCACGGAATACCTTGGGGTGTCTTCTTTCCAAAATGGGGTCACTTGTGGGGTAGTTATACTGCCCTGGTATTCTAGGGGCCCAAATGTGTGGTAAGGAGTTTGAAATCAAATTCAGTAAAAAATGACCAGTGAAATCCGAAAGGTGCTCTTTGGAATATGGGCCCCTTTGCCCACCTAGGCTGCAAAAAAGTGTCACACATCTGGTATCCCCGTACTCAGGAGAAGTTGAGGAATGTGTTTTGGGGTGTCTTTTTACATATACCCATGCTGGGTGAGATAAATATCTTGGTCAAATGACAACTTTGTATAAAAAAATGGGAAAAGTTGTCTTTTGCCAAGATATTTCTCTCACCCAGCATGGGTATATATAAAATGACACCCCAAAACACATTCCCCACCTTCTCCTGAGTACGGAGATACCAGATGTGTGACACTTTTTTGCAGCCTAGGTGGGCAAAGGGGCCCATATTCCAAAGAGCACCTTTTGGATTTCACAGGTCATTTTTTACAGAATTTGATTTCAAACTCCTTACCACACATTTGGGCCCCTAGAATGCCAGGGCAGTATAACCACCCCACAAGTGACCCCATTTTGGAAAGAAGACACCCCAAGGTATTCCGTGAGGGGCATGGCGAGTTCCTAGAATTTTTTATTTTTTGTCACAAGTTAGTGGAAAATGATGATTTTTTTTTTTTTTTTTTTCATACAAAGTCTCATATTCCACAAACTTGTGACAAAAAATAAAAACTTCCATGAACTCACTATGCCCATCAGCGAATACCTTGGGGTCTCTTATTTCCAAAATGGGGTCACTTGTGGGGTAGTTATACTGCCCTGGCATTCTAGGGGCCCAAATGTGTGGTAAGGAGTTTGAAATCAAATTCTGTAAAAAATGACCTGTGAAATCCGAAAGGTGCTCTTTGGAATATGGGCCCCTTTGCCCACCTAGGCTGCAAAAAAGTGTCACACATCTGGTATCCCCGTACTCAGGAGAAGTTGAGGAATGTGTTTTGGGGTGTCTTTTTACATATACCCATGCTGGGTGAGATAAATATCTTGGTCAAATGACAACTTTGTATAAAAAAATGGGAAAAGTTGTCTTTTGCCAAGATATTTCTCTCACCCAGCATGGGTATATATAAAATGACACCCCAAAACACATTCCCCACCTTCTCCTGAGTACGGAGATACCAGATGTGTGACACTTTTTTGCAGCCTAGGTGGGCAAAGGGGCCCATATTCCAAAGAGCACCTTTCGGATTTCACAGGTCATTTTTTACAGAATTTGATTTCAAACTCCTTACCACACATTTGGGCCCCTAGAATGCCAGGGCAGTATAACTACCCCACAAGTGACCCCATTTTGGAAAGAAGAGACCCCAAGGTATTCGCTGATGGGCATAGTGAGTTCATGGAAAAAAAAAAAATTCTCACAAGTTAGTGGAATAGGAGACTTTGAATGAAAAAAAAAAAAAAAATCATCATTTTCCACTAACTTGTGACAAAAAATAAAAAATTCTAGGAACTTGCCATGCCCCTCACGGAATACCTTGGGGTGTCTTCTTTCCAAAATGGGGTCACTTGTGGGGTAGTTATACTGCCCTGGCATTTTCCAGGGGCCCTAATGTGTGGTAAGTAGGTAAATGACCTGTGAAATCCGAAAGGTGCTCTTTGGAATGTGGGCCCCTTTGCCCACCTAGGCTGCAAAAAAGTGTCACACATCTGGTATCTCCGTACTCAGGAGAAGGTGGGGAATGTGTTTTGGGGTGTCATTTTACATATTCCCATGCTGGGTGAGAGAAATATCTTGGCAAAAGACAACTTTTCCCATTTTTTTTATACAAAGTTGGCATTTGACCAAGATATTTATCTCACCCAGCATGGGTATATGTAAAATGACACCCCAAAACATATTCCCCAACTTCTGCTGAATACGGAGATACCACATGTGTGACACTTTTTTGCAGCCTAGGTGGGCAAAGGTGCCCAAATTCCTTTTAGGAGGGCATTTTTAGACATTTGGATGCCAGACTTCTTCTCACGCTTTGGGGCCCCTAAAATGCCAGGGCAGTATAAATACCCCACATGTGACCCCATTTTGGAAAGAAGACACCCCAAGGTATTCAATGAGGGGCATGGCGAGTTCATTGAAAAAAAAAAATTTTGGCACAAGTTAGCGGAAATTGATTTTTTGGATTTTGTTCTCACAAAGTCTCCCTTTCCGCTAACTTGGGACAAAAATTTCAATCTTTCATGGACTCAATATGCCCCTCAGCGAATACCTTGGGGTGTCTTCTTTCCAAAATGGTGTTATTTGTGGGGTGTTTGTACTGCCCTGGCATTTGAGGGTCTCCGCAGTCATTACATGTATGCCCAGCATTAGGAGTTTCTGCTATTCTCCTTATATTGAGCATACGGGTAATGAGATTTTTTTTTTCCGTTCAGCCTCTGGGCTGAAAGAAAAAAATGAACGGCACAGATTTCTTCATTCGCATCGATCAATGTGGATGAAAAAATCTCTGCCAAAAAAAGAAAAAGGAGGGGAAAGGCGTCTGCCAGGACATAGGAGCTCCGCCCAACATCCATACCCACTTCAGCTCGTATGCCCTGGCAAACCCGATTTCTCCATTCACATCAATCGATGTGGATGAATAAATCATTGCCGGGATTTTTTTTTTTAATATATACAAAGTGTTTGCCAAAGTATATGAACACCGCCACCTCCTCAGCTCATATGCCTCGGCAAACATATATTTTACTGCAGAGGAGAAATCTCGTCTTGCAGCGCCGCATACACCGACTTGCGTGTAATCTGACAGCAGCGCAATGCTTCTGTCCGAATGCACATCAGTGCTGCAGCTGGTCGATCGGTTGGTCCACCTGGAAGGTAAAAAAAACAAAACAAAAAAGAAAAAACCAGGCCGCAAAGCAATAACTTTATTAACTTTAGAACAGAACATATTAACTTTTTTAAACTTTTTTAACTTTTTTACTTACCAGTAATTTTTTTTTTGTTTAGTTTTTTTTTACCTTTATAGAACAAACCTCTCCTTCCCCATGGGACAATGTGCAAAGCGCAAATCGCCCAAAGATGTGGCGAAGTACGTTATGCACTTTATCCCAGGTGAAAGGAGAGGTTTGCAGCAGCTGAGAGTAAAAGGGCCCTAATAGCCCTGTGTGCCTGTCCTGTGAGATGCAATCCCTATGCTAGGTGTACCTGTGTGTGGTACTTCCGGAAACACTCTCCATAGCATAGGGCAGGGTGGTCCGGACAGTCAGGACAGAAATAGCGGGTGTCACGCCTTATTCCACTCCTGCTACAGACACGACATCTTTTTCGGGGTGACGGTTGGGTTGAGGTACCAGGAACGACACTGGGGAAATGTCGCTCGTGTAGACGGCTAACTACACTGGGGGATGGGGCCACGGAACCTCCTGGGTAAAGGAGGTTCTCGATGATCTCTTCCTGGAATTTGAGGAAAGATCGTGTTCTCCCAGCCTTACTGTAGAGAACAAAACTATTGTAGAGCGCCAATTGAATTAAATATACAGACACCTTCTTATACCAGCGTCTGGTTCTGCGGGAAACTAAATACGGAGACAACATCTGGTCATTGAAGTCCACCCCTCCCATGAGCGCATTATAGTCGTGGACACAGAGGGGCTTTTCAATGACACGGGTTGCTCGCTCAATTTGGATTGTCGTGTCTGCGTGAATGGAGGAGAGCATGTAAACGTCACGCTTGTCTCTCCATTTCACCGCGAGCAGTTCTTCGTTACACAAGGCAGCCCTCTCCCCCCTTGCAAGACGGGTGGTTACAAGCCGTTGGGGGAAGCCCACGCGACTAGTTCGCGCGGTGCCACAGGCGCAAATCCGTTCTAGAAACAAATGCCTAAAGAGGGCCACACTTGTGTAAAAATTGTCCACATAAAGATGGTACCCCTTGCCGAATAAGGGTGACACCAAGTCCCAGACTGTCTTCCCACTGCTCCCCAGGTAGTCAGGGCAACCGACCGGCTCCAGGGTCTGATCTTTTCCCTCATAGATCCGAAATTTGTGGGTATAGCCTGTGGCCCTTTCACAGAGCTTATACAATTTGACCCCATACCGGGCACGCTTGCTTGGGATGTACTGTTTGAAGCCAAGGCGCCCGGTAAAATGTATTAGGGACTCGTCTACGCAGATGTTTTGCTCGGGGGTATACAAATCTGCAAATTTCTGGTTGAAATGGTCTATGAGGGGCCGAATTTTGTGGAGCCGGTCAAAAGCTGGGTGGCCTCTGGGACGGGAGGTGGTGTTGTCGCTAAAATGCAGGAAACGGAGGATGGCCTTAAATCGTGCCCTGGACATAGCAGCAGAGAACATGGGCATGTGATGAATCGGGTGCGTTGACCAATATGACCGCAATTCATGCTTTTTTGTCAGGCCCATGTTGAGGAGAAGGCCCAAAAAAAATTTAATTTCGGAAACTTGGACTGGTTTCCACCGGAAAGGCTGGGCATAAAAGCTTCCCGGGTTGGCGGATATAAATTGTGTGGCATACTGGTTGGTCTCTGCCACGACTAAGTCCAAGAGCTCCGCAGTCAAGAACAGCTCAAAAAATCCCAGGGCCGAACCGATTTGAGCCGTCTCAACCCGAACTCCAGACTGGGCGGTGAAAGGGGGAACTACAGGTGCGGCTGAAGTTGGTGACTGCCAATCAGGGTTTGCCAGCACCTCAGGGATTCTAGGGGCTCTACGGGCCTGTCTGTGCGGTGGCTGCGACGGGGGTAACTACTGCACGTGCCACCGTACCAGCTTCAACTGCCCTTCTGGTGCTCGCCACGTCACCATGTTGTACGGCAGTGCTGGTACTAGGTCCAGGGAGGGCTGCGCTGCTGGTGTATGCCTCACCACGTGATCCGGCAGCGACAGCCCCACTCTGCTGCTCTTGAAGCGGATCCTGCATAACCTGTGGTCTAGCGACACGGGGCCGGGTACGCCTGGTGCTGCCAGGGACCTCCACCTCCTCGTCCGAACTTTGGGTCAGAGAGCCACTGCTTTCCACAGGTTCATATTCTGACCCGCTAGATTCATCAGATGAGGGTTCCCACTCCTCATCCGACTGGGTCAGAATCCTGTAGGCCTCTTCAGAAGAATACCCCCTGTTTGACATTTTGGACTACTAAATTTAGGGGTATTCCCTGAGACTACCCAAGAAAAAAAGCAAACCTGTCTTACAAAGGGGAGGCTAGCGAAGTACCAGAGGCCGCTGCGGTTGATAAAAAATATCAAAACTGATTTTTTTATCGCCGCAGTGCGTGTAAAATGAATGTGCAGTGATCAAAAAATATATATTTTTTGTCACTGCGGTGGGGCGGGCGTGGGTGAACGCACGTGTGGGCGACCGATCAGGCCTGATCGGGCAAACACTGCGTTTTGGGTGGAGGACGAACTAAAGTGACACCAATACTATTATAGATCTGACCGTGATCAGTTTTGATCACTTACAGATACTATAAAAGTACAAATGCTGATTAGCGATACGCTATTCAGCGAATAAAAGTGACTGCGGTGCGGTGGGGTGGGCGCTAAATGACGCTAACTACCTAACCAAGGGGCCATATACTATCCCTAAAACCTAACAGCCAATACTAGTGAAAAAAAAAAAAGTGACAGTTTACACTGATCACTTTTTTTCCTTTCACTGGTGATTGACAGGGGCGATCAAAGGGGTGATCAAAGGGTTAATTGGGGTGCAGGGGGGTGATCAGGGGCTACAGTGAAGTGTTTGGTGTACTCACAGTGATGTCTGCTTCTCTGCTGGATCCAACCGACGAAAAGGACCAGCAGAGGAGCAGAGAAGCCATATAACAGATCATATTTACTAATATGATCTGTTATATGGCTTGTGATTGGATTTTTTAAAAATCGCCAGCCTGCCAGCCAATGATCATTGCTGGCAGGCTGGTGACGAACTTGTTCTTTAACTTTTGCCGGCCCGCGATGCGCATGCGCGGGCCGGCTTGGAGCGAAATCTCGCGTCTCGCGAGATGACGCGTATATGCGTGACTGTGCGCAGCGCTGCCACCTCCGGAACGCAAATCTGCGTACAGCGGTCCGGAGGTGGTTAAAGGGAACCTGTCACCGGGATTTTGGGTATAGAGCTGAGGACATGGGTTGCTAGATGGCCGCTAGCACATCCGCGATACCCAGTCCCCATAGCTCTGTGTGCTTTTATTGTGTAAAAAAACAGATTTGATACATATGCAAATTAACCTGAGATGAGTCAGAGCTTGAAAATATGACTCTTCTCTGGTCACACAAGTAAGATATGACTCTTTTATGTTAATTTGAATATGTATCAAATCGTTTTTTTTACACAATAAAAGCACACAGAGCTATGGGGACTGGGTATTGCAGATGTGCTAGCGGCCATCTAGCAACCCATGTCCTCAGCTCTATACACAAAATCCCGGTGACAGGTTCCCTTTAAAGACATTAAAATGCCTTGTCCCACCATAACAACCTTTTATGTATACACAGGATAGGTGATCATAACTGATTAATGGAGGAATAAATACTGGGACCCTCACCAATAAAAAAGAAATGTTCCTATGTCCCCAGAGTGAATGGAGAGATAGACATACATGTTGCTCCATTCATCTGTATGAGAAGCGCTGTACTTAGCTTCTCGCTATCCTTTAGAACTAAATAGAGCAGCAGTGTGCATGCGTGACCATTACTCCATTCACTCAGGAGACTCTGAGACCACCAATCACTTACTTATCTTCTATTCTGTGGATAGGTGATAAGTTGCTATGGGACATTCCCTATAATGCAAATACACAAAAATATCACTTCACACCTAGGGTTCAGTAGCCAAAGGAACCACCTGTTCTCACCATGATAGTTCCTTTGGCTTTGACTCCTAGGAAGCAGACGTGAAACACATGTCGGGGTCTCTTGGAGGTGCCACTAGCCGGGTCTGTATTGTGTATATGTTGTGAATCATGGTTTTTTATCTAGGTGGGAGAGCCACATAGTTTGATTTTGTATTTATTTATACTTGTTTTTCCATCCCAACTTCTCCATTACTTGCAATGCTATAACTTGATGTCCCGACGTGTTTTGTGCACTCTCCACGTGGTTGTGTTCGTCTTTGACAATTTATGCATCTATTTATTTGTTTTATCGATTTCAATAAAGATATATTTTTGGATACACATTTGTGTTTTATATTTGTGTATATGCTAGGTGCCTGGGCTTTCCCCATCTAGGAGCTACTTGACTCATAGTTGTAGAGTGATATGTTTCTGTATTTGTATTAAGGTTTTTTTCCAGGACTTAATGGGAGCAGCACTGCAGTTACTAAACCTAGCCTTTGAAAAGTGTAGCTCTGGGGCTGGAGCTTTTGAAACAGCTGATGGGGGACGCCTGGATTTTCACCCAATCTGATATTGATTCCCTATCCTAAGATCATCAATAGGTAAGTACCAGAAAACCTTATTAAGGCATTTTTTATCTTGGAATTAATAGTTACATTTTAGATAAAATTAGGGTCTTTAAAGGGGTTTTCGTTGATCAGACATTTGAGAAGGCAGTGTCGCTCCTGTGAGTGCTGCAGCTTTCTCTATGGTTTTCCTAGGCCAGTGATGACACGTTAATGTGACGAGACGTGGCCTAGGAGTAGCTCAGCCCCATTCAAGTGAATGGGGCTGAGCTGTGATACCAAGCACAGCCGCTATACAATGTATGGCCCAGTGCTTGGTGAGCTTTGAGAAGGCAGCGAAGCCGACAGGAGTGCCGGTGCCTTCCCAAAAAAACTGATCAGCGGGGGTCCCGTGTGTCGGACCCTCACCAATTAGATACTTATGACCTATCCAAAGGATAGGTCATCAGTAAAAAAAAATCTTGGAAAACCATTTTAAGCCTGTAACTAGGGTTGAGCGAACCCAAAATGTAAAGTTCGGCTTCGTACCGAACTTATGGATTTTTGGATAAACCAACACTGTTTCCCTATTTTAATCAAGTATGTGATCCATTATCACTCATAGCAAAACCAATAAAAGATATATGGATCTATGTAAATTCCAAATCACAACTCAAGCAACAAAATTTTATACAAAATCACAGTTGTTTTTATTGGTACAAAATAAAGTTGTGACCACTGGCCACACAGACATTTAAGAACACTTAAAATGTCATACATCTGCGATCTGTATGACATTTTAAGTGTTCTTAAATGTCTGTGTGGCCAGTGGTCACAACTTTATTTTGTACCAATAAAAACAACTGTGATTTTGTATAAAATTTTGTTGCTTGAGTTGTGATTTGGAATTTACATAGATCCATATATCTTTTATGGATTTTTGGACCCCGGACCCGAATCCGAACTTTTTCGTAAAAGTTCAGGTTCGAGTTCGGTGTTCAGCGCTTTCTTGGAGCTTTTTGAAAGGCTGCACAGCAGCCAATCAACAAGCGGTTAACTGTCTGACCTTAGAAGCCATCACAGCCATGCCTAATGGCATGGCTGTGATTGGCCAGAGCAGCATGTGACCCAGGCTCTATATAAGCTTGAGTCATGTAGCGCTGCACGTCACTCTGCTGTTACAAGTGTAGGGAGAGGATGCTGCTGGACTTGTGATTTCAGGGAGAAAATAGGAGAGAATCTAACTCAATCGTTTTACCCTGTCCTAAGGCCATTGACCAAAAAAAAATATTACTTTTATAATTCTGTTAGGTGGGTGGCGGCGGCGGCCATTTTATGCAAGCTCAGTGCACCAGCACTGCATCTGAGCTTTTGGGACATTGCAAATCACCATTTTTTTGGCAAACTACCACATCTGGATTAGTCAGTGTGCAATTTAAGGTAGAAATACACCCATCATTTTCTGGGGTTTTAAAAACACCCTTTTTTGGCAAAATCCACTATTTTACAGATCGGCACGTGTGAAATTCAAGTTTAATATATACAGCTTTTATATTCTGTTACTAAAAAAACACACTTTTTTGGCAATATACAACATCTGGATTAGTCAGTGTGCAATTTAAGCTAGATATACAGCCATAATTTTCTGGGTTTTAAAAACACGCTTTTTTGCCAAAATACCCAATTTTACAGCCCTTGCAGCATCTGTGAATTTCAAGGGTTATTTACTGCTGTCATATTCTGTTGTTAAACAAACACCCATTTTGGGCAAAAAACGAATTGCGGCCTAGTCTAGATCAGTACGTGTGAGATACAGCCTTTACATACTGTGGTTCTATTCAGTTATTTGAAATACAGCCATTTTGGGCACAAATCTTTAATTGTGGCCTAGTGTGGATCAGGGCGTGCGAGATACACCCTTTATATACTGTGGTTATATTCTTCTATTAATAAAACACCCTTTTTTGGGCAAAATACACAATTTTTCTGGCCTTGCAGCATCAGCACGTGTGAAATTCAAGGGTTATATACTGCTGTCATATTCAGTTATTAAACAAACACCCGCTTTGAGCAAAAAAGTTTATTTTGCAGCCTTTGCTGCATATGTCATTGTGAGATACAGCCTTCACTTACTGTTGTTCTATTCTGCTATTAAAAAAACACCCATTTAGGGCAAGATCCTAAATTTGAGAAATATGAGGAGAGCGTCAAATCTCCCAAACACTGGAGAGGAAGAGGAAGTACCCCCCTACCCACCCGTGATCCCTAGCCCTGAATGCCAGAATTTCAAAATTACTGACCTTTGAAATGCTGTCATTCCGTCTGGTGGAGACGGATAGTTTTAAAGGCCTTATGGCGGTGGCTGTCCCACAGTATGTCGTGCCCAGCTGCCACTACTTTTCAAGGCGAGCCATCCCTTCCCTTCACAACCAAGTAGGGGACAAAATCAGGTGTACACTGCGCAACGCCATCTGTGGCAAGGTGCACCTGACTATGGATACGTGGACCAGTAAGCACGGTCAGGGCCGTTATATCTCCATAACAGCACACTGGGTAAACGCAGTGGCGGCTGGACCTGAGGTGGATAGCAGTTTGGCGCATGTCCTTCCACCACCGAGGATTGCAGGGTGCTTCAGTTTGCCTCCTGTTGCTTCCTCCTCCTACTCTGCTTCCTCATCCTCTACCAGCTCCTCATCCGGTCAGCGTAACACCTTCACCACCAACTTCAGCACAGCCAGGGGTAAACGACAGCAGGCAGTTTTAAAACTTATCTGTTTGGGGGACAAACCCCACACCGCGCAGGAGCTGTGGACGGGCCTTGAACAACTGACTGATGACCCGGCCTGGTGGTGTGCGATAATGGGCGAAATCTCGTAGCAGCTCTGGGACTAGCCGGTTTGACGCACATCCCTTGCCTGGCTCATGTGCTGAATTTGGTGGTGCAGAGATTTTTTTAAAAATTACCCTGATATGTCAGAGCTGCTGCATAAAAGTGCGGGCCGTCTGTGCACGCTTTCGGCGTTCTCACCCTGCTGCTGCTCGCCTGTCAGTGCTGCAGCGTAACTTCGGCCTTCCCGCTCACCGCCTCATATGCGATGTGCCCACAAGTTGGAACTCCACCTTGCACATGCTGGCCAGACTGTGCGAACAGCAGCAGGCAATAGTGGAGTTTCAGCTTCAGCACGCACGGGTGAGTCGCTTGGTGGAACAGCACCACTTCACCAACAATGACTGGGCCTCCATGCGAGACCTGTGTTCCTTGTTGCGCTGTTTCGAGTACTCCACCAACATGGCCAGTGCCGATAACGCCGTTCTCGGCGTTACTATCCCACTTCTATGCCTCCTTGAAAAAATGCTCCTGGCGATGATGGAAGAGGATGTGGCACATGAGGAGGAGGAGGAAGAGGGATCATTTTGTAAAGTTTCCGGCCAGTCATTCCCAAGTGGCTCCGAGGGTGGGTTCCTGCACCCACAAACCCAAGGTACACAATTGTCCAGCCAGGGCACAGTTCAGGAGGATGACGAGGTGGAGGATGAGGAGGAGGAGATGGAGGAGGAGAAACCATGTTCACAGCAGGGTGGCACCCAGACCAGCTCATGGCCATCACTGGTGCGTGGATGGGGGATACAGAGGACACAGACGATACACCTCCCACAGAGGACAGTTTTTCGTTGCCTCTGGGCAGCCTGGCACACATGAGCGATTACATGCTGCAGTGTCTCCACAATGACCGCCGAGTTGCGCACATTCTAACTTGTGCTGATTACTGGGTGGCTACGCTGCTGGATCCCTGTTACAAGGACGTACCGTCATCAATTACGCCACTGGAGCGTGATCGTAATATGCGCGAGTACAAACACACACTGGTAGACGCGCTGCTGGTGGCATTCCCACCTGACAGCCGGGGCACAGTGGAAGCACAAGGCGAAGGCAGAGGAAGAGGTCGCCAACGCAGCTGGGGCACCGCCAGCACCTCAGAAGGCAGGGTTAGCATGGCCGAAATGTGGAAAAGCTTTGTCAGCACGCCACAACAACCAGCACCACTGTCACGGGCTTCTGAAGGAGCACTCGGTCCCCCATTGCCCGCAGAACTGTTGCTTAGCTTTTGGAATGAGGTTCTGTGTTTGACCTCATTCCTAGGGCGGCTTTACTAGCTGGGTGGCTCCCTGCTCCTAGTCTGCCTTGAGCGCCGAGCTGATCACTTGGTGCTCGACTGGTTGGTCTGTCGGTCATGTGATGCTGGCCACGTCACATGACCCTCATTCCCCACTATAAATACAGGCAGCCTGCTGGCTACAGGTTGCCTGTTAATTTCTAGGTTCCTGGCTATTTGTTGGACTACTGAATATTTACCTGATCCTGTTCCCTGACGATCCTCTGCCTGCTCCTCCTGTACTGCGCATACATCCTGGTATTGTGACCTCGGCTCCCACCTGACTACTCTCTTAGGACTCCTCTTGTACTTCGCTACTCTCCTGGTATTTGACCCCGGCTTCTCCTGACCATTCTTTGCTTAATCCGTTTTACTGCGTAGCTCTCTTGGTTCTGACCCGGTCCGTTCATGTTCCGTATTTTGTCTTGTCTGTCTTCCCTGCACATATCCTAAGTTAGGGATTGCCGTCCAGTTGTCCCCTGTCATCAGGACTCGTGAGGCAAGTAGAAAGGGCCAGGGGTGAGGGTGGAGCGCAGTGGTCACTACCCTTCCCCCTGTGTGTGTGTGGACGTGACCGTTACAACCACCAGCTGATATGGAACGTCTTAGCAGGAGGCAGCATTTCACCAACATGGTGGAGCAGTATGTGTGCGCACGCCTACACGTACTGAATGACAGGTCTGCCCCCTTCAACTTCTGGGTCTCCAAATTGGGCACTTGGCCTGAGCTTGCCCTTTACGCCTTGGAGGTGCTGGCCTGCCCTGCAGCCAATGTATTATCTGAACATGTGTTTAGCACGGCAGGGGGCGTCATCACAGACAAGCGCAGCCGCCTGTCCACAGCCAATGTGGACAAGCTCACGTTCATTAAAATGAACCAGGTATGGATCCCTCAGGACTTGTCCGTACCTTGTGCAGAATCGACATGTATACTGGCATTAAGCAGCCATTGTTATACTGCAGCGCAATTGCTTATGTTTGTATTTTGGATATTTCACACTCTTTTGGAGTGTACCTTTATTTTACAAAATTAAATTAAAACCAAAAACCTGTGTTGGCTATCTCGTCCCCCTCCACCGCCGCTTCCACCTACTCCGCTACGTCCACTGCCTCCACAAACTACTACTCCATATGGAACTTCACCTCATAAATCCATTATTTATTTTTTGTACGTGTCTTATTTTATATAATTTCACTATGTCATTTACATTTTCAGTTGAAATTCACCAATTTTTGGGTGTATAGTACCACTGTATACCTAGTAGGCCGGTTAAAAAAATAATAATTGTCATTTACATTTTAGGGTGAAATTCACCAATTTTGGGGTGTGATGTACCACTCCTATACCTAGTAGACCGAAAAAAAAATAAAAAATTGTCAGTTATATTTTTGGATGAAATTAGTTGACAGCTTAATAAATTTCAATCATTTTTCTGTCACATTCTTGGGTTGACATTATACAATTTTAGACGTGAATAAACACCTGCTATGCATAGGTGACAGGGAATAAAATTTAATATATTATTCAGTAATTAATGCGCGCCACATCCTTTCATTCAATGCTTAAACTTTGAAAAGTTGTTACACTTTTACGCTTTAATAATTTCTCCCATATTTCAACTCAAAAAATGAATCCTACCTTGAATGTGGTCTCTCTTTATAATAGATTTAAAACTGCATTTAGGAGAATAATTTCATTACTTCATTTTTTATGTGTTGCTCAGGAATTAGCCGAAGCAGAATTGATGCGAAATGTGTCATTTTCATTGTTTTCAGATTTCCATTTTAATCAAATTTCTCATTTAACAAGCAAATTAAATATTTTGCTGGAATGGTTTTTGGTTGTGATGTCTAATTTGTAGAAACTTTGAGATACCAGCACAGTGGAAACCCTGAAGAAGTGACCACATTTTAGAAACCAAACTCTTCAATTAATTTACCTAGGGGTTTAGTGATTGTTTTGATCCCACAGGTATTTCATAGAATTTTTTAAGATTGTGATGTGACATTAAAAATTACATTTCTTCCAATAAAATTTTGATTTAGCTTCTCATGTTACCATTTTCACAAGTAGCAGTTGGAGATTACACAATTGGTTACACATTTTCTCCTCAATACAAAAATATCCCATATATGGTTGTAAACTGCTGTACGAGTACTAGAAAGGACTCAGGAAGGAAGGAGTGCCATTTGGCTTTTGGGGGGCAGATTTTGCTGGAATAGTTATCGAGTATTATGTTAAATTTGAGATGAACTTGAGGTACCTGCATAGTGGTGAGACCTCAAAAAGTGACCTCAATTTAGAAACTACACCCCTCCAGGAATTTATCAAGATGGGCAGGGAGTATTTTGACCCAAAGGTTTTGCATTTATTTATTTTGCAGAAATCAATGGCAAAACTGAAACAGTTACAAGTGAAGCTTCAAAATGATGATGATATTCCCACCAACCACTACTTCTTAAAATTTACAACAAAGCATTAAAATTGGTGGCTGGTTATCAAAGATAAAACTTAACTTTCAATGTTTATCAACTAAAACTCACTTATCAAAGGAGAAACACTAAATGCATGTGATAATGTCAGCTCGAAAAATTGACAACTACAGCTGACCTAGATAAAATCAAGTAAGCCAGTGAATATACTACCATGGGTTTGGACATACCTGTTTGATTGGCAAAAAATCCAAAATATGGTATATAAGGATAACAAAATGTGAAAAATAGTCTTATCAGTGTGGCGATATGGCCATACTCTCATAATTATATGGACTCAAACTGCAAGTTCATGGCAAACGGAATCACTGTATCACTATCTTTTTATCACTATTGTTTTTTGTACCCACCCAATCATCGTGTCGTACATGTACAGAACATTGCAAGAACTCCTTGCCTGCAGCACTGTACGTGTTCAGCAGATGTCAGGAAGGGGTTAACTAGATATCAAATTTCTTATGATCATTTCTAAATTTCTATGTATATATATATATTTTTTTACAATATATCAACGTTCTTCATTTTCTCTGCTAACTTAACACATGATTTATGCTGGATTTTTCATTACTTGGAAGAATTAATTCTTGAAGTGGTTGAACCATAAGATGCAAAAGCAATTTTTTTTCAGTAAATTGTCAGTTTTATTACTTTTTCTCAGTCCTCTAAATCATAAATGTCAAGCATTCTCTCTCAAAAAGATGACTTCATATGACAAAGAAATAAACTCACTGTGGTTCTTAATTTCAATTCTATTCCAAACTGACGCAAAGAAAATTAGCCACCTATTCACCTGCAAATATTGTTGGGTAAGGTTTCTATCCAATGGGAATTGAGATTTATTGCTGTCATACTGAGTTCTGAATCTTTAATAAACATGACTATTAAATACTGTGTACGTCTTGATTAATCCACTTGAAGACTGTATTATCAGCAGTGCTATTTGCAATCATTACATTTTGAAAAAGTATTTGAAGACTTATGCAAGGCAAATTTTTTTATTTTATAATCCATAATATTTTCATATTTTCCATATGGTCTTTCCTGAAATTGCACTTCTAAATTATGCAGATTCAGCTCCATCTGTTCCTGTTATATGCCTGAGGGGCACACAGTAATTTATAGCACAGAATTTCCATGAATATTAATATCGACAGCACTACATTTATCATTAAGGAAAAGGTTTTATTACTTGAAACAGGTAATATTTTTTTTTTTACCAAATCAGCAATGCCATGTTGCTTTCATACGTGTGTCATAGTAAAAGATACAATTTTTATTTATTGGAAGAGTTCAACCTAAGTAAATCAATTATGTATTTTTCTTATCACCAATTAGAAGGAACATACATAGATTTTCATTTCAAGTTGACAAGTGTATGCTTTTCCTTCAGGGTATCCTACCTTTCTCTTTATATGTACAGTATGTACAATATATACAATGCATTCTGAAAGTCTTCAGACACTTCCACTTTTTTCACATTTTGATATGTTGCGGCCTTGTGATGCTGGCCTCCCCAATCCACGTGCTTGGAGCAATGCTAGTGGCCCTGCAGCTAGGTATTTTTTTGCTTGATTCAGGGGGAATTTTTGTGAGTGGAGTGGGGAGAGTAGGAGTGGCAGTGGGCTAAAAAGGGACTAATTTCATAATAGAGGATTATTACTGTGGGGGCTAAAGAAAGACAAGGCTGCAACATAACAGAATGTGAAAAAAATGAAAGGGTCTGAAGACTGCAAATACACTTTATATACATATAGCATGAGTATCATATTAAAGTGTAACTGCCATTTTATTTTTATTTTTGTAATGTGTAGGGGCAGTGACACTGACCATTCTTGTAATATACTTTAATTACTGAAGTCATACATTCACACAGTCAATGTTGAGCAAATCTCCACTGTTATGTAAACAGAAGAAGCATTCCTAAGGCTCAAAATGGGCCACTTTACAGCTATTTTTCTAATAGAAATGTATGATTTCAGTAATTAAGGTATATTACAAAAATGGTTAGTATCACTGCCTCTATATATTACACAAATAAAAATAGAATGGCAGTTACACTTTAAAACCATGTAGTCAATACCATTGATTATCTGTTAATATTGGCATCTGTCAAGTCGTAGGATACGGTATATTAGTCAGCAAAATGTGCTGGCAGTAGGAAAATTTGTCAAACATATGGATCTGAACATCTTTGGGGATACATTATGATGACTAGATGACAGGGTTAGTGCATCTGCAAAACAGCAGGTATTGGTAGGTATTACTGGTATGCTAGGACCAGGGTCATGGGAAAACAAGGCAATTTGATACATGTGTAGAGCAAAGGCTGTAGTTCATTCCCACAAGAGCTTCTGTATCACAAACTGCTGAAAAAGTTAATGTTGTGTATCAGAACACACATCACAGTGAATCACAGCTTGCTTCTTATGGCCCGGCATTGCTGTGGATCAGTTAGGGTTGAGCGATATACCGTGTCCACGGTATACTGCGGTATTAAAAAACTGTGATATCACCGTTTCCTAATAACCGCTGTGTTTAATGGTGTCATAGGAGCAGTTGCTTGTGTGCAGACCGCTCCTAAAATGTCCACGTCCTGCCACCTGCTTACATGTCAGTCCCCGCAGCGGCCACATCCTCCTAGTTCTGAGACCTCCAGGTGCAGGTTGGCTATGTATAGGGAGGTCACGGTGGGTTTGTGGGGCTCAGGGTCCATTTTCTGCTGTGTATAACAGTGTCGGATAACGGCTGGTGCAGGCGGCTCCTCTGGGCGCCGGCACTGTGCGGTCACTGGCCTCTTCCTTCTGCATTACTACTAGCATGGAGGGCTGGACACGGCTGCAAGTGCACTTTTACAAACAAGCTGCATGCTAATGGAGTCTCCACGACCCTCGGACACAGTTCTAACATAGACTGCCACGCAAGTCACTTTGGTTTTATGTGAGGTGAGGTCTGTTATTTTTCCCGCTTTTTTTTTTTCACATAAAGCCCAACCACAGCTATTGGTCATATCCTGCAAAGAAGCTAGAGCAAAAGCATGACAGTGCCAGCCTGGGTGCCTCCAAAATAGTGTACATCAAATTACAAGCATGACAGCATGCAGTATAATTTCCCCTTGGCCCCAGCTGCCCCATGCAGTATAATGTCAACTTGTAGCCTTCATGTAGTATAACGTCTCCTTGTGGCTTCCATACAGTATAATGTCTCCTTGTGGCCTCCATACAGTATAACGTCTCCTTGTGGCCCCTATACAGTATAATGTCTCCTTGCGGCTGCCCAATACAAAATAATGTCTCCTTGTGGCCTCCATACAGTATAATGTATCCTTGTGGCCCCATACAGTATAATGTCTCCTTGTGGATGCCCGATGCAGTATAATGAAAACTTGGCCCCAGCTGTCCCATGAAGTATAATGTCTCCTTGTGGCCCCCATACAGTATAATGGCTCCTTGCGGCCCCCATACAGTATAACATCTCCTTGTGGCTGTCCCATACAGTATAATGTCTCTTTGTGGCTGCCCCATACAGTATAATGTCTCCTTGTGGCCCCCATACAGTATAATGTCTCCTTTTGGCCCCCATACAGTATAACGTCTCCTTGTGGCCCCATACAGTATAATGTCGCCCTGTAGCCTCATACAGTATAGTGTCTCCCTGTAGCCCCATACAGTATAACGTTTCCTTGTGGCCCCCATACAGTATAACATCTCCTTGTGGTCCCATAGAGTATAGTGTCTCCCTGTAGCCCCATACAGTACTCTTTCTCCTTGTAACCCCATACAGTATAATGTCTCCTTGTTGCTCCCATATAGTATAATGTCTCTTTGTAGTGCCCATACAGTATAATGTTTCATTGTGGCCCCAAGTGTTTTTTTCTTCTAAATGGGCATTTATTGTGATATACACTCACCTAAAGAATTATTAGGAACACCATACTAATACGGTGTTGGACCCCCTTTTGCCTTCAGAACTGCCTTAATTCTATGTGGCATTGATTCAACAAGGTGCTGATAGCATTCTTTAGAAATGTTGGCCCATATTGATAGGATAGCATCTTGCAGTTGATGGAGATTTGAGGGATGCACATTCAGGGCATGAAGCTCCCATTCCACTACATCCCAAAGATGCTCTATTGGGTTGAGATCTGGTGACTGTGGGGGCCATTTTAGTACAGTGAACTCATTGTCATGTTCAAGAAACCAATTTGAAATGATTCGAGCGTTGTGACATGGTGCATTATCCTATTTGTAGTGGAGATGAGTGGTACCCGGTGGGGTCTTCTGCTGTTGTAGCCCATCCGCCTCAAGGTTGTGTGTGTTGTGGCTTCACAATTTTTTTGCTGCATACCTCGGTTGTACTGAGTGGTTATTTCAGTCAACGTTGCTCTTCTATCAGCTTGAATCAGTCGGCCCATTCTCCTCTGCATCCACAAGGCATTTTTGCCCACAGGACTGCCGCATACTGGATGTTTTTCCCTTTTCACACCATTCTTTGTAAACCCTAGAAATGGTTGTGCGTGAAAATCCCAGTAACTGAGCAGATTGTGAAATTCTCAGACCGGCCCGTCTGGCACCAACAACCATGCCATGCTCAAAATTGTTTAAATCCCCTTTCTTTCCCATTCTGACATTCAGTTTGGAGTTCAGGAGATTGTCTTGACCAGGACCACACCCCTAAATGCATTGAAGCAACTGCCATGTGATTGGTTGACTAGAGAATTGCATTAATGAGAAATAGAACAGGTGTTCCTAATAATTCTTTAGGTGAGTGTATATCATTATCGCAATACATTTCTTAATATCATTATTATGGGAGGACCAGTTATAGAGTTGAGCGGACACCTGGATGTTCGGGTTCGACGGGTTCGGCCGAACGTCACAAAAAAATGTCGTGTTTGGGACCCGAACTTGACCCGAACTTGGACCCGAACTTGGACCTGAACCCGAACCCCTTTGAAGTCAATGAAGACCCGAACTTTTTAGCACTAAAATGGCTCTAAAAAAGTCATGGAAAGGGCTAGAGGGCAGCAAATGTCAGCAAAATGTGGTTAAGAGCATGGAAAGTGCTCTGCAAACAAATGTGGATAGGGAAATGACTTAAAATAACATAAAATACATACAAATAAAAAAATAATAATCTTGATCTAGGAGGATGAGTTCCATATGGAGTTGGAGGTTGAGGAGGCGGTGGATGTAGCGGTGTAGGTGGAAGCGGCAGTGGAGAAGGTAGCCAACACTGTTTTTTTTTTTTCAAATACTTTTATTAGCAAGAGCCAAAATAATCACTTTACATTAAGGATAGCCCGAACATAAATCAGGACCAAATAGAATATCAGCACACAGGTAGATGGTCACAGTAAAAGTATGCAAATACCATGTAGACATGAATATGAGCAAAGAAATAACATATGATCCCAACATCAGAATAAAAGCATCTCAAAGACCCAGTTGCGGGAAAGAGGTATCAAGAGCTCCTACATAGGATACACAACAAATTTAGACAAACAAGACAGGACACAGGGGGGAAAACAGGGGGATCCCTGAACTGACAAGTCGAGGTAGAAAGGACTATGTAAAATATAATTTGTTAAGGCGTGCCGAATACATGTGGGTTAAGATCCAATGGGATGTGCAATCTCCCTAGGGACTGGCGACCCCCTGTTCAGCCACGTGATAAAATCAGGAGAACCCTTAAATAGAATCCAAGGAGTCCAGGTTTTCAGGAACTTATTAGTATTGCCCATGTCCTCCGCCCAAAGTTCCTCCATTCTATATATTTTTTCAAAGGTGGAGAGCCAGTCCCCAGGGAGAGGGGCGCGCATGGATTTCCAAAATCTAGGGATAACCAGACGTGCAGCCTGAACAAAGAACCTCAGAAGACCCTTTTTCAGAGTAGATATAGTGCTAGGGAACATAGAAAGCAAAGCGCCTTCTAGAGTCCATCTGGAGGAACTGCCACAAACCATATCGTATAGATCATTAATAGCCTCCCAAAATGGGGTGATTTTGTTGCAGGACCACCAGATATGAGACATGCTACCCTCCTCCTGGCCACATCGCCAACAGAAACTAGGACAAGAAGGGAAGAAAGAGTGCAGCAGGACCGGAGTCCTGTACCATCTGGACATAATCTTAAAATTCTTCTCCTGTAGACTGCTGCTTATTGATGATTTATAGGATATCTCAAATGCCTTCTCCCATATGTCAGTAGGAAAAGATTTCCCAAGTCACGTTCCCAAGCCTTCACAAAGGGAAGGTCAGATATGGCATCATCTCTCCCCTGGAGCAGCCCGTAGATCAGAGACACCAGATGTGTAGGTGGGGATGTTTGGGTGCAAAGCGCCTCAAATGGGGAAAGATCTCTGGACAAAGTCTTATTGGGGCCAAGTGAAGTTACCAACACTGGTTTTTGGTTACATTTTTTTTTCTTTTGTTTAAATTAGGGTACACCCAAAACATTGGGAAATATAACCTGTGATAACCCCCTCCAGCCGTGCTAAACAAACGTTCAGACAATCTTGCGCATATGGGCCAGACGAAGCACTAAGGTGCGAAACGGACGTCGCCTAACCCAGCTGGTGCACGCTTGTATGTTGTCTGCTCTCTACCGAAAGGAATAAAGGGATTGTCTTTTTTATGCGCAAGATTATTGAAACAGTAACTGTCTGGTTACATGTTGGGCTGAGCACCATCGACAGCAGCTGTGTCCCACATGCACCCCCGCCAAGTACCCTGGTGACGCTCTTGTCATTATAAAAGGGATTTGTTGCGAATAGTGCAGGGCCACTCCTTCTACTCTATAACCGCCAAACGTTCAGACAATACACTGGCTGCAGGGCAGGCCAGCGCCTCCAAGGCGTAAAGGGCAAGCTCAGGCCATGTGCCCAATTTGGAGACCCAGAAGTTGAAGGGGGCAGACTCATCTGTCAGTACGTGTAGGCGTGTGCACACATACTGCTCCACCATGTCGCACGTGTCCGTGATGTCCACGATCCAATTGGATATCTTCTCTATCAACTTTCGATGTTCTTTTCTGCGCCTACCATGTTGATCACGGTTAGCGGCGAATTAGGGTTCCACCCCGGAGAGGGAGCGTGAGAAAGGGATACCACATCCAAGGGAGGTTAACTGTTTGAAATTAAATGTGATCGAGTGGAAAAGTGGGACAAGTTATAAATGCGGAAGGATCAAATGAAAGGGCCAATTAAAGATGAATTTTAGAAATTTAAGTCCCTGTCACTACGGAAGAGTAGGGGTTTTTCATCAGCAAAAATGGGTTAATGTCACCCACCAATGGAACAGACGATTTTTAAACATTTCGGGCCCTGTCAACTATGTAGATCAGGGGTTTATTCATGGCAAAACTGTGTTCATGTCACACACCAATTGAACAAACAATTTTACAAAAAATAGGTCCCTGTCACCTATGCAGAGCAGGGGTTTGTATACGGCTAAAATGGTAAAATGTCACCTGACATTGTAAAAGATGATTTTTTTTTATTTAGGTCTCGGTCACCTATGCTGAGCAGGGGTTTATTCACGGCAAAAATAGTAAAATGTCACCCAAGAATGTAACAGATAAATTAGTGAAATGTATTTCCTGGTCCAATAGGTAGAGCAGGGGTATATCACAGCCAAAAAATGGTGAATTTCACCCGACAATGTAACAGACAAATTAGTGAAATTTATTAGCCTGTTTACTATATAGGGCAAGGGTATATCACAGCCAAAAATTGGTGAATTTCGCCCAACAATGTAACAGACAAATTAGTGAAATTTATTAGCCTGTCTACTAGGTAGAACAGGGGTATATCACAGCCACAAATTGGTGAATGTCACCCGACAATGTAACAGACAAATTAGTGAAATTTATTAACCTGTCCACTAGGTAGAGCAGGGGTATATCACAGCCGAAAATTGGTGAATTTCACCCGACAATGTAACAGACTAATTAGTGAAATTTATTAACCTGTTTACTAGGTAGAGCAGGGGTATATCACAGCCAAAAATTGGTGAATGTCACCCGACAATGTAACAGACAAATTAGTGAAATTTATTAACCTGTCCACTAGGTAGAGCAGGGGTATATCACAGCCAAAAATTGGTGAATGTTGCCCAACTACGTAACAGAGAAATTTGTGAAATTTATTAACCTGTCTACTAAGTAGAGCAGGGGTATATCACAGCCAAAAATTGGTGAATTTCACCCGACAATGTAACAGACAAATTAGTGAAATTTATTAACCTGTCCACTAGGTAGAGGAGGGTATATTACAGCCACAAATTAGTGAATTTCGCCCGACAGTGTAACAGACAAATTAGTGAAATTTATTAGCCTGTCTACTAGGTAAAGCAGGGGTATATCACAGCCAAAAATTGGTGAATTTCGCCCCACAATGTAACAGACAAATTAGTGAAATTTATTAACCTGTCTACTATGTAGAGCAGGGGTATACCACAGCCAAAAATTGGTTAATGTCGCCCAACTACGTAACAGAGAAATTTGTGAAATTTATTAAACTGTCTAGTAGGTAGAGCAGGGGTATATCACAGCCAAAAATTGGTGAATGTCACCCGACAATGTAACAGACAAATTAGTGAAATTTATTAACCTGTCCACTAGGTAGAGCAGGGGTATATCACAGCCAAAAATTGGTGAATTTCACCCGACAGTGTAACAGACTAATTAGTGAAATTTATTATCCTGTCTACTAGGTAGAGCAGCGGTATATCACAGGCAAAAATTGGTGAATGTCGCCCAACTACGTAACAGAGAAATTTGTGAAATGTATTAACCTGTCTACTAGGTAGAGCAGGGATATATCACAGCCAAAAATTGGTGAATTTCACCTGACAATGTAACAGACAAATTAGTGAAATTTATTAACCTGTCCACTAGGTAGAGCAGGGTATATCTGCCACAAATTAGTGAATTTCACCCGACAGTGTAACAGACAAATTAGTGAAATTTATTAGCCTGTCTACTAGGTAGAGCAGCGGTATATCACAGCCAAAAATTGGTGAGTCACCCAACAATGTAACAGAAAAATTTGAGAAAATTTATTAACCTGTCCACTAGTGAAGAGCAGGGGTATATCACAGCCAAAAATTTGGGAAATGTAACCCAACAATGTATAAAACAAATTAGTGAAATTAACAAAAATTTATCTTGATGTATGAGGTGGAGGTCCATATGGAGTAGGAGGTTGAGGAGGTGGTGGACGTAGCAGTGTAGGTGGAAGCGGCGGTGGAGGAGGACGAGGTAGCCAACACAGTTTTTTTTTTTTTAGCAATTGCGCTGTAGTATAACAATGGCTGGGGAAGGCCGGTATACATGTCTATTCTGCACAAGGTACGGACAAGTCCTGTGGGATCCATGCCTGGTTCATTTTAATGAACGTGAGCTTGTCCACATTGGCTGTGGACAAGCGGCTGCGCTTGTCTGTGATAACGCCCCCTGCCGTGCTAAACACATGTTCAGATAATACACTGGCTGCAGGGCAGGCCAGCACCTCCAAAGCGTAAAGGGCAAGCTCAGGCCATGTGCCCAATTTGTAGACCCAGAATTTGAAGGGGGCAGACCCATCATTCAGTACGTGTAGGCGTCTGCACACATACTGCTCCACCATGTTGCTGAAATGCTGCCTCCTGCTAAGACGTTCCATATCAGCTGGTGGTGCTGGTTGTTGTGGCGTGATGACAAAATTTTTCCACATTTCGGCCATGCTAACCCTGCCTTCTGAGGTGCTGGCGGTGCCACAACTGTGTTGGCGACCTCTTACTCCTCCTCTGCCTTCGCCTTGTGCTTCCACTGTGCCCCCGATGTCAGGTGGGAATGCCACCAGCAGCGCGTCTACCAGTGTGTGCTTGTACTTGCGCATCTTACGATCACACTCCAATGACGGAATTAAGGATGGTACATTGTCCTTGTAATGGGGATCCAGCAGCGTGGCCACCCAGTAATCAGCACAAGTTAGAATGTGGGCAACTCGGCGGTCGTTGCGGAGACACTGCAGCATGTAATAACTAATGTGTGCCAGGCTGCCCAGAGGCAGCGAAAAGCTGTCCTCTGTGGGAGGTGTATCGTCTGTGTCCTCAGTATTCCCCCAGCCACGCACCAGTGATGGCCATGAGCTGGTTTGGGTGAGACCCTGCTGTGAGCACGGTTCCTCCTTCTCCATCTCCTCCTCCTCATCCTCCACATAGTCATCCTCCAGAACTGTGCCCTGGCTGGACAATTGTGTACCTGGTGTTTGTGAGTGCAGGAACCCACCCTTGGAGCCACTTGTGAATGACTGGCCTGAAACCCTATGAAATGGGTTCCTCCTCCTCCTGTGCCACATCCTCTTCCATCATCGCCCGAAGCGTTTTTTCAAGGAGGCATAGAAGTGGGATAGTAACTCTGAGAACGGCGTCATCAGCACTGGTCATGTTGGTGGAGTACTCGAAAGAGAGCAACAAGGCACACAGTTCTCACATGGAGGCCCAATCATTGGTGGTGAAGTGGTGCTGTTTAGTGATGGACGAACATCTGCCGGGGCGGGTCACATTCATTTTAATGGCAGGTGAACTTGAAAAACCTTCAGCTTATATTTGCAGCCAAGAAATAATTACTAGAAGTGCACAAATAGTCCCACAACATGGACAGTGACATACCCTATGTATTATTTGAATTTGCGATCTCCATTCATAATTTTTTTCAATGCGAAATATCAACAATATAATTTTCGCGTACGTGCATGCGCAACGACACTATTCAGTACCCAAATGCATTATAAAGAAAGTATATTGGTATATAACACCCCGCTTCAATCAGTTTTTTTGGGGGGGGGGCGACTGGTATATCACAACAGTAGAAATGATTTGTTCCAATAATGCTTGTCCCTCTATATATCTGCAGTATCGCAGCAGAACTGCACACAACTGACGCACAATACAAATGCACTATAATATACTTTTTAACATAGAAAGTATATTATAGCATTGTACAAGTTAGGCAATCCATTAGAATATACATAAAGATAAAACGTAACCTTTAATAATGTTACTATGAGGGTCCATTCACACATCCGTAAGTGTTTTGCGGATCCGCAAAACACGGACACCGGCAATGTGCATTCCGCAATTTGTGGACCGCACTTCGCCGGCACTATAATAGAAAATGCCTAATCTTGTCTGCAATTACGGACAAGAATAGGACATGTTCTATTTTTCTGCGGAAACTGAAGCACAGATCCGGAAGTGCAGATCTGCAAATGCGGATGCGGACAGCACATTCCGGCCCCATTGAAAATGAATGGGTCTGCACCCGTTCCGCAAAATTGCGGAACGGATGCGGACCCATTTTGCGGACGTGTGAATGGAAAAGATATCCCTCAAAATGAAAATAAATAAAATTATTAAAGTTAAGCAAAAAGCATACATGTGGTAGACAATAACAAGTGCTCGGCGGCACTAAATCAGGTGCTCGGCAGCACCAAATCAGAAACCATATGTCCTACCACAATCCGTGGGGATCCAGTGCACATCCATAAATCCTGGAGGGAAAGCAAAAAACATCTATCCCTGGGCTAGATGATGATGTGGTATTGAAGGACAGGGTGGGCAAAGAACTGTCCCTGATATTGCCCTACAGGGGGGTGCTATTCTGGCCCTGATAGCCTAACCACAGACCACCCACCCTGATAAGAGCGACCCCGTCCGGAACCTTACTCTATATAAAAATGGCCCTAGTAGCCCCTAGGCCCCTGACTTCCAGGTGATCACTATATAGATCTACAGGGAGTGCAGAATTATTAGGCAAGTTGTATTTTTGAGGATTAATTTTTTTATTGAACAACAACCATGTTCTCAATGAACCCAAAAAACTCATTAATATCCAAGCTGAATATTTTTGGAAGTAGTTTTTAGTTTGTTTTTAGTTTTAGCTATTTTAGGGGGATATCTGTGTGTGCAGGTGACTATTACTGTGCATAATTATTAGGCAACTTAACAAAAAACAAATATATACCCATTTCAATTATTTATTTTTACCAGTGAAACCAATATAACATCTCAACATTCACAAATATACATTTCTGACATTCAAAAACAAAACAAAAACAAATCAGTGACCAAAATAGCCACCTTTCTTTGCAAGGACACTCAAAAGCCTGCCATCCATGGATTCTGTCAGTGTTTTGATCTGTTAACCATCAACATTGCGTGCAGCAGCAACCACAGCCTCCCAGACACTGTTCAGACAGGTGTACTGTTTTCCCTCCTTGTAAATCTCACATTTGATGATGGACCACAGGTTCTCAATGGGGTTCAGATCAGGTGAACAAGGAGGCCATGTCATTAGATTTTCTTCTTTTATACCCTTTCTTGCCAGCCACGCTGTGGAGTACTTGGACGCGTGTGATGGAGCATTGTCCTGCATGAAAATCATGTTTTTCTTGAAGGATGCAGACTTCTTCCTGTACCTCTGCTTGAAGATGGTGTCTTCCAGAAACTGGCAGTCGGACTGGGAGTTGATCTTGACTCCATCCTCAACCCGAAAAGGCCCTACAAGCTCATCTTTGATACCAGCCCAAACCAGTACTCCACCTCCACCTTGCTGGCGTCTGAGTCAGACTGGAGCTCTCTGCCCTTTACCAATCCAGCCATGGGCCCATCCATCTGGCCCATCAAGACTCACTCTCATTTCATCAGTCCATAAAACCTTAGAAAAATCAGTCTTGAGATATTTCTTGGCCCAGTCTTGACGTTTCAGCTTGTGTGTCTTGTTCAGTGGTGGTCGTCTTTCAGCCTTTCTTACCTTGGCCATGTCTCTGAGTATTGCACACCTTGTGCTTTTGGGCACTCCAGTGATGTTGCAGCTCTGAAATATGGCCAAACTGGTGGCAAGTGGCATCTTGGCAGCTGCACGCTTGACTTTTCTCAGTTCATGGGCAGTTATTTTGCACCTTGGTTTTTCCACACGCTTCTTGCGACCCTGTTGACTATTTTGAATGAAACGCTTGATTGTTCGATGATCACGCTTCAGAAGCTTTGCAATTTTAAGAGTGCTGCATCCCTCTGCAAGATATCTCACTATTTTTGACTTTTCTGGGCCTGTCAAGTCCTTTTTTTGACCCATTTTGCCAAAGGAAAGGAAGTTGCATAATAATTATGCACACCTAATATAGGGTGTTGATGTCATTAGACCACACCCCTTCTCATTACAGAGATGCACATCACCTAATATGCTTAATTGGTAGTAGGCTTTCGAGCCTATACAGCTTGGAGTAAGACAACATGCATAAAGAGGATGATGTGGTCAAAATACTCATTTGCCTAATAATTCTGCACGCAGTGTATGTGTTTTTGACTCATTATAACAGTATATTATAAGTATATCGCACCCCTCTGTGTATCACACCTATCGATAGCACACCTATACCAGTCCTTAAAAGGACTTTTGTGGCCCTAACAGCCTTCTCCACACATTCCTACACTGGCAAAACACTAATTGTAAAATGGCGGCCAGATCAGGTTTATTTATAAGGTAGGGGATATGTCCATGTGCTGAAACATCTCAATTGGCTGTCCTGTACCACCTGATGGATGTGTCATGGGTCAAAGTTCTTCACAATGTAAAAGAATATGGCGGGCGCGAATATCTATATGTTTGCATTTTTGGCGAATCGCGAAAACGCTAATTTTGCCGCAAAACGACCGCCGGGCGAACCGCAAGACCATCTCTAGTGCTGTTCCGCAGAGCGACTCATCCGTGCGTGCTGCAGCTGAAACTCCCCTATCGCCTGCTGCTGCTCGCATAGTCTGGCCAGCATGTGCAAGGTGGAGTTAGTTATGTGGACCTTGCCACAGATGGCGTTGCACATTGCACACCTGATTTTCTCCCCCACTTGGTTGTGCAGGGAAGGGATGGCTCGCCTGGAAAAGTAGTGGTGGCTGGGCACGACGTACTGTGGGACAGCCACTGCCATAAGGCTTTTAAAACTCTCCGTCTCCACTAGACGGAATGACAGCTTTCAAAGGCCAGTAATTTTGAAATGCTGGCATTCAGGGCCAGGGATCGCTGGTGGGTAGGGGCATACTCATGTAGGATATTGCAAAAAAATTTGTGTTTTTTTAAACCCAGAATATAATTGCAGTATTTCAAGCTTGTATTTCACTGTCACAAATGCAACAAAGGCCACAAATGTATTATCTTGCCCAAAATGGGTGTTTTAAGAATACCAGAATATAACAGCGATATATCACGCTTGTATTGGACTGTCAGAAATTCAGCAAAGGCCGCAAATTTAGTATCTTGCCCAAAATGGGTGTTTTTTAAATACCAGAATATAACAGCAGTATATCACGCTTGTATTAAACGGTCAGAAATGCAGCAAAGGATGCAGATGTAGTGTATTGCAAAAAATTTGTGTTTTTTTTAAACCCAGAATATAATTGCAGTATTTTAATCTTGTATTTCACTGTCACAAATGCAACAAAGGCCACAAATGTATTATCTTGGTCAAAATGGGTGTTTTAAGAATACCAGAATATAGCAGCGGTATATCACGCTTGTATTTGACTGTCAGAAATCTAGCAAAGGCCGCAAATTTATTATCTTGCCTAAAATGGGTGTTTTTTTAAATATCCGAATATAACAGCGGTATATTACGCTTGTATTGGACTGTCAGAAATTCAGCAAAGGCCGCAAATTTAGTATCTTGCCCAAAATGGGTGTTTTTTAAATACCAGAATATAACAGCAGTATATCACGCTTGTATTGAACTGTCAGACATGCATCCAAGGCTGCAGATGTAGTGTATTGCAAAAAATCTGTTAGCAGACAGCAAATGGCTCCAAAACTTAAATAAATAAAAAAGTATACATATTAGGGATCACCGTGTCCGTAAAAACATTCTATATGACAATCACACATGACCTAACCCCTCAGGTGAACACAGCAAAATAAATTATATAAATACGGTGTCAAAAGCCATTTTTGTCACCTTACATGACAAAAAGTGTAATAGCAAGTGACCAAAATGTTATATGCACCCCAAGATAGTGCCAATAAAACCGACATCTCATCCCACCAAAAATTAGCCCCTACATAAAACAGTCGCCCAAAAAAAAAATATATATATGGCTTTCAGAATGTGGAGACACTAAAAAATTTTTTTTTTCAAAAATGCTTTATTATGTAAAACTGAAACAAAAACCCCCAAAAAGTTGTCATATTTGGTATTGTCACGTCCGTAACAACCTGCTCTACAGAAATAGCACATGATCTAACCTGTCAGATCAACTATGTAAATAACAAAAAATAAAAACGGTCCCAAAACAGCTATTCTTTTTTGCAAATTTTCTATTTTAATCAATTTTTCCAGTAACAAAGCAAGGGTTAACAGCCAAACAAAACTCAATATTTATTGCCTCGATTCTGTAGTTTGCAAAAACACCCCATATGTGGTTGTAAACTGCTGTATGGCCAAACAGCAGGGCTCAAAAGGAAGGGAACACCATATGGTTTTTGGAAGGCAGATTTTGCTGGACTGGTTTTTTGACACCATGTCTCATTTGAAGCCCCCCTGATGTATCCCTAGAGTAGAAACCACCCAAAAATTACCCTATTCTAGAAACGACACCCCTCAAGGTATTCAAAACTGATTTTACAAACTTTGTTAACTCTTTAGGTGTTCCACAAGAGTTAATGGCAAATGGAGATAAAATTTCTGAATTTAAATTTTTTGCCAAATTTTCCATTTTAATCCATTTTTTCTGTAACAAAGCAAGGGTTAACAGCCAAACAAAACTCAATATTTATTGCCCCAATTCTGTAGTTTGCAAAAACACCCCATATGTGGTTGTAAACTGCTGTATGGCCAAAGGGCAGGGCACAAAAGGAAGGGAACGCCATATGGTTTTTGAAAGGCAGATTTTGCTGGACTGTTTTTTTAACAACATGTCCCATTTGAAGCCCCCCTGATGTATCCCTCGAGTAGAAACCACCCAAAAATGACCCTATTCTAGAAACTACACCCCTCAAGGTATTCAAAACTGATTTTACAAACTTTGTTAACTCTTTAGGTGTTCCACAAGAGTTAATGGCAAATGGAGATAAAATTTCGGAATTTAAATTTTTGGGCAAATTTTCCATTTTAATCCTTTTTTTCCAGTAACAAAGCAAGGGTTAACAGCCAAACAAAACTTGGCGAATTTTGGCGATTTTTTTTTTACTCCATTTTACCAGTGTCATGAAGTACAATGTGAGACGAAAAAACATTGTCAGAATAGCATGAATAACGAAAAGCATTTAAATTTATTCACACATAAAGTGACACTGGTCAGATTTGCAAAAAATGGCCTGGTCCTTAAGGTGAAAATGAGCCCTGTCCTGAAGGGGTTAAACAGAACTATTGTACATCAAAGAAGAGCACAATTATTAAAGAAACCATAGCAATTAAGAAAATTATAAAATAATCCTGTTCAAAAGTTGCATATCCTTATTTTTTTATATTGTGTATTGCCTCCTTTTACATTATGTACAGTATTTTATGATACTGCAGCCACTGAAAGGCCAATTTGGCCTTACGTTTCAGATAATTTCATATTGGAAGGTCCAAATTTGCCTCATATGTAGCCTTCTTGCTGAGAGATGCAGATTGCAAATCAATATTTTCTGATATGAAATAGCATACTGCCATCAACTTTGACTAAATTACCAGTTCTGCTATACATCACACCCCTTAACAGGAGAAAACCATCTCCATGCTTCACAGTAAGGTTGATGTGCTTCTCTTTATAGGCCTGGTTGACTTCTCTTGAAAAATCATGTTTATGGTTAAGACAAAGAAGTTCAGTTTTGGTCTTATCACTGCACATTATTGTGCTCTAGACATTTTAAGCTCCTGTAGGTGTGAGTAATGAATAAGATCTAATATATGTTCATCAAAATCTTTATTTTTTTTGCTTTTTTATGTTAATAAATGAGAATGGAATCAAATATGAAACTCAAGCCTCATTTACACAGCTCGAAGTTAGGGCTAATTAACGATTAGTAGCATTCCTACAAACACTTGTTCCCAATAATTAGCCCGTGTAAAGGTGCCACATATCACCGCTCTACTCGTTCATCGGGTGAAATGATCTGAAGCACAAACACCTCAATCATCATTCCCGGGCCGCAGATCATGCTGTATAAACAGCACTCTGCTGCCCAGGAACAATGATTTTGTATGGGGACAAGTGATAGAAGCAACCATCGCATACTGTGGAGGTGACCACTGCACTTATCGAGAAGCTGATTGTTAGGAAGGAACGCTTCCTTTCCGTCAATCAGCTGCTCCTTGCAGCGTCTAAATGTCAATGTAAATATATCCGCAAAGTTACTCAACAGTATATTTATGGTATGGCCAGAAGGGGTGGCTGGCGCTTGGCGCGGAGATGCATTGCAATGCATCTGGAAACAGTGTGACCATGTGTGCTGCAGCTATTTCATAGGTAGTTAATTAATTGACAATTACTTGAATTATTTTTAATGGCCGCATGGTTCTTGCAAAACTGAAGGGAGATGAACAATAAACAAGATACTGCCAAAAATGTTTTAACAATTTATTATCAATCTGAGGGACACACATAGCCACGCATTTTCTAGGCACATCGTGGCAACACTTGCGCAGCACACCAGTTGCCTAGTATAGCCCTACCCTTATGATATTTTGAAATGAAAACTGTGAAAATTTGTCTAAAGGGGAAAACACTTTCACCTTGGTAATGAAGCTAATGAATCAGAACAGATATGCATTCAAGAATGGAGCAAGGACAAGAGTGTATAATACAAATGAAAAACAGTTATGTATGACTAGATGAACCTGAATTGAAAATCTCTGTGAATTTGGCTCTACTATTCATGCTATTGTTGCTTTATTCAGTAGAAGGTAATGTATTGTAAGTGGAAATAGTAATTGCATGGTTTAATATATGCCTTTATATGCCTTCGTGTTTCTTAAAAGGCAAGGCAATTAGGTGGCAAATGAACTGTACAGGATAAGCGTGTTCATGAGTGCAAATAATGTGCAGTCAGATTGTTTTGTTTGTAGTAATAATGGAATAATGAAATAATTAATTAAAGATGGTTAGAGTATTTGGACTAAAAGACGCACTACCACTTTCCCCCCAATTTTGTCTTAAAGTCCGAAAAATACAGTAGTTTTTAGCAATTGCTGGTACTGCTTTTCAGGTACCAAATATAAAAAGTGTGAGCACATCTTTGCATATTTTTTTTTATTTGGCATTTATCTCTATTGAAGTAAGTAGAGAAAAACCATGACAAACCCCTTAAAGTTCCTGAATAGTTTAACTTAATAATGAAGTGATTTCATGAATTAAAGGGATAATCATATTACTTACAACTCACAGATCAATAGTATTCTAGAGTCCAGTATTTATTCTTATCACAGGACAAAAAATAAAAAATAAACTATTCTAGTTAGAGGTTAAATTATACTACAGTGTAATAAAAATAGACAAAAAAATGTTGTTTACATGCAAAAGCCAATAGATGAATTAAACATAAAAATGCATAACTGTTTTACACATGATTGATAGACTTTTTACTTCTACCTGTCTACATTTCCAAGGTGCATTAGTCATTAGGATTAGCGATGAGCGAATCGACTTCGGATTTTTAAGGTCCGGCCACCGCCAAGCCGGCTCCCCATAGAAGTGAATGGGAGCGTACTACGTATGCGCGGCCCCCGCTCCCATACATTTTTATAGGGCCAACGGAAATTTTCGCCGGCCCCGTAGAAAATGAATGGAGGGCAGCTGCGCAGGTGCAGTGCACCCTCCTTCACTTGCGGGGCTCTGTTCTCGATATAGCTGAGGGTCCCAGCGCACCTATAAGACAATGGGGGCATATCCTAGCGATATGCCCCTATTGTCCAAGATGAGACAACCCCTTTAAGTCTAATCCATTGCTTTGGGTTTCAGCCACAACTAAAATTGGAAATGTGACAAAAGATTATGACTTCCATTCTATCCCTGCTCATTATATCCTTAAATCAACTTCACTTTGAGAAGTTAGGAATCAGTCAGCCAAGGGGTCCAAGTGCTTCACTGCCAACAATAGGGACCCTATTTACTAAACATTAGCAGACCCCATCTACAGAAGTAGTGTTTTATGTTTTGTTGATGCAGCTAAGGCTACTTTCACACTAGCGTTTTTACTGGATCCAGTAGGGTTCAGCAAAAACGCTTCCGTTACTGATAATACAGCCATCTGCATCCATTATGAGTGGATCCGGTTGTATTATCTTTAACATTGCCAAAAGAGTGTTTCTTCAGGAAGGAACAAAAATACCAAACTTCAAAAAAGCTAAATTTAGCCAACTAAGAGAGGCCATTGGCCTAAATAACGGACAAAGTCCTCAAAAATAAAATCACAGCCACAAAATTGGATATTTTTAAAAACATTCTAAAATCTAATTCTGAGAGGTACATACCTTATGGCAGGCATGCTCAACCTGCTGCCCTCCAGCTGTTGCAAAACTACAAATCCCATCATTCCCGGACAGCCTACAGCTATCAGCCTACAGAAGGACATGGTGGGAGTTGTAGTTTTACAACAGCTGGAAGGGCCGCAGGTTGAGCATCCCTGCCTTATGGGAATAAAAGGTTAAGGAGCAAGAAAAAACCAGTGTGGATAAATAGAACTGTAAAGAAAGCAATAAATGACAAAATGAAAGGATTTAAATCACTAAAACAGGAGGCTGGCGAGGAAGCAATGAAAAACAATATGGAAAAAAATAAAATATGTAAAAAACTAATAAAAGCAGCCAAACTAGAGACCAAGAGATTAATTGCCAAAGAGAGCAAAACTAACCCTAAAATATTCTTCAATTATATAAATGATAAAAAGTATAAATCTGGTGTCGGCCCTTTACAGAGTAATGAGGGGGGAGTTGCAGAGAACAATGAGGAGAAAGCAAAGCTAGTAAATATTTTTTTTCTCCACTGTATTCACTAAGGAAAATAAACTGTCAGATAAAATGCAGAATATAAAAGTAAATTCACCCTTAAAAGTGTCCTGTCTGACCCAAGAAAAAGTACAGCTGCTTCTTAGGCTAGTTTCACACTAGTGGCAGGGGAGTCCGAACAGCCTTTCGGATCCATCCTGCTGCTAGCTTACGTGTGCCCTCGGACTGCCGCTCCGTCCCCATTGACTATAATGGGGGCAGAGGCGGAGTTCCGGTGGCAGCACGGCAGCGCACGGCGAGAGGCAGCCGGACTAAAAGTACTTTTAGTCCGGCTGCCTTTTGCCATGCGCTGCCGCTGGAACTCCGCCCCCATTATAGTCAATGGGGATGGAGCGGCAGTCCGGGGGCATACGTGAACTAGAAACAGGACGGATCCGACAGGCTGTTCACCCGCCAGAACAGCCTGCCGTAGTCCCCTGCCGCTAATGTGAAAGTGCCCTTAAAAATATTAAAAGAGACAAATTGCCAGGACCAGATGGCATACACCCCCGTATCCTAAGATAATTAAGTAACGTCATAGCCAGACCCTTATTTCTGATATTTAAGGACTCTATACTGACAGGGAGCGTTCCACAGGATTGGCGCATAGCAAATGAAGTGCCAATATTCAAAAAGGGTCCAAAAAAAGAGCCCGAAAACTATAGGCCAGTAAGTTTAACATCTGTCGTGGGTAAACTGAAGGTCTTCTAAGAAATGCTACAGTATCTTGGAGTACATCAAGGAAAATAAGCAAATAATGCCATATCAGCATGGCTTCATGAGGGATCGGTCATGTCAAAGTAATTTAATCAGATTCTATGAGGAGGCAAGTTCTAGACTTGACAGCGGTGAATCAATGGATGTTGTATATCTGGACTTCTCCAAAGCATTTGACACTTTAGTATATAAAATGAGAATGCTTGGACTGGGGGAAAATGTCTATATGAGGGTAAGTAACTGGCTCAGTGATAGAAAACAGAGGGTGGTTATTAACGGTACACACTCAGATTGAGTCACTGTCACTAGCGGAGTACCTCAGGGGTCAGTATTGGGCCCTATTCTCTTCAATATATTTATTATTGATCTTGTAGAAGGCTTGCCCAGTAAAATATAAATTTTTGCAGCTGATACTAAACTATGTAAAGTTATTGACACAGAAGAGGACAGTATACTGCTACAGATGGATCTGGATAGATTGGAGGCTTGGGCAAAGATGTGGCAGATGAGGTTTAACACTGACAAATGTAAGATTATGCACATGGGAAGGAATAATGCAAGTCGCCCCTACATACTAAATGGTGAAACACTGGGTAACACTGACATGGAAAAATACAGAGGAATTTTAGTGAACAGCAAACTAAGCTGTAGAAACCACAGGCAGCTGCTGCCAAGGCCAATAAGATAATGGGTTGCATCAAAAGGGGCATAGATGCCAGTGATGAGAACATAGTCCTACCACTTTACAAATCACTATTCAGACCACACATGGATAGTGATGGCCCGAATAGTTCGCCGGCGAATAGTTCCCGGCGAACATAGCTTGTTCGCGTTCGCCGCGGCGGACGAACATATGCGATGTTCGGTCCGCCCCCTATACATCATCATTAAGTAAACTTTGACCCTGTACCTCACAGTCAGCAGACACATTCCAGCCAATCAGCAGCAGAGGCTCCCTCCCAGACCCTCCCACCTCCTGGACAGCATCCATTTTAGATTTATTCGCAATCTGCATTCTCAGTGAGAGGAGGGACAGTGCTGCTGCTGATTCAATAGGGAAAGCGTTAGCTAGGGCAGTGTTCTGTGTCCACAGACTCATCTGCTGTAAGGACAGCGTCCTGACAGCACCCCAAAAAGCCCTTTTCAGGGCTGGTACATCAGTCTGCTTTTTAAAAAAAAAAAATATATATATATATATATATATATATATATTGCAGTTGCCTGCCCGTGTGTGAGAGGCTGCAGGCTCAGTCACAGACAGTACTGTGTGCACACCATTCATACAGGGTGTGACAGAAAATACCTCGCAGATAAAAAAAAATTCTATTTAATCTTTTTCTGTGATCTAATCACAGTTGCAAGCCAGTGTGTGTCAGGCCCACACAGACTGTATTGTGGCCACTGGCTAGACCTCCACTTATACCGTTACAGGGTGTCACTCACTCACAAATACCTCGCAGATAAAAAAAAAATCTATTTAATATTTTTCTGTGATCTAATCACATTTGCAAGCCTGTGTGTGTCAGGCCCACACAGACTGTAAATAAAAATTCTATTTTATATTTTTCTGTGATATAATCACACAGTTGCAAGCCCGTGTGTGTCAGGCCCACACAGACTGTATTGTGGCCACTCGCTAGGCCTCCACTTATACCGTTACAGGGTGTCACTCACTCAAATACCTTTCAGATAAAAAAAATTATATTTAATATTTTTCTGTGATCTAATCACATTTGCAAGCCCGTGTGTGTCAGGCCCACATAGATTGTATTGTGGCCACTGGCTAGTGGCTAGACCTCCACTTATACCGTTACAGGGTGTCACTCACTCACAAATACCTCGCAGATAAATAAAATTCTATTTAATATTTTTCTGTGATCTAATCACATTTGCAAGCCTGTGTGTGTCAGGCCCACACAGACTGTATTGTGGCCACTGGCTAGTGGCTAGGCCTCCACTTATACCGTTACAGGGTGTCACTCACTCACAAATACCTCGCAGATAAATAAAAATTCTATTTAATATTTTTCTGTGATATAATCACAGTTGCAAGCCCGTGTGTGTCAGGCCCACACAGACTGTATTGTGGCCACTGGCTAGTGGCTAGGCCTCCACTTATACCGTTACAGGGTGTCACTCACTCACAAATACCTCGCAGATAAATAAATATTCTATTTAATATTTTTCTGTGATCTAATCACATTTGCAAGCCCGTGTGTGTCAGGACTTTTTATTTTAAATCGTAACAAAACAATATCATGACTATTCTTAAAGAAGGACTTAACCCGGCCAGACTCCCACCCCACACCCCCCTTCTACATTCATAGTACCCATTCATGCACATCCATACACTATTTACATATTTACAGATCAACATATTTAGATGACTGAGACAAAACTAAAGAATAAATAAATTAAAAGACAACAATATATACAATATATACAAGACCTATCCAAAACCCTAAATCTAACTTATAACCCATCACCTGTCCCCACATAACACACCAAACCGGTCTCCCACAGAAGTTCAAGAGGATAACCCCGAGCTTCTCCAGTTCCATAGTTCTCCCCAGTCGGACTGGGGCTGACCAGTTTGTAAGGAAAACATTTTTTTTATTTTTTTTATTATTATACACACATAAAAAACTATATATTCATAACCCCCCCATTCCCCCCTCTCAACCTGACTAGCCCCAAAATATTAAGTCCCTAAATAGTCAACTTACACATATACAATATACTTATCATATAATACATGATACATGACACAAAATCAGACTTTTCAGCTATGGTTCAGTGCCTGTAAACCAAACCATCCTGCTTCATCATAAAACAAAACAAAAATCGAATAGTGTCATGCCAGCCCACCACCAGGGCTGAGAGTTACTCGGCTAGTGTACCCTGAAACAAAAGCCCCTCCACAGATGAGAGACTTTAGTGCCACCCAACCTTTCGTTCTCAAGAGAGCGTACTTTATCCAGGTCACCCATGATGTTTCTATATACCGTCTCCACTGTGAGGACTTTAGAACTTGTCGACACTAGACACCTCGCGCACCAAATGTGATACCTGACCACTGCGCTAACTAGGAATAAAGTGCTACGGTCCCGTCCACCTAAGTCTTTGAACGCACCATAAGCCCACTCTGCATAGGATAGGGCAGCCAGCCTAGGCCAGCTGATGGAAATCCCCACCCTTTTGTAGACCTCTATATTAAAAGGACAGTGAAGCAAGAAATGGTCCATACTTTCCAGCACAGCACCGCACTCCTCCCGGGGACAACCCCTTTCCTCAGAGTTTCTACACTTCACATTATCCCTTACATATAGCTTACCATGGAAGCAGCGCCAAGCCACATCCCAAACTTTCAAGGGGATCCTCACCGAATTTAATAAAGTCAACCCGCCCTCTAGATCCCGACTTGGGCAATCCCTCAAGGCCAACGGAGGCTGGAAGAAGGTAGACAGGACCTTAAAATCAAGGTCGAACCTTGACTTGGTCTCTATCTCTCCCCTCCCGAGTCCCCATCGCTTTATAATTCTCAGGACCGGGGCAACATAAGCCGGGAGATATCTCTGCCTTGACGAGCGTAGGTCTTTCACACGCCCTCCTGTCTCCCATTCCTGGAAGAAGGGCCGAAACCATTCCCTACAGGAATTCACCCACCAAGGAGCCCTCTCCATCCAGAGGATTTCAATGTTAGCTTTTAAGAAGGTATTCGTTAGGAATACCACTGGGTTGACCATATCCAACCCACCTAGTCTCCTTGGTCGGTAAGTGACATCTCTCTTGACTGGGTTCAGCCTGTTTCCCCATAACATCTGGAAAAACAGGCTGTAGACCGTTGCCCAGAGAGAGCCTGGCAGGAAACAGACAGTGCCCAAGTACAATAGTACCGGGATCAGATAAGCCTTGCACAGGTGAACCTTTTCCCTGAGGGTCAAAGACCAACCCTTCCAGCGGTTCACCTTTTGACAGACATCTTTCAGTCTGCCTTCCCAATTTTTTTGATGATAGTCCTCATCCTGGCCAAAATTGATGCTGAGAACTTTGACAGTTTTCTGAGGTTCTGGGAGAGTGCCCTGGAGATAAAAAGCAGGATCTCCTTCTCCCAACCAGAGAGTTTCGCATTTATCAAGGTTGATCTGAGACCCAGAAACCTCTGAATAACGGTCCACTTCCGACATCACCCACCCCACCTCCTCACCAGAAGAGGCGAAAATGGTGACATCATCCGCATACGCTACCACCCTCAAAGACGACCCCCTTGCCCCCCGCCAGTTCCATCCCCACCCCTGCTAACGGTCCACGATCTACCCTTCTAATGAAGGGATCGATCGCAAACACATACAACAAGGGGCTTAAGGGACATCCTTGACGGACATCGGAAGTCACCTCGAAGGGCTGTCCTGACCAACCATTAACCAACGGGAAGCTCTCAGCCCCTTTGTACAAAGCCTTTAGCCAATTCACAAACCTCCCCGGCAGACCGTACCACAAAAGGACGGACCACAGGTACTCGTGGTTCACCCGGTCAAAAGCTTTAGCCTGATCCAAAGTCAAAAGAAACCCCTTCCAAAGGCCCGCCCTGCCCCGCTCCATGGCCTCTCGGACACTGAGAACGGCGCTAAAAGTGCTCCGACCGGGAACTGTGCAGTGCTGAGCCCCTGAAAGAAGTCTCGGTGCAAACTTCACCAATCTATTAAAAAGTATTTTTGCCAGGATCTTTCTGTCCATATTGAGAAGCGATATGGGTCTCCAATTCTCAATACGGGATGGATCTTTGCCCTTTCACAGAATAATCAGGGCTGACTTACCCATTGACTTTGGTAAAGTGCCCGAGGAAAGACACTCATTAAAGACCTCAGTCAAAGGAGGAACTAACTGTTCCTTGAAAGTCCTGTACCACTCAGATGTTAAGCCATCCGGACCTTTCTTGGGCCTAAGCCCTTCAATGACTAGTCTCACTTCCTCTTCCCTGATTAGTTCAGACAAAACATCAAGAGAGGGGTCCATTCCTGCCTTGGGAATAGCTTCATCCAAGAAAGCTGAAAACTTGTCCCGATCTAGTTCTTTCCTACTCAAGGATCCCTGATTTGGACCTATTCAGGGATCCTTTACTATCAATCAGGCCTGTCACCAGCTTACGTTTTACTGACATCTTACAGTTGCCGTAAGGGTTGGGCGAGCGGTACTTCCCGAAATCCCTCTCGACAACCAAAGATGCGTACCTATCGTACTGACACCTCTTAAGCAAGGACTTCACACGAGAGATATCCTCACGGCTACCTCCCGTCAAGAGCAGACTTTCAAGTTTCTTCCTCAGTTCCTGGTACAGATTATTTCTGTCTTGGCACCTGAGGTACGAAAGCTCTCGGAAAAACCTCGCCGTCCTTGTTTTAAACATCTCCCTCCACTCTGACTTACTGTTGCAGAGGTCCACTAACGGTTCCTGGCCCTGAAAGAACTCCTTGAAGGATTGTCTTATTGTCGCATCTTCCAGGAGAGATGAATTCAACTTCCACAAACCTCTGCCCATACAGGGGGTCTCTGCAACATTCAAAGAAAAACAAATTAAACAGTGATCGGAGAAAACCACTTCCTCAGTCTCCAAGACCGAGAAAACAGCTTCCCCCTTCAAATAAAACCTATCTATCCTAGACCTATTGCTACCTTGATGAAAAGTGAAGTCCACGTGGTCTGGCTTATGCTTTATATGAGCATCCACCAGACTAGCTTCCTCAACTATCTTACTCAATACGACGCCATCATTATCCAGCCTGACTCTGGAGCCTCCCCTATCACAGACTCTTGTCACATTGTTGAAGTCTCCACCAAAGATCACCTGACGGCTGGAAAAAGGTAAGGTTTAATCCTCATGAGGAGACATTTACAATCCCACCTAGTTTGTGGACCATAGATGTTAATGAGCCTCAGCTCTTGTCCTCCCATGAGCACATCCAGGATCAGGCACCTTCCCATTTCTAGTTCAATTACTTTCCTGCATTCCACTCTTCCAGCGGTTTTAAAAAGTACGGCTACCCCGCTATGTGGTTCAGCCTCAAGAGACCAGAAAGATGGACCATGCCTCTACTCTCTCTCTGCTTTCTCCAACAACTCCGTGGAAGTCAACCAGGTCACTTGCAAAAATAAAATATCAGCATCAAAATGGCTGAAAAAATCAAAGGCCACATAACGAGCCACGTCTGACTTAATGCTAGCAACGTTAATGCTTGCTAGCGTCAACAGGGTGAGTTCCGCCATCATAAGTGATTGAACTAGATAGCTTTCTTCTTAACCCCACCGCCACCCTCACCATCACAACCATCTGACTCCTCACTTTCTTTCTGCCTTTTAAGGCATTTGGAGACATCCATATCACATTTCTCTTTGCCCACAGGATCTGACTTGGCCCCCCCTCCAGAAGGTTTCCCCTCTGAAGGGCAGGGCCCGGCAACCTGCAAGGAGGCCTTCTCACCCTCCGGCACAGCATCCCTCGCTTCCCCCTTAGCCAAGCCAGCCTCGGAGGTATCGCTTAGGACGCCATACCGGTTGGAGACCTCCACAAGAGGGGCACCAGCCGAACCCTTCCTTGGTATCTGGTCAAGGGAGAGTGGGATGGACGGATCCCACTCAAGAGAGGCTTTCCTGCCCTCTCTCTTGCTGTTTCTATTCTTACCCTGCTTGTTCCTCCTCCTCACCAACCATTCACTGTCCTCCTCATCTCAGCGGAGAGGAGACAGAGACAGCGGAGAGTTTGGCCTCTTCGGGATGAACTCCGGGGTTCCCATCATCATCACTGTCATCTTGGCCACTGTTGGCCGGATTCTCAACTCGGGTACCAGTTGAGGGATCAGCTGCCTCCTGCTCCCTCTGTTTGCGGCGTTGTTCCTGCCGCCTGGCCCTAGCTGCCGTAATTTTTTTTACCTTATCGGAATCCTTTTTGCTTCCTCCAGTGCTGGGATCCCCGGCACTTGTCCCCTCACCAGCCTGCCCAGTCCCGGCAGCAGACTCTTCACCAACTGCAGGCCCAGCCTTGCGGCTAGTATCTGCCTGGTTCTGAGACTGTCCCTGAGCCTGGTTGGCAAAGGCAAGCGGACAGCGACTAAACGGGTGACCCAGGTCTCCACACAGGTTACACCTGATCTTCCGACAGGTTGCGGCAAGATGGTCACTCCCTCCACACCTCACGCACCTCTGGGTCTTACATTGTGCACTGAAGTGTGTAGGTTCGCCGCACCTGTGGCAGACCTTTGGCTGCCCCTGGTAAAAAAACATTTTCTGATCCCTCCCTATGAAGGCCGAGGAGGGGATATGGGTAACAGAATTTCCCTGGGCCCTCAACATCATGTTAAAGGTCCAGGCCCCTGACCAAATACTGTGCTCATCCAGGACCTTGGCTGGGTAGCCCACTTCACCATAGCGACCCAGCCAGGTCGCTATGTCTACACTAGAAAGAGACTCATTACAAGTTAACACAGTCACTTTCTTCACCTTGTTCTGGCGGGTGATAGCCTGGACGGCAAAACCCTGCCACTCCGGGGTGTTCTTTATCAGCTCATATCTGGACCAGAAGAGCTCAAGCCCCTCTGATCGGACAAAGCTAACGTCAAAGAACTTGGTCCCGTAGGGATGGATGAGGGCATAGATGTCTTTCGCCTCAAAACCCATCTTCAGGAAAAGCTCCACAACAGTCTTCCTGGAAGGTGTCGCTTCCTTACCTTTCCAAAACAGACGGGCCACATTCCTACTGTCCCCCCGGGTGTGGGGTGAGTCCAGACGGTCTCACCCCCCTTTTGCTCTCGGAAGGTTGTCAGCCCGTGTCTCTCCATCCAGAAAGACAGGTCAACTGATTCACCCTCTACTTGTATGGAGGTCTCCGCACCCTCTTTCAAGGCCCCCAAGAGGCGCCGTTGCAAGTTACCCTTGCCAGATCCTGTGGGCAAAGAGTCCCGTGTTCCCTGCTGAACAATATTTGAAAACGTACGTTTAGCATTTTTTCCCTGTCTCACCCTTTCTTCCTCCTCCTCCTCTTTTCTCAATTTCTCCATATCCTCAGCAGTCAAAATCCTTTCATCATATTCTTCCATATCCACATTTTCACCACCTAAAACATTCCCACTTACATAATTTCCACTCACTTCCATATTTTCACTTACTTTTGTATTCCCACTTGCATCCACACTTGCATCCACACTTGGTCCTGCATTACTGACTCCATTCTCCCCTTCTTTCATACTACCTTTCATATCTCTTTTTGCTTTGTTCACTCCACTTTTCACCACATGCTTATCACTTTTACCCCGGGGATCACCACTCACTCCCCCTAGACTGGCCGGGTTCTCCCCACTTGGCTCTCCTGACCTTAGTGGTGCCTTTGCAGGCACCACCACCCCCTCTACCGCAGAAGGAGCCACCTTGTCCGTCCTTTTCGTGACCTCTTCCGCCCTCACCTCGTCCGTCTTTACCTTGTCCGCAGCCATAATCTCCCGCTCTGTACAACCTAGATCCACATCAGGAGCTAGGCTGGGCTCAGCAGCGGGTTTTGAAGTGTTTGCAGGGCCATACACCAACACCTCTCTCTCCACAACTTTGGTTCTATTTTTTTTTTCCTTTACTTTCTCCTCTTCAGGAATCTCCTCATCTCCAAAATAGAGCCTACCTACCGGGGATTCCAGCTGCCTGATGCTCTGCAATATCAAACCACCAGACTCACCTTCATCCCCGGAGGCTACTGTTTTTATCGGGCTCCTGATCCGCAGCCCTGACGGACGAGGAGAGCCAGACTCAGCATATGACATGTTTTTAAACCGTTTATCATTTTGGAATTTTTCCATAAATGGACCGCCATTTTTTTCTATTGCCAGTTTCTTTTCTTCCAGTATCATTATCTCCTCCTCTAGCTTATCCAGCTTAGAGGAGAGAAAAGTTTTTTTACGCTTAGGCAATAATCCCTCCTGTAGCTTCATATTTTTTTGTTCCAATTTAACTTTTCTCAAGTCTTTTTTTATTTCATCATATAGCTTTAAATAAAAAGCCACTCTTGAAGCAAAAATGTCTGCAGTATCTGTGGGGCCTTGCACACCCCAGTTGCAGATCACCTTGGTCACATCCACACCAGCCCCACCTAGGTGAGACAAACCAGACTCTCCAGGGCGAGATACACTTGCTCCACTGACCCCGGAAATCTTTCCCATCTGCTTATCCATTAAAACTTTAGGGCCAGCCACCCTCCGCGCTGCTTGTTCAGCAGCACAACCTTTTTTTACCGTGCCCACCACTTGTTCAGTAGTGGACATTTTTGCATTACAGGGCTTAACCACATGGACGCCGGCCTGGTCAAGGGTCGAGTCCAAGCTCCTGCCTTTTTTAATATTTCCCCGGGTCTTCCCCGAGAGAGGGGTCTGGTCTCCGGGGCTCTCCTTCCCACTGCGCTCCTCTCTGGGGCGCTGGATTGCAAAACGTTTGCAAAGGTCCTGTGTCGCTTACCTCCTCCTGGCTGCGACACTACCCCTGATCGTTTTATACCTTCAGACGCTGTGTCCAATGTCTCTGGACTGCATGATCCCTCTGTACCTTCGATTTCCACCTCCACTTCATACACCACAGGTGCAGGCGTATCCTGTGTCGGATCCATTGCTTCCATCGCCGTGCCACTGTTGCGGCTGCCTGATATAGAACGGCGGATGGCCGCAGCCTGGGAGTCCATACCGGGAGAGAACGCCACCCACTGGGGAAAGGGCAGCGCTCTCCCTGGCAAACACTGTTGGCCTCCAGGCCCTGCCTCCAAGCCTTTCCTGCAGCTCTCACCTTCCAGGACCTGGGATGATGTCACACTGGTCAGCTGACAGGAAGTGATGCAAGCAGGAAGGCCCACACAGACTGTATTGTAGCCACTGGCTAGTGGCTAGGCCTCCACTTATACCGTTACAGGGTGTCACTCACTCACAAATACCTCGCAGATAAATAAAAATTCTATTTAATATTTTTCTGTGATACAATCACAGTTGCAAGCCCGTGTGTGTCAGGCCCACACAGACTGTATTGTGGCCACTGGCTAGTGGCTAGGCCTCCACTTATACCGTTAGAGGGTGTCACTCACTCACAAATAACTCGCAGATAAATAAAAATTCTATTTAATATTTTTCTGTGATATAATCAGAGTTGCAAGCCCGTGTGTGTCAGGCCCACACAGACTGTATTGTGGCCACTGGCTAGGCCTCCACTTATACCGTTACAGGGTGTAACTCACTCAAATACCTTTCAGATAAAAAAAATTCTATTTAATATTTTTCTGTGATCTAATCACATTTGCAAGCCCGTGTATGTCAGGCCTACACAGACTGTATTGTGGCCTCTGGCTAGTGGCTAGGCCTCCACTTATACCGTTACAGGGTGTCACTCACTCACAAATACCTCGCAGATAAATAAAAATTCTATTTAATATTTTTCTGTGATATAATCACAGTTGCAAGCCCGTGTGTGTCAGGCCCACACAGACTGTATTGTGGCCACTGGCTAGGCCTCCACTTATACCGTTACAGGGTGTAACTCACTCACAAATACCTTGCAGATGAAAAAAATTATATTTAATATTTTTCTCTGATATAATCACAGTTGCAAGCCCGTGTGTGTCAGGCCCACACAGACTGTATTGTGGCCACTGGCTAGGCCTCCACTTATACCGTTACAGGGTGTCACTCACTCAAATACGTTTCAGATTAAAAAAATTCTATTAAATATTTTTCTGTGATCTAATCACATTTGCAAGCCCGTGTGTGTCAGGCCCACATAGACTGTATTGTGGCCACTGGCTAGTGGCTAGGCCTCCACTTATACCGTTACAGGGTGTCACTCACTCACAAATACCTCGCAGATAAATAAAAATTCTATTAAATATTTTTCTGTGATCTAATCACATTTGCAAGCCCGTGTGTGTCAGGCCCACATAGACTGTATTGTGGCCACTGGCTAGTGGCTAGGCCTCCACTTATACCGTTACAGGGTGTCACTCACTCACAAATACCTCGCAGATAAAAAAAAAATTCTATTTAATATTTTTCTGTGATCTAATCACAGTTGCAAGACAGTGTGAGTCAGGCCCACACAGACTTTATTGTGCCCACTGCCCACCACTTACAGTGGGATGCGAAAGTTTGGGCAACCTTGTTAATCGTCATGATTTTCCTGTATAAATCGTTGGTTGTTACGATAAAAAAATGTCAGTTAAATATATCATATAGGAGACACACACAGTGATATTTGAGAAGTGAAATGAAGTTTATTGGATTTACAGAAAGTGTGCTATAATTGTTTAAACAAAATTAGGCAGGTGCAGAAATTTGTGCACTGTTGTCATTTTATTGATTCCAAAACCTTTAGAACTAATTATTGGAACTCAAATTGGCTTGGTAAGTTCAGTGACCCCTGACCTACATACACAGGTGAATCCAATTATGAGAAAGAATATTTAAGGGGGTCAATTGTAAGTTTCCCTCCTCTTTTAATTTTCTCTGAAGAGTAGCAACATGGGGGTCTCAAAACAACTCTCAAATGACCTGAAGACAAAGATTGTTCACCATCATGGTTTAGGGGAAGGATACAGAAAGCTGTCTCAGAGATTTCAGCTGTCTGTTTCCATAGTTAGGAACATATTGAGGAAATAGAAGACCACAGGCTCAGTTCAAGTTAAGGCTCGAAGTGGCAGATCAAGAAAAATCTCGGATAGACAGAAGCGACGAATGGTGAGAACAGTCAGAGTCAACCCACAGACCAGCACCAAAGACCTAGAACATCATCTTGCTGCAGATGGAGTCACTGTGCATCGTTTAACCATTTGGCGCACTTTACACAAGGAGATGCTGTATGCGAGAGTGATGCAGAGGAAGCCTTTTCTCCGCCCACAGCACAAAAAGTGCCGCTTGAGGTGGGCTAAAGCACATTTGGACAAGCCAGCCTCATTTTGGAATAAGGTGCTGTGGACTGATGAAACTAAAATTGAGTTATTTGGCCATAACAAGGGGTGTTATGCATGGAGGAAAAAGAACACAGCATTCCAAGAAAAACACCTGCTACCTACAGTAAAATATGGTGGTGGTTCTATCATGCTGTGGGGCTGTGTGGCCAGTGCAGGGACTGGGAATCTTGTCAAAGTTGAGGGACGCATGGATTCCACTCAGTATCAGCAGATTCTGGAGACCAATGTCCAGGAATCAGTGACAAAGCTGAAGCTGCGTCGGGGCTGGATCTTTCAACAAGACAACGACGCTAAACACTGCTCAAAATCCACTAAGGCATTTATGCAGAGGAACAAGTACAATGTTCTGGAATGGCCATCTCAGTCCCCAGACCTGAATATAATTGAAAATCTGTGGTGTGACTTAAAGAGAGCTGTTCATGCTCGGAAGTAGAGTTGAGCGAACACCTGGATGTTCGGGTTCGAGAAGTTCGGTCGAACTTCCCGGAAATGTTCGGGTTCGGGATCCGAACCCGAACCGAACTTCGTCCCGAACCCGAACCCCATTGAAGTCAATGGGGACCCGAACTTTTGGGCACTAAAAAGGCTGTAAAACAGCCCAGGAAAGAGCTAGAGGGCTGCAAAAGGCAGCAACATGTAGGTAAATCCCCTGCAAACAAATGTGGATAGGGAAATGAATAAAAATAAAAATTAAAAAAATAAAAATGACCCAATATCAATTGGACAGAGGTCCCATAGCAGAGAATCTGGCTTCACGTCAGCAGAGAATCAGTCTCTTCATGCCATAGCAAAGAATCTGGCTTCATGTCAGCAGAGAATCAGTCTCTTCATACCATAGCAGAGAATCTGGCTTCATGTCACCCACCACTGGAAGAGGCCACTGTCACATATTTAGGCCCCGGCACCCAGACAGAGGAGAGCGGTCCCGTAACAGAGAATCTGGCCTTATGTCAGCGCAGAATCTGTCTTCATGTCATAGCAGAGAATCAGGATTCACGTCACCCACCACTGGAACAGGCCACTGTCACAAATTTAGGCCCAGGCACCCAGGCAGAGGAGAGAGGTCCCGTAACAGAGAATCTGGCCTTATGTCAGCGCAGAATCTGTCTTCATGTCATAGCAGAGAATCAGGCTTCACGTCACCCACCACTGGAACAGGCCACTGTCACACATTTAGGTCCAGGCACCCAGGCAGAGGAGAGAGGTCCCGTAACAGAGAATCTGGCCTTATGTCAGCGCAGAATCTGTCTTCATGTCATAGCAGAGAATCAGGCTTCACGTCACCCACCACTGGAACAGGCCACTGTCACACATTTAGGCCCAGGCACCCAGGCAGAGGAGAGAGGTCCCGTAACAGAGAATCTGGCCTTATGTCAGCACAGAATCTGTCTTCATGTCATAGCAGAGAATCAGGCTTCATGTCACCCACCACTGGAACAGGCCACTGTCACACATTTAGGCCCAGGCACCCAGGCAGAGGAGAGAGGTCCCGTAACAGAGAATCTGGCTTTATGTCAGTGCAGAATCTGTCTTCATGTCATAGCAGAGAATCAGGCTTCACGTCACCCACCACTGGAACAGGCCACTGTCACACATTTAGGCCCAGGCACCCAGGCAGAGGAGAAAGGTCCCGTAACAGAGAATCTGGCCTTATGTCAGCGCAGAATCTGTCTTCATGTCATAGCAGAGAATCAGGCTTCACGTCACCCACCACTGGAACAGGCCACTGTCACATATTTAGGCCCAGGCACCCAGGCAGAGGAGAGAGGTCGCGTAACAGAGAATCTGGCCTTATGTCAGCGCAGAATCTGTCTTCATGTCATAGCAGAGAATCAGGCTTCACGTCACCCACCACTGGAACAGGCCACTGTCACACATTTAGGCCCAGGCATCCAGGCAGAGGAGAGAGGTCCCGTAACAGAGAATCTGGCCTTATGTCAGCGCAGAATCTGTCTTCATGTCATAGCAGAGAATCAGGCTTCACGTCACCCACCACTGAAACAGGCCACTGTCACATATTTAGGCCCAGGCACCCAGGCAGAGGAGAGAGGTCGCGTAACAGAGAATCTGGCCTTATGTCAGCGCAGAATCTGTCTTCATGTCATAGCAGAGAATCAGGCTTCACGTCACCCACCACTGGAACAGGCCACTGTCACATATTTAGGCCCAGGCACCCAGGCAGAGGAGAGAGGTCGCGTAACAGAGAATCTGGCTTCATGTCAGCACAGAATAAGTCTTCATGTCATAGCAGAGAATCAGGCTTTACGTCACCCACCACTGGAACAGGCCACTGTCACACATTTAGGCCCAGGCACCCAGACAGAGGAGAGAGGTCCCTAACAGAGAATCTGGCCTTATGTCAGCACAGAATCTGTCTTCATGTCATAGCAGAGAATCAGGCTTCACGTCACCCACCACTGGAACAGGCCACTGTCACACATTTAGGTCCAGGCACCCAGGCAGAGGAGAGAGGTCGCGTAACAGAGAATCTGGCCTTATGTCAGCACAGAATCTGTCTTCATGTCATAGCAGAGAATTAGGCATCACGTCACCCACCACTGGAACAGGCCACTGTCACACATTTAGGCCCAGGCACCCAGGCAGAGGAGAGAGGTACCGTATCAGAGAATCTGGCCTTATGTCAGCACAGAATCTGTATTCATGTCATAGCAGAGAATCAGGCTTCACGTCACCCACCACTGGAACAGGCCACTGTCACACATTTAGGCCCAGGCACCCAGGCAGAGAAGAGAGGTCCCGTAACAGAGAATCTGGCCTTATGTCAGCGCAGAATCTGTCTTCATGTCATAGCAGAGAATCAGGCTTCACGTCACCCACCACTGGAACAGGCCACTGTCACACATTTAGGCCCAGGCACCCAGGCAGAGGAGAGAGGTCCCGTAACAGAGAATCTGGCCTTATGTCTGCGCAGAATCTGTCTTCATGTCATAGCAGAGAATCAGGCTTCACGTCACCCACCACTGGAACAGGCCACTGTCACACATTTAGGCCCAGGCACCCAGGCAGAGGAGAGAGGTCCCGTAACAGAGAATCTGGCTTTATGTCAGCGCAGAATCTGTCTTCATGTCATAGCAGAGAATCAGGCTTCACGTCACCCACCACTGGAACAGGCCACTGTCACACATTTAGGCCCAGGCACCCAGGCAGAGGAGAGAGGTCCCGTAACAGAGAATCTGGCCTTATGTCAGCGCAGAATCTGTCTTCATGTCATAGCAGAGAATCAGGCATCACGTCACCCACCACTGGAACAGGCCACTGTCACATATTTAGGCCCAGGCACCCAGGCAGAGGAGAGAGGTCGCGTAACAGAGAATCTGGCCTTATGTCAGCGCAGAATCTGTCTTCATGTCATAGCAGAGAATCAGGCTTCACGTCACCCACCACTGGAACAGGCCACTGTCACACATTTAGGCCCAGGCACCCAGGCAGAGGAGAGAGGTCCCGTAACAGAGAATCTGGCCTTATGTCAGCGCAGAATCTGTCTTCATGTCATAGCAGAGAATCAGGCTTCACGTCACCCACCACTGGAACAGGCCACTGTCACATATTTAGGCCCAGGCACCCAGGCAGAGGAGAGAGGTCGCGTAACAGAGAATCTGGCCTTATGTCAGCGCAGAATCTGTCTTCATGTCATAGCAGAGAATCAGGCATCACGTCACCCACCACTGGAACAGGCCACTGTCACATATTTAGGCCCAAGCACCCAGGCAGAGGAGAGAGGTCGCGTAACAGAGAATCTGGCTTCATGTCAGCACAGAATAAGTCTTCATGTCATAGCAGAGAATCAGGCTTCACGTCACCCACCACTGGAACAGGCCACTGTCACACATTTAGGCCCAGGCACCCAGGCAGAGGAGAGAGGTCCCGTAACAGAGAATCTAGCCTTATATCAGCGCAGAATCTGTCTTTATGTCATAGCAGAGAATCAGGCTTCACGTCACCCACCACTGGTACAGGCCACTGTCACACATTTAGGTCCAGGCACCCAGGCAGAGGAGAGAGGTCCCATAACAGAGAATCTGGCATTATGTCAGCGCAGAATCTGTCTTCATGTCATAGCAGAGAATCAGGCTTCACGTCACCCACCACTGGAACAGGCCACTGTCACACATTTAGGCCCAGGCACCCAGGCAGAGGAGAGAGGTCCCGTAACAGAGAATCTGGCCTTATGTCAGCGCAGAATCTGTCTTCATGTCATAGCAGAGAATCAGGCTTCACTTCACCCACCACTGGAACAGGCCACTGTCACACATTTAGGCCCAGGCACCCAGGCAGAGGAGAGAGGTCCCGTAACAGAGAAACTGGCCTTATGTCAGCGCAGAATCTGTCTTCATGTCATAGCAAAGAATCAGGCTTCACGTCACCCACCACTGGAACAGGCCACTGTCACATATGTAGGCCCAGGCACCCAGGCAGAGGAGAGAGGTCGCGTAACAGAGAATCTGGCCTTATGTCAGCGCAGAATCTGTCTTCATGTCAAAGCAGAGAATCAGGCTTCACGTCACCCACCACTGGAACAGGCCACTGTCACATATTTAGGCCCAGGCACCCAGGCAGAGGAGAGAGGTCGCGTAACAGAGAATCTGGCCTTATGTCAGCGCAGAATCTGTCTTCATGTCATAGCAGAGAATCAGGCTTCACGTCACCCACCACTGGAACAGGCCACTGTCACATATTTAGGCCCAAGCACCCAGGCAGAGGAGAGAGGTCGCGTAACAGAGAATCTGGCTTCATGTCAGCACAGAATAAGTCTTCATGTCATAGCAGAGAATCAGGCTTCACGTCACCCACCACTGGAACAGGCCACTGTCACACATTTAGGCCCAGGCACCCAGGCAGAGGAGAGAGGTCCCGTAACAGAGAATCTGGCCTTATGTCAGCGCAGAATCTGTCTTCATGTCATAGCAGAGAATCAGGCTTCACGTCACCCACCACTGGAACAGGCCACTGTCACATATTTAGGCCCAGGAACCCAGGCAGAGGAGAGAGGTCGCGTAACAGAGAATCTGGCCTTATGTCAGCGCAGAATCTGTCTTCATGTCATAGCAGAGAATCAGGCATCACGTCACCCACCACTGGAACAGGCCACTGTCACATATTTAGGCCCAAGCACCCAGGCAGAGGAGAGAGGTCGCGTAACAGAGAATCTGGCTTCATGTCAGCACAGAATAAGTCTTCATGTCATAGCAGAGAATCAGGCTTCACGTCACCCACCACTGGAACAGGCCACTGTCACACATTTAGGCCCAGGCACCCAGGCAGAGGAGAGAGGTCCCGTAACAGAGAATCTAGCCTTATATCAGCGCAGAATCTGTCTTTATGTCATAGCAGAGAATCAGGCTTCACGTCACCCACCACTGGTACAGGCCACTGTCACACATTTAGGTCCAGGCACCCAGGCAGAGGAGAGAGGTCCCATAACAGAGAATCTGGCATTATGTCAGCGCAGAATCTGTCTTCATGTCATAGCAGAGAATCAGGCTTCACGTCACCCACCACTGGAACAGGCCACTGTCACACATTTAGGCCCAGGCACCCAGGCAGAGGAGAGAGGTCCCGTAACAGAGAATCTGGCCTTATGTCAGCGCAGAATCTGTCTTCATGTCATAGCAGAGAATCAGGCTTCACTTCACCCACCACTGGAACAGGCCACTGTCACACATTTAGGCCCAGGCACCCAGGCAGAGGAGAGAGGTCCCGTAACAGAGAAACTGGCCTTATGTCAGCGCAGAATCTGTCTTCATGTCATAGCAAAGAATCAGGCTTCACGTCACCCACCACTGGAACAGGCCACTGTCACATATGTAGGCCCAGGCACCCAGGCAGAGGAGAGAGGTCGCGTAACAGAGAATCTGGCCTTATGTCAGCGCAGAATCTGTCTTCATGTCAAAGCAGAGAATCAGGCTTCACGTCACCCACCACTGGAACAGGCCACTGTCACATATTTAGGCCCAGGCACCCAGGCAGAGGAGAGAGGTCGCGTAACAGAGAATCTGGCCTTATGTCAGCGCAGAATCTGTCTTCATGTCATAGCAGAGAATCAGGCTTCACGTCACCCACCACTGGAACAGGCCACTGTCACATATTTAGGCCCAAGCACCCAGGCAGAGGAGAGAGGTCGCGTAACAGAGAATCTGGCTTCATGTCAGCACAGAATAAGTCTTCATGTCATAGCAGAGAATCAGGCTTCACGTCACCCACCACTGGAACAGGCCACTGTCACACATTTAGGCCCAGGCACCCAGGCAGAGGAGAGAGGTCCCGTAACAGAGAATCTAGCCTTATATCAGCGCAGAATCTGTCTTTATGTCATAGCAGAGAATCAGGCTTCACGTCACCCACCACTGGAACAGGCCACTGTCACACATTTAGGTCCAGGCACCCAGGCAGAGGAGAGAGGTCCAATAACAGAGAATCTGGCATTATGTCAGCGCAGAATCTGTCTTCATGTCATAGCAGAGAATCAGGCTTCACGTCACCCACCACTGGAACAGGCCACTGTCACACATTTAGGCGCAGGCACCCAGGCAGAGGAGAGAGGTCCGGTAACAGAGAATCTGGCCTTATGTCAGCGCAGAATCTGTCTTCATGTCATAGCAGAGAATCAGGCTTCACTTCACCCACCACTGGAACAGGCCACTGTCACACATTTAGGCGCAGGCACCCAGGCAGAGGAGAGAGGTCCCGTAACAGAGAATCTGGCCTTATGTCAGCGCAGAATCTGTCTTCATGTCATAGCAAAGAATCAGGCTTCACGTCACCCACCACTGGAACAGGCCACTGTCACATATGTAGGCCCAGGCACCCAGGCAGAGGAGAGAGGTCGCGTAACAGAGAATCTGGCCTTATGTCAGCGCAGAATCTGTCTTCATGTCATAGCAGAGAATCAGGCTTCACGTCACCCACCACTGGAACAGGCCACTGTCACATATTTAGGCCCAAGCACCCAGGCAGAGGAGAGAGGTCGCGTAACAGAGAATCTGGCTTCATGTCAGCACAGAATAAGTCTTCATGTCATAGCAGAGAATCAGGCTTCACGTCACCCACCACTGGAACAGGCCACTGTCACACATTTAGGCCCAGGCACCCAGGCAGAGGAGAGAGGTCCCGTAACAGAAAATCTAGCCTTATATCAGCGCAGAATCTGTCTTTATGTCATAGCAGAGAATCAGGCTTCACGTCACCCACCACTGGAACAGGCCACTGTCACACATTTAGGCCCAGGCACCCAGGCAGAGGAGAGAGGTCGTGTAACAGAGAATCTGGCCTTATGTCAGCGCAGAATCTGTCTTCATGTCATAGCAGAGAATCAGGCTTCACGTCACCCACCACTGGAACAGGCCACTGTCACATATTTAGGCCCAGGCACCCAGGCAGAGGAGAGAGGTCGCGTAACAGAGAATCTGGCCTTATGTCAGCGCAGAATCTGTCTTCATGTCATAGCAGAGAATCAGGCTTCACGTCACCCACCACTGGAACAGGCCACTGTCACACATTTAGGCCCAGGCATCCAGGCAGAGGAGAGAGGTCCCGTAACAGAGAATCTGGCCTTATGTCAGCGCAGAATCTGTCTTATGTCATAGCAGAGAATCAGGCTTCACGTCACCCACCACTGAAACAGGCCACTGTCACATATTTAGGCCCAGGCACCCAGGCAGAGGAGAGAGGTCGCGTAACAGAGAATCTGGCCTTATGTCAGCGCAGAATCTGTCTTCATGTCATAGCAGAGAATCAGGCTTCACGTCACCCACCACTGGAACAGGCCACTGTCACATATTTAGGCCCAGGCACCCAGGCAGAGGAGAGAGGTCGCGTAACAGAGAATCTGGCTTCATGTCAGCACAGAATAAGTCTTCATGTCATAGCAGAGAATCAGGCTTTACGTCACCCACCACTGGAACAGGCCACTGTCACACATTTAGGCCCAGGCACCCAGACAGAGGAGAGAGGTCCCTAACAGAGAATCTGGCCTTATGTCAGCACAGAATCTGTCTTCATGTCATAGCAGAGAATCAGGCTTCACGTCACCCACCACTGGAACAGGCCACTGTCACACATTTAGGTCCAGGCACCCAGGCAGAGGAGAGAGGTCGCGTAACAGAGAATCTGGCCTTATGTCAGCACAGAATCTGTCTTCATGTCATAGCAGAGAATTAGGCATCACGTCACCCACCACTGGAACAGGCCACTGTCACACATTTAGGCCCAGGCACCCAGGCAGAGGAGAGAGGTACCGTATCAGAGAATCTGGCCTTATGTCAGCACAGAATCTGTATTCATGTCATAGCAGAGAATCAGGCTTCACGTCACCCACCACTGGAACAGGCCACTGTCACACATTTAGGCCCAGGCACCCAGGCAGAGAAGAGAGGTCCCGTAACAGAGAATCTGGCCTTATGTCAGCGCAGAATCTGTCTTCATGTCATAGCAGAGAATCAGGCTTCACGTCACCCACCACTGGAACAGGCCACTGTCACACATTTAGGCCCAGGCACCCAGGCAGAGGAGAGAGGTCCCGTAACAGAGAATCTGGCCTTATGTCTGCGCAGAATCTGTCTTCATGTCATAGCAGAGAATCAGGCTTCACGTCACCCACCACTGGAACAGGCCACTGTCACACATTTAGGCCCAGGCACCCAGGCAGAGGAGAGAGGTCCCGTAACAGAGAATCTGGCTTTATGTCAGCGCAGAATCTGTCTTCATGTCATAGCAGAGAATCAGGCTTCACGTCACCCACCACTGGAACAGGCCACTGTCACACATTTAGGCCCAGGCACCCAGGCAGAGGAGAGAGGTCCCGTAACAGAGAATCTGGCCTTATGTCAGCGCAGAATCTGTCTTCATGTCATAGCAGAGAATCAGGCTTCACGTCACCCACCACTGGAACAGGCCACTGTCACATATTTAGGCCCAGGCACCCAGGCAGAGGAGAGAGGTCGCGTAACAGAGAATCTGGCCTTATGTCAGCGCAGAATCTGTCTTCATGTCATAGCAGAGAATCAGGCTTCACGTCACCCACCACTGGAACAGGCCACTGTCACACATTTAGGCCCAGGCACCCAGGCAGAGGAGAGAGGTCCCGTAACAGAGAATCTGGCCTTATGTCAGCGCAGAATCTGTCTTCATGTCATAGCAGAGAATCAGGCTTCACGTCACCCACCACTGGAACAGGCCACTGTCACATATTTAGGCCCAGGCACCCAGGCAGAGGAGAGAGGTCGCGTAACAGAGAATCTGGCCTTATGTCAGCGCAGAATCTGTCTTCATGTCATAGCAGAGAATCAGGCATCACGTCACCCACCACTGGAACAGGCCACTGTCACATATTTAGGCCCAAGCACCCAGGCAGAGGAGAGAGGTCGCGTAACAGAGAATCTGGCTTCATGTCAGCACAGAATAAGTCTTCATGTCATAGCAGAGAATCAGGCTTCACGTCACCCACCACTGGAACAGGCCACTGTCACACATTTAGGCCCAGGCACCCAGGCAGAGGAGAGAGGTCCCGTAACAGAGAATCTAGCCTTATATCAGCGCAGAATCTGTCTTTATGTCATAGCAGAGAATCAGGCTTCACGTCACCCACCACTGGTACAGGCCACTGTCACACATTTAGGTCAGGCACCCAGGCAGAGGAGAGAGGTCCCATAACAGAGAATCTGGCATTATGTCAGCGCAGAATCTGTCTTCATGTCATAGCAGAGAATCAGGCTTCACGTCACCCACCACTGGAACAGGCCACTGTCACACATTTAGGCCCAGGCACCCAGGCAGAGGAGAGAGGTCCCGTAACAGAGAATCTGGCCTTATGTCAGCGCAGAATCTGTCTTCATGTCATAGCAGAGAATCAGGCTTCACTTCACCCACCACTGGAACAGCCCACTGTCACACATTTAGGCCCAGGCACCCAGGCAGAGGAGAGAGGTCCCGTAACAGAGAATCTGGCCTTATGTCAGCGCAGAATCTGTCTTCATGTCATAGCAGAGAATCAGGCTTCACGTCACCCACCACTGGAACAGGCCACTGTCACATATGTAGGCCCAGGCACCCAGGCAGAGGAGAGAGGTCGCGTAACAGAGAATCTGGCCTTATGTCAGCGCAGAATCTGTCTTCATGTCAAAGCAGAGAATCAGGCTTCACGTCACCCACCACTGGAACAGGCCACTGTCACATATTTAGGCCCAGGCACCCAGGCAGAGGAGAGAGGTCGCGTAACAGAGAATCTGGCCTTATGTCAGCGCAGAATCTGTCTTCATGTCATAGCAGAGAATCAGGCTTCACGTCACCCACCACTGGAACAGGCCACTGTCACATATTTAGGCCCAGCACCCAGGCAGAGGAGAGAGGTCGCGTAACAGAGAATCTGGCTTCATGTCAGCACAGAATAAGTCTTCATGTCATAGCAGAGAATCAGGCTTCACGTCACCCACCACTGGAACAGGCCACTGTCACACATTTAGGCCCAGGCACCCAGGCAGAGGAGAGAGGTCCCGTAACAGAGAATCTGGCCTTATGTCAGCGCAGAATCTGTCTTCATGTCATAGCAGAGAATCAGGCTTCACGTCACCCACCACTGGAACAGGCCACTGTCACATATTTAGGCCCAGGAACCCAGGCAGAGGAGAGAGGTCGCGTAACAGAGAATCTGGCCTTATGTCAGCGCAGAATCTGTCTTCATGTCATAGCAGAGAATCAGGCATCACGTCACCCACCACTGGAACAGGCCACTGTCACATATTTAGGCCCAAGCACCCAGGCAGAGGAGAGAGGTCGCGTAACAGAGAATCTGGCTTCATGTCAGCACAGAATAAGTCTTCATGTCATAGCAGAGAATGAGGCTTCACGTCACCCACCACTGGAACAGGCCACTGTCACACATTTAGGCCCAGGCACCCAGGCAGAGGAGAGAGGTCCCGTAACAGAGAATCTAGCCTTATATCAGCGCAGAATCTGTCTTTATGTCATAGCAGAGAATCAGGCTTCACGTCACCCACCACTGGTACAGGCCACTGTCACACATTTAGGTCCAGGCACCCAGGCAGAGGAGAGAGGTCCCATAACAGAGAATCTGGCATTATGTCAGCGCAGAATCTGTCTTCATGTCATAGCAGAGAATCAGGCTTCACGTCACCCACCACTGGAACAGGCCACTGTCACACATTTAGGCCCAGGCACCCAGGCAGAGGAGAGAGGTCCCGTAACAGAGAATCTGGCCTTATGTCAGCGCAGAATCTGTCTTCATGTCATAGCAGAGAATCAGGCTTCACTTCACCCACCACTGGAACAGGCCACTGTCACACATTTAGGCCCAGGCACCCAGGCAGAGGAGAGAGGTCCCGTAACAGAGAAACTGGCCTTATGTCAGCGCAGAATCTGTCTTCATGTCATAGCAGAGAATCAGGCTTCACGTCACCCACCACTGGAACAGGCCACTGTCACATATGTAGGCCCAGGCACCCAGGCAGAGGAGAGAGGTCGCGTAACAGAGAATCTGGCCTTATGTCAGCGCAGAATCTGTCTTCATGTCAAAGCAGAGAATCAGGCTTCACGTCACCCACCACTGGAACAGGCCACTGTCACATATGTAGGCCCAGGCACCCAGGCAGAGGAGAGAGGTCGCGTAACAGAGAATCTGGCCTTATGTCAGCGCAGAATCTGTCTTCATGTCATAGCAGAGAATCAGGCTTCACGTCACCCACCACTGGAACAGGCCACTGTCACATATTTAGGCCCAGCACCCAGGCAGAGGAGAGAGGTCGCGTAACAGAGAATCTGGCCTTATGTCAGCACAGAATCAGTCTTCATGTCATAGCAGAGAATCAGGCTTCACGTCACCCACCACTGGAACAGGCCACTGTCACACATTTAGGCCCAGGCACCCAGGCAGAGGAGAGAGGTCCCGTAACAGAGAATCTGGCCTTATATCAGCGCAGAATCTGTCTTCATGTCATAGCAGAGAATCAGGCTTCACGTCACCCACCACTGGAACAGGCCACTGTCACACATTTAGGTCCAGGCACCCAGGCAGAGGAGAGAGGTCCAGTAACAGAGAATCTGGCATTATGTCAGCGCAGAATCTGTCTTCATGTCATAGCAGAGAATCAGGCTTCACGTCACCCACCACTGGAACAGGCCACTGTCACACATTTAGGCGCAGGCACCCAGGCAGAGGAGAGAGGTCCGGTAACAGAGAATCTGGCCTTATGTCAGCGCAGAATCTGTCTTCATGTCATAGCAGAGAATCAGGCTTCACTTCACCCACCACTGGAACAGGCCACTGTCACACATTTAGGCGCAGGCACCCAGGCAGAGGAGAGAGGTCCCGTAACAGAGAATCTGGCCTTATGTCAGCGCAGAATCTGTCTTCATGTCATAGCAAAGAATCAGGCTTCACGTCACCCACCACTGGAACAGGCCACTGTCACATATGTAGGCCCAGGCACCCAGGCAGAGGAGAGAGGTCGCGTAACAGAGAATCTGGCCTTATGTCAGCGCAGAATCTGTCTTCATGTCATAGCAGAGAATCAGGCTTCACGTCACCCACCACTGGAACAGGCCACTGTCACATATTTAGGCCCAGCACCCAGGCAGAGGAGAGAGGTCGCGTAACAGAGAATCTGGCTTCATGTCAGCACAGAATCTGTCTTCATGTCATAGCAGAGAATCAGGCTTCACGTCACCCACCACTGGAACAGGCCACTGTCACACATTTAGGCCCAGGCACCCAGGCAGAGGAGAGAGGTCCCGTAACAGAAAATCTAGCCTTATATCAGCGCAGAATCTGTCTTTATGTCATAGCAGAGAATCAGGCTTCACGTCACCCACCACTGGAACAGGCCACTGTCACACATTTAGGCCCAGGCACCCAGGCAGAGGAGAGAGGTCGTGTAACAGAGAATCTGGCCTTATGTCAGCGCAGAATCTGTCTTCATGTCATAGCAGAGAATCAGGCTTCACGTCACCCACCACTGGAACAGGCCACTGTCACATATTTAGGCCCAGGCACCCAGGCAGAGGAGAGAGGTCGCGTAACAGAGAATCTGGCCTTATGTCAGCGCAGAATCTGTCTTCATGTCATAGCAGAGAATCAGGCTTCACGTCACCCACCACTGGAACAGGCCACTGTCACACATTTAGGCCCAGGCATCCAGGCAGAGGAGAGAGGTCCCGTAACAGAGAATCTGGCCTTATGTCAGCGCAGAATCTGTCTTCATGTCATAGCAGAGAATCAGGCTTCACGTCACCCACCACTGAAACAGGCCACTGTCACATATTTAGGCCCAGGCACCCAGGCAGAGGAGAGAGGTCGCGTAACAGAGAATCTGGCCTTATGTCAGCGCAGAATCTGTCTTCATGTCATAGCAGAGAATCAGGCTTCACGTCACCCACCACTGGAACAGGCCACTGTCACATATTTAGGCCCAGGCACCCAGGCAGAGGAGAGAGGTCGCGTAACAGAGAATCTGGCTTCATGTCAGCACAGAATAAGTCTTCATGTCATAGCAGAGAATCAGGCTTCACGTCACCCACCACTGGAACAGGCCACTGTCACACATTTAGGCCCAGGCACCCAGACAGAGGAGAGAGGTCCCTAACAGAGAATCTGGCCTTATGTCAGCACAGAATCTGTCTTCATGTCATAGCAGAGAATCAGGCTTCACGTCACCCACCACTGGAACAGGCCACTGTCACACATTTAGGCCCAGGCACCCAGGCAGAGGAGAGAGGTCCCGTAACAGAGAATCTGGCCTTATGTCAGCGCAGAATCTGTCTTCATGTCATAGCAGAGAATCAGGCTTCACGTCACCCACCACTGGAACAGGCCACTGTCACACATTTAGGCCCAGGCACCCAGGCAGAGGAGAGAGGTCCCGTAACAGAGAATCTGGCCTTATGTCAGCGCAGAATCTGTCTTCATGTCATAGCAGAGAATCAGGCTTCACGTCACCCACCACTGGAACAGGCCACTGTCACACATTTAGGCCCAGGCACCCAGGCAGAGGAGAGAGGTCCCGTAACAGAGAATCTGGCCTTATGTCAGCGCAGAATCTGTCTTCATGTCATAGCAGAGAATCAGGCTTCACGTCACCCACCACTGGAACAGGCCACTGTCACACATTTAGGCCCAGGCACCCAGGCAGAGGAGAGAGGTCCCGTAACAGAGAATCTGGCCTTATGTCAGCGCAGAATCTGTCTTCATGTCATAGCAGAGAATCAGGCTTCACGTCACCCACCACTGGAACAGGCCACTGTCACACATTTAGGCCCAGGCACCCAGGCAGAGGAGAGAGGTCGCGTAACAGAGAATCTGGCCTTATGTCAGCGCAGAATCTGTCTTCATGTCATAGCAGAGAATCAGGCTTCACGTCACCCACCACTGGAACAGGCCACTGTCACACATTTAGGCCCAGGCACCCAGGCAGAGGAGAGAGGTCCCGTAACAGAGAATCTGGCCTTATGTCAGCGCAGAATCTGTCTTCATGTCATAGCAGAGAATCAGGCTTCACGTCACCCACCACTGGAACAGGCCACTGTCACATATTTAGGCCCAGGCACCCAGGCAGAGGAGAGAGGTCGCGTAACAGAGAATCTGGCCTTATGTCAGCGCAGAATCTGTCTTCATGTCATAGCAGAGAATCAGGCTTCACGTCACCCACCACTGGAACAGGCCACTGTCACATATTTAGGCCCAGGCACCCAGGCAGAGGAGAGAGGTCGCGTAACAGAGAATCTGGCTTATGTCAGCACAGAATCTGTCTTCATGTCATAGCAGAGAATCAGGCTTCACGTCACCCACCACTGGAACAGGCCACTGTCACACATTTAGGCCCAGGCACCCAGGCAGAGGAGAGAGGTCCCGTAACAGAGAATCTGGCCTTATGTCAGCGCAGAATCTGTCTTCATGTCATAGCAGAGAATCAGGCTTCACGTCACCCACCACTGGAACAGGCCACTGTCACACATTTAGGTCCAGGCACCCAGGCAGAGGAGAGAGGTCCCGTAACAGAGAATCTGGCATTATGTCAGCGCAGAATCTGTCTTCATGTCATAGCAGAGAATCAGGCTTCACGTCACCCACCACTGGAACAGGCCACTGTCACACATTTAGGCCCAGGCACCCAGGCAGAGGAGAGAGGTCCCGTAACAGAGAATCTGGCCTTATGTCAGCGCAGAATCTGTCTTCATGTCATAGCAGAGAATCAGGCTTCACGTCACCCACCACTGGAACAGGCCACTGTCACACATTTAGGCCCAGGCACCCAGGCAGAGGAGAGAGGTCCCGTAACAGAGAATCTGGCCTTATGTCAGCGCAGAATCTGTCTTCATGTCATAGCAGAGAATCAGGCTTCACGTCACCCACCACTGGAACAGGCCACTGTCACATATGTAGGCCCAGGCACCCAGGCAGAGGAGAGAGGTCGCGTAACAGAGAATCTGGCCTTATGTCAGCGCAGAATCTGTCTTCATGTCATAGCAGAGAATCAGGCTTCACGTCACCCACCACTGGAACAGGCCACTGTCACATATTTAGGCCCAGGCACCCAGGCAGAGGAGAGAGGTCGCGTAACAGAGAATCTGGCCTTATGTCAGCGCAGAATCTGTCTTCATGTCATAGCAGAGAATCAGGCTTCACGTCACCCACCACTGGAACAGGCCACTGTCACATATTTAGGCCCAAGCACCCAGGCAGAGGAGAGAGGTCGCGTAACAGAGAATCTGGCTTCATGTCAGCACAGAATAAGTCTTCATGTCATAGCAGAGAATCAGGCTTCACGTCACCCACCACTGGAACAGGCCACTGTCACACATTTAGGCCCAGGCACCCAGGCAGAGGAGAGAGGTCCCGTAACAGAGAATCTGGCCTTATGTCAGCGCAGAATCTGTCTTCATGTCATAGCAGAGAATCAGGCTTCACGTCACCCACCACTGGAACAGGCCACTGTCACATATTTAGGCCCAGGAACCCAGGCAGAGGAGAGAGGTCGCGTAACAGAGAATCTGGCCTTATGTCAGCGCAGAATCTGTCTTCATGTCATAGCAGAGAATCAGGCATCACGTCACCCACCACTGGAACAGGCCACTGTCACATATTTAGGCCCAAGCACCCAGGCAGAGGAGAGAGGTCGCGTAACAGAGAATCTGGCTTCATGTCTCGCACAGAATAAGTCTTCATGTCATAGCAGAGAATCAGGCTTCACGTCACCCACCACTGGAACAGGCCACTGTCACACATTTAGGCCCAGGCACCCAGGCAGAGGAGAGAGGTCCCGTAACAGAGAATCTAGCCTTATATCAGCGCAGAATCTGTCTTTATGTCATAGCAGAGAATCAGGCTTCACGTCACCCACCACTGGTACAGGCCACTGTCACACATTTAGGTCCAGGCACCCAGGCAGAGGAGAGAGGTCCCATAACAGAGAATCTGGCATTATGTCAGCGCAGAATCTGTCTTCATGTCATAGCAGAGAATCAGGCTTCACGTCACCCACCACTGGAACAGGCCACTGTCACACATTTAGGCCCAGGCACCCAGGCAGAGGAGAGAGGTCCCGTAACAGAGAATCTGGCCTTATGTCAGCGCAGAATCTGTCTTCATGTCATAGCAGAGAATCAGGCTTCACTTCACCCACCACTGGAACAGGCCACTGTCACACATTTAGGCCCAGGCACCCAGGCAGAGGAGAGAGGTCCCGTAACAGAGAAACTGGCCTTATGTCAGCGCAGAATCTGTCTTCATGTCATAGCAAAGAATCAGGCTTCACGTCACCCACCACTGGAACAGGCCACTGTCACATATGTAGGCCCAGGCACCCAGGCAGAGGAGAGAGGTCGCGTAACAGAGAATCTGGCCTTATGTCAGCGCAGAATCTGTCTTCATGTCAAAGCAGAGAATCAGGCTTCACGTCACCCACCACTGGAACAGGCCACTGTCACATATTTAGGCCCAGGCACCCAGGCAGAGGAGAGAGGTCGCGTAACAGAGAATCTGGCCTTATGTCAGCGCAGAATCTGTCTTCATGTCATAGCAGAGAATCAGGCTTCACGTCACCCACCACTGGAACAGGCCACTGTCACATATTTAGGCCCAAGCACCCAGGCAGAGGAGAGAGGTCGCGTAACAGAGAATCTGGCTTCATGTCAGCACAGAATAAGTCTTCATGTCATAGCAGAGAATCAGGCTTCACGTCACCCACCACTGGAACAGGCCACTGTCACACATTTAGGCCCAGGCACCCAGGCAGAGGAGAGAGGTCCCGTAACAGAGAATCTAGCCTTATATCAGCGCAGAATCTGTCTTTATGTCATAGCAGAGAATCAGGCTTCACGTCACCCACCACTGGAACAGGCCACTGTCACACATTTAGGTCCAGGCACCCAGGCAGAGGAGAGAGGTCCAATAACAGAGAATCTGGCATTATGTCAGCGCAGAATCTGTCTTCATGTCATAGCAGAGAATCAGGCTTCACGTCACCCACCACTGGAACAGGCCACTGTCACACATTTAGGCGCAGGCACCCAGGCAGAGGAGAGAGGTCCGGTAACAGAGAATCTGGCCTTATGTCAGCGCAGAATCTGTCTTCATGTCATAGCAGAGAATCAGGCTTCACTTCACCCACCACTGGAACAGGCCACTGTCACACATTTAGGCGCAGGCACCCAGGCAGAGGAGAGAGGTCCCGTAACAGAGAATCTGGCCTTATGTCAGCGCAGAATCTGTCTTCATGTCATAGCAGAGAATCAGGCTTCACGTCACCCACCACTGGAACAG